>NW_027183481.1:0-622500 GCF_041296385.1 Aphelocoma coerulescens
TGTCTGTACCTCAGACCTGAGACTTTCTGGCATCCAGAACCTTCATAAATGCATCTGTGATAATACTCTGCTTTGGCAAACATTCCATGAGCTTTGGGTATGAAGCAACTTGCAGAATTTTGGGCCAGATGTCTTGCACTCCTATGCATGCTGTGCACAAAAGCAAAAAGAACAGAAAATCCCCCATTTTTCTCGTATCTCAGTGAGGGCTGATGTGTCCTCACTCCTTTCACACGACTCAAATGCAGCTGGAAACAGGTACAGAAGAAGCAGAGAGAATTGGTATGGAACGAGGCAGACATTTTCCTTAAGCTAAATGCAAAATTTAGAGATTGATATATCCTGGCTAATCAGTTACTGTGCCCTTTCTAAACACAGAAACATAACAAGATGGGGAGAGAGGAAGAGACTGTGTGTTTGGAAGATGGAGACAAGGAAAAAGATGGTTGGGAGGTGAGGACTGGAGCTGTTGCACTTGGGTGATGGAAATTTTTATCCAGCCTACACATCTAACATTCATTTATTTTCATTATGAATATCTGGAGTGATTTCCAGGGCATTGTTAGACCTCTGAAGGAGGACAAGCAAGTTTAAATAACTCCTTTATCTCTCCTTGAAAAAATGAAGAAATTAGCCAAACTTATACTTGACACAAACTTGGTCACAACTGAGGGAAAAAAATAGATTTAAAATTTTTTCTAGCAGTAGTAAAATGAAAGCAAAACATGATTTTACACTGTATAAAAAATGAAATAAAGAAGGAACAATGAAAACCAAGAAAGAACAGAATTTGTGTCTATATGTATGTGTGTGTGTGTTTGTGGGTGTGTGTAAGTTTTGGATTTCAGGGATGCTTTGTTTACCCTTGCAATAAGAGGAAACGAACATGCTGCAACTGAAAGGCAGATCATATATTTTTCTGGTTACTTTGGGTTTTGTTCTACTCTGATAAAGATACTCTTTCGCTTGGTGCAGGCTGAATTTTCAGCTTTGGCCAAATGGGGGAGTGTGATTTTTGTAAGTCACTTAAAAAAAGCTGCCATCCTGGCTTCCCAACGGTAACCAGTGTACCAAAGAACTAAATTTCTGAAATGAAATTTTAATTTAGGTTCTTGCAAGACTGTCTCAAGCTCCTTGCTCTAGAAAATGGGCTCTGTAGTAGAGTTGAGTCGTAACCACCTGAAATTATTGCAACAGCCTCACCCTGATGCTGACCCTTTCCCACTTGAGTGGGCTGTTTCTGTGGGGAAGGCGCTGAGAAAACAGAGGAGAATATTCTGCAATATTCTGTCTGGCTCTCACTTGTGTCTCACAGCTCCCTCTTTCTCACACCAGAGATATTTGGCACCCTGCCACCTCCCTGTGAGTGCATTACTGCCTGTGGAATTTGGGTGCTCCTGTCATCACTCAGGCAGCGCTCACCCTCTGCTACACAGAAATCTGGAAATAAGTACAAGTGTACGCAGTGTGCACGTCCCACATCTCGTTAGTTCAAGTGCAAAGGCAGATACTCAGGCAGTTCTCATGTTGTCCAAGTCAATTGATACAAACTGCAGTTATTTCAGAGCTGTTTTTGCACATAATGATCGCTGTAATGCTTTCATGAACAGGATCCAGTATTCACACAGAATATTTCTAAGCATTGTATGACTTTATATTCAAATTTAGGATGCAGAATTGGGGAAATGAGGTATTAAACCTTTAATCAGAACGAGGCACTTTGCTTAATGGCATTTCAACTCAAAACACAAATACAGAACACAGCATTTCCCAAAGAAGGTGTTTTATCAAGCATGATCACGTCTACAGCAATTATGCTAAATACCCTAATTGCCTGCAGAGCTTCCTAAATCTTTTCATTTGGTCCAAATTCTGTTTTAAGGAAGATGTAATTCTTCTGCTCTGTTTTTGCTAAGCCTGTTAATGGCTGATGTGTCTGGAAATATTTGGCACAAGGAAACTACATTGGCTTTCTCTAATCACGGCATCAGGTTGTTTGGAAACACTCAAGTAGCCACAGTTTTCTGTTTGTGTTGTGCTTCTTGACAAATCTTACTCATCCAAAACCACAGGAGAGAGAGCTGCCACCAGGAAAATGGACAGAAGTTGACAAAACCCTGGAAGATGCACCAGAGCATTCAGATGACAACGATAAAAGCTGCCATGGTGGGAAAAAGAAGCACCATCTTTAAGTCAGTCAACTACTTTTGGGGCATTTAATCACCTCTAAATATGATTAAATATGTTACTCCATTTAAAAAAGGCTATGTAATCTAATACTACAGTAATTGTACTGGTTTTTTTGGTCTACTGCTTTTTTGTCTGGTGGGACAGTTATAAGCAAACTAAGGAAATTTAATCCACTGAAGCAGCCATGCTTTTGTGGTATAAACCTTCTTTCTTCTGGAATAGTATTTTCATAGTAATTACCAGTGGTTCAACATCAGACTAGAAAGATGTTCAAGTTCAATTTTGATCAGGGTGCTACCTGGCATTTTCTGGATTATTAAGTATTAGGGATGAAGGGAGCACTCGTGCCACACTTGCAAATCAGCAGCAGTTTGGAAGGCAGGGTTAAGAGTTAAAATGATCTTCAAAAATTGGAAAATCACCCACTGAGGGAATGAGACTAAAAAGACAAACCAGGAGCTCTGTTCCAAAGAGATGGTATCTACACACGGGATAAGAACCAATTGCTGGAGTGTTTGCAAGACCTTTTCCAGACCAAAAAAAAAAAAGGATAAAAAAATGTTAACTAAAGGCTAGAGAAAAAAACACCAACCCTCAAAACCAAAACCCCTCCAGCTTTTTGGGCAAGTGAAGATAAACAGATAACATAGTGCAGGCCCCAAAATAATGAAAATACACCTGCAAAGTAAAAAGAGATGTAACAGATCACTTGTACTTTGGTAACATGCCGGTAAGATTTAGGTTAAAAACAGTGAAAATTGAAAATAATTGCAGAGACAGTGAATGAAAACTGTTTAAGGAGTTAATCTCCACAACAGGATGTTTTTAATTACAGGTCAGACGAAGTTTTCTTAAGAGTGACTCCAGTGGAGCTGGAGTTACATTAAATAAAAGAATGGACCACTGAACCTGGTCAGTCCTTTCTAATAATTCAATAACTTTATGATTTCATGGCAAAGAAAGAGTGACTCCTATAACAAGAAGCTCAGTTCTTATCTGGTTAATCCTTAACATCACTAAAAGTATTCCAAGTTCTGTCATTCACAGCCTAAAAAAGAGAATATATTTATTTAATTGTGCAACCTGAATATCTGTGGAATGGGAATTCTATATATGAGCACATGGGAGATGAAAAGCTGTTCAGATGGGAGACACATTTTTAAACCCTTCAGTCTTTGAATTACTGGGAATTTTTTCCACTCTTATGATCAATGTTACCTGTTCTTTGCATAAACTCAGAAAAAAACCCAGTAAATCTGTCAGGTAATTGGGAAGGAAGTAAGGAAATTTGCTGTATGTTCAGAAATAATGCAATGGTTCATGATCACAGGATCAGAGCTGCATCAAATCCTTGCTTTAGTGTCATTTAGGGGCCATTTTGTAACAGCAAGTGGATTTTTATTGTTTTTTTGTTTGGTTGTTCTTTGGTGGTTTTGTCTTTGTCTTCCGTTTGGGGTTTTTATTTTTGGTATCTTTGTGGGACATTAATGCAAGATGAAAAACTGGGATCTCTGACTTAATATATGGATGTATAATCTACAAGAAAATGGCATTCAATTGGAAATTTTTATACAAGACATCCAGAATTTTATATGCAATAATGTGGCTGGACAATTTGATGACCTGGGTGAATTCAGTACCTTAAAAGTAAATATAATTTTAATGCTGTCCCAATGAACAGGAAAAACTGTACCAAACTTAGTGGTGTGAGCACTAAAAAAAAAAAAAAAAAAAAAAAAGGAAAAAAATTGTTGAGCAGGTTTAAATCCATGCAGAGCTGAAATTCCACTGAAAGCATTAAAAATAGACCATTTCAAGCAAAATTCCCTGTAGGGGCAATTTTGTGAGACAGGCAGTTTAATTTTTCCAGTTTAATTTTTCCATGGTTCTCTGAAGTATTGAGGTATTCGTAATGCCCTGGCTGTTTCTGCAATATCTCCTTCACTTTTTATGAAAAGCTTTAGAAACTCAATACCAGCCCAGATACCTACACTAACACGAAATCTTTTGAAAAAATCCCATTCTTATTCTGAGAAGCCCTACATCTGAGGCACAATTCTTCCCCTTCATCTGTCAAGAGCTTGAGTCTTACTTTTAGCTACTTCTATGTATTTGTAACCACTTGTGGATTTTTATTAGCCGAGCTGTTCAAAAGGATGTTAACTTTGGAAGACAGCAACAATAAAGACCGTAGAAATGAAGTGGGATTGGTGAGAAATTGTGAATGTGTGAAGAGAGGAGCTGGGCTGTAAAGCTGAAGGGGGAGAAGAGGCAGGAGGGTTCAGGCAGGTTCAGCCAGCTGGCAAGAACTAGTGTGCCACGGGGAGAAAAAGATAAAAATGGTCCACACAGGGATTGCTCCGCTTCTGCTGGGTTACAGGTAAACTCTATACCCTGTAGCCCTGAAATCCAAAGAGTGTAAACACCCTTTTAGAAAAGCGAGGTGAGCTACAGCAAGGAGAAGACAGCACGGCAAGAAATAAATCTAGTTAATTCAAAACAGAGGTCAAGCGTAGCTGTGCAGATTTACACCCAGGGTTTGTGTTCATTTGTTCCTGAGTGTGGGAGGGATGTGCAGGCTGAGGATTCAGGGTGACATCCTTCTCCCTGGAGCCAACGGGTATTTGTCCTTTGACTTAGTGAGGCCGGTCACTTTGAAGGAACTGTGCACATCAGCGCTTTCTACCTGACAGAAGGATATTAGACTGAGAGAAAATAGATGAGAAAACAGCTTTTAATTAACAAACATGAGTTGTTCGGAGGAATATGCTGACTGTGGGTTTCTTTTCCCCCTGTCTTTGTGGGATGGAGAAGTCAAACCAAAGCTGCCCTAGTCTTGACCTTAGAGTATATCCAGGTTTTAATTGTGCTCAGCACAGAGGAGATCAGGTTCTGTGAAGCATCAGTCTGAGCCTGCCAGCTTTAGTGCTCCACCTTCCTCTGCCTCAGCTTTCTTCTTTATTTTGCTGAGCATTTAATCCTGTGGCCTAGACCTCTTTTCCTGTTCTCTGTTTTTTTTTTTTTTCCAAGAGTCCAGTATTTTTTAAAAAAATTAATCTGCTCCTGCCCTTGCCCTAAAGCTAATTTACAGTTCCGAGATCACCTCATGTGTCATAGGCTTAAAACTAAAAATCAGATGGGAAATAACAAGATTAGAGGAGGACTATTAAAATAAAACTGCCTGGGGCAGTGGGGTTCGTAGCCTAGTCTGGCTACTAGGACTCAGATGGCTAAAAAGAAAATGAAGACAAAGAATTTTTCTAGGGAGATGAAAGGAATCAGTGTATAACCCAGCAGGAAAATCTCTTTGAGAAAAAAAAAGGAAACATATAAAAAAGGGGTGAAAAAAATCAGTAGAAGATTATTAATAAAAGCATAAAAGCCACAATGTTACATTATTTCCAAACAGCACCTAAAGAAAGCACCTAAAGAAACTGATGGGATTTTCATTATCCTACTACTCCAAGTTCCCCAGAAAGGGACAATCTCAAATGACACAGCAACATGAAACATGAGATGGGATAATAGGAAAGGGAGTTGATTATGTTTTATAGTGTACCATATGCAACAAACTGGAGCTTGAGTTGCTTTCTGCGACATCCACACCAGGCTGCAAAATTGTGCCTGAGAATTTATAGGGAGCATTCATCCAAACTAAAGGAAGTGATTTCCTTCTAAAAAATGATGTATGCTGTACCACTGAAAACCTGTATGAGATGATTCTCTTGGGTTTTTATGGTTTCAGCTGTTGCCTCAGAACTGCAACGTGAGAAATACTTGGTACCCTCACCATAGCTAGTAAGGCACGCCGTCCTCTCTCACTGTGAGGAAGCTCTTACATTTGTACAAGAAGTAATTTCAATATAAAGGAAGAAAGCACTATAGCTTGACAGATCCTTTTGATTGTCATCAAGTGCAAGTTGTAAAACCTGGGAAAACCTAATATTTTGTCTGTTAGTTAGGATGTCTTTAACACCTGGAATGTTTTTAATTCCTGGTGCATTAACTGTAAACACAGGTTAGGGGTTGTGCACTTGCTATAGTAAATAAAAAGAGGTATGACATCTTGAATAATGCTGTCAATTGCCATAGGGTGACAGAGAAATATCCTCCATGTCACCGGAATTCTTTCCTTGCAGATTGTTTGTGCTGAAGTCAATTTTCTCAAGGGGAGCCTTTAATTACAGAACCTCCTGGTTTCAAATTTAGCTCCCTCTAAATGTGTGCTGCCGTGGTTACTTCAATACACTGGGAATGAAATCTGGTCCTGGCTGAAATCAATTCCCAGACTCCCATAGATTTTTATGGTGGCAGGACTTCAGCCAATATGATTGCAAACAACATTAATCCCCCTGCTGCACATTTCCTTTTGTTGGCTGATGGGTTGCCCAAGTGGTTTGTGTAGGCTAAAAAAAAATTATCAGGAGGAACACAGCAGTTGCTGTGGTAGTAAGCGCCTGGGGAGAATGAGGAACAAGAAGAAAAAATAAACCAGAAGGTGACAGAAAGAAAGAAAAGAGTTTTGAATGGTTTGGGGTGCAAGTAGGCCATGAGTAATATTTGTTTAACCTGACCCTAGACATGTACATATTAGTATGAGGAAGGCCAATAGAAAGATGTGTAGGATTGCCAGGATTTTATGTGTCCATATTTTTTTAATCTGCTTCCCTTTCAGAAACTGATATTCCAGTTGGGCTGTGCTGTGCTTCTGATACTGAGATCCACCCGAGAGATCCAAGGCCTTAAAAATTATTTTCTGAGGATTTTTGAATGAGGGGCACCATCTCCCTGGTTGCTGTGGGCTGATCTAAGAAGTATTCAGAGCTGGAGGAGAAATATGTTCAGCTGGAAAAATGGATTTCAAAGCTGAAACTTCTGTTCTTTGTAGACCACACAGAAATGGGGACAAATAATGCAAATTGACACATAGGATATATCTGCAAAATAATTTTAAAACCCCTGGTTCTAAGATAGTAGTTGTACCATATTCCTAGTTTCCTGTACACCGTTTTTATGGGAAAGACTTCTATAGAAAGGGTTGCAGATATTTTCATTTAGCCAGACACTGGTGCAGGTGTAGAATTTTCACCTGTCCAGGAATGTGCTGTAGGTAAATTTAAAAACCTTTTGGATTTGTCAAGACTTTCATACATCTGAATAAACAGCAGCTTTACAGAAGCACAAATACATGTGATGGGAATAAATATATTCCCAAAGAAATTAGGAGTAGGTTTTATTTGAAAAGCATTCAAACAGTTTTTAAACCACTTCAAATAGAACTATGTAATAGAAATCCCCAATTCAGCATAAAGAGACTGGGACATTATTCATATTTATAGTCATTCCAAAATAATGTTACATAAAACTGTGAAATCAATGGATTGTCAAAAAATCCTGTTTGTTTTTGATTTTTTTAAATTAATTGTGTGTTGTGGGGGGTGTTGTTTGTTTTTTTTCTGTAGTGGTTTTTTTCTTAAGGATGCATAGCTTGGTTCTTTCATAAGATTTTTTTTTTTTCCATAAGATTTTTTGCAAGAATATTACCTAATAGTGTAACTATGAAATAAATTAGCTTTTTCTTGTGTCTAATTTTTCAACAAACCTTGATCTGTCTACAGTTTTCTTTTCTCTTCTTTACCTAGAAGTCCCCTGAAACTTTCTGATTTCTTTCTTGTACAGCTGATTCAACAGTTTAAGGACTTTTGAGAACTGTTGAGGCATTTTGAGGGCCCTTGGCAGGGGGGGTCAAACTTTTAAGAAGACCAAGACCTGCTACATTTGTGTGGATATTTTTAGATGTCATTTTGATTTTATAGTCCTCTGCTGTTGTTACAACTCTGTTGCAAAATCCAGACAAAGGTTTCCACACAAAAAGCCCATCTCCATTGAAAATGATGAAGGGACCCATCTAAAATCACCCATTCTGTGATTCTGTAATTCTGTGAGATAAGACTGCTGTGTTATTCCAATGTTCTAATGCAAACTTGTATTAATGAAGCAGAAGCTTGAAACTATTTAACATAAAAGAAGAAAATGCAGAATCATTTGTTTTCTCCATCTGGACAAATCTGCAGGCTAAATGTGCCCTTTTTCTGTACATATTTTGTCTATTCTGAGCAAAAAGCATCAGGAAAGAGCAGCAAGCATAATCGGAAATTCATGCCTACAATTTTAAGAGATACTATTCTTGTGTGTTTGGGGATATATCTTCTTTGCTTCATTTCTTTTCAATAGAACAATATATTTGGCAGACACACTCTTTTACTCATGGTTTGTCAAAAGCAAATGAAGGAGATGGGATGTATGAGGAGAAGGAAATGAAGTAGAAAGACGTTTAGCTAATTACAAATCTGAGCTATCATCTCGAAGATAATCTCCTCAGCTTCAGTATTTTTAACTGCAGCATCATCATGGTTTTATAAGTCCATATCACTGTAGGTTTGGTGGTTTTGGTTTTTTTAATATAGGAAAATATTAAAAAGAATGCGGGTGTATGATGGAAACACAGGTTTTCCATTGGTAATCTCTTATTAAGGACATTAAACCAACATGTAAAATTTCCCCATAATCATCAGGATTTGTGTCAGTCTCTGGGAGATCTGTATGGAGCTTGTAGGTCACAACATTATTACACAGAAAGGGATGCATGTGGCCGTGTAAAACACATATATTTCAAAATCTGAGATTCTCTAAGGTGCAAAGCATTGAATATGTAAGATTCAAGGAAAGGCCTAATGTAAAATCCCAGATTTTTGTGATTTGTGAAATTTGGTAACCCTTTGCATCTTACTGCTTTCAATTAAAACTATTTACTACTTAACATTACTAAATGGCTGCTTTTATTGCTAATCTTTTGGAATAAAACAAAAAAAATCCCTCTTATCAATCCACTCACCAATAAAGAGGTATGCAAGTACCTTTTTCCTTAGCAGTAAGAGCAAGTCATAATCATGCCATAAAATTATGTGCATAGTTTAAGGTGTCACACATCAATATTTAAGCATGCATATCCAGAAATCTAAAAACACAACTTTGGCTGCATCAGGTTCAAAATGCTAAAGAATCGAAATTCACAAAGCAAAATTAACATTTCCCACCTTTTGCTCTGCTACTTGGGTATTCTAAAGGGCTGTGGTGTTATTTTTGTCATTCATGTTTTCCATGACAGAGTAGTGACTGACAGAGGAGTTAATTGCAATCATTAAAAATCCAGTAATGAGATTATCACGTTCTTCAACCTGGCTTTGCTTCTTCCTGTCCTTGACTTCCCAGGCAACAGTGGCCAACCTTTCTTTGGTATTTCATATCACAAGTGCTGAGCCTTCACCACTGCATCTGGATCAAAGTGCTTCAACATCATCTAGAATGTGCCAAATCTTTCCATTTTGTGTGGATTGTAAAAGAAGTAAAACTAAAAATTAAACCCCCACCCTAAAAAATAAAAAAAAAACCAAAACAAAAACACCCCCAAAATGCCAGAGGTTTTGGCAATAGCAGTGATAGAAAATGTACATCAACCTGGTGTTTTCTTACCTTTATACTGGAGTGTCAAAACAATTATTTTCATGACTAGCTTGTAAAACTGAAGGAAAAAATCATAGAATCCCAGAATGATTGGGGTTGGAAGTGTCCTTAAAGATCTTCTTCCACCCCTGCCATGGGCAGGGACACCTCCCACTGTCCCAGGCTGCTCCCAGCCCCAATGTCCAGCCTGGCCTTGGGCACTGCCAGGGATCCAGGGGCAGCCCCAGCTGCTCTGGGCACCCTGTGCCAGGGCCTGCCCACCCTGCCAGGGAACAATTCCTTCCCAGTAAATTTTCTACTGGTCTGTTGGATCCGTGTCCTTTCTAGGTCCTTCCTTGCTGTGCAGAAGGTAGGCCTGGGTCTGTTTTGGGAATGGTCAGACTGAATGCTGAACTCTAGAGACACCTGAAGAAATTTGTTCTCCAGAAGGCTGGGCACACCACATATGAAGACTAAAGAAGTGGGTGGCCATTCTGCAAAATTTTCACTTCATCTAGGTTCTGTTTCATAATTTAAGCTACTGCCTCTTCCCATATTTCTGTAAAAATGCTGAGTCTTCGTTTCTGGTGTGGTTTTATGCTATTTTGAACATGTGAATTTACAGTGCGGCCGCTGCTGTGTAGTAACCGTGTGCAAGAGGTAAATCCCTTGTCAAAGCAAAATAGCCAGCTCACTTTTTTACTGGAGATTGATACAGCTCTTATTTCTCTTGTGTAGAGCAGAAACGTGGAGAGCTGCCAAGAAATAACTGGAATTCTGTAAGCCTGTGGAGTGATTTATATTGCCATGGGTACCTCATTACATCTGTGCCTTGAGTCTCATCTTTGGGTAGTGACATCTCCCTCTATCCATTATTTCCCAATGAAAATGCTCCAAAGTGAAGAGTTTTGTGCTCAGCTCAGGAAACTCACTGCCTCACAGCCAGTTGTGAGGGTTTAATTGGAACCTAAGCACGTCCTAGTCCACGTCAAGGGTGTTTTTGTCCCTGTCATTCCTAAAACAGATGAAAAAGGGAACCTTGCTCAGGCTTTGGTACAGTGCTTCCTCCTTTCACCATTTTACCCTGTTTCTTAGAAAACTGTTGGCCAACTGGAGCTGCTGGCAGAGCTTAGATGCTGCAAGACAGACTATATAATGGAAGCAAATTTTATGTAAAATTAATAGCTGGCTGTACTTTCTTCTTCCTTTTTTTTTTTTTTTTTTTCAGTTTACAACCCAAGTAGTAATTGAATTTTTCCTTCAGTTCACTTCTCATTGTTTCTCATTTTGGATTTTTATTACTGAGGAAGGAGAAGATATGATTTAGAAATTACAGTGTGAAAAACTGGTTGATGCCAACAGCATATTCAGCATTGCTTTTGTATCCTAAAATACGCTAAAAGTGAATTTCTGCTTGCCTTCTATTTTGTTATTTCAAGCTGGACATCACAATTTGGTCAGCTGGGAAATCCACCAATATAATTCTGACATTGTATCGTCACTTCAACAGGCACACTCTGGGATTAGTTTAATTTTATTTCAGTTTATTATTCATCATTTCATCTCCATAGACTTGCAATGACATTGTTTTGTCTTGATATTATAACATAATCTACATATATTTGCATACAATAATCAGGCATTGATTGAGAGTCTCAGGCAGAAATTGTGCAAGCTCTGAAGTACCATCTCAGATCAAAACGTGTACAAAGTTTATTTCAAATGTAATTTAAAATCTCTGGACCTTTAACTGATTTCTCCTGGGATCAAAAACTTCAGAAGCTGAACTCAAATCTTTAAAATGTATTTTATACTATCTGTGCAATCTTTACAGAAGTTATTAACTTTTATCAGTTACAATCCCTACTTGTGTCTAAATAGAGTAATTAAGCCATGTAGGGCTCTAAATCTAATTATTCCAAATGATAACTGAAATAAGAGCCTTATGAATATCTGAGCCCAAATTTTCTTCATCAGTTTGGCTGTTTCCAAAAATTTTGTCTGGAACAGAAAAACCTCAAACTTTTTATCTCCTCATTAGAGTTTTTCCTGCTTGCCCCTGTAATTTTTCAGAGTGTTTATGAAGGCAGCTTTTACCAGGGCAACAGACTGGTAAATCTTTTGGGGAAATGAAACACAGGACAAAACAGAACAAAAACAAATCAAAACAAACAAACAAAAAAACCCCCAACCAACAAAAAGTAACCCCAAACCAAACCAACCAACCAACCAACAAAAAAAAAAATCCCAAACCAATGACAACAACAAAAGACATTTTATTGTGGAGTACTAATTCTATACTGAGATTGAGGCACAGACATGCTGAATCGAAATAAAAATTATGATATGTTGTTGTAATTAAGAGTTGTAGCTCTGAATCCAAGGGGAAATATATTCCACCTTTTTTGCATTTGCAATGCTGTGATAAAACTTGGATCTGATGGATCTAACTTGGATCTAAATGGGCAGGATCACAAACTTCTGTCATTACTATATTAAACTGCCACTTAACAAAGGTGAGCAGATATTTTGGTTTGTTTCCTAACTTGGGTTGCTGTGGTCTGAGGAAGAGGCAAATAAAACCAGAAACATCATCACAAAATCCCTGATATCACAACTTGGAAGTTCAAATTATTAGTGTTCCAGTCAAGCAAGGTTTTGGAACGCTGTCAGGACTAATTCTTTAGGTTTATACCCCTTAATAATGTAGTTTTTATTTGGTTTTGGGGACTTTTCATAGGAAAATATAGATTTCTGTCTGTTTCTCAGTGCTTCTTATTTTTAAACATTTAAAAAATATGGATTATAAGCACATACAATATAGATATATGCACATGTCATGGTGTCACTTATCTTCTTCTTGCTTTTAGGTCAAAAATGAAGGTCAGGTGTCTGACTTCAGTATGAAGTTATACTGTTTTTCCCATGTTGGATAGTTGGTTACAGCAGAGATGTTCAGCTCCCTTGCAGTCTGAAACTGATTATTCTTGTGTAAGGAAAAGACCTGAGGCTGACACGTCTTTTTGTTGGCTGTCACATCATGAGAAAGGCTATTGTCCTGAAATTTCGTTGTAAGGAGACAGAGAACATGGAAAACACTGAAAGTGTGAAAAAATGAACATTCTAAACAGTGGAGAACCCTCACATAAGACAGAGGAAAATTTTGTCGTTTTTGTGTCCCAGAAAACTTTGTCTTTCATCTGCCTCAGTGTGGCCTTAAATTGTCTTCAAAGAAGAGTTTTGAGAAGCATCAGCCCCAGGTCACATTCCTTTACTCCCTCCTGCTGCAATTCAAAATTTTGAATTTTTGAATTCAAAACTGACACCATCTCATTAAACAAGTAGAAGGTGAAATTCAATGATGAAGGACAGACTTGGGATGAAAAGCAAACCATGTACTGGTGTGGCCTCCCGGCCAAATATCTGTTTGCAGGCAAGATAAAAATGAAAATTATGACAGGAACAACTCACTCCACCTAAAAGACACTTTAAGTTTGCATTTAATTATTTTCACCATTACCCGAGCAATTTCAGAAAGGAAAAGTTCTTCATGGCAAAACACGTTTTTTGAAGCATCTAACAATGATTTCTTTCTTCAGTATTCTTCCAGTAATTTTATCCTTATCCATATTTGTATTGCAAGACCTTAAGCTGTATTAGATTTAAGTTCACCGGGTCAAGTGCTGCTGTATTGATCTATATTTGACACTACACAAAAAAAGGGCAGTTTTTTTGTTTTTTTTTTTAAATTTCCTCTTGTGTATTTTTGGTTGCTTCATTAGTTGCTGGGTTTTGTCTGATTCTTGTGTGATTGGTCCAAGAAAAACACCTAGAGAAGGTGATTTTTATTTAAAGATCCAGCTGTGATCACCTATCTCTGTGCTAGCTTTTAGCTATTTAAACACCTGTTGCTAGTTTCAGGGTGGTTTTTTTGACAAGACTTCTGCAAGACAAAGTCACGTGGAGAAATCCAACCCACATATTTTCAGGTTAGGTCACCTTTGCAAATGATTTTCCCAAACATTTGCTGTAGGAATGAACATGCTGGAACTCAACTTATTTCCTGTGGAAAGGTGTATAATCCAAACGTGCAGGACAAAGAATTTTACCATTATTGATTTATTTATTCATGATATTTTGTTCTTAACCTCATTCTGGATAGCAGCATGCACATCCTAGGTCTTTTTTCCTGGCTCAAATGACAAAATTGCACATTTCAGAAGTCTGCAAACTGACTAACCACAGGTATGAGTGTTTTAGTCTTTATTTTTAATGACATTCCCAAAATTAAATAACCTAAAAGTTAATATGCCCAAACTATGCTGCACAGATATTTTTAAACATAGGGAATGACACATAGGAAAATTGGGAGGAGTCAGAATTAGGATTATGTTTTTCAAAGCAATTTAGATGTGTTCATAACTGCATTATGATGCAAATTTATCAGAATTACTTTCTTGTGCTGTGTTTTGAGGGGTCAGTACCATTGCCAGAATGGGTGAATGAAGCTGGGATAGATTTGCTGAAGGACAGAGACAACTGAAAGGTGAATAAATTGAAAATAAGATGGAAATAAGATGGAAATAAGATGTTCATGCCTCTCTGGGCAACCTGTGCCAGCCCCTCACCACCTCTCAGAAGGTGGAATTTATTCCCAATATCCCATCTTCCCAATAACCACAGATGACTGAAGACATAAATTTTCTTCATTAATAGAAAAAAAAAAAAGTAATTTTATTTATGTTATGCATTTTTCATTACAAATGTCCAGGAAAGAAGAATTGAAAATTTCCTGTTTACTTTTCATGAAAAAAAAATTCAACATTTCCAGTTTGCTTTTCAGTTTGAGAGAGATCAATGTTAAGCTCCCAGACTGCCTTTTGCTTCAAAGATGTCAGCTCTTACAGATAAGGGAGATTTCTATCACTGCACAATTAATTTTATTTAAGCAAATCATTGCCAGTTTGAGTAAGTATTTCCTATTACCTCGTACTAAATCATTTAAAACTAATAGGTTTTCTCATAGATTCATGGCAGGCTGATTTGCAGAGCTAAGCAGGGATATATGCCAGCCATGTTTCAGTAAATATGGTAAAATTTCATAATCTCAAAACATATGTGCAGTATCTCTTCGCATAATCCCTTGTTTCTGCAACATCTGTTCCCCAAAAAATGAGTGAATCTGAATGTGAAATTAATTTATATTCTTAGTTTTCTCATCATATTTTTTTTTTCTAGTTTCCTACAGAGAAACTATAGATGGGAAATACAGTGAATTTCCAAAACATATAAATATTTTGAATAGCTTCATTTTGAAGGTAAAAGCTTTAATTTATACATTTATATAAATATTTAAATAAGCTTATAAATATACAGGTACAATGACTTTTTTTTTTAATATAATGGAAGTACATGGATTATTTTCCTTTCTGCTTTAGTCCTTTTCACAGTAACTTTCACCTGCACCCTTTCTGACAAGGCTCTGCTGCACTGGGAGTGTGGAGTACCCGTGAAATAAAAGGCAAAATTTTAATTTGGGAACGCAATCCTAGCTGCTGCACATCTTCCATATTATCTGTCCTTTTATTTTTCTTCACCTAGGATGATAACAGCAGCGGTGGTGGGATAGAATTGGAGATGCAGCCGAGACAGGTTGTCTTGGTCAATGGTTCTCATCAGGTTCTCTTTACCAGGATCAGCCCATCTCATTCTGAATGAATAATCTGATTTTTAAACAACCGTTCAAAAAACAAACAAACAAAACCCACCAAAAAAAAAACAAACAAAAACACACAAGCAAAAAAAAATCCCCCAAAACCCAAGGAACAAAAGCAAACCAAAAAAAACCCAAAACAAAACCAAAAAAAACCCCACCCCAAAACTGACCAAACCACCTTGGCGAAATAAAAACAAAAATAGAACTTCCAACTATAAAATGAGTTAATTGTAAAAATCAGATGTTTACTTTTGTGGACTACTTATCCTGGGGTCTGGGTACTTGGAGACACTCAGGTATTTCTGTAAGGTGCTTCTCCTTTTTGAGAAAGAACATCTGAGTTTACAGGAAAGGTAAGTAATTATCAGAGATTGCTGTCCCAACTCCTCTTTCCCCTCATAAAAGTCTACCTCTTTCAACTGGCATGAAATACTGCCAGAAATGGGCTGTGGACTCTTCATTTTTAGGGATAAGGAAAGAAAGTGTAATTTTTTTCTCTATTATTTTGTGATATGTTTTCCTCCTTCAAATCAATGCCACCTCCCTTGTATATGTGTGATACCAATTTAAAACTTTTGCCAAAAAAAAACCCATATGAAGAAAACACCCCAAAAGCATCTGAAAAACTTTTAATAGTTTTAATTTAGCAGAAGAAATAAGAAATATACATAAAAGAGACAAAGATTGCGCTGTCAACAAATAAAACTCTAAAACTCAAATAACCACACCCTTCAGAGACTTGAATTTCTCTTTTTCACATGTTAAATAGGACTGTTTTTAATAAAACACCAGTGTTAGAATATTTTTTTATCTCCCAACTAAATCTAGGGGTTCCTCTTTAAAGAACTCTCCATCCTATATCTATATTATTCCATATTTTAAATTAGTCTTGAAAGCTACTGACTGCATATAAATAATGCCTTTACATAACTTGTTGCACATTCATCTCTAGCCCATGAAGATAAAAAAAAAAGAAAACAAAACAAACCATTTGCCATCTCAGAAATAATTTTAAAAAACCTTATTAGTAAAAAATTATCTCTATTAGATGGAATTGCCTAAAGTTCTGTCACAGCAAAATTATTCTGCCTATGTACTCATAACATTGTGCCCTCTATAAAGTAAATTAATAAAGTTCTACACCTTTGAAACATTCATTTGGGAAATGTCTAAAAAGAGTTATTTGATGAGATATTTCCCCATGAACAGCCTAAAATTTTCTTCTTTCTTTTTCTTTTCATGTTTTAATTTCTTCAGATTCTTATTAACTCCAAAATCTTTGACTCGCTTGAAGTTGTTCTCTTCCTCTTTTACAATGACAGCCTAATATTGAGGGTTTTAGAGCCATGGGGAACTCTTTCTTTGAAAAACAAATTTTAGACTGGGGCTTAACAGGTTTCGAGTCCTTGTGTAGAAGTCTGAGATGCTGAGACCTGGTAGCAAAAATATTAGAAAATTTCTGGCAAGAAAAATGTGCAGCTGCAAGTTTCCTAATGAATTTTTCCTAGTGAGTTTTTCTAATGAGAGATAGGATTTGTTAAAGAAATCACAAAAGTTTGGGGTTTTCCTATGAAATGGCAGGAAATTTTCAAGTATCTAGAAGACAGGAGAAAGGCCATTAAGAAAAAAAAGTAGATACTTAACACTACCTCATCAAAACATCAGATTTAATTAATGATGGTTTCTAAACCAGTGTAACTAGAATGTGTGTTAAAAGAATACACAAAATACAGATGTGTGCCAATATAAAGTGTGCATGAATCTATACAGATAAGCAATTAAAAATAAGAGAAAAAGTGGAACTGAATTCTGTTCATGTATCAATGGAATTAGCTTTCACAAAGCAGACATATCAATAATTTTCAGTTTCATGGAAAGAACAACATGGAAACTTGCCCCTAAAACTTGACAGGTTAAATGCAATTTAATTTTTCGTGTTTTATTGTGCTATAGAAATGTAGTTTAACAGAGTTCTGTTTTCTATAAAGACATTTCTGATTAATATGTGTTAAAGTTTGAAAGACAACCATTAAATTCCAAACTTGTTAGCATATTTCCAGGTATTTGGGTTTTATTTCATGATCCTGACGATGTTGTATCCTCACACTATTTTCTATTAATAGAAACAATTCTATTTGAATTCTGAAAGCTAAATCATATGAATGCTTAATATTTGCAGAAGCTGAATCTTGAGCACTTAATAAGAAAGGTCTGATTAAAAAAAAACACCAAACCCCAGCCATTTAAACATCTTTGAATCCCAAACCCTCAAGTATGATTCCTACACTCATTTTGGACTCCACAATTCCAAGTCTTATTTTCAAAACAGTTGATTTTTCATAGTGTTCAATGGGATCAACATTTATGAAAACCAGGAGGTGTAAAAAGTTCTGTGTTTGTCTGGATTTTGATTATTTCCTAAGGCCAAATATGACATACAAGGGATTTTTTCTGGTTCTTGTGATAAAAGTACAGTAACTTAAAAGTATATATATAAAAGTGAAGGATGAGTCTAGGAATTGGAAAAAAGGTGCTCTAAAATAAAAATATTTCAGTATTTTACCTACTATTGAACTTTAAATCTTTTCTCTAAGCTATTGAAGCATGCACAAATCTTAGCTAGTATTAAAAATAAGCTGGTTTCTATTGCAATTTTGCAGTGATTATAAACACTTCACTGTTTTGAATTAGCAGACATTAACAACCCCAAAACTGCATATTGGTGCAAATCTATCTATCTCCCTATGTCATTGGTATGCTTTTACATTATGGACAAGAAGAACCTGACGAGTTGGTCAGAATACAGTTCATCATTCAAAAATCCATTTTGTTTCTGAATTTAAATAGCTATTGGAGAAAGAGGATTAGTAGACTTATATTATATGAGGTAGTCCTATATTCGACATTTTTGAGCCTTGTGAAAATTAAGTTCTGGCTATTTATTGGATTCTTGTAAAACACTGCCTTATGTAGCTTTTTTTTTTTTTTGAGGAAAAATAAAGGTAGAACTAACAACAGCTTTGATTTAGACTCTAGTATAATGTACATCAATAGAAGAAATATAAAATTAGAGAGAGATCATGATAATGAAAGAATATAATCTGCAGTATCTGTGTAAGGTAATAATGATAATATTAAGCCAGCATATGGTCAGTTCTGGAAGGAATTTTATTCTCATAAACTTAATAGAAATCTCAGTAGGTCAGGAAAGTCAGGGGCTGCATTGTTAGTAAGTGAAAAGTCTCTCATCACTGAGCAGGGGTAGCAGAGTGAAAAGTTAACCCATAAGAAAATAATGACTGAGAATCAATAATTCTGTCAGCACATGAGCATACTTACTGCTCCTGGAATTGCTAAACAATATTCAGGTAAGTATTTTGCTGCAGAAACCCTACCAAAAAGGAAAAGAGATTTAAAAAGTGCATTGCTAACCAAGAGCCCTAATCTGTGATGGATCATTCTCTGGGTCCTGGAACAATAATTGTACTCATACTGTTTTTATTCATGCAAATGAACACAGTGTATCTCACATCAAACATTGCTTCTTGTTTCTCTGGAAGATGTCCTGATTAAATATACAGTTTCATCTTTATTTTCTTATGGGAACTTAGTCTTCAATTTAAAGTTCTGGGGCAGACATTAAATGATCAGAGGAGTTTTTTCTCAGCTGCAGAATTGTACAAAAGTACACGCTCAGCAGTGAGATGGATTCCTAAAAACTGCTGACATTATAATTGCTTTAAAAACTAACAAAAAGCACTGAAACAATGAATCTATGCAAGGGATGTCATCATTCATTTACACTTACTCTCTGAGCTGAAAATACTCCCTTGAATAACTTTTGGGTGTGGTGTTCTAACATTCCTGGTGGGATTCATATGGGCATCTCCATTGCAGGTATTTACCTACACTCTGTTCATGAGAAAACAGTGAACTCTGATTTTAATGCACATCTAATTTCATCTTCATGTGGACTTCTAAAAGAAGCTGGATAAACAAAGGGAACCTAGGCTGACCAGCTGAGATGGGGACTTCTTACAGTGCAGAAGTTCAAAAAAATTTCACCAGATTTAGGCACTGACTGCTTCAGGTGTCGCTGGGCATTTTGCATTCTCAGGGTCAGAGCTGGTGAGACAAAAACCCCATGTTATGCCACGATATCATTTTGATCAAACAAGACTTTTATTCAGGGCGAGCATCACCACTCCTCATTTTAAAGCAGCATCTGCCTCTTCTTTAAATGATGGTGATTTTTGAGTTCCCTGTTTTTGAATGCATCCATCTTCTGAAGCCTGTGATTTGGTAAAAACAGCAAGTTTAGCTGTTTCAGTTGAAATCCTCACCTGTTAAAAACCAAATTATGATTTTTTACATTTTATTACCAGTTTTTTACCAAGAGCTATCAAAGTTAAGACAGGCCAAGGCTTTGTCCACGGTGCAGACCCCTCTCTAGGTAAGACTGTTTTACATTCCAAGTTTGAAATGATTGTACACAGGAATTAATTATTTCCTATGCTGTTGAAGATGGAGAGTGTCTTTTTATTGTTTTTGTTGGGTTTCTAACTTTTCAAGGGTTTACAGCAAAATTTACATTTCCTGAAGTAATAATCTCGACACATCAGGGAAATTACCAGCCTAAAATAGAAAATTAGTTCAACTTCATTGTAAACACAGAACTGCACACACCAGTGATGTCTCAATCACAGGTAGTCCCTTTTAAACTGAATTCTGTCAATAGTAGTTCCTGCTTCAGTAAAAAGACACTTTTGAGGAGAAACAGTTTTTCTTTAACAACTGTTCCCACGTATGAAAGTTCAGGAAAAATTCCTAATCAAAATCTAGCATGCAGCGATTTCTAGTGATGATAGCAATCTATTGAACATGTAGAAATCTGAATTATTGTTCATATTACACACAATTTTATGAAGAGAAAAAGCAGCATATCCTGTCAGAGAGTTTATGAGCTCAGAAACAGGCACAACCTCCTAGAGAATTTTCTGTTCTACAGGGCATAGAGTAAGGTAAATTGAGTTGAAAACACACGAGGCTGTCCAAGTCAATAGGTAATTCTTTGATACCACGACCCCTGAAGGAAGTCAGTATTTCATCTGGTTTCTTGTAGTCCCATGATTCAGCTTTAACAGGGGTTTTCTGATATCCAAGGAAAAGGGTTTGATATCAGTTCTGTGGGAAAAATGAAACCTCTCCTCAGGGATTTTGAAGGGCCAAATTAAATATGATATAGTTGGAAAAATTGCACTGAAAATGTTTTAAACAGGCGTATTTTGGCTTTTGGTCAACATTATCACAATGCCAGATTCTTGCACCAAGATTGCAACAGGATAGAAATTACTGGCATTATTTTCCTTTTTACAGTCTTTGTGTTGCACCAAAGCATAAAACCTTAATAAAACTAAAACTGAATCTCTGAGAACTTTAGCCCTTTAGGTTAATCAAAGTACATTTTCTCTCTTTCTGGAGTTATTTCCTATTTTCCCTATGTCCTGTATTTATTTGCCTCTTTCAGAGTGACATGACACTCTTTGATTTATCGCACATGGAAACCAAACATCAAAAAGGTGAATCTGTGTTTCAAAAAATCCCCTCGCAATTCTGCTTTTTGGAACTGCTTATTGCCAATAAAAGGAAAGGGTTATTTTGGCAAACCACATGCAGCAGTCTCCATATTTTAAGAAAACTTTCAGTCAGAATATGCTACAGGTACTATAGCATGGGACTTCCTTTAAAGAGGGGGAGGTTGTATAATTGGAATGAAAGCTCTATTTGATAAACTGGAAGTTATAAATTGCTACTTGAATGAATTAAAAGGATGCCTGAACAAAGATGAGCAGCAGTCCTCTGTCATACCTCAAAAATCTGTAGCAGATGTGTGCATTTGCCAAACTTTTTGATTATATGACTTCTGGAAATACATAATTTAGCCAAATCTGAGCCTATTTTCACGGCATTAAGGAAATTACACCTAAAACATGAAGGTCATCTCTTTCCCCATTTCATTAAGGTGCTGGAGATTCTCACAGAACTAAACACATAATTCAGGAAAAGCAGAGGAATACATTTCCACTTTATTTTATTCTAAGAATGAACACTGGGGATGTTTGAAGAGGGGTTGGATTATTATTTTTTATTTGTTTGTTTGTTGGAGGTTTTGTTAGCATTGAGCATGTGACACAAAAAAAAAAAATAAAGATAAGTTTTCCAATGTGCTCTGATAAAAACGTACAGAAAAGTAAACAGATTTATTTTATGTACTTATTCTACTTTATTTTCCTAACACCACATCAGGGCAAAAACTCCACACAAAAGGACTATAAAATGGTATTTCATGTTAGTCAACACCAGTAATATGAGCAGAAATGTTATGTCCAAAACTATTATTATGTCAGAAATTATTCTTGGAAATTCTTTTCTAGCATCAGTTGTTAAGACTGGGATGGATTTTTCACATCTTATCACAAGAGTAATTGTGCAGCTTCCAACTGAATTTCCTGACATCAGGTTACAGTGCTATATCTGTAAAATGGAAATAATTTTATTTAATACCATTGAACTATCAGTAAAATATTACTTTTTGTGTATACTTCAGCAAATCCTTTCACAATTTTGACTCAGAAGCTGCTCCATTTGCTTCTAAGAGGAAGCTATTATTCATAATTGCTTGGTAAGGATTAAGTAGTTAGAATTTGCAGAGCATCCTGAATTTGTGACATTTTTCAAGCTCTTGAATATGATAATAGTAAGATATGATTTCTTTGCAGAGCTACATAATGTGGATTTGCCTTCCAGGTTCTCATTTCTTCCATGCTGTCTCTGCTTCAATTGTTAAAATTAAGCGTACTGTTATACAAATTATGACTTCCCAACTCCATTTTCAAATACACATAATCCTGAACCAGGAACTGGGTAGGTGGCTTGAGCAGAAGGAATCTTGCATATCCTGTTTTAAACTTCAGTTTTACCTTCCAAATATTTATATTAAAAATCCCTTCAGGTTGTTCTCCTTTTCACTCCTGTATCATTATTGGATCAACCTGAAAAAAAACCTGTTTGGTCTATTTATTCCCTTTTCTGCTTCAAAAGATTACTCATTCTTGGAGAGCATCAGTGAAATATGGACCCAAAGACCTCAAACCCGTGGAGACTTTGACTCATTATCAGATGTCTCAAGTATCCTTTCTAATTAGAATGTGTAAATCAAGAATATTCATACTGTGAGGTGTGAAAATCTGAGCAGCAAACGAGGAAAGGACATGTAATAAGGGATGCACATTAATGAAAAAGAAAAATGCTGCTCAGAGTTGAGCTTTTATAACCAGTTAAAGTCAGCTGCAGTCATAGAGAGTTTCTTGCTCAGCTTTTTTTAATTATGCAAATGCCATATACAATAATCAAAGGTTAATTTCAATTAGTTATTTGTGTTCTGTCTAATCTATTACAGCTAAAATTTGAAAGTCATCACCACAGAACAGATAGTGTCCACTGTCATAAAACAGGCCTTCCTTCACAACATTGTAATTTGAAATTTATTAGTGTTATGATGACTTTGTATTTTTTCATTGATATAGTAAGAAAGTAAGTCTTGGCAACCTTTTTAAAAACAAAGTATTTAAAATTTCCTGTTTCATTCAAAACAGACAAGTCAAATTCAGAGATGATCTGGAATATGGAACCAGGAAAATATACAGTTATCCAAGGGCAGAAATCCAAATCCACAGGAATCAATAGGATTCAAATTTGGGAGTGCTGAGGAATAAGTTCAGTCAGGCTCACACTGGTCACTGTCTCAACTACCTAATGTAGAAATGCTAAAGTGAAAATCAATGTAGTTTTAAAAAATGACAGCCCAAACTATCCAAACTGACCTGTAAAGGGAACAATGCCTTTTAAAATATCACTCTGCTAACTTCAGAAAATAGAAACTTGACAAAAAGTTTCTAACTAAGCCTAAAGACAAATCGAGCAATGAAATTATTTGTATAAGAGTTTTGATTTTCTTAAAATTTACCTTAAAATGAAACAATATTGAACCATATAGTTCCCCCCCTTTTCTTTTAAATTTTGAAAATATTTTTATTATTTATTTAATTCAGTATAATATCTAAATAGAAATTAAATATTAAATTTTTGCTCTTCACGCAGTATAAGTTTATTTATGCTGGAAAAGAAAATGTCTTCTCAGAAGGAAAGCTTTCCATTTGGCACAGTAGCAACAATGAAACATTAAAGTAATTAATTTACAGGATATTTATCATGTACATCTGCAGAAATACATAAGCTTGCACTAATGTTCTCATGACTTCAGTCTGGGGACCCTAATTAATTATATACCATCATATTCAAGTGCATGTAACATTTGAATACTTTTTATTTTTGGTTATTCTTATCTTTTCTTCATGTGAAAACTGCATATTGAAAAAAAAAAACTTGTTTGGACTTTATCTTGTAAAACCATATTTATTGGATTTTTAATTTAATATTATCCGAATAAATGGTAGCTCATGTGAGTAATTTGAAGTGGGAAGGAACATTAGCCTAAAGGATCTGGAGAGTTTTCTGTGCTTTCAGGAAATGGTAAATAAAGGTGGGAGGCATCAATTCATTGCAAGTATGATTTAAGCCTCTGATAGCAGAATTTACACACAAATATCTGATTTTCTCTCAAGGCCTTCATTGTCAGAGATGAATTTTTTTCTTTAAGCATAATGCAATTTACTCTGTGTCCTACAGCTTGGAATCCTTAATATTTTGTTGTTGGTTTTTTTTTCTTTTAACTTAAAAGGACAAACTTAAGCAAGAAAATATTTTTTAACCACCTTTTAATGCAGAATCTCTGCCAGTGAGCATTCACAGCCTTTATCTGCAGATGATCAGACTCTGCAGTGGCATCACTTCATTATGAAGACAAAATTTCTTCATTTAGAAATAGGGTCCCACTAGAATGAGTTTCACCCACACAAAGATAGTGGAAATGAATAATTATCAGAGATACATGTGATTCTTCAACAAAGACTAAACCTGGGAAAAAATAAATTAATATTTTTCTTAATCTCAAATTTCTTTCTGCTAGCTAGAAAGGCAACAATAATGATGCTGATATGCAAAACATCTGTTATCAGACATAATTGTTAAGAATAGAATATTACTTACAATACCAGAGTAATAGCAGTTGCATTATTATGTCCTCTTGACAGCTCTAATAATACTTACCTTTCTTTGGAAGCACAGCTCTTTTCCCTTGCCATGTAATTTTTGAAAGTGCATGTAGTTATGCAGTTTGATTTTTAAAGTCTTTCTTATTGAATCCAGCCTTCCAGGTAAGAAAAAAAAAGTGATTGACCAAAATAAAAAAAATAAAAAAAAAAATAAAAAAAAAAAAAGAGAGAGAGAAAGACAGCTCTTTAATAGTGCAAAGAAATAACATTTAAATGACCCCTTATCTGAAATATTCCTGCCTGCTATGAGGACTAGCTGCCACCACTTGTGCCTGCAGTGAGTTACAGGTAAAATAGAGTGCTTTTCACATCAATAAACACGTTTGCAGCCTGAGGTATTACCAACTTGTAGCATCCAAGCAATAAAACGGAGTGCTTGAATTCCTGACAGTTTGGTGTGGGGTTTATTTTTGTTTCTTTGTTTTTGTTGGTTTTTTTGTTGTTGTTTTGGTTTTTTTTTTTTTTGTTGTTGTTGTTGTTTTGTTTTGGATTTCTTTTTGTTTGGTTTGGGTTTTTTTTATGGACATTAGAGCACAGGACCATAGAGGTGAGCAGTTTCTTCAGTGGCCAAGAGGTCAGAATACACTAAGGATCCGCATAAGAAGAATCAGTGCAAGGATTTTTTCTGCTTATGGATTTCAGTAATGTTCTTTCTTTTCCCTTTTCTCCCTAGACCCCCTCATGAGTTCAGCTAAGTGAGAGAAATTAAAGACAAAAGTGGAGGAGCCACTTCAAAGTGTCATAAGGTGAAGTCAGACACCTCTATCTTCATTTGAAGGGTTTTGAGGGCAGATAGCAAGGATGTCCAGTGGTCAGTCTATGGGATAAAAATGATTAAAACCCCATCATGTTGCCCACAATAAAATAGAGCAAATAGAGGGGATATGACTGTGATCACAGAGAAGAGAATTACTATGCAATCCATGACTAGATTAACAAAAGCTTTTGGACACAGTCTCATGAAAAAGGCTTTTCCACCTCCAAAGCACCAAAAATTTGACTGTTTCTGCTGAGCAATTCTCCCTAAACAGTGGGAGAAGGTTGTTGCAACCCCCCACCCCCCCCCCCCCCCCGAAGGTGGGGTAAATGAGGTTCTGGTTAACAGAACCCTTGGGCTGGATTAGAGTGAAATGACATGGAATGACTGATGTAGAAAGATAGATAGATTAGATAGATAGATAGATAGATAGACAGACAGATAGACAGATACAGCAGTTTATTTTAGAACAATTTGTTTGCAATGGAAAGGAGGTTCTGTAGCCACTTTAGTTATTAACTATAGAAATACAGCAACACAAAAGTATAAAGATATCACTTAAGAAAATATAAAACAAGAGGAATGACAGGAGTATAGCAGAGTATATACATCTATATAGGAGTATATAGATAGTGGAAAGATCTCACCACACTTGGATCCAGCAAGTGAGTCTTGATCGTTGCAATTTTGATGTCCTGTGGTCAAAGTGGGGAGCTTTGATGTTTTATGACACCTTCTAAGACATCACTCTGCCTCTCACAGGACTGTAGTTGGACCAGTTCTGCCCCATAAGAAGGGATGAAAACCTTCAGCCCTCCCTGTAAATGTCCTGATGCTTCCCCTGAGGGGGAGTTTTACACCTGAGGTTCATCAGGAGGACACTGGCATGAAAAAAAAAAGCATTATCCCACCTTGCAGGATCTGTTTCTTGTTGCCTTATTCCCTCATCAGGCTCAAACCCCAGGTTTGTTGTGGTCATTCTGGTGGTGGTGGGTGCTCATCCCCCAGCCCCTGGGCTGTTCCTATGCAGATCAGAAGTTTCACCATCACATACCCAAAAATTCCCCTCCTGCCCTTCAGCTGGGGGCTGCAAACCCGACCTCAGCAAAGCACCTGTTGCTTTGGTGAAAGGCTGATTATTTGAGTCATTAACCATTAATGTTTCAGTCTTTCACAGGTAAAAGCACAAGGAAACCTCCAGGGATCACAAAGTGATCCTAAGTGTCTGTGTATTTTGGCCTCCAAATATTACCATTTTCAGCTATTTCAAAGTCCTTTGCAAATGTAGAAATAACAAATATACATCATGATAATATAGGTAAAATAAATATAAAAGGCTTGATCTTCTAATGCATCCTTTCTGTGTCCTGGGGGGTTTTAGCAGTTTTGCTTGGGTTTTGCATATTCTGATCCAGCCAATTTATAGTTACTGCCCGTACTTCTTTACCAAAAAACCCCATATTTTTTTAGCAGTGGGGTGATTCAATCAACAAAGTGTTGCTTTTGCTGCTCTCAGAAAACAGAGTGGTGCCTAACTGGGGACCTGGAGAGGTGTCTGCACAGAACTCCTGCTTGGATGCAATCAGATATGACAAAACCATCTACCTAATGGAAAAACTTGTGATTTTCTCTAAGAAATGGGAATCTGCTTTATCTTTATGTGTGAGGGAAGAAGCTGTTAGGATTAAGACACCTCTCATTTTACAATAGTCAGGACTAATTTGCTGAAGTGATGAGAACAAGCCATTGCAAAGTCTCTTTTTTTCTTTTTCCTTGCACAGACTTTTTGCACAGTCTGTGCTCCATGATAATGCCACACAATTTCATTTTACCCGAGAGCCAGGAACAATTTTTTTAAGGCTAATTTGAGTTTCTATCATTTCCTGTGATCTGAGGATATCAGAAAGAAGCAGTTTATTTTCTCCTTGGAAGGTCAGCATCGTTTTCTTTAAGGACTGCAGTGGGAATACCAGGGTAGGCTGTCAACATGGTGCTACACAGAGCTCAAAAATAAGTGCTCAAAAGAATTGACGATTAATAATAACATAAAGAAAATGTAAAAATATTCATAAACTCTTTCTCACTCAGTGCTCTGCCCTTACTGTCCATTCTATGGATGGAATTTGGTTAGCAAAAATCTTCCAAAGTTATTTTTTAAAGCAAGTACTCCACCTTTATGTCCACATTGTACAAAGCATGCTACAGCATGTGCACACTTTCATTATTGCAGCCCATTTAAGTGGAAAAATTATTTCCATAAACAGTGTTCCAGACTCTAATCATCACTCTTAATGTTTAGTGTGTGTTATTATAATGTCAACCTTTTCCAGAAAATGCTGAATATTAACCCTTTTTGTGGATGTGCTGGAATTAATGGGTATTCTGTACGTTAAGAGGCTGAAGTGTTGTCTCAGAAAAATACAGAGACAATACTTATGGTAGAGAAAGAATATAGACAACAAACTGTCATAGAGATGCTATGAGTCTTAAAGATGATATCAGAATTCAGTTTGCAGTTCCAAAAGCAATGGAATGAGTAAATGTAATTTTATTGGTATGTAAATTCACAGAATATTTTCTGCTCTTTAGTAGTTGTTCTCCCTTGGTGTGTCTGCAGAACAACACCACCAGGAATCTCAGCTCAAGTGGAGGAGAGGTGGATTTGGGTTGGTAAATAATAAAGAAACTTGTGGATAAACCTGCCAGTGAGAATCCTGGACTCAGTAAAATTTTAGCTTGAAAGAAGTTTGTAAGTTATGTGTAAAAAACATGAAAAGCTTTTATTGAGCCCAAAAGCAAAAGAAGTGACAGAGAAGTAAGTTTTAGCTTGCTAATATTACAAACCAGGTGAGGAGAAGGGTGTACAAATATCCCAGCCCCTCTCACCATTTAATCCTGCCCCAGCTCTGACCATCTCCAACAGGAGCATCCTGTGGTGCTGCCCAAGGCTCCAGCAGAGCAGAGGCTGAAAGCTGAACCCCCTTCTTCCCAACCTCTTCAAAAAGCTTTTAGAAAACCATGGGAATGGCATTCTGCCAGCCAACATATCTCAGACTTTTTCTGTGATTAATCTCCCAAAAAGGGCCTTTAAACCCCTGCCAGTCTACCACCAGGTCCTTGAGTTTTTCATCAGGTCTAAAGGCAGTCCCATACACCAAAAAGAAATAACAGTTAATGCAGAGCCAAAAAAAAAGCCTTTAGGAACTTACTGACCTTTTTTTCCCCCCTTTAATTTAGACACCTCATTCTGTGCCTTCCTTAACTCTTTTGTGGATTCATCCCTTAATAAACAGCACTGAACCTTTGTCACCTTTGAACATGCACCTACACAGCCTAATTACCTTCCTCTTCTGGAACCCATTCGTTAACACGGGATGGGAAGGTATGAAATACACAGAATATGTAAAATTGGTTTTGCAATGTGTCACAGGCAGCTTACTGTCAGAGACCTACAAACAGCTTCTGTGGAGAAGAAATAATTGCAGGATGATGAATTTTAGCAGGACAAGAGGTATAATTTACAGAGTTATTTTGAAGGGAGAATATTTGAAGATCAAAGAGCTAAATCTTCACATCTTTTAATGTAGGAAGGAAAAACATTTCTTTTCTAAAATTTTGTTTTAATTGTAATACATAGCGCAAAAATTTATTTTTCTTTAGAAATATAATAACAAATATAATTGAAAGTCATTTTCTCTGAAAAAAAATTAGAGAAAAGGAAAAGAAACAATCAGCTAATATCTAAGTTGTACTTAATTTGTGAAATCATTGCTTTCTGCCACGTCAGATCTACTTTGTTCATTATGAAATACTGCTAAAATAAGCTTATTTTGAGGATTTAAGATGGGGAGTACCTCATAGTAGAGACAATCACTGCTGCAGCAATTCATGAATCACCTCATGTTCCCTGTGCATTTTGCCAGCATCCATACCTATTAAAAAAAAAAAAAAATTGTCTTGGTTGCTATTAACACAGATTCTAACTACTTAAAACCACTTATACACCTCTTAAAACAGCTGTATGTACACTAGGACTTAACAAAGTGTCCTTCTGAAACCTACAGTCCACTCCAAATGTAGTTTGTTCCAAATTTCCTCAGGTCAGAAGGTAAGAGAGTTGTCTGATCACTCAGATCACACCAGAGAACTTTCCAATTTTCCCAAGTTGTTGATAATTTTAGAGAAGGGAGTAGGTACTAACCTCAGTGACAATCTGAAAATTCTGGGGAAAAATAGATAGATAGATAGATAGATAGATATTAAACCTACCTTAAAATGTTTAATCTGTCAAATAAAAAGCTACCCCAGGATTACAGGATTGTTACTTTGTCACTTAATTCACATAACAGGGTTTTTAAACTGCATGTATAGCCAATGAAAAAAGTGGGAATATTGCACAATACCATGACAATTATTGGTAAATTCTATAAAACTGATGATCAGTTTGAGCCTGCACAGAGACAATAAAGCCCAAGTAGTGCATATATTGTGGAAAAGTGAAGGAAAATGTAATGTTTTCATTGCTCACATACATACTGAAATCACTCCAAAGGGTAATATTTCTTGTTTTGTCTTATAATGCCATCCAAACTTAAAAAGCCAAGGAAAAGCAAAAAAAAAAAAAAAAAAAAAAAAAAAAGCAAAAAAAAAGAAAAAAAAGGAGAAAGATCTATACTATGATAAACTATAGGAGTAAGACAAGAGTGGCACCAGCTAATTTGCTGGATCTTGTGGGTTTTTGGAAGGGGTCAAGGAAGTAAGACACAGCACACTTCAGAAAAAAAAAAGAAAATGCTGGTTTATGATCTGCCAAAGAGTTCAGTGCTTAATTCCTCAGTATTTTCATTCAGTAGTTCAGGAAAAAAAAGAAAAAAAAAAAAAAAGAAATAAAAATGTACCAAATCAAAGCTGAACCAAGTAGCTTTTATACCTTTATTATTCCATACCTGGCAACACACTGTGATTGCCTATTATTTCAGAGGGCTTTCACTACCTGCAAACGCCCAGCTGGTGATTAGTATTGCCTAAATGAGATTTTTTTATCCCACAGATATGTTATTTACTTATTGCTGGCAGTGTGCATCGAGAACATCTCCTGGTTTTGGGGCTGACTGCTGTTCTGTACTCATGCTGGTGCAATTAAAGCTGAACATTCTCCATTACAGGCCCCGTTAATGGACAAAAGAGCTGCCAGTGCCTGCAATTTGTCTTCATTTCCTGACACTGCTAAAGTGCCTGTACAGTTAAATGTTTAACCACACTATGATTTCCAGAATTGTGTAGGTGAGGAAGGGGAAAATTCAGGCAGAGAGTAAAAGATTATTTCTTCATAAGCCGTGCTCAAAACAAGCTGCTTTCTGTGCTGTGCTTGTCAGCTCTGTCACGTTGCTTTTTGGCTGTTAGGTTTCACAATTTTCAAGTCACATTATTTATTAGATTTATATCTAATGCCCTGTATCTGCTTGATACCATGATATCTCACTGCCTTTGGGCCGTGTGTAGCTGCCAGAAGGTGCAGCACTGACACACGTGTGTTTCTGAACACAAATATGTGTGCCCACTGTCTGCTGCAGTGGTGTGTGCTGTGCTGCTTTACACCTCTTCCTGGCACAAAGGAATGTGTTAGCACAGCGTCTAAACAAACACTTCTTCCAAGTTGTTCACCTTTAAGGAGCAGACAAGAATTTCTGTTTGTTTTTGCAAGCTTCCTTCAGTCTGATGGACAGTTTTCATTTGGGGATAATCTCTGGGATCTCTCTTTACTCCTTTCTTTTTAAGTTCTGAAAGGGAGGAAGATTATTTCAGAAATTTGCAGTCAACAGATGGCAGGGGAAACTGGAACAGAGGGAGGGTGAAGTGATCAGAGAAGGAACACAGAGCTCTTTGTTAAAATGCAGTTGTAACAGAACTCACCTTGGAATACTGCATCTCTTTATTCAGTGCAGGAACAATTTTACTGTGAGTTATTTGCTTTGGGCCAGAGGATGGGCTGGATAAATTTCAGAAGTTTACTCTGGATCTCTGAATTGCCTCACACCATTGCACCATGTTGCACTACATCACTTAGGACTCTCTGCACCACCCTTTTATACAATTACAGAAAGACAGATGAAGAGACCAGAGGCTGATTGGTAAATTTCCCAGTTGTGTTCATGATTTCAATGACTGTTGAAATTTTAGATATGTTGTGCCCAAGAACTATGACCTAAAATGTAGGGGTTTACTTTTAAAGAAAAAAACTCCATATATAATGAAATCTTCTAGCAGATTACTGTGAAGGCAGTAAAAAGTGTCCAAAAGGTGGTATTAGGTGGCAATGTTTATCAGTCACAAAGGTCTGTAGAAAGAATCCATTATAAAGTAAGTGTGAGTATGAAAAGTATAAATAATAATGATAATAATAATAGCAATTATAATAGTTATTGAGGGGGTTTTGTGGTTTTTTTTTTTCAAATGTTAAGAAGAAAATGATAGTCAATATGATGATCTGAGCTCCGTGATGGGAAGGGAATGAAGAAAGGGAGTCTCTGTAGAAAAAGCAAAACATTTTGCCATTTTTCTGCTTGCACCTTTTCTGAGCAAGAATTACTTTTTCTGTATTGTGGAAGTACCAAGAAGCTGAACACAGCTCCAGATCTTTGCTGGTAATTTTTCTACATGTGCTGTAATAGATAACAAAGTGAATGGGTTGCTGGTAGAAGAATTTGAGATGTCCAGTTGAATGAACACAGTTTGATGAAATATTTTGCTAGAGTGAAAAGTAAGGAGGAATGAGGACTGGATCCTATAAAAACAAGATTCTGTTGGAGACAGAGTGGCCTGTGGGCTCTCCCAAACCTCCTGGCAGGGAAAATGGTTTGATACAGTAGAAAATTTTAAAAAGTGATTATAGACAGTGGAAAAACAGTGGAAATCAGCCTCAGCTGAGGCAAGGGAAGAGGTCTTATTTCAAAATCAGTGAAGGGTAACTACTGGCACCCAGCCTGCAACCATTTCTCATCCCATTTGATTTTGCTGCTCTGTCCTGGGGTTCTTGTTTCACGTCCTCTCGTTTGGCTTTAGCTGAAGTTTCCCAATTCAGTCAGCTTTTGTGGTGCTTAGCTGTTTATACATCATGGATGAAAAAGACTAGAAAGTAGTGTGGAAACACAATACAAAATCCATGGCAGTGCAATTAAGAGGCTATATTTTGGCATTTCTTTGTACACATACACTCAAATGTCAGCTACACTCACAGCTGGAAGATTTGCTTCATGCTGGATACCAGTACAAAATGCCTACAAATCTGATCTGAAAAACGAAAATGTTGCTTCTACTTTTTGGTAATTGGCCAGGAAATAGCCATGCTTTTATACATATTTTAGCTTTTTCTGAGTGCTTGTCAAGAAATTAATTTTTGCTCAGTTGAGAGCTTTTAATGTGAGTAATGCTCTTCAGTCAGGACAATTTCAGTTCTGTTTTTCCTTTGTGGATCACTCAGTACTACTTACACTCTGAACCCTTGGTCTTCCTCCCCCCAACTTCCCCTAATGACTACGCCAGCAAGAACAAACCAATTTGTTTTGTTGCAAGCTCTGTCTGTGATTATCTTCCATGGGCATGCGTGTGAGCTCAGCCAAGCTACAAAAACAGCTGATAAATGAGCCATTTATTTGATACAGTAATAATCAGATTTATCAAAGGCCTGTGCATTGGCTGCACTACAGATATATTAATCAGAAAGCTGGGGCTGAACTTCCTCAAGGTGACAACTCACGAGGTCCTTCCTGAAAGCCTATTTTCCTCTGTGCTAGGTGTAATACTTGGATAACTGTAATCTCTTATGGTCAACTTTTAAGCCACCTTGAAAAGACTTTATGTTTGCCTCAGATAATTTTTTTTTTTCCAGGCACCATTCCGGCAACCTTTAGGCTTTTTCCAGCTGAGTGTTTTTCTGGACACGGGTGAAGCTTTCTGAGTGCCTTTGTCAGCATCTGTCCTCTTAACCTGCCATTTTTCAAAGGGATGAGAAATTAACACAGGCTGCAAAAGGAGGGATGTACTTGCATTAACCTTGCTTTGGTACGTTTTTTTTTTGATACTCACATGATCAAATACCCTTCCCAAGTACTCTGAATTTTTAAATGATCAGTGTAGGTGGCTCCTTAGATGGAACACTGATATTTTTTGCCCCTTCTGTGCAAATGGGATAGAGGGGCCTGTGGATTCTGCTGTGGCACCATGTATTGAAGTGACTCCTAAAAGGACCCTGAACTCCGAAGGAGCTCAGCACATTATCTGCCTTTCTAGTCATCAGTTTTGTCTTCTTTTATTTCGTGAATCTTGAAAATTTTCTTCTGGCTTGGGAAAGAAAGATATATCTTAATCCTTGTGAAGTAGAATAGCCTTGCCTGTTTGGCTTTTTTTTTTTTTTCCTAAGCAAGAATCACTTAATAAATTGATAATGAAATATGTTCATAATTTCAAATGCTGATCCTAATTTTGCCTTCTGTTGTCCTATGTGGGTATTTTTTTTAAATTTACTAATATTGACCTGGAAATATACCATTTACTGAATGCCTTGAAATATGTCTAGGGAAAAATCAAATACTATATATTAGGAAAACAATTTCTGTTATTTCACATGATCTCCAAACTAGTATGTGATTGATATGGGACCATCATCATAGAAATAGAAAATAACCTATTTATTTCATTTTCTGCCTGTAATACCTACAATTTTTGTCTTTGCAGGAGGTAGTCTGATTTTCATTCCAGTAGCAAGTTTCAAGTACTGACAGCAAATATGGAAATATGACTTTATGTTGCACTGAGAAAGCAGCATTAAATTCTTCCTCTTTTTATGGGCTGTGTATCATCCTGGCTCATTCTGCTGCATAAATTAAAGAGTTGAAGAAAAAGATTTCTTTCTGAAAAAACCCTCACACTTCAATACTTATATACCAGAGCTCCATAATGTGACACAACTCTTATTTAACCTCTCTAATATGATGCATCTAAAGGAAGAATGCCTGCAGCTGAATTTATTAGGTGAAATATGGAGTTTAAGGTAGGTTTTGGTTTTTTTTCAATAAGTGTCTTATGGCTTCTATTTCACAAAGTGATGTAATATTTGTCAATTCAGGTGTGTGTTCATCTTTATTCAGATAGAGATGCTAAAATTTAACCAGGAACTGAAGTTAACTTTAAAACATTCTGACATTAATACAAATGTGCAATTGCCAATGAAATGCAATATCTAATTGCAGTCTATCATAGCATATCATGCCATTCATAAATTAGCTCAAGAAAATGAAGGCACTGCTTTCAGAGAATATATTGGACCACAATATAAATGAATAGTCATTAGGACCATATCCAAAAGATCAAATTAAAGCCTAATGCAGAAGTATGGGATGTGAGGCATGTCAGTCTGAAACTGTGATCTCAAACCTTCACAGTCACTCCTTGTCATGGGTTAGCAAGCACAGTCCTGGAAGGGGTGTCCTTGCTAAGGGGTGCTTACAGCTTCCTCTGGGACCTGACAGAACCTATCAGTGGCCAGTTTGAATATGGACAATTCTTTGAGCCACTTAAAGTTGTGACCACCTCTGTGATCCACACTTAACAATAGACAAACCTCCCCCCAAGCTCTCTCTCGTTTCCGGCGCTGGCACAGGTGGCTGCAGGCCCCGTGCGGGGGCCAGCGGGCCCAGCCAGGCCCTGCTTGGGCCAGGATGGGCTGGGCCACGGCCATCCTGGAGCTGATGGACCTGTTCCACCCATGGAACCCCCCCAGCCCTGCTGTGGGCAGCCAGAGCGGCTCAGCTCTCCCCCCTCTCCACTGCGGCCAAGATTCAGCTGAAGCTGCCCTGCTGTCCGGCAAAGATCAGGTGACCAACAGCGATAAGCGACATTCCAGCTGCAAGGCCGAGGTGAGATTAACCCTTTTAGTGCTGTGAAGAGCTGAAAACCTGAGGGAAGAGAGAGAGGAGATGCTGAAAGCTGAAAGTCTGTTGTGAAGCTATGATCTATCAGAGTACCCATTGTAATTTCATGAATGCATGGGGGGTGGAGCGTTCAACTTGTACTTGAGAGCAAAAGCAGCTGCACTGAAGCAGCTGTAATTTAATAAGAAGTTTGAACAGGGAGATATGGAAGCAATGAGGACTTTTACTCCAAATGGAAAAGGAGAAACCTCAGTTCCTAGACATGGTCCCAGAGATAGTCCTAGAGATGAAGATGAGGAAGACTCTTTGCTCCCAGGGAAGGAGAAGGGCCTCTGTTCTTAGAGATGAAAATGCTCCCAGAGATGGCTGAAGAGAACTTTTGTTTCTGAACGGCTCAACTTTAAAATTTTACCCCAGTAATTTCAAGAGTGGACCCTCGAAAGCAGTTGTGGGAAAAGCTGCAAGTCGGGGGAAGGGACTCACATGTGAGCAGAGAACCAACCCGGGCAGCTGTCTCAGTGTGCTAATTTCTCCATAGCATGGGCAAGAGAGACTCGTCTTCCTAAATGGACTGAACAAGGTTATTATGGAAGTGGTAACAGACTGAACATCTCAAGGGTTGTCTTTTTACATTGTCAGTGGGAGAAGGGAGAAAGGTGGGGGGGAGGAGAAGTGTTCTGAAGGTGTGGTATTTTTTTTTTTCTTCTTTTAGGTCTGTTAATGAACTTCTTTTTATTCTTTTAAGTTTTGTGCCTGCTTTGCATTTCTCCTAATTCTTATCTCACAGAAGGTAAACAGTAATGAGTATTTTGGACCAAACCACTATACTAAATTGGTGTTTCTGCCCGGTTACAAACCAAACCCACTACACGCCTTAACCTGTCAATACTTCGATGAGAAAGTTTATTTGTAAGGCTGGGTTTCTGCTTTTTACCTGAGGTGCCCCTGTTTAACCTCTACCAAAGCTCCAGTGAAATAAGAAGTCAATTATTCAACTCCCTACAGTCCTGACTCGTAGTCACCTGTGTCTTATATTGGGCCTTGCTTTGGTTTTTAATATGTAGATTTTAATCTGATTAGTAAAAGCATTTTCCATCTTAATTTAGAGTTTGCAGCCAGACAAACTGAAGCATCGGAAGAGAAAAATATTGTCCAGGTCACCCAGAAAAACAGCAGGAGAATGTGATGTACAACGCTTGTTGTTGTCTGCTATACAGTAACATTTCTGTCCCTTGCACACAAATCAGGTACAATAATTTGACTGTTCCTACCACGGACAGTGTAGCAGAATATATTCCTGAGGTAAGTGTGACAAGCGCAGTTTGGAAACTTCAAACTGTAGCTAATGAAAGGTTTATTTTCCTTTGCACGTCAGTCACTTGTTTAAATGTAGCTTTCTAAAGAGTGTGTCTGAAGGGCAGAGTCTATGTTTGAACCAGCTCTCAAAATAGTTTGTTAGAAAATTAGAGCTGATATATTGCTACCAGTGTGATTTGATATCTGAACAAATGACACAGATGGAGGCATCAAGGGCACCCTCAGCAGTCTGCAGGTGACACCAAACTGAGGGTGCAGTGACACCTCAGGGACAGAGCCATCCTGGGGGACATGGACATCCCCAGAATGACCCATGGAGGTCTCAGGAGGGTTAACCAGGCCAGGGGCTGGGGCTGCCCCTGGGTCAGGGCAGCCCCGGGCTGGATCCAGACTGGGGATGGGCACATGGAGCAGCCCTGGGAGAAGCCCTGGGGGTGCTGTGGGGGAGAGCCAGGTCCCCAAACCCCCTGAGCTGGGACCCCAAACCCTCTGTGCTGGGACCCCAAACCCTCTGAGCTGGGACCCCAAACCCCTGTGATGGGACCCCAAACCCTCTGAGCTGGGACCCCAAACCCCTGTGATGGGACCCCAAACCCTCTATGCTGGAACCCCAAATCCACCTGTGCTGGAACCCCAAGCCCCCTGTGCTGGGACCCCAAACCCCCTGTACTGGAACCCCAAACCCCCTGAGCTAGAACCCCAAACCCCCTGAGCTGTGACCCCAAAACTCCTGAGCTGAGACTCCAAAATCCCTGGGCTGCGACCCCAAACCCCCCTGTGCTGGAACCCCAAACCCTCTGAGCTGGGACCCCAAACCCCCTGTGCTGGGATGCCAAACCCCCCTGGGCTGGGATGCCAAAGCCCCCTGGGCTGAGGCCCCAAGCCCCCTGTACTGGAACCCCAAACCCCCTGAGCTGGAACCCCAAACCCCCTGAGCTGTGATCCCAAAACTCCTGAGCTGAGACCCCAAACCCCCTGAGCTGTGACCCCAAACCCCCCTGTGCTGGAACCCCAAAATCCCTGAGCTGTGACCCCAAACCCCCTGAGCTGTGACCCCAAACCCCCCTGTGCTGGAACCCCAAAATCCCTGAGCTGTGACCCCAAACCCCCTGTGCTGGAACCCCAAACCCCTCTGTGCTGGCACCCCAAACCCCCTGTGCTGGCACCCCAAACCCCTCTATGCTGGCACCCCAAACCCCCTTGAGCTGGGACCCCAAACCCCCTGTGCTGGGGCCCCAAACCCCCTGGGCTGGGCTGGGCCCCAGCGTGGGCAGCAGGGCAGGGGGGATTCTGCCCCTCTGCCCCTCAGCTGAGCCCCCACCTGCAGGGCTGGTGAGATGATTAAATTTTTATGAGTGACCCATACCAAGAAGCTGTGCATGGTCTCCCATGGCTTGTGCAGTTTCAGCAACACGTCTGTGCACTGAGGTTGGGCACACATTCACCGAAATTCACCCAGATAGAACAACTTCCTTACTTCCTCAGATGGTTTTTTTTTTAAATCCTCCTGGTTTTGCTCTGAAGCTCTAAGGTCTCATGATACAAGAAACACAAATGGCAGAAATGGCTGCAAGGCATTTTTTTCAAAGTTAACATGCAATAAACATTACAAGAAATCTAAGTATTGACTAAAAATTTGTATTGCTTAGCTGGCGAATTAAGAAGTTGAATATAAAATATATATATTTGAAAAGTTTCTTCTTCCCGTAGTTCAGCATTGTCCTTCAAACAACCTGACATGTAATCACAGAGAATTGTCATCAGTGACTGCACCTTAATCTTTCAATTATTCTGTGATAAGCTTCTACATAGTAAAGCTCTGGAAGTCCTTAATATTTTATTATTTAACTAACTGCACTTAAATCCTAAAATGGTCTACTTTAACCTCAATAATCAAAGATGTTCAAAGTTAATGTCAAGAATGAATGGTATAGGAGAACATAAAAAGATGATTTGTTCAAGCCAAGAAAATCTGCTTGAATTTTCTTTTTTTTTTTCCTTTTTTTTTTTTTTTTTTTCATTTTGGTTTTAAATCAGACAGCAGGCAAAATTGCAAACCCAGGCAGCTGAAGTACACTAAAAAATACATGTGCACATATTTAAATAAATAATACCACTAAAACATAACTGTAAAATAAGTTCTAACAGGCACATTGCTCCTAGCTGTCATCCAGCAGTGTCTGTGTTGTCTGAATAACACTTTTTCGATAGGCACATCTAGGAACAGGCTATGAACATGGCTTCAAAACCAGGTACTCACAGCACTCCCAAGCCCTGATGTTCCCCTCAGACAGTGCAACAGCTCTGGTCCTAAAGGAGCTTTGATATGTTTGCTCTGGAATGGGCCTAATTGGCCCAGATGGGTTTTTTGGAGAAAGATTACCTGATTTGGACTCCTACCCTGTGAAGGAATTCAGGTCTTTCCATAGCAATGAACTGTGTCCACTACCTCTTAGCTGTGAGCATTTCCTCAGCTCTTTCTGCAGAGCCACCCATGGACAATCCCACAGCCCAGAAAAATTCCCATCAAGCTGTGATCCTGATCCTGGCTGTACGGAAAGAAGCAAAGGAGGAGCCGTAATTACTGCTGTAGTTTTGGTCTGTTTGCAAGAAAGCACATGGGATCTGGAGCCTTGTTAGTTTGAAGGTGGTGACAATTAGTTATATCCTATTTTGTGATTTTTAAAAATTTTATAATTAACTGTGTTTAATTAGTTAAGCAATGTTCAACGGTGTTATTTTAGCTGGTTTTGATTTAGATCTGTGTTGGCTGAGTGTCAGTAGGAATCCCTGAGAAATTACCTCACTGCACCTGCAGGAAGGGGCTCCATGGACCCACAACACTTCGAGAACTCAATCAATAGCTGAAGAACAAAATTCAATAAAGAATGGTTTAATGGTTATCAGATAACTAGAGATGAATTAGATGTCATAGAACAAGAAATATCTTGAGAGAGCTAAGGAGTCAAAGGCCTGTACACCCCACAAACCTTGATTAATACATTGCAGCTGCAGTAAGGGAGCCACTTCATGGGTTTGTACACCCAAGAAAACTCAATGGCAATTGTCTAAGCAGGGCAGCAAATGTAAAAAACACTGTTTAGCTGGATGAAGTTTGGGGTATCCACTAAACAAAGATAGATGAGATGTTTTGGTAGTAATTAAAATAAACAAAACACCTATACCATGATGCAAGACATTGGGCACAGTTTTGGCAGTGTCTATGAAAAATCCTGGATGTCATAGTGTAAATAAATGCCTGAAAATTGTTGGGTTTTTGAAAATGTCTGTGGTGAATAAATTCCCAATATGTTCCCAATTTTGACTCAAAATTGTTATTAGGAATGTTCATCCAACAGCTTTTCACTGTGAGATTTAAAACCCTTTGTTTCAGTGGGGAGAAGGAAAGGCCAGACTGATGAGCTGGACACAGCTTGCAACAGTCAGAAATACAGTGAAACTCTCAAAGATTGAGAGAAAAAGCAGCACTGACATGATGAGGTGAAGAAACCCCAGGAAAGAAAGCAGTGAGGGGAGGATCACAGCTGAAGCTGGAGATTTGGCCCAAACCAAGGTGCAGCAGAAATTAATCCCTGCCTGTGTGAGAGCCTCGACAACAGAGATTTAGTGAGAAACTGCCCAGAGGGTGGTGGCTGCACTGCTGGTTTACCCAAGTTAGCCACAGCTCATCTCTACATGCATTGGGAATCAGCAACACTTCCATGCTCATGATTACCCTCACAAGCTACTGACCTAATGAAAGACACCATGGAAAAAAGACATGTATTTCTAAGGTCTGTAAACTGAGCATTAATTATTTTTTCCTTTTTTCTTTTTTTTTTTTCTTTCCTGTCCATTAGCTATAATTTTCTTTCCTCATCTTCATAAATCTCATTATCTAGACCTTATTATCACTGAAATGATCTTGGCCATATACTTACCTTTCTTTTGTGTAAATTATCCTTCTGGGTTTTTGGTTTTTTTTTTAAATTTCCTTTCTTTCTTCTGACCTCCTGGAAAAAGCTTTGAGAGCGTTTTCTAACATCTAGCTATAAGAAAAATAGTGTTTCCTATATATACTGTTTGACAAATGCTGAGTACTTCATGACCTATAAAAATTTTGAGTATCTCTTTGACTTGAACATAAATGACCTCACTGAAGCCAAAGGAAAAATAATCCTTTCCTTAACTGCTTTTCTGGACTGCAAGCAGCCTTCTTAGGATATTTCTCAAGTAAAACTCTTTGCATTTTGGAGGTTACAACGTTCGGAGATGGTATCAGAACAGGACACAATTTATTTCTGCTCTCCTTTGCCTGAAAAAGAAAGAAAAGTATGCAGATGAATAAAATATCAGACTTTGAGAAAAAGCCTGTGTGAAAAGATAAAATACATTAAGACTTTGCAGCCTGGAAAAGAAAACTGATGTGGAACGTAGTGGAGGTAAGTAAAATGATAAGTGGCACAGGGAAGGCCAATGAGTTGGAATTATTTTCTTTTTCTCATACTACAACAGCTAGGGGCATCAAATGAAATGAGCAGGCAGGTGGTTTCAAAGAAAAAAGTTTACAAAATGTGTGGTTAAACTGGGGAGTTCATTGCCACAGGATGTTCCAGATGGCAATGATATTAATGCCTTCAGAAATCCATGAGGCAAATTAATAGGGAAAACATCCATTAGAGGGTGTAAAACACAGTAATTTACATCTACATCTGGCTCCAAGTACTTGAGCACAAATTCTTGAAGGTGGATAAGAAATATGTGAAGAAAATACATCCTATGCTTCTTTAATATAGCCTTACTTATAGTTTTTTTTTTTTTTTTATGCTCTGCATACATTTTTATAATATAACTTATGTAATCACAAAATCAGAAACGTTTCTGTTTAATTTCACCAGGTTAAGAAGAAAAAATACTCCAACCCAAAACATTTCACTAATTTATTTACAAATATCTAATATGTTTAAAAAAATAAAAAGTTTCTTCACATCAGGAAGCTTTAACAAATTGATCAAAATTAAAGAAAGTAGAACATTACTGTCTTCCTGTGACTATTCTGAGTAGGTATCGTTGCATTTAGCCAGGCTATTTTCCTTTCATCTGCATAAATTTTTCCTGTGAATATTTTTTTCCTTACTCACCAGATGACAGTGGAAAGTTCAGCAACATTAGAGACTCACTGAATAATTGCCTGGGAACTCTGAACACCAGGTTAAGAAGCACAGGAAAAGACATTTTGCTTGAAATTGCTCATGATTTTTGGTAATTCAAGGTTTAAGTGATGGCAATAAAAAAAATTTCTCAGTAAGTGGCCATTGTTGGTTTCTAAATATGTGCAGAATGTTTTAAAAATGTTGCTACTGCACCTAGTGCACCATTTCATTGTGTTTAAAGGGTGGTGTGTGGTGGAGCTCAGGATGGAGTGGTGTGTGGTAATTAAATGTTTTCTCTCTGTCCCCTCTCCAGATGCTGAACAAACAGAGGTAACATTTCTCTCATCTTCTTTGTGGGCCTCATGTGATGTAAGCCCTTTAGTTCCCAGATCCCTCCTTTCTAGATGATCCAAGCAGCTGTTTTCCCACCAGGTGACCCAGGAGTTTTTCCTTGTCTGGTTCCACTGTTGATCTGTCTCTTCAAATTAATCTTTCCCACCTGGAGGGATGGAAGTGCAGGGAAATGCCAAGAGCCTGGGTGCATACCCAAACCTGAAATATAGCTCTGAAATGGAAAAAAAAAAAAGCCATATAACTTGAACATACTTTGTGACACAAAATATGACATTATTAATGTTATTTTAATGCTTTTTAAGGTCATTTAAAAGCTCTTCGTGAGTGAGATCTGGTGAGACCTTATTGCAGCTTTCCACTACCTGACAAGAAAGATGGAGAGACACAGTTTACAAGGACCTGGAGTGACAGCACAAGAGGGAATGGCTTCCCAGTGCCAGACGGCAGGGCTGGATGGGAGATTGGGCAGGAATTGTTCCCTGGGAGAGTGGGCAGCCCCTGGCACAGGGTGCCCAGAGCAGCTGGGGCTGCCCCTGGATCCCTGGCAGTGCCCAAGGCCAGGCTGGACATTGGGGCTGGGAGCAGCCTGGGACAGTGGGAGGTGTCCCTGCCCGTGGCAGGGGTAGCACTGGATGATCTTTAAGGTCCCTCCCAACCCAAACCATTCTATGATTCCATGATTCTATTATTATTGTCCTTATATCCTGACAGAGCCACACTTGCTAAATGTCTGCTATGTTTTGTCAGTTGTGTAAGACAGTAAGACATTTAATTCATTTTTTATGAGCTGCACTTCCTTCCCATTGGAATCCTGCCGAAATTCAAGTTGATTTTCTCAGCAATAATGTTTTTTTTTTATATCCTGGGTGTTTGCTACACATTCTCTACCTTTTCAGTTGCTTTTATAGTCATTGCAATCTGTGACATTAATTTATGCTAAATAGATTTACAAGCAGAGTGTCATGTACAATCCAGGTATAACTGGCTACTGAAGAGACAAAGAAGCTGCCAATAATGGTCTGATTTTCCACCCTGGGACCTTTACTTGCATGTCTACAAATGATACATCCATACATGTGCTGGTGGAGACCATTGAGCGAGTATTCCGATTCTGAGTGGAGAGGATGGAGACAATCCAGCTGATATTTACCTAGGTAAAATTGCTCATGGTGAGTCAGTTCTCTGACTATCCAAAAGAACAGGATCAAAAAGATTTGTTCAGGCTGTGATCTTGCAAGCACTGTTTTCACTGAAATAATATTCTGTCTTTCTTTTTTTCCTCCACATTTACAGCAATGGAGGATATCCATCGGGAAGTTTGTAATAAAATATTAACATTCTTCTGTTTAATCTGTTTCTTGCCCAAAGACAAAATACCATTGTTTGTTGGCTGCCTCACAAGCATTTCTGAGTTTAGGTTAATGGGATGGTGCATAGATTAATGAGGTTTGTGTCTGGGGAATGTCTACCTTTATACATCTCTTGTAATTAATAATGACAGCTTTGCCTTTCTGAAATCGACTTCTTCATTTACTCATAGTTATGAAACAAATATGAAAACAAGGCAAATAAAATTACCAAAGAAGTAAATACAATATGAAAATTAAGATTGATAAATCTCTTTTTTAATCTGTATTTTTTACCTGAATTAGCTTTTTTTGTTTGTTTTTATTCAGAATGCTGTTACTATTTCTATATCTGCCTACAAGCTTCTTCTCCATAAGAGAACATAATTCCATTCCAGTTGAGTCAAAGCTGTTTGAGCAGTTCCTTTTAGATGTTCTACATGAGGAAATTTTAATCTTCAAAGACAAATTTACTTATCTGGAAGTATTTGATATTAGAGGTGATTTTGATTTAGTTGGTATGGAAAGGTAGGTACATCCTTTTGTTTTGATCACAGAAATCTGTAGCTACCTCATGGAAATGTGTTAGGCAGATGAATCATATATTTGGTGTCTTTATTTTTTTTTTTTTAATGGTCAAATTTTAACCCCAGTTTATTTAAAATTTAAAGTAAACACAACAGTTCTCCAAGTTGTCAAGTAAAAGAAATGTGACTTTTCATGGCTATGTGTCTCATGGCTGGATTTCCTGTTGCCTTGGGGGGTACCAAGAGATGTAGCAGTAGGGGTAGAAAAGATACCAAAGGCACTGCCAAGGACTGAAATTTCTCAGTCTGTTCCTGGGATTTCTTACCATTCTGGACCAATGAGCATGTCAAAAATAACCATCAAGCCCAGATATTATCACAAACAAGAATAACCTCTCCAGCTGCCTGATGTTTAATAGAACAAATGGGTTATTTAATGTTCTTTAGTCTCTTTGCCATAAAATAGTCCCAGAAAATGTTAATTGACTAGGAAGGATACACCCATTGTAGCTCTTTCTTCTTCTCATCTACTGATAAACACAAAAATTTTAGTCACTTATATTTCTGAAATGATTTTTTCATTCCAAATGCATTTTAAATCTGCACAATATGTTTTTAAAAATACTGGATGGCGAAATTGTATTTGTACACTGTATTTTCTCTTGAGTTCCCAGAATTATTTCTACACCTTTCAGCAGACCATTATGTTACACTCAGCTGAAAAAAAAAAAAATCTCTCTAAGGATTGAGTCTGCAAACACCAGATATCAGATGCAAAATGATCAGTTTAGTAAGAGACTGGGATTTGAAAGGCCACCTTTTTTTTTCCCCACCTCATAAAAAAATTAAAAATTTTATCACAAGGGGAGATGAATGCTCATCTTTCTGATATTGTTTGTTATTTACTGATGGCAGCTTGTGGGGATCATTCTATTCACTTCTGGAGAAGAAATTGCTAGTCAGGAAATTTGTGTACAGTAACACAAGTCTCACTGTAAAAAAACAAAACAAAACAAAACAAAAAAAAATTAAAAAGAGAGAGAGAAAAAGAACCAAGAGAAATCTCACAGCAAAAAAAGAGAAAATGTATAAAACAGAAAAAAAGAATGAAATTGTGCTAAATATAAAGCACACACTTCAGCTAGCAGTCTCGTTATTAAGCAGTGCCATGACTACACAATCAAATGCAATGGGTTACAGATATTAATCCTGTTGAATGTGACTGTACTAGAATTAGCTGTGATATTAGGAAAAAGTAATATCCATTGGTAACATTTTCAGCTTTCAGCTTCATCTTTCATCCCTATTACAGAATAGACTGGCGAAGTAATTGATTGGATAAGCTCATATTTTTGGCATTTGTTCATTATTCGTGTAGGCATTAATTAAAATGGACCAATTTCTACCTATACGATATTCTTTTTTGGTAGCAACCCATACATTAAACATAGAAGGTCATGTTTCTTTTCCTGAAATTTTCTTTTTTTTTTTTTTTTCTCTCATAGAGCTTCTAACAAATTGCTAGAATTGTTATAATTTCAACGGAGTTCTGAAATGAAAACTTAGAAAATCGGTATTGAAACACACACGTACAGATCTCCTCTTGATTATTCTCAAATGTAAGGCAAGTCTAGAAAAGTCTAGAAGACATTGATGCAGCTGAAGACATTTCATTTCATTTCACTTCATCCTCTCCACTACTCCTGCTTTTCCCAAAGCAATTGCCTAAATTGTCTTGCTTACAGTGGGTATGTTTTGAAAACTCTTCATGTGCTCACTCTGAAGATGAGAATCCCTGCTTATAAATTGCTGGGACATTTTTAATTTCAGTGAAAAGTCTGGCACAGGTCTGTGATGTTATTTATGCCAGGTGTATGAACCAGTGAAATTCTGTTTCCAAACTATTTGGATATTTATTCAGCACTTATTAATATATTTTATTTATAACAAGGCACAGAAGAAGATGAAGATTTTCTACCAATAAAAATAGAGTATTTCAGATACATATTGGAACTTGTTTTCAACTCCACTGGACTTCTTCCACTATTTTATCCTGAAAGAAATTTATAAACACTCCTTATTCAGACAGGCAGAATTTTACAGCTGTTGTCTCATGAGTGGAAACTATTAATAAGGTATGATGGTGAGGAGAACTCATCCCACTTATAGGTTCTCTGTTAAGAAAAAGAAAAAGTTTTATATTTGGGCAGGAAAGAAAAACAACAAAGCAAAATGAAAATTAGAAGAGGATGCTCATGGAAAAAAAGGAGATGTAAATCCTGAAATACTTTTTACTGAGTGTATATGGCTTGGATGAAAAACGTAGCTGCAAGAAATAATTACATTTAGAAGAGGTGAAAATTCTCTTGTGTTGAATTTAAAATGTTAGTAGCTGGATGCTTTTTATGTTCAGTGGAGACCTGTAGCTACAGCCTGAAAAACAGGCATCTTAGCAGCCTTCAGCTTTAAGAATAATTTACTATCCCACAATGCAGGAGTGAAATGCACAGATAGATTTAATGCAGAGAGTATCTAAGAGCCCAGCTTTGGGAAAACTAGGTCCCCTTTATTTCTGTTCCACCGAAGAACGTTAAATTAGCCTTGCTGTAGCTGTTGTGATTTTTGAAGCGAATTGGAGTTAACCAGTCATCCTAATTTACTGAATTTCAGGATGTGTTAAAGTTCACTCTTGAAATGGTGGTTGAGTGAATGTCTGGCAGATGGGCCAGGTCAACCCATCACAGACTTCCATGGATAAATGTAATTGATGCCACCTTTATAAAAACGTCTTTCTTAAAAAAACAAACCAGCAAAAAAAAAAAAAGAAGCCTTCCATAGGTCTTGTGCCTTGTAAAATTAATCACAGCAAAAGACACAGGCATTTCTAAATGTATGAAAGCATAGAAATATTTTTTTTCTATATTCCTGATGTATTTTACAGGGATATGTGCCAATTTGGTGTTTCGGTGACCTCTTGAAACAAGGTGATGTTTATTTGAAGAGGGCAGTAGCATTTTTCCAGTTACAGAGCTGTAAATTGATCAAATTTTAGGTATTGCTGTTTGACAGGAACCAGGTGAATGACTGCAACCATGGTGGTGAGTATGTAGAGCCCTGAATTCTGCTCTGAGTTCCCTGCTGTGACAACTTCTTCTTCACTGACCTGGAAGACAGAAATGTAAAGGGTATTGAATGTGCCACAAAATACAGGCAACCAGTATATATTTAGTATTTAATACTTTCACACACACAGCACCAGAGATCCTCCTTTTAAGATCTAGGCAGGAAGAATTTGACCATTCTGTGAAAAAAATTAAATGTGTCGAAACAAGTTTCCATCCCAAATCTTCATAAACACTATTGAGTTCACATTCTTGAGCATTCTTGTGCTCAAGAATCAACAAATATGTGGGAAGATTTGACTTTTTTTTTCTATATTTCAAGTAATTTTTCATCAGTGTGAACATTTTGGGTAATGTTTTCTATCTGACACTGCACAAAAGCTTAGGTTATGTGAACAAAAAGACTTTAAAGTCTTTGGACAAACCCTCTTCCTAAAATAGAATAGAATAGAATAGATCAAAAAAAAACCCTAAACAAAACAAAACAAACAAAACCCCCCAAATAATAAACCAAAATATAATTAAAAAGAAAACCAAACAAAAACCCCCCAATAAGAAACTGCAAATCAAACACCCCAAAACCCAACCAAAAAAAAAAAACAAAAAAAACCAAAACCAAAAACAAAAGAAACCCAAACCAAAACCAAAAAAAAAAAAACACCTAAAAGCCCAAAAAGGTGAGTGTGGGGTTTTCACACATGTTTTGTTCATGTAGATGGAGAAGAACCATTAATGATGATTTTCATTTTAGGTCTATTTTTAATGTTTCAAAAATTGTTACATGAGTGAGAGATTAAGGCAGGGTATGAGTACTTCTAGATTCACTTGCTGCTCTAATTGAAGGAGAGTAGAAATTCTTTCTCGTTGACCAAAATAAAATAGATGGGGAAACATTAAAAAAGAAAAAAAATATTTTCATCAGAGAAAAGATTGGCAGGTAGTGTGAGTGGTTGAAAGACAGGGGAATCAAGCTAACTTTGTCTTAAATAAAAGTTTCTGACTAGATTTACTGCAATAAATATCTGACTGTTTCATCTGGGAAGGAGAGCATGTAAAAAGTTGATTTTAAGATATAGAAAAAGTTTTGTAGCTTTGATTCTTAGTGCGAATATTGTTCACTCTGTGGAAATTCTCCATACACTTTAGTTGCCTTTCGTAAGACTAATTTTAAGAAGAAATACCTTGGAATTGAACTTTAATAAGTATAAATTCAAGTCAACTGAAGCACTCTGCGAGATCATGAGGGAAACTCTTTAACAGGGCAAATACACTAATAGATAATATTGCCAATAACTCCTGCCTTAGTTATTTCTGAGGTAGAAATATGGTCTTTTTTCTTTATCCCTGCATTTATCACAACGTTTTTCTAGATTTTTGTACAGTACTTTTCAGCTCCTGGACAATTAGATCTTTGCAGTTACCCTATCAAAAATAACAAGAGTCTAATTTGAATGGTGCACATTAAAATGCACACAGTTCTTAAACTACCTATTAGCATGATAATTGCAGTGCTCTGTACTTATAGGCTTGGAAAGAACAGCTATTATTAGATATGAATCTGGTGGTGGCATCACATAATACACACCAACCACCACACAAAAATAGATTATCTTACATTAATTACTTAGATTGCTCTGAAAAGGATCAGAGCATTTCTCTCTTCCAGAAAACATGACACAGGCACAAAGGATGCTCTTTTTCAGTTGGAGGCACTTAAAATATGTTGAAGAGAGGGTGTCAAAATAGTGCAGAGGCCTCAGGGGTTGTTATCTTGCCTTGTGCCCAACACAAGAGCTATTACACAGCCACACTTAGAATGAATTGCTCACATGTTCCCTATTCCTCTGTGAGAAGCATTTCAAGCTCATTTTGAAAGCTCCTCAGGTATAAAAATGCCTTGAGGTACTTGTTTCAAAACCTCAAGTAGGGTGTTGAGTAAAACCTGCTGCTATGGGAGGGAAAAAAAAAAAAACTGCATTGTGGGTTAAACTAGAAAAAATAAGTCCTCACAAGTGACACAAAAACCTCAGCTGCAAAAGCAAACACTGCAGTAAATACCTGACTATTTCCTCTGGGAGGAAGAGCAGGTAAAACGCAACATATCCTCAGCCTCAAGGGAAAACAAAGGCACCCCAAAAATCACAGCTGAGAGCTTCAATACCCCTTCCTGTCTGGGCACCTGTAGATGTGTGGGTATGTGGAGCTCAGATAATCTCAGAAAGACTGACAGTTTCCAGCTAAAAATTGCCCAAACTTCTAAATGTTCTCCAGCAGGGGAAATGTTTGGAAGTTGGCCTCTGAAAAACTGTGCCTACTTTATAAGGCAAATTAAATCAACAGATTATTAAGTAGAGGACCATATTTTCTCATAAATGAAATACAGTAAATTAGTACCACACTCTCCTGATTTTATGGAAATGCCTGAGATTACTCCTGTTGGTTTATTTGCATAGTGGGAGCATTAAAATCTTAGTTGAAATGTATGCAAAGAGCAAGGATTTTATTAGCTGGTTTCAACTCCTCTTGCAATTCAACTTCAAGGACAATACAGGAGTTTAAATTCTTCTACCAGATTCAATAATCCAAAATTTTGATCCAGGTATTCAATTAACAGGTTTAATAATGATACTATATATATTATATATATATATATAGTTACAATTGTGTTGTTTATGCTTCGTATTCATTTTTCTTCAGAAAAAAAAAGGACAAAATCAAACCAATAAAAATGCCTCACACCTCCCCCTTCCACAAAGGCTTCACCCAAAACCCACTCAAGAATCCCTCTCCAGAAGACAGAATCATTTAGGCTGATCAGTTTTTATAATGTTTTCAGATCTTTCACAGGTTTCTTACCTGCCTAGATCTGAAAAAAAAAGGATCCATTAAGCTTGTAGAAAGCTTGTATATCTACATCTATGGAAATAAATATTACTTATAAGGATTCATGGTAATTTATAGAAATTTTCTACTCACACTCATTTCAGCCTGCCCCACCTAACTCAATCAATTCTCAAGGAAAGAAGGTTCAGGACTGAGAGACTGTCAGATTTTGCATACTGAGATTACTAGATTTATTTTGTATTAGGTGGTGTAGCTTAAGACCTAAATTCTGAAAATTTTGTGTGTATTTATGACGTTGAGGACCAAAGGCTTATTTATGAGCTCAGTTGCAAGCCATTTTCTTCACCCTGCCCAAGTCCTCAGCTAACAAAATGCAATTAGCAGTCACTTAACAAGCATCAGATATTGCATTCAAGCTCTTTGGGTGACTTTATTAGCACAAGGCACTGGGTTTCACGAGAAGTCCAGGGCTTGTAGAGCCACCAACTGCACAGGCACACGTGAGAGGCCAAACACAAAGAAGAAGGAGAGCTTCAAAAACTGTTCCTGATTATAATTCCATGGCTGTGCAACAGGGCAAACTAAATGGTAAAAAGTCTCTTCCGTCCTTCCAAACTGTGAACTAAACTGCCTCTGAGGAATTCTGCAGCTTCAGTGCTCCCCTGAGGGAGAGCTGCAGGAACAGGGGTGTAAACCTCCCACTGTGGGACCAGTGTGCCATTTTATTTCTGCCATAATGCATCCTTGCATCAAGAGTCAGGGGAGAAAAGACGAGAGAGAAAGAGGCCAAAATACAGGAAAATGCTAGAGCCTTGATGAGCTCATTTCCAGCTTTATTTCTGTGGGATCTAACTCTCTTCAACAAAATATCGGGCCAAAAACTTGTCCTCGCTACAACATTTAAATTGGGTTTTTAAACTACTGAGCTGTAGTTGAATGAATTACAAAATTATTGTGTTTTTACTTATGGAAATTTCATTTGATTTTGGCTTGTATCAAATTTTCACTCTTGACATGATTCTCCAGTCTTGGCTATATAAATTTATGTAATGCCAGTTTAGAGGATTATTAAAGCTTTAGGAACAGCTCCTGGTTTTCAGGAGTCATCCTTCTCTGCAGCACCACAAAATTTTAAGGAGCCATGCAAGAGGAATTTTGTTCACATGTTAATACAGCACATTTATAAGTAGTTTAATGTCTTAATTTTACAAACAAATGTTCCTTAGTTAATAAATTGCATGTTGTATCTTAAAAAAATCAGATAGTGTAGTGATCAAAGTTGCAGGAGATCCAAATAAGCACCAAGTCTTTGTCTTGTGTAACAATCTTAGGATACAAATAGACATTTTTGAGGTGAACATCTCTGAAAATTACTATTTTCTCTTTAACATTATGATGCCATGGGATTAAAATCAGAAAGATCCCCTGGAGGCCAAGGGATCTCTCACTGTGGAAAATAACCAGCAGCACTGCAAAGGATAGAAATACCTAAGGTTCACACATGAACCATACAAGAACGAGAAGAATAAGTGAAATATGTTCATTAAATGCTGATTTAACCTGTGGAGGATACTGCTCTATTCAAACAGCAACGTGGAAATGGATTTTCCTTTCATTTACTTTCACAGTCTCTCTTAAGAGAGATGGAAACCAAATAATGCTTGACTCAGACGGTAATGTTCTCTTGACTATTTGAATAGGTTTGTTACTAGAATAAATGTGTCTATCACTGTTTAAATATTTAAGTAATTATATTTAATGGCATAAGCATTAGCCTTAGTGCCATTGGATACATATAGGAAGTGAAATTAAAGCAAACTGAAAACCACAGATGAATGAAGAATGAAGGATGGTTCAGAGAGGACAGGAGCAATGTATTTTGCAGCATTTTTCTTTAGTGGAAATAAACATTTAGCAGCTTTGCCAGCTTCCCAAATCTGCAAGTGACGCTCCCCTAGGCTCTACAAGCTGCTGCTTGGTAATGGATCAAGATCTTTACCATTAACCTACTGTGAAATACTGAGCCTTTAAGAGTTTGAGTAGTTTATTGCTCATCTATTCTGTCAAAAATATCTGTCATTATGAAATATCCATCAAAAGCGAAGCACAAAAGTAGGCATCCTTCAAATTTCAGGAGAAACAGAGGAACATAATACAGAAAGTGCCACTTAGGGAAAATATTTGTCAGAAATCAGTCACAAGTGCCCAAACCAGTATGTGTCAGGTGCAGAAAACAGTGAAACCTCTGGAATATAAAAATGCAGCCTAAAGACGTAATTAGAAAATGGTGCAAAACATCAAGTGAAGAAGGGAAAAAATCACCATGCAAGCTGCCCCCATTCTGTCTGTAGGATTGTAAGTGTTCTCTCTCATTTAACTTTAAATCCAAGTGTCACTGTTTCTGGGGGAAAAAAAAAAAAAAAAGTAAGAAAAGCAATGTTATGCATTTATGTTCTCAATTAACACAATTTTTTTTTTTTTTTTTTTTGTGAAATCTTGGATAGTTGTTCTTTTCAGGAAGGGAAGACAAATTTTTGGGTCACCTAACTGTTCTTCTCACCAGCCATAGGATTTAAATCATGGCTAAGTGATGCAGCTGGATAAGTGACTAAAACCTCAAATGCTTCTTGCATTTGTCAAACTCGCTAAATAATGCCCTTAATTAGTAGCTAAATTCATGTTACTGGCATTTGGCAATGCTGTTGTGTAAATACATATTAAAGCACGTGTCCCCAATTTTGGAGCAAGCAGGAGGCTTTCTGCTGCTTTTCCTCGTGGTTTTCTGCAGCATCACTGTTTTGGGCTAGATAGTGTACAAAAGACCTTGGGACCTGCAGAAACTGAATAACCCTCTGCTGGCATTTACAGAAAATGTTAAATTGCTGTGACTTTGTACACTGCAACAACCCTCAATTACTGATTTGTAGGAAAGCACACAGTACAGAAAATTCTGTATTGGAACTGCCTGAGGCCATGTGAATATATAAGAATGCGAGAACATTTTGTCGATCAGCATCTGAGGCAGAAACGTCTTTTAAAGGTCATGCAATTTTTTTTCCCCCTCTCTCACTCCTTAAGATTCTTTTCTTTTAATTTAATTTTCTTAGTTTGGGCATGGCATACATTAAGAAAAAAGCCTATGAACAAAGAAAAGTTTATATAAAAAAGGAAACAGCATTACAGATATGTAATGCCTCAATTTGTCATGGGTTCTTTCTTTGTTCCATATACAATGCCAGAGACTTTTTTGTCATTATTACCCAGAGAATTCACTGTTTTTTTAATAAATGAGGCTGCTTATTGTTGAGCAGCCTCTTCCTTTTCTCTGAACAGCACATTTATAATTTTACACTTCCCAAATAATATTAATTAACATCCAGCCAAACTTCCCTCTCATATGAAGGAAGAAGAAAAAAACCAAACCAAAACTGATCAAAACCACAAAAACAAGTACCCATAGACATTCTAAGATTTACTGTGGAAGAAAAAAGAAAATATCCATGCAAGTGTCCCTGCTGGACAAACATATATTGATATAGCATAAAGAACTCTCAAAAAAGAGGCTTAATAAATAAGTGTATCAAGGGCACAAGCAAAAGAAGATATGGGATTTCCAGGGTGCCTTGGGGAGAAGGAATAGAGGAAAGAAAGTGGTGGCTTCTATCTCCAGAAAGAATGCCATGACTAATTCCAAAGTGAAAATCAAATGCTGCTCCTCTCTTTGTGTCAGAGTTATCTTTCTTCTTCCTTGTGTGCCTTGATCAAGAAAGCAAAGGTGTTCTTATTTAGATTGTTATCCCTCGTTTCAAGTCGTAGCACTTCAAAGTGAACATGAATACTTTCCTCAGAGCTGTGATTTCAAGCTGCAGAAGTCACCAGGGCATGCTCAGCTGTGAGTTTATATTTAATTCAACTCCCAAAGGCTTTGCTCAGAAGCAAAGTGTTTCAGAGTTGTGCTATTTTAGTAGAAAGTTTTGATTCAGACACCAGAGAAAGGGTTTGCCAAGACCTGGCCAGTCAAGGTTATTTAAACTGTAGCCATATGACCAAAATATGATTTGGTTTTTGTGTTGAGTTTTTTTTTTCCATAACTCTAGATAGGTTTAGTTAGCATATGCTTCTGTAACAGAGTTGAATCTCTAAACCATGAACATCACACTCTATCTGAAATGATCTCTGAAGGATTCTTAATGAATGTTGAATTGCTTATTACCAAAATTAATATTCATTTATTGTTTCCATTTATTTGTAAAATGGAAATTTAAACTGTGAAATTGTTAAAAAAACCCCAAAACTAAACAACAAACTGTAGCTTGTCCCTAATAGTAGGATATTTTGCTGAGGGCAGTAATCATCAAGTCACTCAGAATCACACAAGTCAGTGCTGTGTAAGAGCAACAAACATCAACCTGCCTGCTTAGAGGGAGAGCACTGGCTCAGTGCTGCTCTGTGTCTATCAGTAGAAAGCTTCCCTGCTTGAATTAGATGGATATTGGAAGTGTCCTACCTTTGACTTTAAATCAGTGGCACAGACATCTGTTAGATTAGCTTGTTTGGCTCCCTCCCAAATGAGAACTGCAGGGGTGGAAAACAACATGAGTTGAGATTATTTGCTCAGAGAATCGTTGTTTCCAATTTTTCTCTCTGTCAGTTCCAAGCTGTGTTTTATGTGCAGCGCAGTCTTCTCCCATCCTTTGATATACTGCTGTTTGCATTGCTCTGGAGCTGTGTTTAAAGACTCTGCCTAAGAGGTGAGCAAGAAGCAGACAGGTAAAATATTCTGGAGTTTTCCTAAAGGAGCTCCTGTGCTCTGTAGCATTTCAAAGCAGCAGCAGTGTGGCCACTACCAGTAATTACTTTTGCAGATGACAGACACCAACTTGATAGATGTTGAATAGATATGATCATTTCTCCCCACTAGCAATCAATCGAATGATGCTTTTTGCTAATCTGAATTTGTTTTGGTTTTTCTCCCCTCTTACCTGCCGTTTTCTTAGCAGGGATAAAGGGACAAGGAATTTCTTGACTGAGAGGCATGTCAAGCCTTGTACTGGGCTCAGGGAGGTGCTGGGTCACCTGGAGGTGCTCAAGAAACAGTGGCACCCAGTGCTCTGGTCTGGTTGACAAGGTGGAGATCAGTCAAAGTTGGAATTGACCATCTTGGAGGTAATTTCCAGCCTCAGCGATTCTGTGATTTCACAGATCTCTCAAAATCTAATTCTTTAGAAGTGTCTGGTGTGGAAGTTTCTCTCGTGTGCTTCTCGTATGTTTTTATGCTCTGAGATGGGCCCCTGCTGGGGACACTCTGTGCTCCTTTATATAATCCCTGTGTTGGCATTTTCAGGGGCAAAGTGAAAGAGCTGCCTGCTGTGCAGAGGCTACTCCTGCTTTGAGGGTTGGTCTATCTTTATTTTGTTATATACAAGAACATGGTCCTAGATCTTTGCTCCTTTTGACCTTTCTGAGTATGCTACAAAAACTTGAGGCAATCATTTTCTTTATGCAGCTAAAGGTTCATGTTTCCAAAAGTGCTTTCTGGAGGACTTTCTAGATGATTATCTCTAACATTCCTGTGAAAATATGTGACACTGATATAGATATTAATGCTGAAGGCAGGTGCTGCAGGACATGTGGATAAAGCCACTTCCCCCCCCTGCTGTTTTATGGCTGTTTTATCTGTTGAAACACATTCAGTAACAATTTGGTGCCAAATCAACTTTGAAGTGTGGTCTCTGACATTCATGCAAAGGCAGACACCACTCCAAGTTCTCAGCTTCTCTGGTTTTTAAAAGCAGTCTCAGGCTGGCTGACTTGAGCTGGTTAAACATTGCCAGACACAATCTGGAGGCTTATGAAACTCTTTCACTGGAAGTGCTCTTCCCTACACATCTTCTACATTAGCTCCATTTCTGGGCCTCCTGAGATGTGAATATCAATCAAATCTTACTGTAACAAATATCCTTTGTTGTAGCTGCCTCATATTTTAACCCAAAATCTCAAATCAGTTGCTAGAGAACCCACTTTTTTTTTGTTTGGTTTTTTTTTGCTTTGGTTTGGTTTTTTTTTGTTTTGTTTTTTGTCTTTTTTTTTTTTTTTTTTTTTTAATGGACAGGATCCAATCTACTGCTCACTTAGTCTGGTCCTTCCCTGAGCTCACCTAAGTAATTGTTTTCCCTTGTCTGTGCCAATATTTTCTATGCTTTATTTCACAAAATGTTAGTGGGGGTCTTCACAAGTTTTTTTTTTGCTGTGATTGCATGATATCTTGTAAAATTTATGGTGATGTCAATGTATCCACAATTATGCAGAATATGTGGTTTTTGTAGTTATGGAAGATATAATTTCTTACAAGTGGATGAGCAGAGGATAATTTCCTAATAAAAATTTGAGAAGAAGACTATAGGAGGCCTAATATAAGCACTATGCTCCTAAACTGCAACTCTTAGGAAAAAATGGTGAATGAACAAACAAATAAATGTATAAATAAAATGCTTCCAGGCATCCCTTCCAACCTCAGCCTTTGGTTCCTTCTTCTAAGTGCAAGCTTAAAATACTATTATTCTTTCTACTGCTATTCTTTTTATCTTTTTTTAGAGATACTTCAGATAACTGTCCTGTAAATAAAGAACTTCTAAGAGTAAAGGAACAAATGAGCCATCAATTCCTTATTTTAGCAAGACAAAATCTGCAGCAGGAGCACTGCTTTCCCTTTCAGCAATGGGGTCATGGAAGAAATCATTTCACCCAGCAATATCCATAGCTCAGGAATTAGGAAAGCCAGAAGGCCTGAAACTGAAGTTATGTAATGCAATGAAAGAATATGATTACATTCTGTTCACACTATGATCTTTGAAAAATACCTATTATAGGAGCAAAATATCAATTCAGAAGTGGGTTTAATGGTGGAAATAAATGTGCATGAGCAGATTTTTCAAAGTGCACAAACACCCTAAGAACTCTGAGATAAAGCTATGGTGCAGAGAGAGGATCTCTGCAAGAAGCTGTCCTTCTGCAGTCTCACGCTTGCCAAGACCATTTGGAATTATGCAAGTTTCCAAACTGCCAAGAAAAAGTGTAGAAAAATGATGGCTTGAATGTTCGAAAGTGCCTGCAGAAACTACACTTATACTTCAGAAATTTTGGACACCTTTGGTTTGGCAGACCCTAAAACTGGTATCTTTGGACACAGTTCAAAAACAATGATAAGAGTGGAAATATTTCCTTGTAAATTCGAGGCGTTTGCATGTTGAAAGTATTAGATCAATACTGTTCTTAGAAGTTCAAATAAGCTCATATACTTAAGTAGCATTGTCCCCCTCAGTTCAATGTATTTTCAGTCACCTAAAAAAAAAAAAAAAAAAAGAAACAGAAACCAAACAAAATTATTTACTACTTTAGTTCATAATTGTGGCAAGAAAAAGTTGAATTAAGGTTATTTTGTAAAATACATCATCAAAATGTTTTTGCAATTACCTTCTGTTGGTCCATGAAAAGATCTAAACCAGATCTTAGAAGTCCAAATACACTTCTGAATTTTCAGCTTGAGCCTTTACCCTGATGAGAATTCACTCATTGCTGTGCTGCTTTACAGTCTGCCTTCTGTTTCCCCATTTTTTTTAACTTGGAAGTACTGGTACTACTGCTGGCAGATTGGCCTGACTGCATGATGTTGTTTCAGCTCTCGCTGTACCCTGATTTTTCTGGGAGTTGTAATGTAGATAAACATATCTCGAAGAGGAGAATCCTGGCAGTAATTGCCTATTCTTATATAAATCTCCTTCATGAGTGTTTTAAGCTAATTTCCCATAGAGGCTGTAGCTTTCTAAGAGTTACACATAAACCTTCTTATCTCTGTAATTTCTAACGGGTATCCATTTGCTTGCCATACAGCCTGTGACTCATAAAATGCAGCACTGAAAATTATTTTCTTTCTTCTGTACTTTCTTCCTGCTTTCCTCACAGTTGTTTTTTTATTTGTTTGTTTTGGGGTTTCCTTTATTTGGTTGGGGGTTTTTTTGTTGTTGTTTTTTCTTTCATTTTGGTTTGATTTTGGTTTTTTGGCTTGTTTTTTTGTTTTTTTGGTTTTTGTTTTTTTTTTTTTTTAATTCTGCACTAGTTTTGGGTTTTGACAGTTTCCCTATTGTAGCACTGTGCTGTTTTAGAGCAATATTTAAATCATGTTTATATTTTTGTGTTTATTTTTTTCCACTGTGCTTCTGTCTTCAGCTTCACAGATTATTTTGGGAGGTTTTTCAGTGCACATAGTCCCTTGGACAGCATGTAAAATACAGAATATATGCTAACAAGTCATTTTGACCCCAAGTAAAATGATTTCTTGTCACTAAGACTGTGACTTGTGTGGCTTCCCACAGTCCACCAAAGACTTTGCCCTACTTTGAAGGCTGATTTACTTGGAAATAGAAATGGTGACTTGAATACTTAAATTACCAGAGCCTTTAGGTGCAAGAAATTGCATTTTTGGAAAAGTAATTCCTATCTAATATTTCGTATTGTATACTTAATCTCTACAGGACTTTGATACATCTATTTTCTGTCCTTTGCAAGTGATTTTGATTAGAGAGTACCAAGGAATACACTTGACATCAGAAAACACTATCAAAATCATGTCTTTATTCCCTTAATAATGTAATTATTTTATTTCAGAAGAAATAGGATTACTTTAATATCAAGTGGTGAATTGATCACACTTCTGTCCTGACTTAGATTCTTGAATTCACCACTGATAAAACAGTTAATTTATTCTAGTCTTCCTGACAGTATTTTTATCTATGAGAGCATTTTCTTTGACAAGGAACATAATGAAAGTGTTGTTAAAAAAAAATTAATAATTGGAGATCATCAGACATTTGAAATATAAAATAGGTATAGGTATTTGACTTCTATGTATTATAAATATAACAAGGATTATTTTAGACTCAAAATCCCACAAATTCTTTGGGGATTGTATGGCCCTGACTATTATTTCCTCACTGTTGCTAGAAAGAATTCTGTCTCAAGGTTATTCCTTTTTCCCCTTTAAAAATTGAGGGTTTATTTCCCCTTTTCCAGTCAGTGGGAACTTCACTGGACTGCCACAACTTCTCAAATATAACATTCAGGGTTCTAAAGACAGTTTATGAACTTCAATCCTGTATATTAGCCATGTTGAGGAAGTCCAGTGGCTTAAACAAATGCATTAACTTACAGAACTTCCCAAAAATTTTATGTCATGGAACACACTCCCTCTTATGCTCATGCCTACATGAACCTTCCCCTGCATAAAATGTGTCATGAAACTTGCCATGTAAATTGATTTTCACTGAATAAAGCAGATGACGTGGAAGTCTAGATTTCCATCCACTTGATGAGAAATTGGACATGGCATTAATGATCCCATCTACAGGGAGAATAAAAAAAGGGGCAGTTCTTCAAGTCACAGAGCCATTTTCAGCCCTGTGCCACGAGTGCACAGCTAAAAGTTTATTTCTTCCGTGTCAGTTGTGATTTCGACCCAAGATTAGGGTTTCATTTATGTAAATAATCAGGAAAATGTTGCTCTTTGGACAAGTGTAAGTGTAATGTGCAAGCAAGGCATCCCACTAGCTGCTTTTCTACCACTTCCACTATTTTGTTTAGATTTTTTTAAATGTGCAGCGCATTCTCTTCCAGGAATTATGCCCTCTCCTGTTCAGAAGAGCACTGAAGGCAATATTTATATCAAGACAGCTGTTTAATTTGCCACAAAAAAAAAAAAAAATTAAACTCTTCAGTGAGTATATATTATCATTAAAGTTGCAGCAGACAGATAACAAGGAAAAGGTACAGGATAAAATTTCTTAAGGGAAAGCTACTTTTCTGTGGAATATGTAAATCCCCTACACCATTGGATTGCTCTGAATAACAGCCATTTAGATATAAAATCAGATCTGTCAAGCAAGCAATGACACTAATCTTTGGAGATTTGGCAGGAAAAAAAAGAGAAAAAGAAAAAAAGATATTAAAACACAAAACTCCTTATATCTTTCACAGTGGAAATGAGAAAAATAACGATGTGCTCTTCCTTGGTCATGACATTTATCTCCTACTGATTCTTGATTTTAAGACCAAGAAAAGGCATCACTACCATAGGAACTGGAACTGGACTCAGAAATGTATGTTATAAAACAGTCACTGAGAAGATGCCTCCACTCTATCAGAATATAGAATAAATGCCTTAAATATAGGGGATTTTAATACTTTGGGTGTAACGTGGAACTACCAAGCAAGGGCTTACGTATGCAAATTTTAGGGTAAAGACTTGGAAACACAAAATGTTGCATGCAGAAACAAGAATATTCAAACTGCAGGCCTTCTGTGAAAATATGAAGTTTCCTTGTGCTGCACACTGAACTGGTTCAGCATGACACATGGATGTCATCAGGTGTTCCACCACAGAAATATTAACCCCCTGCCCCTTCTCTTTCATTTTAAAAGTAGGCATTTCCAAAGAATTTGTGTTTGCTCCTGCACTCAAGAAGAATAAACCAGAGCATTTTCTTCTTATGGAAAATCTTGTTTGCTTGGCTGTTTAATATTGTTCTGTCTGAGGAAAACATTTAATGAATCATTAATTCTTGCAGTGGGGAAGGGGAAAATTTAGCAATGTTTTTTAACCTAATGTGGTTAAAAATTCCTTCAAAATAACTTATGGTTAAAAATGGATTTAATCTTTTTTTTTTTTTCTTTTTACTCCTATTTACAACCATAAAACCTGCCTGTAGTACCCTGTTGGATGATTTTCCCTGATACTTTTATAGCCATTAAAATCCTCTAAGCTAGGAAAATGCATAATAACTATTATTACAAAAGTCATAATCAGTTATAAAGTTATATGATCTTTTCTGCTTTAGCTCCCATGCTGACACAATTTTTTAAATGCTAACAACAGAATCAATTATGGTTTTTTTCCCCCATTTCATTCTGCAGCAGGTTGCAGTCCTTAAACAGTCTTAATTAAAAAAAAACCAAAACAAGACTCCAAACCAATTGAAGAAGAAACTCATAGCTCCAAACCACATTAAATATTAGAATAATATTATTTCTCAGAAGTATTTGAGCTTCTTTCCCACCATCACTCCTGTCCTGCATGAAGATCCTTAAAAATTTGTCATAAATTCTGGTTTTCTAGACAATATATTTTAGGTCATGTGTCTGTCTCAGCATGGTTTTCTTTCTAAAATGGCTCAAGGGCAATGGAAATTAGAGAGAAGTTAATGGAATAGTTGAATACACATAAATAACCAAAAGAGCAAAATCCTAGAAATAAAGTTTGAAAGCTTTATCAAATGCTTTATCGTAACTTGGTCTTTCACTGAGTGTAAGAAGAAATGACTATAAAAATATTGAGCATAAGCATTATTTGCTAGTTATAGAGGTATATCTTTAGGGAGTTATCAGGGCTGAGGGTTATTTTGCTTGTCTGTTTTGTGTTTTTTGTTTATTTGTTTGGGGGTTTTTTGTGTCTTGATCTGTTCATTTCCTTTTCATTTGGGTCTGAGGGTTTTTTATTGCATAAGGCATTTTAAGCTCAATTTCTTGCATATTTCTACTTATGCAACACCCAAATTCTAAGTCATCAAATTTCTGTGACATTTGACTCCTTTCATGAGATGTTTCACATACCTTTACATACCTCATACCAAGAAATGAAAGTGTTGTTCTCCAAAAGCTTTTGAACAGCACTGGGTGACTTCATGAAAGCAGCAGCAATGACCATGGACTAAAAAAAAAAAAAATCTTCCCATTCTCTCCTCACTGGATAAGTTCAGGTATTTGTGGAGTTTATTTGGCCTTTTTTCTTTTTTTTTTGGCTTTGTTTTGTTTTTGAAAACCCAATCAATTTGTTACTTTTTTATGTTTTCCCATGCTTATATCTTAATTAATCATCCTCTCCTGCCTCAGCAAAAGCCCTCATAGAATGTAGTTTCTGTGGTCCAAATGAATTCCCAGAAATGCTTTCTAGAACTCTTTCTTTATTAAATTTTAAAACTGAAACACATTTCCTTTAATAAAGGCCCAAGATTTACTGCAAATGTTCACAGATAAACCCAAAGTACATGAAGTATCTTGAAGAAGAACATAATTTATAGAGAAAATTTCCTATTTAATATATCTCTACTTCACCTGGAACACCTTCACCAAGTCCATCATATTTCCAAAGCTGAAGTCAATGACACTTTTCAGAATATGTTTCCTGGTGGGTTCAGTCTATCAGCTGTGGATTATTGGACCTCATACCCGGAAAAATTAATCCTGCAGCTCCTTTGGGTATTCTCAGCCACCCTTATTGAAATTGGGAGTGATTCAAAGAAATTATAAAGCTCCTTGGCAGTGATTCTGGGGATTTCTGGAGTCTGAAAACAAGTGTTTTGTCACCCTGTTCCCACTGCTTGTAATGACACCCTAAACACTGCTTGATTTTCAAGAGTAAATCCCAGCTGTTTCGCAGCTGGGGGAACATGAGCTTCCTCTGAGCAGCATTTCCATTAGTTTCAGCACACAAGCTATTTTTTACAGCTACACCAGGGTTTTTTCTACTTTTATTAAGAAGAAAAGTACGGTTTTGAATGGCAATTAAGAGACAGGGGTGAAACTACCTGGACTGGCAGAAATAAAACAAACACCCCCATCTCAATCAGCAGATAAGAAACTATGCTATTCATGAGTACCTGAAGAACATTTATATATACAAATAAATAAATAAATAAATGAAATAGATATGTAGATACACACCTTTATACACTGAGCTTTAAGGTTTCCTTAAATTAAAAAATTCCTTTGAGAGGGAGACAGCTTATTACCACCAGTCCCAGAAACTTCTCCTCTGTGCCTGTCTTCAAAGTCGAATGATTGTCACCTATTTTCTTTTATGCTCAAATTTAAGGCAGAGAAAATCATCACAGGGTAGCTTTGTCTAAGCTGAACTTGTCTGAGCAGAGAAAGGGAGGCTCGTGATATTGCAGAATTTATATCACAAAAGGTGATGTGGTTTTAGCGTCATGGGTATATTTCACTGGGAAGCATAAATGACCTCTTTATATCTTTTTTTTTGTTCTGTGCTTCTCTCCCCTCTACTCTCCCTTCTGCTAAAAACATTTCTGCAGCACTCTGAACGATCTGAAAATAGAGCAAAGCCAAAAGCTGTCATTTTGTCACTGCTAATGTGCTGAATGCTGAGATGTGCTCAAATGCTGCCATGAGCCTTTTATGACAATATTTGATATCTGGTGAACAGAAAATACATCACTGTGAGATGAGAGCATCCAGTTTGTGCAATCATGATCATGGTGCTGCCTGAATGGACTCTCTTGGTAGGAATACAAGAAACACACTCAGGATTGTCAGTATTTTATCCATCTTTACCTTTCCTCAAGCATTGTCTCCCCCAAAATATCTTTTTTTAACTTCCCAGGGCAGATTTCATCCCTCAGTACTTTGTTGTTTCCCATTTTGTAGCCTACATGCCAGCTTTTGTATTCCTTCAAGAATGAGAGGGAATATAAACAAGGTTAATAATGGTGGGAAGATTTGGAACATCAATACCTGCATTTTTTAATTTTATTTTTTTTTCTATATATGTAAGAATATATAACAAATATATAACAAATATTTTGGGAATACTTACTTAGTAAAAAAAAACCCAAATAATTGTTCCTAATGCAATCACGCCAAATATTTTTATTTATTTTGCTGATGAAGAAAATAAATAGGAAAAAAATAAACAACAGGAAACACACAGTTCTTTTTAAATCTTTGATTTTCCAAACATCCACACTTCCACTGCTATACTTATTTATTCCTGATTTGTTTTACCAAAAATGAGATTTCAGTGGGGATTCTTGTGTGACATTTGAGTGTTTAAGGCATACCCAAAGCCCAAGTTAGGCTGGGAAAGACTGCATTTGTTCTGCAGGTAATTTAGCAAAGCAATTCTACCCAGATCAGTGATCTGATGTGCTGCTGAAGCAGCCTGTCCTTTCTAAAGCCATGGAGAGTTGTCTGAGTCATGTGTACATGCACAAAATGCAACAAACACACTGGAAAAGGCAGAGTTTATTTAATTTGCAGTGCAGGGCTTTCGTATTTTCATGCCTGTGGTATCTTGAGAAGTATTACTGAACATATAGAGCCATGTCCAAGAGGCTTTGATTTCCAGGCAAATAAATAACTATTAGCTTTTAGAGTAATAATTTAAGTACATTTTAAGTGCAACCCTCCAGACGATGAAACTGCAGTTCTCCCATAGCATCAGGTTAAGGCCCTGAGAAGCAGCTTGATTGTTTGCCTTGTCATACACAGGACACAAATCCAGATTCAATTTGGCCCTGAGTGAAGGGTGATAAACTTTATACAGCCAATAAAGCTTTGCTTAAGAATCTCCTGTCTTCAGGCACAGGCAAAATTCACACATCAGCCTCAAGGAATCACAGAATCCCAGGGTATCTGGGGCTGGAAGGCACCTCTGGAGATGATCCAGCCCAATGCCCAGCCCCAGGCAGGGTCCCCTGGAGCAGTGGCACAGGAACGTGTCCAGCTGGGCTGGGGATGTCTCCAGAGAGGGACACTCCAGGCCCTCCCTGGGCAGCTGTTCCAGGCCTCTGCCCCTCCATGGACACAAGCTCTTCCTCCTGCTGGGCTGGAACTGGGTGGGGTTTATTTTATGGCCACTGCTCCCCATGCTGTCCCTGGCAGCACGGAACAGAGCCTGGCACCATCCTCTGGCAGCCCTGGAGGTGTTTGTATGGATCGATGGGATCCCCTCTCAGCCTTCCCTTCTCCAGCCTGGCCAGGCCCAGCTCCCGCAGTCTCTGCTCATCCCAGAGCTGCTCCAGAGCCCAAATCCTCGCTGTGGCCTCGCCTGGACCCTGTCCAGCAGCTGCTGGTCTCTGCTGTCCTGAGGAGCCCAGGACTGGCCCCAGCACTGCAGAGGTGCCTCAGCTGGGCAGGGCAGAGGGGCAGGATCCCCTCGCTGACCTGCTGCCCACGCTCCACCCGCTGCCCCCAGGGTGCCCCTGGCCCTCCTGGCCCCAGGACACTCTGTCAGCTCAGGGGCACCTTGTGCCCCACCAGCACCCCCAGGTCCTTCTCCACAGAAGAATTTTGTCAGAATATAAGAACAGACCCTTCAGGAGGGTTGGTCACTGAAGTATCTGTCACTTAAACAGATTTCACTGAATATAGCAGCAGAGGAACATTGCTTGACATTACCTTCAACGATGTATTTGATACATCCACTTCCTATACCATTTAGTACAGGATTGAAATAAGAAGAAAAGGGCCAGGCTACACTTCATAGGTTTTATTGAAGTGAACTTTTAAAGCAAAATAATCAAGGAACAGTGTGAATATTAACCTTTAAGAAAGAAAGAGAGCATTACATTTTTAGCCTAAACTGAAGCAAGACACTTTTAATTATATATCAATACCAACAATATTAATATGAAAAGCAATAAATAGAGGGTAGCCTGATGTTAAATCATTATTACTCTAAGATAATTTTTTTCAACAGAATTTTCATGAAATGTGAAGAAAGTTTTGGCAACATGGACTGAATTTCTTTATTTCCATGTCAGGCAGTTTAAACTTTCCTGGAACATTTTGCTTCATGTTAAAGGTAACATGTATTTAACTAATATTTTAGCTTTTAGGTATTCATATAAATTACTATTACATTCATATATACACACACCTAAGTGTTTCTTTTCCCTTTTGAAGATGATAGAAGATATCTATTTTGAAATAAAATAGTGGGGGGTCCTACTCTATCTTCCCTCTCACCATACCAAAGTTACCAACTGTGTCATTATCATACAGGGCACCTCTGCACTTAAATCATCTGCAGGAGCACAAGGTATTTCTGCATCCACGGGTAGTCCAGTTGTCATTGAGAAATTTTTGTCAGGACAAAATTAAAATATATCCACCCAGCATTTCATATAGTTCATCTTCCCTAAATATGTACACAGAATCTCTTCTAGAGACATTATAAAATGCAGTTCTTAATACTTCATTCACTAAACCCATTAAGAAGTGGGTTATATATTTTATATATATATATATATTATATAAAATATAAAAATAACTAGCAAAACCAAACCAAACCAAAATTAAACATACTTAAAATAAGATCATGGCATGAATAAAGACTTCCCCTTTCATAACAAACCAGACTGCCAGTTTATAATACTTTGTTATTGGGTTGGTCAAAGAAAGGTTGTCAAAACAGCATCATCATGATTTTTATTGGTGATATTCATTGAGCATCTAAAGTGGTTCTGCCTCCTCTAAACAACAGTTTTTGCACCCATCGTTGTTTTCACTCTGAATCAAATTTTAAATACTCTCTGTTTTGTCCAAGAAAGGCAAGGGAGCCATTATTTAGAATAACCACATTTTAATTCAGGTGAAGAATGATAATCTAAAAACTGATTAAAGAAATTTACTGAGGGGATTTTATGTGCATAGCTTATCATCTGTGGTAGGATTGAACTCAAGAGTGTGATTCTAACTGAAACTGTTACAAGGAACTGTCAGGAATACAGTACACAGAACTGGTGAGGTATCACCAGGAACATGGATTCGTGTTTTGGTGGATTTTTTCCCTCAAGAAAATAATTCCTAAACATTATACATGCTGACAGGAATCATGGAAGATGAAGCAAAGAAAGAGTGTACATTGTCTGAAACCTTTGGAAAATAAAATTGATCTTACAACAACAATTCACAGCTTTGAAGTGCAGGCAGCAGTGTGGGTAATAAATAAAATTACTAAAAAATTGGAAGCTGCATGCTGGTTTACATGACTTTTTAAGGAAGAGGGAGTAACAGGAAGATGTGTTATTTCATGAACATGTAGCACATTTCACCCATAAACATGTGGGCTCAGCCCTCCTACCTGGGCTTTCAACCTATCAAAGGTCTGACCAGACCTCTGTTAATTTGGTTCATGTGATCAGATGAATCTGTGTTCTTCATCGTTTTGGGCTTCTTTGAATCTCAGTGAGCAACTTCTAGGGGTAGATTCATCATATGCTACATTTATAATTTTCCAGATGCATCTTTTCCTACAACTGAATGGAGGTTATAGCAAGGTGTGGGTTGGGCTCTGCTCCCAGGGAACAGGGACAGGAGAGAGGGAACGGCCTCAGGCTGGGCCAGGGGAGGCTCAGGGTGGACAGCAGCAGGAATTTCCCCATGGAAAGGGTGCTCAGGCCTTGGCAGGGGCTGCCCAGGGAGGTTTGGAGTGCCCATCCCTGGAGGTGTCCAAGGAAGGGCTGGAGGTGGCACTCAGGGATCTGGGCTGGGGACAAGGTGGGCATTGACCACAGGTTGGACTCAATGGTCTCAGGGGTCTTTTCCATCCTAAATGGTTCTGGAATTCTAAGATCATACACCGTGTTCCTCAAATAGTGACAGAGAGACACAAATTTTCATCATTCCCTCAAAATGGCCTCTCTTCTTTCTATCTTCTTTTCTGAGTTGAAGGTGATTTTGATGGGTTGGGGTGCTGGCTATTTCTGTTTTATCTGATGTTTTAAGTGCAATATATAGGTATCAAGAGTAAGCAGGGAAATAATTTGTGTTAATTTAATCACATACGATCTAAAAATAAAACCTAAGAACAGAATTTTTAGGGAATTCTAAAACCACAGAATGGCTGCATGTTGCTTGGCTGCTCCTTGGGGTTAAATCATGACACTGATCAACAACAAAACATGCTATGGATGAATTACTATGATAATTTAAACCTGTGTTTGAAGAATTTATCATAAATGAAAGGAAAAAAATGAATGCAACAACAAAACTAATAAAGAGTCTGGTGTTTCAAAAATCCAAAGTTGTAAATCTAACTTTAAGAGTTCTACTACAGAGTAAAAGAGACTAAGTCTGAAATATAAATTTAATTCTACAAAGTCCTTAAGTGAAAAGTAATAAACCCAGGCCTTTTTTTGGTAGAAAACTGCAATTTAGTTTGTTTTTCAATTAAAAAATTGTTATTGAATGGAACCAGGTATAGACTTTTAAAATGAACACAAAAGGGACATGTTTAAAGTAGTACACAATTCATCACCTTGGAACAATACATTGTGGATGAAAGAAGTGGACATGGATTGAAAAAGTGACTATATTCACTGGAAGAAAAAGCCACCTAATACCTACATGGTATAACACCTGTGCTGTATAAACAAAATTACACTTTTCTTGTTACTTAAAAATGCTACTTGGGATATAGATACTCATCTCTAAATGAACCACTGTCATTCAATTGCATACATTGCTTTGATGGCCTTTATGTATCACAAAAAAGAAAAAAAAAAAAAAAACAAGAAACCCGCAAACAAACAAACAACCTCCCCCCAAAAACCAACAAAAAACAAACAAACAAACAAAACCGACCCCAAAACCAACAACAACAGAAAACCCAAACCAAACAAAAGAAAGGTTGCCACTCAGTCCTTATTGAAGGCTGGTTTTGGGATATTTCCCAACAGAAAAGCCATCAGCTGAGGCTGGACACACAGTTTATGTGTCTTGGCAGCCGTGTTTGTGGTTTGTGTATGGGTATCAGCCCCCGACAGTGCACCTGTTTATTCCACTTTTCTCATCCCCAATCAGTCTGTTTTCTCAAGATCAACCATCATAGACCAAACCATGAGCAACTCCCATCTTAGAGCCACAGGAGAGGAGACTGGATGTTTTTAGACAAGTAGCTCTTGAGAAGTTTCGACGCAGAGATGAGTAAAGTCTTCTCAAAATTCATGGAAAATATTTTTGCTGTGTTTTATGTGCCTGTTTGGTTAAAAATCTGGATAGATTTAGTTAAAAATTTGGTAAAGATGGTGGAATAAATTTTAAAAGGTGATTTTAACACCCTCAGAAAGAAATTTTTCTTGGCTTTAATTTTTAAAAAATTTCCTTAATTTCTTTTCATCATGAAAATAAAATATAGAAAAAAAAGTTGTTTTAAAGCAAGTTGTCTTTTATATATATATATATATATATACATATATATATACATATATATATGTGTATATATATATATATATATATATACACACATTTACCAGAGCTAACAATCCAATACTAGTCATTTGTCTTGAATATGTAATTTCCAATCAGAGAAAAGCTTTCATCTGGATGTGGTCTTACCTTTCAAAGTGCCACGTGGCTTCTGTTTTCCCCAGGTTTTGTAGAAAGATTTTGGGTTAATGCATGGACTCTTAAGAGTTCACAGAACAGATGAAATTAAAAGTAAGCAAATACGAAAGAAAGTTAGAATAAAAGAAACAAAATGAGCTGTGACACTGAAAAACCAGTACTAGATAAAGTGGCATTTAATTTCAACCTTGTGTGCTGAGGCAACAATAAATTAAAATTTCTGAATTACCTTATTTGGGATGAGAGTAATGTTCCCCTGAAAATACTGTCCACCACTCCTTTCACTCATGAAATTCGTGAAAGTTAGGTACTCATGTTCTCTGTTGCGTTTTTTAAATTTAAAAAAATTAAAGTTTTATTTTCCTGACTATTAAAGACAGTAGGAAGGGTTCATCCATCTCTCCTCTCTGCTCTCATCTCTGCTTCCCCTACAGCTAATTTATAAGGATTATCCATGTTCCAGCATCTCCATCTGGACAATCAGGTGACTGGGAATGCTCGACTGCCATCAAACCCAGCAGAAGTCCTAAATCCACATTTTCTTGGAGCAGAAACTCCTGGGTTTGTTTTGGTGAGCTCTGACACCCAGTGATGGTTTTGGCTCTGCCTGCGCTCTGCTCTTCCAGCTCAGAGCCACCCTGCCTGCCTGGCTGAGAGGAATTGTCATGGGCACAAAGAGTGTTTCTAGGCTGCGTCCAAAAATCAGCAGCCAAAGCCAAATCCAAAGCCAACCTGCTGGCCAAAGCCAAACCTGAAAACACCATAATTATGGCATCACTGGGATCAGAGTTCCAGAGAGACTGAGACACCCTTAAGCTTTAATAGTGTCTGTCTGACTTTGGAGAAAATAATATCTTAGCAGCAGCTGTTGACAGGTTACCAGAGAAGCTTAAATCAAAAGGTGAAAAATCAATGCCAAAAGAAAACACAGAACCTCTTCCAAAAAAAATCTAATCTGCAAGTACAAGGATTGTCTTTACAGGGACCATATAATTTGTTTGGGTTCAGAAAAAACAGTCCAAAGCCAGCTGGACCAAACTAGTGACTGTATGGAACAGCTGGAATATATCAATGCCACAGGGCAGAGGCATGGACAGCTAAATCATTTCTTTTGTCCCATAAAATTACTGGCCAAAGACTGGGTTTGAATAACTAAGCAAGTACCAACAGATATCATCTTGTTTGTTTGTCAATGTGGTTGATCTAGATGAGAGTTTGCATTTCTGAAGTCAAGGGTTTTGTTGTAAATGATGTATCACCCAGGATCTCAAGTGAAGAAGGCAATTTTGGAGCCAATTTATTATCACTCTGGGTTTCTGATGAGAAAATACAGTATTTTGAGTAGCTTAGTGTAGAAAGCAGCTGTTCCAGAGTGAGGCTGAAGCACCTGCAGTCCTTTTGAAAGAGAATTGTTTTGGGAGATATTGCAAAAATAATTTGGTGTCCACTGCAGAGCACACATAATATCCATTTCATAATTGTAAATATTCTATTCCCAGAGATTCTGCACTGACCTTTCATTTCAAATTTTTGCCCTTTGCCAGGATTTTGAGATAATATGAACCATGAAGTTTGAAATACAGTGCTGCATTTATCCACTTCAAAAGCAATACCAGCCACTTTTAACATGTAAATGTCCTCTTGGTACAAAACCTTTTGGCTTATAATAAATTTTATTTTCTCTCCCTATTCTCGTCTTCCTTAAGAGAAGACTCTTAAAACATCTACTATTTCTCCATTGGAAATTCAGGTAATAGGAAGGCAATAGCAATAATAATAATAATAATAATTAATAATAATAATAATAATAATAAATAATAATAATAATAATAATAATAATAATAATAATAATAATAATAATAATAATAATAATAATAATAATAAGTATAGCAACACTATTGGACATTATCTGCATTTTCCACACTTTCTTAAGCTGGGGCTGAATATCTGCAGTGCATCAATAAGACAAAGAGAACATTTCTGGGGAGATCTCTGGGGAGATCTTTGGTGGCACTTAGTCTTAATTGGAAACTTTTGTCTTTCATTTCTTCTGAAGGCATCATTCTACAGAATGTGTTTCTTTATGGGTAGAAATTATAAATGTTATTTCAAAAAGCACTTTAAAACACGACAGATAAAAATGTAATATAAAACAGTCTCAGCTTCCTATCCCACCTGATCCAGGCTGAGCAAATAACACCTCTAATGCTTTCCAGTCTTTGTTGTCTTGTGCAGCATATTTTTTTATGTATGTAGAAAATTTTCATGTCATTATCTACAAGATAAGGAGCGATATAAAATTTTATAAGCATCTCTGAAAGGGAAAGAAATTTACCTCACAATTGTCTAGGCAAATATTTCTTCCTGGGAAGAAATTAAAACATTGATTCTAGCTTTACCACTACTTCCTAAGCAAATTATTTTCAGATTAGTATTCCATTTTTAACATGGAGATCATGTGGATGATTAGATTTTTTTGCTACAATGCCCTTTTTTTCTTAGTATTAAACAAAAAATAATATCACAGAAAAATAACAGACTGTTCATTTGGTGTCTCCTTATTTGCAAAATTATTCTAATCCATTCACCTAAGTGCAAGCTTCTTATCTGCAACATGTGTATACAATATTTGAATGCTAAAGAGTTTAGAAGTTGATCAGTGTGGGAGGTCTGTGTCTGTGATGGAGACATGGCTCAAAATATGTGAAAAACAATGGAAAACAAAAAATTTGAGTGGTGGGTCAGGCCGTAAATGCAAACTCTGCAAAAGACATCACTTCTCTTTACTACCGGTCAGTAACAATCAGAAGAAAGGGCACAAGGCAAAGATTTCCAGGTTTCTCTGTATGACACTCGTGAATCCTGAGCAAGAAACACTGTGTGGGGCTTTGTTCCTTTCTGCAAACATGGACAAGAGGAATGGTGCCTTCCTGAGGCTATTAAATAACAGGATGGGCTTACTGGGCTGTTCTTTAGCCTAACTCCAGCCTATTTAAAACATTTTGAGATATATTTGAGATCAGCTCGAATAAAAAAAATAAGAAGAGATTGTCAAGCTTTGAAAATAGAAGTTTCATGGAAAATCTGTGTGCCATGAAATTCAAGTGATTAAAGAAGGACTGTGATTCAAATACAGTATCAACAATATTCATGGCAATTTAATTTGATTCTGATATTTCAACACGAAGTGTTCATTTTTATCTTTGTTCTGTTGGTCTTGGTTTGTTGGTTTTATTTAAACATGGTGTGGTCTCTGAATCACAGAATCACAAACCATCTGGGACCTCTGGAGATCACCTTGTCCAACCTCCTATGTCAAGGAGGCTCAGCCAGAGCAGGATGTACAGGACCATGTCCAGGCAGGTTTTGAATATTTCCAGAGAAGGAAAAACCACAGCCTCCCTGGGCAGCCAGTTTCAGTTTTCTGACACCTTACAGTAAATTTGTTTTTCTTCGTGTCCAAATGGAACTTCCTCTGCATCTGTTTTCTTCATTTCCCCTTGTCCTGTCGCTGGGCTCCAAATGCCAGATTTTAAACCTTTTAAGGCCTGTAAAATCTTCTGTTTTCTTGAAATGTACTTAGTACACATTAGTATTCTGAAACCCCTACAGCCCAACAAGTTCTCTTTGTGCTGGGTTTTCAAGAGGTATCACAGAAACACAGAACCAGAGAATGGTTTGGGTTGGAAGGGACCTCAAAGCCCATCCAGTGCCACCCCCTGCCACGGGCAGGGACACCTCCCACTGTCCCAGGCTGCTCCCAGCCCCAATGTCCAGCCTGGCCTTGGACACTGCCAGGGATCCAGGGGCAGCCCCAGCTGCTCTGGGCACCCTGTGCCAGGGCCTGCCCACCCTGCCAGGGAACAATTCCTTCCTGATATCTAAATCTGCCCTCCTTCATTTTAAGGCCAATAAGGTTAATGCTGATGGATTATGTGCATTTCTTGACATTATTCTAATGGTGATGCTACAGAAGGCCCCGCTTTCAGTGCCACAAAGTCCTCAGTTTCATTACTAATCTATTTATTAGCATTCCCTGCCTGTATCTAGACCCCTGCCCTTTATACCATATCGTCACTGGTCTTCATCCATCCCTTAGCCACCTCTGCATGGAGATAGAAATGTTTTACTGACTCGTAGTATGGATTGTAAATCAAAATTAACCTCTGATCTTCACAAAAACAAACAAACAAACAAAAACCCCAAACTAAACACTTAAAAAAACTCAAAACAAACCAAAATAGACTGTGAATACCTTTGCAACAATCTACCAGAACCTAATTTTACTACTTGCAAAAAAATCCCACCAAAACTTTAAAAAAACCCTGTGGATATGTGAAAAAATCAACAGATATGATAGTAAAATATCCATTATATGAAATGATATCCATAAAATGGATGCCTAGAAAATGGATAGACAGATGTTTGACATAATGTGTTCCTCAGTAAAACAGAGTTTTAATTCAAAGACATCCTGTTTATTTCCAGACTTTGAATACTTCTAGCCCTAAGTCTTCTTTGCTAGGAAAGGCCTTGTCTTGAGACTGCCGTCTAAATATTTCCAATTTATGGGTTTTTAATGTGTCTCAAAAACTTATCTATGGCTATTAGGTTTGAAATGGAAATAGGGATTGCAATATGCATATAATTCAAAGTTGTCTTTTTTTTTTTGTTTGTTTTTAGCTAATGAAGTCTCTGAAACAAAGCCAAAAATTAGGAAAAAACTGCAAAACTTTCAATATTTCAGCTGATAAGATAATGGCATTGTAGTGGCCTGACTTGCTGGGTTCACAGGGTCACACAGTCCACAAAAATTATAGCTTCTAAAAATAAAAAAAATGAGACAAAAGGAGAAAGAGCTTTACTTCTTAAAGAACTAATTTTAAACAGCACATATTGTCTCTTCCCAGCGAAGATGTTTCCATAACTAAAAAGTTGCAGCTACATGCAACCATTTCAGGCATTTTATTTCTCCTGTTAACATGGAGTATTCTTGAACACAAAATTCATTTTCTATTTTCCAAAGGAAAAAAGAATTTACTTTGATGCATGGGAGGAAATTTGGAGCTAAAGCTGTCTTACAGCAAGCTTTTTTATCAGGGTCCTTAGGGAACACTGACTTCTCTGTTCTTATCTAGATTTGAAAATTAAGCACATTAAGGCATATCTTTCAACCAGCTCAGCATCAAGGGTGTTTGATGCCTCAGCACGCAGCAGGAAAGCATGGAAATTGCATGTTGGGGATTGCACTGAGACAACTGTGGCAAAGTCATGTAAGAAAAGACCAGTGGACAGACATTTAAATAAACACAGGTCCTGCGATTTCCATGGGCCAGGGTTCATAAACCAAGTGAAAACTGACTTATTGCCTTGGAAAAAAAAAAAAAATCTGCGGTCTTTAGCACTCCACAAAACCTCTGAAGAGATCATTCAGGATAATAAAATACTGATAATCAGTTCTGGCACCACTGAAAAAGGTTAATTGCCCCTATGACTTTATGAGCATGTGTATTGAAAGACAATAATTTGTGTTTTAAGGTATGGGTTTAGTAATACTTGTGCCACATAACTGAGTCTGTGCTGAAGGTACAGTTGATTTATAATACTTTATTAGAGTCAATTAATTAATTATTTGGATAGATCTATGAGGTGAAGAGCAATATCAATGTGTCTTATAAACATTTATGTAGTCAATACATGTAAATATTGACAGGAATAACAGAAGTTGAAGAGGAGAAAGCAAAATGAAGCAAAAATTACTTTCCACTCTATTATTTCTGCTATCCATTTCAGTCATTTTAGCACTCTCTTTTGTAGCTGAAGAAAAATGTTCTTTTCAAAATTTAGAGGTTTTCTTGGAAAGAAGGAAAAAAAGCCCTTTTCACTCGTCTGGAGAAGTGCCTCCTGTTTTACACAGGGAACTGACACTTTAATTTCTATAAAGACAAGTCTACCTTTGTGAGGGATGTCAAAGCAATTTCTCAGGCCAAAGAGCCTTGAATTCAGTATTTCTGATATTGAAAGAATAAAAAAAAATATTGTTCTAGCAGTTCAACAAACGACAAGGTCATGTCCTTAACTGAAATTTCCACTGAACCTACTGGTCAGTCATGGACCTAAAATTGCTTGAACATACCCACTTCAGAAGAAAATTCAGTCCCTTCTGATGTTAAATTACACTTTATGGTGTAGTAGAAAGTTTTGTCTAGTCTGTCTAAGATTTAACTTTAAATGTGCCAAGCAACCACAATCATGAACCACTCCAAAATTTGTGACTTATTTTTTCTTGAGCAAAATCAAGGAAATAATGTTACAAATTGGAATAAAGACTTAGTCTGATGATTCATTTACAGGATGAAAGGTCTGGATGACAGAAAAACTGTCGTTCTTTTAGTTGAAATAAAAAAGGTATCAATCAGCTACATAAATTGCTACTTAATCACATTTGGAAAGCCTGTAAGTGAAATATATGACATTATATTCAACGTTCAATTACCATATCCACATGAATTTCATTAATTTCATTATACCCTTTAATTTCAGTCATCCTGTTTCACTTCATTCATTTGTACTGAACAAGGAAAGCTTTGGGTCATGACAGGTAAAGAAAGAAATGTGTAATAATTTAAACATGTGTAGACACCTGGTGCCCACCAAAGCTGCTCTGTCACTCCTCTCCTCAGCTGGACAGGGGAGAGAAAATACAGCAAGAGGCTCGAGGGTCAAGATAAGGGCAGGGAGAGGTCACTCAGCAGTTGCTGCCATGGGCAGAGCAGACTGGACTTGGGGAAACCAGTTTAATTAATTACCAATCAAATCAGAGTAGGGTAATGAGAGACAAAACTAAGTCTTAAAAGACCTTTCTTCCACCAATCGCTTCTTCCCATGATTATCTTCACTCCTGAATTCTTTTCTTCCTTTCTTCCCAGGGGTGCAGGGTTTTGGGGAATGGGGGTCATGGTCAGTCCATCCCACGTTGTCTCTGCTGCTCTTTCCTCCTCAGGGGTTGGACCCCTCACCTTCTGCCCCTGCCCCACTGTGGGGTCTCTCCCTTGGCAGACAGTCCTCCATGAACTTCTGCAATGTGAGTCTTGTCCAGGAGCTGAAGTTCTCCAGGTACATCCCGCTCTGATGTGGGTCCTTCTCAGGGTCAGTCCTTCAGGAACTTGTTTCTCCAGCATGGGTCACTTCCACGTGGTCAGTCCTTCAGGAACCCTCTGGTCCCACATGGGTAGCTCCTACAGGGTCAGTCCTTCAGGAAAAGGCTGCTGCTGAGTGGTTTCCCCATGGGATCAGTCCTTCAGGCACATCCTGCTCCCGTGTGGGTCCCTGTCCATGGTGTCAGCCCTCCAGGAACAGGCTGCTCCAGCATGGGTCTCTCCCATGAGGTCACAAGTCCTGAGACCAACCCTACTCCATCATGGGTTCCTCTTCCCATAGGTCCTGCCAGGACCCTGCTGCACCTTGGGCTTCCCATGTCACTGGACACCGCTGCCCCAGCAGATCCTCACAGAACCCATCCATGCATCCCTCCCACCATTAAGTCCTTGACACCCAAACCCAATACAAGGTGACTGCTCACAGACGTGTGGGAACTCTCCCTGCTCCATGAGGGTACAGTCCCAGAAGCAAGAAGACTTCATTTATTGAAGACTTACAGGTACAACTGTAGTGAAAATATGTGAAAATAATGATAGTAGTAGCCAACAGGATCAGAATTAAAATATGACACAAAATAGGATGAAAACCAGGAAGCTCTACCCAAAATAATATTGACAATTCCGTGACTGCAGGACGCTAAAGGAAACATCTGCTTTCCACTACATGGTCATTTTACTCTCCATAGTGAAAAAGACACTATACAGTTTGTGAACAAAAAAATATTTTTAGGTATTATTAATCTTATCCCTCATCCGTCCATAATAGATGGTTGCTTATTTTGCATCTTAATTCACACCCTTATAAATATGCAGGAAAAATTTTTTGTATTTTCTACAGTTTTTTGGGGTTTTTTTTCTGGAAGAGTTATTCAAAGGAGAAAAACAGAAAAGAAAGCTGAAGCTTTTTTATTTTCCTTTTCTATTTTCTATGCTCTATACTTCATAAGAATGGAAATACTGATATTTTCTTTGGAATCACATAGCTATGAAAGTATTCACAAAGTAGGGAACCTATTCACATCTGCCTTTTAGCTCTTTTAAAAGTGGAAATGGGAAGAATAAGAATATTTATTTTCAAATCAGCTACATCAGCTGTAAAATGAAATATCTGGGAAGTGTCTCACATTAGTCACTGTATACAACTTGTAAAAATCACTCTTTTTTGTTAAACACATAATTTCAGAGTGCTCAGAATTATGAGATCTATCAAAGATGGTATTAATTACAGACATTCATGAAGGCTTTTCAAAAAAATGCTGTGATTTTGCCAGTGTTTCTTGAAGGCAATGATTTCAGGTTTTGTAGTTTTTCATTGCCATAATAAACAGGTCAAGAAAAAGACTGAGAAAATAAATATATAAACAATAATAATTTAAAAAATCCTTCCACCAATCAGAGTCAGCAAGGCAATCCCAAGCTAATGGGAAGGCGCTCTAAAACGCAACCAAGGATTCTCCTGATATCATTTCAAGGGTAGACAGACCAGTGACAACTCCTCCACCTCTGACTGTGGTTTGAAGGAGGCATTTTGGAATGGAGGCAAGTGTCCTGGGCTCCAAATTTCTTTAGGAGAAAACAATTCCAGTCCGCTTCTTAATCACCCTCGAAGAGTCCCGAGTTATATAGGTGTCTAAAGAATTCATGTTCCCAAGAAGGAGAGGCAGGGGACAGTAACATATCAACATCTGGTACACCTTTCTCAAAGGGGGAAAAAGACATCCTGGTGTGAGTCCAGGGTGTGGAATGGGCTGTCCAGGGAAGTGGCTGAGTCACTACTTCTGGAGGTATTTAAAAGATGTGTAAATGTGGGTCAGAGAGGTCAGTGGTTCCCAGGGACCTTCTTTCTACTCTTTTTAATAATGGCTGCATCATGTCTCTTTCTCCAGTTGCCAAGGACATCACCTGTCTGTCATGACTTGTCAAATGTCATGGAGAGTGGCTTGGCAACTGCATCATACCCTCAGGAGTCCAGGATGCACCTTGTCAGGAACCACAGGTTTGCATTTGTTCATGTTCATCTCAAAGCTGACTTCATCCTCTGATGGGAGCAACTTCACTGCTCCAGTCCCTGTCTTGAATTTTCTGGGACTAGAGCAATGTGGGAAGATGGATTACTATTGAAAACTGAGGGGAAAAGATTTGCTGAGCACTTTGATGTTCTGCGTGTTGGCTGTCACCAGCCTTCCTGTTTAATTTACCAAGGGGGGCACCTTTTCTTTAATACCCATCTTCTGGCCAGTGCACTTCTAAAAAGCCCTCATTATTCTTAAAATTCCTTGCCAAATTCAATTCCAGCTGTGCTTTACCTTTCCTAACCCCACCTCTCCACATCCAGGTAGTGCCCCTATATTCTTCCCAGTGCATACATTCCTGGTCACAATACCTGGGTATTTCCTTCTCATATTTTAGTTTCACCAAGATGTCTTTCCTGAGCAATGCTGGTCTCTGACTTTGTTGCCCAATCTTTTACTTGTCAGAATTGAGAACTCTTACACTTAAGAAAAATGTCCTTAAAAACTTCTAGTTTGGTTTTCCTCCTTTTTCACTGAGGGCAGTTGATTCCCAAGGAATCCCATCCACTAGTTACTCAAAAGGCAATGAGTTTGTTCTCCTGAAATTCAGAATCCTGACTCTAGTCTACAGCTGGTCCATATCCTTCATCACTGTGTGTTACACCAGGCCACAGGCACTGTAGCAAAGGCTGCCACCAACACTGACATCGCTAGTTAATTCTTCCCTGTTGGAACATGCTGTGAAACATAGATTTAGAGGAAACATAAAGATTTTAGTCATAGGCTTGGGATTTCAGTTGTAGGCTTGGGCCCAGTGAGGGTTAATCAAAATAGTTAGGAGAGCTGGACCTGAAACAGTTTTAGATGTTAGTAACTGATTACCAAATAACTGATGATCTGTCATTTGCATGTTTGTTTAGCTGTGCTCAGAATAAGGAGCAGAAACATTGATAAGTTGGTGTACAGAATAAAGACAATTACAATTTCTTCCCTTTGTGGGAGCCCGTCCAAAAGTCATGCAAGAGGAAACTTAGAGGTCACTAAAGTAATTAGGATTGTTAAAGCTCAGAGAGGCGAAGAGGTCAAAATGAGGACGATGAGTTACTTCATCTTTTTAAGACCACTGACCCAATTCAAGACCACCGACTCAATTCAGATCACACACTACGCATGCTTAATGACATGCAAGCTCATTTCCATACGAAGCAGGGAATGGGAGGTGCTAACACTATGAATATGCATTTGTATTTTGGATATTCATAATATTTGGGAATAAAAGGTATCATATTTGCTTGTACCGGGCCCTGTGTCTTAGGGAGCTATCTCACACAATGCCTGGCGCCAAATAGAACATGCACTTTCTAACTCTAAACTGTTAGAGAGTTTTTGTCCGTCTCAGTTGGATATCGATATTAGATCGATATTCGTATTTTGGTAACTCAGCCGCGGTGCCGTTGCTGGCTAGCACGCTGTCCCGGCACCGGGCAATCTTCTGCCTGCCCCAAAGGGGAGGACGGGGGCTGATCACAGCTCAGGAGGGCAGGTGAAGCACCCGCTTGGGTTCGCCTTGCCCACCGATGGCGAAGGTACGTGAAGGAGGAAGGAAAGAAGCAGAGGGACTCTCTGGTGGGGGGAGAGGGTTTATTGAGGAGGAAAAATCCACAGAGAAAGACCAAGAAATGTGGCTTGTCTTGTACACCCATAATGTGGGCACGGAAAGGACACAGTAACCAATGGAACATCAGCCAGGGGGTGTTACCAAGGCGGGGAGAAGGAATTACAGCAAATGAGAAAAGGGGTAGGTGGGGAGGAGTAATGAGGGCCAATTAGCTACCGAGGAACATAGAACTCTCTGGAAAGACAACCAAATATGAGAAATAAGGGGAGGGGAGGGCTGAGGCCAATGGTAAGGCATGGATTTATATGTTTTTCAGTCTTTTGAATGCTCAAGGCTTTTGGGCTGTGGAAGCATCAAACCAATGGACCTTTTGGTCCATTTGATTTGGCTGATCATGGCTCACCACAACAGGAACAGTTCCAGCAATGCTTCTCAGGTGAATCCCATCACTGCCAACAGCTTCTCAAAGGTTTATCCATGATCGTAGAAGGCAAAACCTTGAGTGTGGCACTGGCTGTGCCTTCATTTGTGCCTCCCTAGACTCCTGACTCTGGCTGGAAGGATAGAGGACAACACCACTAGTGCTCCACATCCTTTTAATATTTTACTCAGAGGGACACACAGCCTGTTCTGGTGGTTCTAAATTGCCTTCTTGCCACATTGTTGGACCCCGTGTGGAATTTTAGGAGCAGATCCATAGGAATCGTCAAACCCCCGGCAGGCAGAAAATTACTCTAGAGAAAATTGTCTGGATGGCAAATGAGTGTTTTGGTGCCTCCCAGTAAGAAATGTCCAATAACTGATAGTTTATGTGTTTTTCTGCTGGTGGGTGGTTGCGAGCAACCTTGCATGGTTGGCTTCTCCTGGATCCTGCCCATCACTCATGCCCTTCATTAACCACCCCCAGCGCACAGAATCTGATATGCAGGAGCAGTTTAGGGGACAGGGTAAGGCCTTCCTTCTTCCCCGAGCATAAATGCAACATGGTTTAGGACTCCTCAGCCTCTTTCTGCACAACAGAATGCACATTTATAACCAAATTATCTAAATAATGAAACCGAATAGGTTAGCATGAAAGGGGATTAACATAGCATGTCCCAATCATGTCTAATTTATAAGGACAAAAGCAGAAAGGCTCTTTGTTTTTGATTTTGTCTTCCTTTCCGTATGTAAACATGGCTTTCTTTGATATCAGACTTTGACAGTTTATCTGCATTATCATTACATATTTTCTCAAATTTTTCCCCGTCTGCTTTTAAAAAGTAAACTGCATGTGAAGAAAGCCCATGGCAGAGAAATACTGACTCATATATTGTAAAAGAAGGACCTGATTTCTTATAAAATTATGGAATATTATTTTACTTTGCACAATATGGCAATCCAGCATGATTTTAAGTATATGCTAACTTAATAAATTTGTAACAGGGAAGTACACTCTGTTCCTCTTGGCTTTATACCCAGGATTATTATGGAATCTCAGGGAAGCAGGGAAGGCAGCTGTCTCTTTGTCTGGGGCAGACTCAGCTTCCCTTATGTCTCCTGATGGCTCCACTGAAAGGAATTTTTCAGCAACTCCCCTTAAGCAGTGCCCCAAGAATGCCTCCAAAAGGCTTTTTTTTCCTCCCCTAAAATCAATATCCCTCAGTACATCCTGAGATTTGATCTTTGATTTGCCATGAGGTGCTTGCAATGATGAGATTTACCTTCCCTCCATGGTTTTACAGTCTAAGTGCTTCCAGTTGTGCCCTGGGCATCAATTTATTGGTGTCTCATCATCCTTGTCGGATTCATTTATTTAATTTGCATTTATTTAATTTGTCACATTTCAGTTTTGCCCACACATGACACCAAGATTCAGCCCAAAGTGGCCAAAAAAGCAGTAGGTTCTCTTCTAGCAGTCCATATTCATTTTTCTGTCTCCATATAGTCACTTTTTATTTTAAAGATGTGGAAAAGGTTGCCTCTTCTTCGGTGTGCAAGATGTCACTTTGTAAACCTGGGTTTTTTTCTGCACCTCTTCTACTCATGATGTGCTGACCATCCTTTATTTCTGCCATTTCTAAGTATAATACCTCTCAGGGGAAATTATAGCTTTAAAAGATGATTGGGTATATATGCCAGGGGGTAGACATGTAATTATATACACGTATATGGCAAAATTAAAAATGCTAATCTCTCCTATTTAAGTTTTTAGCACTTGGGAAAATTTTAGAAGCTTAAAGGCGTAATATACTATAATTTTTCCTAAAACTTTTTAATACTGTGACGTGCATGTGAGCTACTGAACTCAAGCTCTGTCTCAGGATATAGCTATTTATATATCACTTCTATTTTAGAGCAAGTGCTGTCTTCACATCAGCAGACTTCTTCCCTCACCTGTCCACAGAGCAGACTGCTGACAGGTTGTCCTGATAACACCTTAAAAGCAGAAGGAATAAAACATATACAAATATGGCATTTCTAAAATTTTTTTTTATATAACAATGCTTAAAAAAAAATCTTATATGCTGTTCCAGGAGATGAATTCACTTGGTGTGAAACTGTGATATTGCCAACTACTTTCACATACCTGTGCAAAAGCAACAGGTATAAATGGAAATAAAGAACACGAGTGTTAGATTCAAGGTGCTAATAAGATACAGACCTATATTTTTAGACACAAGCTGTTTCAAGAAACTTGTTTTCTCTGGTCTGAGAGTGAATCAATCTTTCCAAGGAGACAAAGTGGCTTCAAAGCTACCTAGAAGGTTGAAATGGAATATCTATCTGTACACAGCACCAGCTCTGTCTTCCAGTTTACCATCTCTTCAGTCTGGGATAATAGCACAGGCGTATGTGGAAGGTCCAAATCCCTTAATGAATAGTAAATGGGAAAAAGCTTACCTGCAGTTGGGATACTGTCGTAAATATTAGTAGTTTTTTGTTTTCTTGATGTGCATATATTGTTCAATATCTGTAAACTGTTCTGCACGTGAATGTCTGATTAAAGCTTCTCTGAACAGCTTTTGTTTGTGAGTATATAAAAGATAACTTCTTCTAGCAGTTTAATATATGTCACACTTTAAATTTACTCCAGTTAAATCATGGTGCTTTCACAAAGTTAAAGTGCAAATTGCCCCTCCAAATTTCCTGTGTAATTTTTGCCTATGAGTACTTCTTTTTTCTTCAATATTGGGTTAAGAAGTGCATTAATTAAAGACAGAAATGCAACAAATATTTTCACAATAATCCTTTAATTAAGATTGGGAGATAAGGGTTGTAGCAGTAAATGACACAGACAGTGGATGTCGCCCAGAACTGGTTCCAGTGTTTTTAATGAATTCTGAAAATGAAGGATGAAAACCACGTTTTTTACTTCCCCCACACTTACATTTAGAAATAAAGGAAGTCAGGGGCACCTGATTCCCTTCTGATCTTTTCTGGGAATTTTTAAGTACCTGAGTTTTGGTAATTTAATACAGTAATGAAAACCAGGTGTTATTTATTTGTGCTTCCACTCATTTCCCATAGTTACAACATTTCAGTCTTTTGCTCTGAATTAACACCACTGATGAAAGCACCTGTGAGGCACACTCATCCAGTGCATCTGGCTGCACAGTGAGATGAAATATAAACAGAAGGTAACCACAGGTTTACGAGGATTTTGCTGGGGACTTCGTAATACAAAGTAATGCACCCTATTCCCAGGCTGCTTTTCAGTTTCTCTTGCAAAACCTGATGAGACAAAAAGGCAGCCAGGCTAGCTACTGCTAAAGCAAGTTTTCTGTGGCATTTAGAGATAATGAAAGCAATTTGCTGGCTTTTAAAAGAATGCTCTAAAAGTTGGTGAGTTTAAGTTTTGCTTCTCGCATTGTTTGGAGGAGGAAACGGCTGCGTGACCCACTGCCTCTGAATGTGCCTTTTTTGTAAGAAAACAAGCCACGGTCCTTCAAACATAAAAACCCATCTGGCCAGATCATTGTGCTGCTTTAAATTGGCATGCCTAACATTTTGAAAGGGAGCACTTGGGACATTTTAAGTACAGTGTACATGCACAGCCTGAATTCACAGAACCTTAGAATGCTGGAGTCATTTCTGCTGGAAATGGCCTTAAAGGTCATTTATTCCAACCCTAATTAAGGCTGGAATTGATGATCTAAGGGGTCTTTTCCAGTCTAAATAATTCAGAGATTCTGTTATGATTAAGAGCTGAGATCTCACTTTGGTTTCTTGTAACAGATTCCTTCTTCCTTCTGCTCAAAATTTCAAAAATTTCTGCTCAAGAAAATAAAATGTTTTGGTTTATGTTCTGTAAACACACAGGCTGCACTGAGAGGAAAACTGCAGGTGAATCACAGGTTTCTCCTCTAAGAGAAAAACTACACGAGACACCCCATCTTCTGCTGCTACCCAGATATACATTGGTTAAGGAGAAATTGCAATTTCACATCTACAAGATCCACAGACATGGTGTGGTCACACAGTAGCCACTTTTTGTTGGGTTCCACCAATCCATAACTGTGACATACAGTTTTGGGAGTCTCCTATGAACAGAATAAATGTTGCTTTTGTGTCGGTGTCAGTTACATGAGAGAGAAAGGCCAAGAGTTGCCTAGAAGCAAGAGCAGACTCTTCTGTACACCTTTACCATGTTCATGGCATCTGTGAACAAGGTCATGAATGCTGCCAGGTCAGATTGGTAAATCATGGGTCCCATACCCATATAGGAAAATACTCTTCCTTCTGTGAGAGAGTGCCTGGTTGTCCAGAGAAGCTGTGGTTGCCCAACCTTAGAAGTGTCCAAGGCCAGGTTGCACAGGGCTTGGAGCAACCTAGGATAGTGGAAGATGTCCCTGGCTGTGACAGGGAGTGGGACAGGATGATCTTTAAGGTTCCTTCCTGCCCAAACCTTTCCATGATACCCAGTTTCAAATGTGTTGCACAGACATGCAATACCTGAATATCTCTTGATTGAAAAAGTGAATATCCATCCCCTAAAAAAAGATTCACACCAGCTGAGTGAGCTCTACAAGTTTTCACACAGTCAGCTGAAAGGCCTGTGCTCCACCTGTGCTGTGTCAGAGTTTCAGCCGTGCTCTGAGCCAGAGCTCTTCCACCTACCACACAGACTAAATCTTGGCTTACACACCTGCTAGCAGGCAGGCAGACAGACTCAAATTAAATCCTGGAACACAGTCTTGCCCCAGGCCCCGTGGTATAGGCATCTCTGGCAGCTGGAACTCAGATTTTCAGGTTAGCTGAATTCCCTTCAGTGGGAGATGACTAAATGAGCAGAAGCTGTTCATTAGAAGAGACAATCATTGATTAAGTACAGGATTCTTCCTGCTAGAGTGCTGCAAGATGCTGTGTTCCACAGACGAGTCCATAAGATAAATTTGCACATCCACACTCTTCTGGGAAGAAACAGAGTTGAATTCTCAGGGTTTAATCCAATGATTGCTTAGGATATTTTAAGAACATTCTCTGGGCTTGGTGTCCCGTTTCCTCCATCACAAAGTTCACAAAGTCTGTTTTTAACCACAGAATTTCTGCACTCCGGGCCCTGTTCCTGCAAGAGGATGCAGGAACTTGCATCTCTGTGTTCCAAACCCTGGCTCATATTTGTAGATTTCCACCTCTAAGTATGACTGTAGAAGGAATATGAGAGACAGAGCAAGTGTCCTCATGTCAAATCTCACCACCTTCAAGGGCTTTCTCTAACATTATTACGACCAACAGTACCTTCAGACGTTCTCCCATGCTCTGGAAAAATTACTCTTCTTCCTTATTGTCATGCCAACAGTGGGTGTCTGTCATGTTCTGAATACACCAACAAGCCCAAGCAACCGACTTGGGCTCCTGCAGAGCCACCTCAGTTTGCCAGAGTCACCTACTGAATGTTTGTCTTCCCCCATCGTTGTCTTTGTTCTCTGTTACTCAGAGCTCTAAAGCGTCTCTGTTGCAGCCACATTTTTGACAAGGGGGAACTCAGATATTCAGATGTTTCATGTGGGAATTGAGAATTACAGTGTCATTTAGGTGAAACTGTCTTCAGACATTGTAAGAACCACACAGGGACATTAAAGATCTCTTTTTATTGGCATCTCAAATAAATTTCAGGTCTGGGAGACACGAAAATGATTGTCCTCAGCCCAAGACCCTTGATCTCTAAGGGCAAGCTCTTACCATCTTCTTTTCTTTTTTCCCCAAACATTATTCACACTTTTATGATCTGAATGACAGAAGTGTGAGGTTCACTTGCTTGTTTTACAGCTTTAGGAGTAAGAAAGGGCAAGCATCTTGTCGGTGAAACCTACAGAGAAACTCAGACAGAGCTCCAGGGAAAAGGTCACTGGAGCAAATGGTAGAGTGTCTTGGGGTGACTTTATGATGTGTATCCCATATCGCTGCCCTATGCCCAGAAATTAATTTTTGTGCTTTTCTATGCCTTTAAACTGAGCCTGAGAGGGGGAAGGAAAAACTGAGCAAAACGTTTTCAAAGCAGTTTGCAGCTTGTTCAAGGTCACACAGAGATAGCGACTTTTTTTTCTCCCAGCTGCAGCAGGGAAGCGAGGAAGCCCCTGGCTTGCTGCTTCCCAGTCAGATTTTGGCCAGTTTTTCAGCTTCTTTTTCTCTGAAGGGAGACTGGGAGTTTAACTTTTTTCCTTCCCTGGAATTTCAGATTTTCTCCCTTTTCTGCTGGACTGCTACAACATCAGAGCACATCGGGAGGACTTTCCACCGAGCACAGAGGGCCTGGCCCTGGGCCAAGCCCCAGCTCCGAGGAGACCAAAGGCAGGACTCTGACACTTTCCCAGGTTTTTTCTCCACAGTGAGAGATTTTATTATTTAGCATTATTTTCCTTTTCCCATGTGTTTGTTAAATAAATAGTTTTTATCTCTTTCACTTTCCTTCGAGGAAAATTTATTTTTTCCCGAACCTGGTGGGGGAGGGGTGGTCTGTGGCCTACCTTCTCTCAGAAGATATATTTCTAAATTTGGCCAAACCGGCCCAAATTTAGTGGCGCCCAATGTGAGACTCGAAGGAAAGTGAAAAAAACCTGTGCTAATTACATTTTGGTTTGAATTGACTTATTCTGTGTTGGGGTAAAGTAGTCACCATGCTGGTTGAGTTCATAATGTCTCTCTGGCTCGATGTACTCATGTCTTTCTGGTCCTTAGGCTTCATTGAGGTACTGGTGCTTTTTTGGTCCCTAGGGTTGTTTGCCTATCCACAACTTGCTCCAATCTTGTCCCTGATATGTAAATTTTACAGACAAGGGAGACGAATCAGGATTTCTATCTTGCTGTGCTCAGTGATAATGATTTTTAAGAAGTTAACAGAGGTACAGGCAGCTGTTCGAAGTGTGTATGATCTGTGGTTTCTCAGTCCTAATCCTAGCTTCAGAAACCTGTTTTGGGAATTTATTAGTAATTGCACCCAGATTGTTAGAGGAGGAGGAGATGAGGTTTCCCTTCCCTTTAAATTTGATAGGTTATCTTTTGAGAGTGTTCAGTTTCCCCTGGATGTTAAAGAGACCACCCTCCTGGTATTTTATCTAGTAAGCTCCTCCATATGTCTCGCAGATTGTCTAGAATGAGAGCTCACATTTCCAGGGTGATTGATGAGACACCTGACCCAGAGGTGGAAAATCCTGAGTGGGGAGGGGAATGGGAGGATATAGGCCAAATCCTGAAGAAATTCTCTGACCCAATGGTTTGCAATCTCCTCCCTGAACAAGATCAGAAACCTGCCGGAAACACCAATTTAGTGTAGGGGTTTGGTCCAAAATACTCATTACTGTTTATCTTCTGTGAGATAAGAATTAGGAGGAACACAAAGCAGGCACCAAACTTGAAAGAATATAAAGAAGTTTATTAACAGACCTAAAAGAAGGAAAAAAAAAAAATACCACACCTTCAGAACTCTTCTCCTCCCCCCACCTTCCTCCCTTCTCCCACTGACAATGTAAAAAGACAACCCTTAAGATGTTCAGTCTGTTCACCACTTCCATAATAACCTTGTTCAGTCCATTTAGGAAGAGGAGTTTCTCTTGCCCATGCTATGAACACATTATCACAGTGAGACAGCCGCCCGGGTTGGTTCTCTGCTCACATCATGTGGGAGTCCCTTCCTCCGACTTGCAGCTTTTCCCACAACTGCTTTTGAGGGTCCAATCTTGAGCTACTGGGGTACAATTTTAAGGTTGAGCCGTTCAGAAACAAAACTTCTCTTCACCCATCTCTGGGAGCATTTTCATCTCTGAGAACAGAGGCCCTCCCCCTTCCCTGGGAGAAAAAGGGTCCTCATCATCTTCATCTCTAGGACTATCTCTGGGAGCATGTCTCAGAGCTGAGGTCTTCTCCTTCCAATTTGGAGCAAGAGTCCTCATCACTTCCATCTCTCCCTGTTCAAACTTCTCATCAAATTACAGTTGCTGCAGCATTTGCTTATTCCAGCACAGGTGCTTTTGCTCACAAATACAAGTAGAACTCTCCAACCTCCCACGCTTCCATGAAATTACAATGGATACTCTGATACATCATAGCTTTACAACAAAATTTCAGCTTTAAGCATCTCCTCTTTCTCCTCCCTCATGTTTTCAGCTCTTCACAGCACTAAAAGGGTTAATCTCACCCCGGCCTTGCAGCTGGAATTTCGCTTATCGCTGTTGCTCACATGATCTTTGCCAGACAGAGGTGCAGCTTCAGCTGAATCTTGGCTGCAGTGGAGAGGGGGAGCCGAGCCGTCCGCACATAGCAGGGCTGGGGCGGGCGCTGCGGATGGAACAGGGCCCATTGGCTCCAGGATGGCCGTGGCCCGGCCTGGCCCGACCCGAACAGGGCTCAGCAGGGCCTGGCAGAGCCGCTGGGCCCTGTACGGACCCAGCCCAGTTACCTGTCCTCCAGCCAGAAACAAGAGAGAGCGCTTCCCGGGGTTTGTCCATTCTTAAATGTGGACCACAGAGGCAGTCAAAATTCTAAGTGGCTTAAAAATTCGTCAGTATTCAAACTAGCCAGCTGATAGGTTCTGTCAGGTTACAGAGGAAGCTGTAAGCACCCCTTTGCAAGAAAATCACTTCTGGGACTATGCTTGCTCACCTATGACACAGAGGAAGCTGCCAAATGAGTGAGAGATGGTGACAGTTTTGGCATGATAGAGACAGCAGCACGTCAAGAAAGAGAGCATTGCTTTATGCAAGGAAACCAGAATGACTCACATGCCTGTTGGAAATAATCTCTGAAAAGCAGAGTGGCTCTTTTTGGGCCCATGGGTACAAATGAAAAATAAAATAAAATAAAATTACCAAAATCTCACAGCCAGCCAGAGAAGTCATGTGTAGTTTTACTGAATTTGAACACCACGACACCAAACTTAAACAGCTGAGACACGGGGAGGACATTTTTCAAGCCCTCAATATGCTTTTACCTTCCTGGGTTTGACAATCCAAGTTGAATCAGGGATTACCGAGTATTAGAAGGAAATCTACTTGAGCATGGCAACAGTGTTTGCAATTTCATAAATATTCCAGCCGAGCTTTCGTGGTGAAGAGTGTCTTTTTCAAGTATGTGCACAGCCTGTGAATTGATTATCTCCACCTAATGTTCTTCTTTAGGGCTTCTACTCAGCTGCGGAGTGGAGAACAGTTGATCAGAATCAAGTGTTTTATAACAGATGAAAGCAGATGCCTGTCTGGGTGATCATGTGCATGTAGATATTAAATGAAATAACTAACAGGAGTTTACCTGTTTTATCACAGAAATGCATCCTTGCCCAAGAAGCAGGATGGTGTTGGCTTGTGATTTGTCCAAATTTGAAAGACTTTTCAGCAGCAGCTTTGTCATTTAGTCCAGAACATGCTGACAGAGCTACCACAAGAGGCTGACATGTCATTTTATTTTCTCCCCTCACCACCAGGCTTTATCTTCATAACTCAGAGGGCAAAATGTAGTAATTGTAGAAGTGGAACTATTATCACGTAATTGCAGGATGGGTTGTTTACAAGCTGCAAAACTAGGAGCAGCAATAATTTGATAATGAGATCACAGGACTACTTTGGGGCTTTGTAATTACCTGAAACTGGTTCTGTTTCAACCAAGGTACTGATACTCTATAATTGCTAATGTACTGTAGTCTGGAGGCCACCACAAAATTCTGGAAATTCAGTCTGAAGTGGTAATGTTTGATACAAGAGAGGACAGCCTGTGCACATTACAGGCCAAATTAAAGTATTTTCATAATTTCACCTCAATTTTTAGCATTTTTGAAATGATAATTCTTGCTGTAAATGTGCTTGCTACAAGCACTTGAAGGGTAACAAAGGGATTTTTTTCATAAACCTCACAGATTAGGTACAGTAGCCCATTATGCTAACTCTATTTTTTTTATTATTATGTTTGGATCATCAAGGATTTTAAAGTTTTGTAAGCATTTGTTTTGTAGGATTTTTATTTATTTAATTTTATTTATTTATTTAAATTAAAGAATCGTTGTTATGCAACTATGAAGGCTGTTTTGAGGAGGCTAAATTAGAATGCACGGTATGCAAGGAGATGTTGCTGGAGCCCAAGAATATTCAAAACATTGAAAAATTATATCGTCTTTAACCACTTGTTATTTTTCTACATTTTAAGTTAATGAGCTTTAATCTGGAGTTATTTGGTGCAGAACAGTTTTCAGCAATGCACTATAATGAACAAAATGTTTTGCTCCACAAATCTTTTTCAAACATTGATGCGTATAATATTGGTAGGCTAATTGCACATTTCTGGGAATTACTTTATTCTTCTGCCTTGAATACGTCAAAGACGACTTTGTCACATAAAACTTGACTCCTGTTGTACAATAAAGCAGTGCTGGCAAGCTAAGGAAAGACAAAGTGGGGTATCCTAATGTTTAGTATTTCTAAAACTTGTGCATTTAGGGAAATCACAGACATAAAGGTTTTTGGCTAACATAAAATCATAGAATTGAAAAATCATACAGTTCAAAAGTCATAGAATGGTTTGGGTCAGGAGGGACCTTAAAGCTCATCTCATTGCCATCCCTGCCATGGGCAGGGACACCTCCCACTGTCCCAGGCTGCTCCAAGCCCCAATGTCCAGCCTGGCCTTGGGCACTGCCAGGGATCCAGGGGCAGCCCCAGCTGCTCTGGGCACCCTGTGCCAGGGCCTGCCCACCTTCATTGTGAGGGTAAAGATTCACCTTGTGGTATCCAAACCTCAATATTAAAAGATTATCAGGTTTGAGAGACATCACATGTTATTGTATATAGCAGCAGGAAACAGATAATTTGGATGTAAGCAGAAATGCAGTACAAACATACCAACAATGCCCCCAACCAAACAAAAAAGAAAACCATCAAAAAACCTGTTCAATAAATTAAAAACTAAAAACCCTCCAAACCATGCTAGTGGCATCATGTCCACATCGATAAAATTATTTCTGTCTCTTAAATACAGTTCCTAGTACAAGTTTGTTGAGTTGCTAAGGATAGAACATATTATTGATCCCATTTGATGGACAGCAGATCTGAATTTTAGTGCACAGAATCACAGAATATTTGGGGCTGGAAGGTCCCTCTGGAGCTCACCCAGCCCAATGCCCAGCCCCAGGCAGGGTCCCCTGGAGCAGTGGCACAGGAACGTGTCCAGCTGGGCTGGGGATGTCTCCAGAGAGGGACACTCCAGGCCCTCCCTGGGCAGCTGTTCCAGGCCTCTGCCCCTCCATGGACACAAGCTCTTCCTCCTGCTGGGCTGGAACTGGGTGGGGTTTATTTTATGGCCACTGCTCCCCATGCTGTCCCTGGCACCACCGAAAAGTTGATAAGGATATCCTGATTAGCTTTTGATTAGAAATTTCTTCTTGGTTAACGGATGGTCTTTAACGACAATGAGGTGCAATTAGAGAGAAAAAAAGAGATTTCCCTGGAAGTGTTTTTGGTTTTGTTCCTTTTCCTCAATCAGTCTTAGGGATCAAAGCAAACCATGTAGTATCCTGTAAGGGAGCATGAGGAATTGTGGGCAAACTGGAAATGATTTTCTGACCTGTAGCCAAAAGGGATGGTGATTGCTCTGTTGTGTCGCAGTAAATGATCACCATTGTGGGAAGACCCAGAAAATTGGGGTTTGTGGAAAATATATAAGCTCATATTAATTACAGAGGTTCGTCTCATAGAATACTTGTTTATTTTTTTAACTTACAAACCGTACTTTTCAGGTCAAACTTCTGACATCTGCAGGGAGACAACATGACTAACACAGCCAAGAGTTATTTATTTTAGACTTCAGCCTTACATTAATTTTTATGCCAGCAGAGACCTTCAGTGCTAGACTTCACTGAAGTCACTTCAACACAATACATAATTCAGGAGAGGTTTTGCAGTTTTATATATGTGTTTACTTATACCTGTATGCTTTCCTTTTTTATTTATACATAGATTGTTCACTTCCAAAATACTTTTGCAAACTTTATGCTGAAGGTGTTTATTTGAAATGGTCAATAAATAACCTGTGAGTAAGTGTGTGAAATTATTTCTCATCCTGCTACAAAAATATATAAATTAGAATCACATAACAGATTTCAGAAAAAATCTATACCGGAATGCAAAACAGTTTATTTTTGACAGGAAACACTTTTAGGCATCTAACACATTCATTTTTACTTGTCATCAAAATAATTCTTGGGGAAAAGAAGCTTTAAAGAAGCTGTCTGTTCTTTTCTTTCTGTGGGCTTTCAAGAGTTGCTTAATTTATCCATGGGGAGACTCTAGGTAGGCTCCTGATAATAAGCTGAATAGAATATGCATTTTTTAATAGATTGACCTATATGCAAATGAGCAGAGCATAAACATTTTAATCTAAAAGTGCTTTTGCTTATATCGTTGTGAAACTGCTGGAACTGCCAAAACTGCACCTCTGAAGGGCACAAAATAATATTGGCTTTAATGAATTGGTTCTGAGTGGTGTTTTGAGACAACAGAGTCTGATGGGATCGAGCTGTGGTCTGAGAATTGCAAACCCTGGATTCCAACTCTTGGTCCTGGCTTCCTGCCAGAGGGAAATCATGGCCCTTTCGAGTTAAGGTTTCCTTTTCTTATTAAAATTGTAGATTATATTATTGCAAAGCATTCTTAAAAGCGGTGGTTAACGCACTTATGTGTTTAATTTACATGTGTGAACAACTGTAACATGGATGTCTTCATAGGTGTGTCTGCTTAAAGCCATGTAACACATTTGTCTGGCTGCAAAGAGGGATCATTTCCTTGTAAAACAAATTGGATGTTTCCACTGTGAATGTCCTCTGGTGTGTTTTTACAGATGTAAGCTTACAGATTAAACACTTTTGTTTTCTCAGTCAGTGTAGAACCATATGTTAATCAACTGTTTCCTTGAACAGTGGGATAAAAATAAGGACAAAGGATGGTGTATTGTTCCTATTTAATTAAGTATGAAATATTAAGTGGTCCTCCCCAGAATTTTTCTGGGATTGCACACAAAGAACTGCTTTTTTCCTCTCATTTCGTTAATTATTTCTGAACCTATGAACAGGAAACTATCTCATTTGTCCTCATTTTTATAGCAACTTGATAGAGGAATTATCTATTTTTTTTTTTTAACTGAATTTAGCCTTCTTTCTTAATATCTTCTACCTTCTTCTATCTTCTTCTTTCTTCTACCTTATGTAGAATTTTCTTTAACAAAGAACATATTTCAAAAGGTGGCAAAACCCCCTCTTTCTCCTCATAACACTTTGAAAAATACAGGTAATCATGTTATACAACATTGAGCAGTCTAATATTCTGAAGGTCAGAGAAGATATATACCTATCTATCTATACATATATTTACATATTTCTATATATATCTATATATATGTATCACTTCAAATTCAGCAGAAAGTACATCTGGTGATACATCTCTCCCAGTCACTTTTATCTCAGTAAATCCCAGCCTACTAAAAAGCCAGAAAGTGATAGCCATCTGCAGAGATTGTCTCACCCCAGACTATGATAAGCTGAAATCTGGAAATAAGGAAATGTAAGAACCTAGAAATGTCTGCCTACATCCTCTGCTAAACGGTGAAGCAGATTAGCTAGTTTAAGTCAGGGGGCTACTATTTTATCCCTGTGACTATCACCCCCACATTCTTTCCATTGAGATATTGCCATGTTTATCAAAATGTCATTTAGCTTTGACGTGAACTGAAATAAAAGAGTTGGGGCACAAATGACTGCTTAGCCCATGCACAGAGGAGAGAAAGTGTGAAAGGTGTTTTAGGGGCTCGGGTGAAGTCCAGAATTTTGTTTTTCCAGGAGAATGTGCTCTGTGAATGGATATCCTGGTGGCTGAACAAAGCAAGCAGGATGACTACTGCTAGAAGAAAAATTTAATGATTAGAGCAGGTAGGATGTGACAGGACTTTTAAGAGCCTTTTTTTAAGAGAGGTTCCAGAGTTGTGAGTCCTTTCTGCCCCATTTGATTCGATGAGAGTTGTGGGTGCAGCTCCTCTCGGGAGTAGGTCCCAAATTAGTGGCAGCCTCATGCTCTTGCAGGCAAAAAAACTGGAACTTCTTTGCTGCTGGTGTGCCATGAAGAGGAGAGAAAATGGCTCAGGAGATAGAGATTGTGGTCTTCCTTGTAGGAAAGGTGGGATGATGAAAGTAAAATTGTTGCTTTGAAAAGTCCTCCCTATAGAAGGTGGGAAAAGAGCTTCAGGATCAAGCATCACTTGTGTTTTTGTGGGTTTTGTTTTTTGGTTTTTTTTTTACTCTGGGCCTTTAAATCTCTGAGTGTTCATTTGCTCTGCTCAAATGAAAGCAGACATTAACCTTTCAGATATTCCTTTAGTGACAAACTGCCAGGGCCTGTGTTTTTTATGACAGAGATCTAGCTCCATATTGAGAAATAAACATGGAGTAAAATGTCCCATGGGAAATGAGACTGAGGAAAATGATTTTATCTAAGTCTTTTATTATATTCCAGGCAAATTGTCCTTCTTCGTGTCTGTTTTTATCTTTTTTTGTCTCTATCATGGAATCATGGAATGACTTGGGTTGTAAGAGACTTGGAAGACCTCTTTTTACCTCTTCAGCCTTCCATAACACAGCACAGCAACTCATTTAGCTATTTTCTGGTAATTTCATGCTACATCTTCCTTTGCACACACAAATATGCGCACAAACACTCCCAACCCAGCAATCCAAATTCGAAGAGAATTAATGGAGAAAATCCAGATATATTACAGTTTAGTACTTACCCCAAATTGTATTTGATAATTTGTACTGGTTTACAGGCCTTACTCTGATTTTTTACTGTTGCATGAGGTCTCAGTTGGTCACAAAATCAGTTTCACTTAGGGGTTGATTCAGCCTCCATGGTCATTTCAGCACTTCAGGCTGGGCTCTGATGTGCCGTACACCAAGTGAAATATTTTGATGCAGAAGCACTGCTTCCTCTGCCTTTTTTTTTAAAGCTCTTCCACAGAGGAAAAAAAAAACCCTGCTCTAGAACATTGTTATTCCTATAAGAACCCTGTTTAGAAGCCCATCTGTCCGTGCCTGAAGTTTTGTGGGTCTGTCTTCTCCAGGAAATATATGTACCATCACCTCTTGTACTTAATAAATCATCTGCCTTTAAAATGGTCACCAAGTTTCTGGCTTGCTGGTGTTGAGGAAACATAAGATGGAACAAGCCAATTTAAGTTCCAGCTGTATTATTACATAAACCTTATGCCTTTTATGGGATTTTAATTTTAATTTTATAAAACTGAAATAAACACCTCTTTGTATAAGAAGCAAAATCTGTAGCCTTGTTGCTCAGCGATATTAAACAAGAAGTTCTTATATAAGACAGAGATTCAAGATTTAAAATGCCTCCAGAAACTTCTGTTCTGCTTGCAGACTTGTCCCCCACGCTGCTGTTCTTTAATAAAAAATAATAAATTTTGTAGGCACTTCTTCCTCCAACAAAAATCCCTAATGAAAAAAGAAAAAAATATCAACACATTCCTTCCTGCTGCCCACTGCTGAAGTGAATACTCTCCACCTGGGGTAAAGTTCTCACAGCTCTTCAGCATTCACTGAGATAAACTACATTTCTCCCCAAAGCTCCAAGCTACCAGCTTGTTCATGTCTTAATCCCCAGGGAAAAAAGAGCATAAAGTACATGCTGGACATTGCAGCTGCTCCTGCTTAACCCTACACCTAAAGGAAGCCCAGCGTGGTACCTTTTGCACCTCCTCTCACAGAATTAGGTGTTCCCAGTTTTCATTATGACCAAGGATGCCAGGCATGGTGATTGAATTTTTTCCCCCCCTTCTGGTACTCCTAAAAGCTTTGCATCAGTGACGTGTTGGCTGTGCCATGAGTAACAAGAGTGGGAAAAAAGCACAGCTCGTGGGCTGAGTGTTTGTCATTCAGCAGAAGAAACCTCTGAGCATCAATCACAGAGCCTCGTTGTTTTCAGACACGTTCTGTGTAATGACTGCTTGTACTCACCTGCAAATGCACTTTGTAAAGATGATTTTTAAAAAGAGATGCATTTTCTAGAAGCCTGCAGGAACGGCAATTATATAACAGAAAAGGAATGAATTAATTCCTATTGCAAATTCCACTGTGGGTTATTAGAAATCTTGCTGATGGAGGAATCTGAAGTACTGCAATTTTATTTCACACAGGAATACAAATTTCAGGTGCCCCCTCAAAGGTCTCTTCCTTCAGAAAGCCCAGCTTGTTAAATAAATTCCATGTGCTGTCACATCTTGCCTGGAGTTCAAAACATGCAGCTGGAGTTCAAGAGAACACATGTGGGAAAGAGGCCATAGAGATGAAGGTTCCACCCCGTGGAAATTTAGAGTGAAGTTTTAAGTCTTTGAGAAAAACTTGTGGGAGATTGGAGGTGATCTTTATAAATTCAAATAACTAATTAAACTTTTGGAGGCTTCTCCTAGACGAGTTTTTCGTCCCCCTTCCCACACCACTGACATGCATTGCTTTTGTTTGAAAAATAAATAAATCAGGATCTGTATGTTTTATCCTGACTTTCAGCCTTTCCCCAGCCCGGAGGCTTATGTTTTATTCTTGGGGAAATCAGATGGAGAAGATGGGACAATGAGTGCCGAGGATGTTTTTGAATACAAGAAATGCAGTGTTGTCCTGGGGAGCCAGAAACTGAGTAGGTCCCAAAGCTCTGGCACAGCTACTGAACTGCTGTGGAAATGAAAATCTCTGCTATCATTAGCTCACCTTCCAGACATCATCCACTGCCTTTCCCCATCTCTTTCCCTGTACTGCTTCCCTGCCCTCAACCGTCCCATTTTCATGTTTCCATTAAAAAGAATTTGTAACTCTGGCACATGGATTAGGCAATTATTTTGTCCATCTTTAATTTTATTCATGAAAGCTGTGTTAACAGAAAGACAAATTAAAATTCTTCAAAAGTCTTGTGCTTTCAACAGTAAAAGGTCAACCATTTAAAAAAAAAAGAGAATTATATTACTTCTCTGAAAACACAGACACATTAAGCCCTCCTGATTTAGTTCCTCAGATGGTCTTGTGTGATTTAGATACAGTTGAGAGAAGTAGGGCTGGAGGAAGCAAGAAAATAAATATTACTAAAAAAAAATTTTACTGTCCAAAGTGCAAATATAGCCAAGTCATAAATTTTACAGTGTTGTATGCGTGTGTATGAGATACCACTAGGCCTTGCTATATTTTTCCTCTTTTTAAAAAAAAATTATTTTATTTTTACTATGTTAAACTTGAAACTTCTATAACAAGGTCTGCTACTTGTCAATGGTTCCCATGTTCTCCTCCATCAGTGAAGGAGGTGGAAGGAAGGAGCTCTGGGGTGATTTGGGATCTGTTTCTTCAGGCAGCATCTGAGCATTTATTCCAACAGAAGTGGGGGAGCAAGGAAACCTCATGGAAACCTCATGGAAACTTGAGTGAGCTCCAAATACCAACAGTGTGGGCAACAGCCAGAACACTTTTTGGGCTTGGTTCCTTATGAAAAGCTTTAAAGATTGAAACTTTGAACATACTCAGTAAAGGTCATGTGAGAAGGTACAAATTCACACTGGGAGACACAGATTTTATGTATGGCTTTTTTAAGAGGCCTCAGCTTACATGTCTGGAATGATACCTCTTCCATGGCCTCCATGTATACAAAAGAGCAATTGGATTACATTGGTGTGGGAGAGTAGGAAAAGTACAAAAAAACGAAATAAAGGAAGAAATCTACAATAAAATATTTTACTGGAGCTAGAAAACTTGCCACTTCTTTGTACATCAATCAGGAGGGAACCAATTTATTCTTTTTTTTCATGAAAAAAGTCTATGAAATTTTTGCAGAGTATTGGTAACATCAGTCACAAGCAATAGAAGAAACAATAGGATTAAAAAAAAAAAAACCAAACAGCAGAGCAGTACCTAAAGAGCGATGTTCCTTCTGCTTTCTGCCCTAGTTGTCTGTACAGGAAATTTCTGGTATTTTAGCATCAAGGCTGAGGCAAGTTCTGTTTGGTTACAGTTCTTAATACACAAATCATCTGGCTGTAAAAGAGCTTAAAAGAACACTTTCCTAGCTAGGGAACTGATGGGAGAAGATGTTGGATTGCATGAAAGAGTAAGGTGTGGGAAAAGGATGAAAGAGAAAAAGTGAAAGGAAGAAAGAAGAGGGCAAGGAGGGAAAGTTAAATAGCAACTGCCTAGATATATGAGATGAAAAGGTGAAAGTATAGGAAGAATGCAGAGGAAATTCACACAAGGATCTCAAAACACAGGGTGCAGTGAGGGTGGCAGTCTTGGGTAGTCAATGGATAAACTGTCCCTTCCCCATCAGAAAGAATCCACAAAATGGCAGCTAAAATAAATGCTACTGAATTATCTTCAACTGTTGTAAAAAATTAGCCACTTTGCCAGCTTTTTGCCAATTAGTTCTTAGCAGTAAACAATCAAAAATCCTACCCTCCCTTTTATTTTTTTTGAATGTAGGACAAAAGCCTGAAGTATTTTCAGAGCTTGCCCCAAAATACTCACCCAAGGCATCTTGCCATTGCATCTGAGAAATTCTCTCTTCTTGCTCTGCATGGTCATACTGCTCAGGTCAGTCCACATTGGCCTCTGAAAAAAGGTACCTCCTTCCTTCCTACTGTTTATATAAAATAAACAGGAATATAAGATATTCAGATAATTTTGAGGGGAGATTTTGATGAGGGAGCTCATGATTAGTTTAATCTCTAACGCTAACAACTATTGAGTATGTGAAAGATTTTAGCAGAAGGGAGCTGAGTGCCTTGAGAGGTTTTCCTAGCAGGGAGTTCACACCATTAGACTTAATTCATCCTATGGATGTGTGAATTACATATTTTTTTTCCCTGCTAGTTGGATAATAAGGCAATAAAGCTTTCTGATGTGTTAATGTGTCAGATTGGAATGTGTTGAACCGGGTGATGAAGATGATTTAAAAAGAGATTTTCCAATAGTGAAGTTGGGCTGCCTGAAACCAGTGGTTTGAAAACACAGTGAAGGTAATGGACCATTAATGATGATGGAATGATGTAACTGAACTGATTGAATAGGGTTTTGTGAGGGATGGTAATATACAGTGTCATTTATACAGATTATATTTTTTGAATTCTGAAATGATACTTTCATTTTTAACAGAGGCTCTCATGAATTTTTTAAGGATTTTCCCGTTTTCCATCTTTTTTGTAAAACATCAAGGTAGTGCTCACAGCAAACTAGCAAAACATTCCTTTGACAAACGCAGAATTAATTCTAGTCACAAAATTATATTAACTATGAGTATTGATTGCCATTGATATAAGTCTAAAGATGTTTTCTAATTACTTACTTCAATTAGTCAAAATAACAAACATAAGCCAGACTTCAGGAACATAATCTCACTTCAGTCCAACTGTCATTTGGTCACTGAAATAACTATACTTTTGATTTAACAAGTTATTTTATTTTACTTCATTTCACCTTGTTACTCCTTTCAGCAATCACTTTCAACTGACAAGGAACAGCCCTGGTAAGTGTTTACATATATATATATATATTTTTTGTATTATTATTATTCTAAATATTCTAAATATATATATATAAACATGCACAGAAGTTGTTTTTTCAACCTGTTTTTTTATGCAAGTTCAATTAAGAGGAAAGGAACTGTTACACTTATGAAGGTATGCCAAGGAAAAAAGAAAAAACAACTTTAAAATGTACCTTCTATGATGTTTACCAACTTCTTTCCCCCTGCAGTAAAACTATATTTTCTAGAGAAAAAATAGACAGCCTTATGTACTCTTTTTCTTTAACAGAATTAGGAGATTTGAAGCAGAACCATCATGCTGAAGAAATTCAATCTGGCTCCAGGGGAACAGCCTGAGAGTACAGGAATGGCTCTGGTGAGCCAGGAACTGTTGTAGTTCCTACAGGAACAAGAGCACCCAGCCAGGCCCCAAACAGGTGGGGACAGCAGATAGGAAACAAAGCTGACTCTGAGCCATGAATATCTGCAGTAAGGTGTAGGACTCCTATTTTGCAGGAAATTCTGTTAGCTTGATTCTTGTACCATCGCATGGACTCGTGCTTTACCAAACACGTGCTGATAACTAGAATAACAAAATAGTACCAACATCTAAAATAAAAGCTCACTCGGAAGTGAGGGAGCCATGTGACAGTGACTGAGACAGCCCAGAAACCTTAATGTGGTGTTTAAAGCCTCTCATGTGGGTGGAAAGAGAACCAAGAGTGTGGTGGTCCAGACACATGAACTTCAAACATGGAACGGGAATTTGAGATGGGTGTAGAAATGAAGAGTGTTCCCAGTATAATATCTAGGAAATGAGCTCTGAAATAAACATTGGGATATAGAATCACAGAATCATGGAATTGTTTGGGTCAGAAGGGACCTTAAAGCCCATCCAGTGCCACCCCCTGCCATGGGCAGGGACACCTCCCACTGTCCCAGGCTGCTCCCAGCCCCAATGTCCAGCCTGGCCTTGGGCACTGCCAGGGATCCAGGGGCAGCCCCAGCTGCTCTGGGCACCCTGTGCCAGGGCCTGCCCACCCTGCCAGGGAACAATTCCTGCCCAATCTCCCATCCAGCCCTGCCCTCTGGCACTGGGAAGCCATTCCCTGGCTCCTGGCCCTCCAGCCCTTGGCAATTGTCTCTCTCCAGCTTTCCTGCAGCTCCTTCAGGCCCTGCAAGGCCACACTGAGGTCACCCCAGAGCTTCTCCTCTGCAGGCTGAACAAGCCCAGCTCTGGCAGCCTTTCCTCCCAGCAGAGCTGCTCCATCCCTCTGCTCATCCTGGTGCCTCCCCTGGCCTGGCTGCAGCAGCTCCAGCTCCTTCCTAAAAGAAGAACAGTCCTTTAGATATTTAAACAACAGTGGAAAAGTTGCATTTGAAGTGCTGGTGGTGTGAAGATGCTTTTTTTCTAAGTAGAATATCTGAGGGAAGATACGTATAGCAAGTTTAGCAATTAACACAGTGTTATGATCCACTTTTAAGGTTCTTAGAAATGCCTCTACCCGAATTAAGGTGCAAACAAGGCCACATGCCAGTGACAATAGTAAGGGTTTTATTGATAGTACATATGAGAAAGAAAGAAGTAGAAAATTGGTGGGGGGGGGGGGGGGGACAGAATGAGTGACAGGGACAGAATAAGGAAAATATCCCAAGATGTCCCATTGGTCCACTCCAACTGGTCTCTTGGTGGTGAAGGTCCCCCCAGAAGGCACAGAGTCCCATGGGTGTGTGTGCTCAGGCTGAGTGGGCATGTCAGGCCATCTCCCCCTGGGGTGAGGGTCAGTCTCTCACAGCAGCCTCTGGGTCTGTTGCATCAGTGCAGCCCTGTGGGGCCAAGCCTCTCACGGGAAAGTCCCGTGGATGGAGCCTGTGGGGTTGGGGGCTCCACAGCAGGGGCAGTTTGGGTTTGGATAGGTGTTTATTGCCTCTCACCAGAGGTTGCACCATGCACCCAAAACCTCCTTCTCCCCCCTCGGCTGGGAGGAGTCTGTGTAAACCTGGCTTCTGTGAGCTGTGCTCTCTCCCCACCCCAAAATCAGCCGGGGATAACTGCAGCTGGTGGTTTTGGCCTTTTTGTGCATGCATACCTTTCCCTCGGCCTGAGGTGACTGAACAATGGGTTTGCCTTTATCTAATCAACAGTTTGACTTTCAGTTCAAAGTCCCGCTCTTCAGGGAAGCTTCTTTGGTTGTAGCTTCTTTATAATGAACAAAACTTTATATCAATGTTTGAGGCACGAACTATTTTCAGTCTCTGACACACAGGCACTTAGAGCCCTGAATCTGAGACCTTTGCATCCCAAAGACTGGTCTCCCTTGGCAACCATCGGATTGTGCTTCATTCTATCATGTCAAAGGAGGGAGGAAAAGCTCAACAATAAACAAAATGTACCTCAATCAAAAATGACACGTTACTATTACAGTAAAGCAAATGTAAAGGGATTCTCTTGCAAAAAAACCCATGAAACAAAAAGAAACAGGTGCCTCCCCATCCCTTTTGAATGCAGAAATGAGACTTCTCATGCTTTAGAATGTCATGAACAACCAAGAGAAGTCCATGGTGAGTTTCCAAGCCCAGCTCTACCTAAAGCCTTGAAAACATTTCCATTGCTGGGTGGATCAGAACCTGGAGAGTGCAAGAAGTGAGACTGCAGGTTTATAAGTGACAGAGAATCACCAGTGGATAAATCTTAAAGAAATGTTAAATATTAGCTTCATATAACAAGAAATCTTCTAAATTTTCTGATGAAAAAGAGCAGATAAGAATAAGCAATAGCAGAAATACAAATCTCCCAGTGTATTTTGCATTAAGTATCTCAAGGTCACTAGAATTTTTATCAAGAATTTAAAAAAAAAAAATCTACTTATTTACTAGACAAAACAAAAATCGATAGCCTTAACTATCAGATGTCTCCTTGGCCACTTGATGATTCTTTGGCATAGCCAGCATTTTGAAAGAAAAGCCAGTAAAACTAAACTACAAAATCTGGTAACATTAAAAACTGAAGTAAAAGGAAAAATTATTAAAGGACACGGATATGAAAGGATAAAAGTTCCACACTTAGTGCCCGTGTTTAGGGATCACTGAAGCTGTATGTTTACAAATGATATGATTTATTACCAATCTGAGGTAATTAGATAAAGAGTGCTAAACTACTAACTTCTGGGGTCATCTGAACATATTGAAGTAAACTGCTACCAAATCAACAAGGAAAGTACCACTATGAAAACAGCAAAGATATTCATAACAGCAGCTGTAAGTGCAGAAATGGAGACTGGAGTGTTAATAATATAGCTAGTAAAAGATAGACATGTTTATCTGAACACTGATAATGCAGTTTATGATGTACTTTATCTATTGAGCACAAAGTGTGAAATGCTGTGGGGGAGCTAATGGTATGAAACATGATTAATCAACACACAGCAAGAAAAGCATCTGCTGTACAAAAAAGTGTCCACTAAAACATTATAAAAAGTGTGGTAAAAATAAAAAATAAACAGAGCTGAAGTCAGATTGGTAGTGCATGGGAAGTTAAACAAAGATGAAGCAAAAGAAGGTTAATGAATATAGATCAAAGCAAAATTACGTATTTATTGATGAAAACAATCTTAGCAAGAAGCCCAAAACCACTGTGACAATGAAAACTGATATTTAGCATAACTGACAGTTTAACACTACTTTTCTATTGCTAGGATGTAATCCATGCACCCTACCAGAGAAAATCAATTACTACTAAACCATGTATTTGTGGCTCAGGAAAGGTGCTACTTGAAAGAAAAATTGAGTAATCTGAATCCCTCTTACTTTATCATCAGTGCATGTCACAGCAGAAACATTCCTCTGCACCAGCAATCATATATATAATCCCATTATATCAGCTGTGACTATACATAACTTACATGTATATCATGGCCTATTTTGAGATATTTCTACTCTTTGAAACAGGCTGTATGTGTCAGAAATTCTTTCAGGAAGTGTGGAGCCACTGTTTCCCAAGTTCTGAGGGATGCAAGCAAATAAACACACTAATACTTGCTTTTTATTCACCCTGTTCTTTTCAGTGAAAAAATTTATGTACATAATTGTATGCAAGCAATTGGCAATATATTTTAAATTTTAACTGAAACCACAGGGGTTTTTTGTTTTTTGTTTTTTCCCCTTTTTTTTTATCACACCTCCTTTATTTTTTTTTTAACAGGTTTTTTAATGGCAGAGTAGTCCCTCAGCTTTCAGTGGAAAGGGATTCCAGAGTGTGCTTCCTAACATGGGCCAGCTCAAGATCAGACTTGGACAGAGTACAGTGCATGTGAGCTCACCTATGGAAATGTCAGGTCTCCCACTGGTGCAACAGTAATTGCTGCAACCCAGGGAATTCATCAGTGCAGAGTTCATCAGTGTGCAATCATGAACCTGCTGGATGCCATTTGGTGACAAATAACTTTTAGAGTGAGCTTAGAGACTCTTCTTAGGGCCTTTCCTGGCAAGACCTGCAGGCCCTTAAATCTGGACAACTGAGCTCAGACATGGAAATGCTGCAGAGCAATGTGATACCTAAAGACAGGTGCAAACACCTGAGTTCAGCTTCTTGCTGGCTGTGGAATTAAACAAACAAGCAAACAAATGAACAACTTTTCCAAATCAAGCTAAAGAAATTAAAGTATTCATGCCAACCTACCCACCCATCAGGGAAATTGATGCCATTGATCACAGCCTCCCAGCAGGTTTGAGATAAGGGGTGTCTAAAGGGGGAACGGAGGAGGAAGGTGAAGTTACATCCAAAAAGATTTGGTTGGGTGGGTCTCATTTGAAAGAAGACAATCAGAGCAATTCTATAATTTATCGGGGGGGGAAAGTTTGGGAAGAAAGAAGCTGGCTCTAAACTTCAAGAACTTTCCAGAAAGCTAAAGAGGGAGCAGCAGAGCTGCTTTGTCTGTGCTCAGAGAAAAATATGGATGGAAGATGCCACTGACTTTGATTTAAAGAGGCTGAAAAGTGCAAGTCAGCAGGGTTAGGTTCTCTTAGCCTTCCTGTAACACTGCAGACACCAAAGCAATGAGTTTACATCAAGTAATTAATAATATAGAGATAGAAATTAGGCAGGTGAGATTTATGTTTAGATAACTAAATTTGGGATGACCCAATGGTATAATCTATACACCAGCATACAGAAAAGGACAAGGACACAGCTCAGCTGCTGCTATGCACTTGTGTTTTTTAACTCATTGAGATGGAGGCAGTTTTTATCTGTCACAGCCAGAACTCTCCTAAGAAATTCCTGGACACCAACAGATGGGAGCCTCATTTTGTGAGGAAAGAAATTTTAATTGTGTGAATGAAACTTGTGCAACTTGTCCATTTTGGGCAGAGAAAAAGCCTTGGTCTATTTTATTTATTGGTACAGGTAGAGCCAGTAAATCCCACTTAGAGAGAATTAATGTTCTCCAAGAGCTGGGTATAATGAACCCTCCTCTCCTAAGGACAGAGCTACTGCTGGTGATTGATTTTAATGTCTAAGCAGTTGCAAAGAGCTACTGAAGTTTTACTCTTGGGCTGTGCAATTATAAAATCTCCATTTCTCTAATTTCCAGCAGTGCAAGAGCTCAGCTTTCTTCACGTCTGAGGTATTTGCAGCCCATCTCCTCTCATCTCCTTCCTATTTCTGTAAATAATAAAAAATATAATAACATGTAAGACCTCTATTATCTGTGAAATTGGGAAGAATCAAAAGTTATTATTGAAGGGGAGATGCTGATAAACAGCCAGCGATTCATCATTATGAAGAAACCAACACAAATATGAAAAGCAGAAATAGGAAAATAGGGGAGAGTATGGTATATATTGTTCCTTTGACAATATAATAACAATATAATCTCTGCTTGTCACCTCTCTGAAATCCACGTTGCTAAACTTATTTCACAATAGCTAGTGTATGTTTGCAAGTTATTATAGTTTCCAAATATCTCCAATCTCAATTTCAGATCCTTAAGTCATTTCAACAGTAATGTAGTCTTTCTTGAATAGATCTGAAAAACAGTGACAAGAATAATTTAAAAACAAGAGTGCAGATGAACACTACTGTTGAATCCCATCTGTGTGAATCTATATAATGCTAACCAACCATCCTGTGTATAAGGATATTTTAGGTACATTTCAGGCTACTTTTCAATCAGTTTTGCCAATTAGTCTGGAATAGTCAGATTTGACTTCAATGGATTTACATTTATTTTTAAACACACACGCATATATATATATATATGAGAATGTGCTCTTCTGACTTTGCTAAAGGGACAAAAAGACTGAAGGTATATATTTTTCCTCATGTTTTGCATGAGCTCATGAAGCATTATTAAACAAGACTTTTAGAATAGCATATTTTCTTTTCCAAGAAAAGATTATATTTTTTCTTTCTGTGTATTAAGTTCTTTGTATGGCCCATATTAATTTAATACTTCTATAGCCTCAGTGAGTATGAAGGCAGGGCAGAAATAATGACATTTTTGTGCACAGAGAGATTTTATTTGCTCACACAAGCACACCAATGGCATGAAAATGTGGATCTTCAGAAGCATTCAGACTTACAGATTTTTTTTCTTTCAGAAGCTCTTTCAAGACTTAGGTCTTAAAAGTCCTGGCCCTGAGACATGACTTTCAAACCAATACCAAGGCAGGTTCCATGGGTGTGCTCTCAGCTGGTGAGGTCCCCTGGGCAAGCATAACCTGAAGAGGACAAAAAAAGTGAAATGGAAGAGCTGGCATGGCAGGTTGGGTTCGTCACAGGGCAAAATGCACACTTGGAATACAACACAGTTCTTTTCTTTATCTCCACTTTGATGCTTTCACATCAATAGCTCCAGAAAAGGGTTACTATTCACTGAAGTGTGTTGCCCTAATGTTAAAAGAATGATGGTTTTATATCCTGTAGTTTAAAGCCCAGGGAGCAGTGCAATGTTTTACTAATCATTGTTATTACTATTTATTGTTATTTACAGAAAGTGTAGCTGTTGCTTTAAGATCTGAAGAGCCACACCTCTTCTCAGAAGTGCTGCAAAAGGCCAGTTTTGGTGTGAAATGTGCCTGTACTTTTCCACAGGGCTGCAATATTCTACAGGAGGAACAATTAAAGTGAGCAGACTTCATTAAGTACAGAGGCTGATACTGAAGTCAAATGGCTGCATTTAGTGGCAAATTGTGCCTTATTTTTCCTCCTTCTCTTGCTTGTTGCTGACATAAAAGGAGATCTTTCTTAGTTGTTCTGGCAGAGTTTCTATCTGAGAGGCTCATTATGCCTCTTTCTTACTTCCAGGAAAAAATGGATTAGGCTTACCTCATCAGAGTCAATCAGAATTTAATATATGTAACCCTCCCTGCATTTTTTTTTCTGTTTTTTTATTGCATGGGCTGGGATCTTTGTAGGATCCCTCTGTTTCTTTCTCATTCCAGGAGTGTAGAGGACTTTGCATACAGACTGCAGCTCTTTAAACCTGTGTAGGTCAAGGCCTTTAGGATTAATAAGGGGATTTAAGGTTTACACTATTTCTGTGATTATATCATCCATTTCATTGTACCACATGAAAGGAACATCACGACAGACAAGCCGTAAACTCACCTCTATATTTGATATTCTGTGTTCTGTGAGAACTGGTTCTGAGATAAACCTGAACTGTGACCAGGGTTGCCAAGCTGTGTGCAGAGATGTGAGAAGAATTCTCGTGTTTCCTAAGCTTGAGCAAGAATTAATCATTCTCAGAGCTCTTGATGTGAGCTGGCATCAAATAGAATATTATTTACATAAAATGTGAAATTTTACAAATGTGATCTGTGCAAGAAAGCAGGTGCCTGAATCCACAGCAACATCAAGTTCAGCTTCCACGTGCATGAAAAACATGCAGGCAACAGTAAATGTGCTAAATCCGCAGTACAGGAATAAAACCCTAAAACATACTGAAAGGAATCTTCCAATTCTTTGTAAAAGTTATATTATAGTCAATTTAACATTATAATGTATAATATTTTAAATATATAATGTTTAAAATTTAATAAATTCCATTACTATTATTATTATTATTATTGCTGTTATTATTATTATTATTATCCAAAGTAAATCATGAATAAAACTGGAGTTAGATGTAAGAAAATATTTAGTTCTCAGTTGCAAAAAGGGAATGGAAAATGTAAACAAAGACCATGTTCATTCTTTAAAGGCTTTCCTGTTAATATAAGAAAAGTAACTAGCCACTTTCTGAAATAATCCCGTTAAAATATAATATCATTATAGCTGAATGCATCCTTAAAACTGTTATGTAGATACACAAGATCCAAAATCAGTCTCATTCCTTTAGTTTCAGCTCTTTTAAAAAATAAGTGATTATTAAATTTGAAATTTTAATTTTTAAAATGTTATTGTTTAAAATATTTTAATTTTTGAAGCTTAAGTGAGAGTGACAGCACCTTCTAAATGCAATATCTGATAAATTTATCATTTCAAGACAAAAAAACCCCAGGAAAATTGAAATATGTCTTTATTTTGAAGAGAAAAACTTCAGAAGAAAATGCATAGGATTAAACATATTTTGATAAAACCCTTTGATAATTTCACACTAAAGAGGACACACATCAACACCTCTTCTTTTTGCTTTTTGAGAGTTTTATTCCGAAGGACTGAACTGTTAAAACCCATATTTTTCCTTTTGTGTGTCCACTTGAGAATTCTTTTGGATATTTGGACAGCAAATTACTGAGGATGCTATGGTGGAAAAGCCTGCACCACCTGTGATCTGCTGGTGGCAGAGGGTGGGAGTGGTGCTCTCCAGCTACTGAAGATGAATCCAATTTCTCAAATCAGTTTTAAGAGGTCTTGACTCTGCTCAATTTTGCTCTCACTTTCAGGGACAAGAATCGTATCAGTGATTGCAGTAGTGCAAAATACTATAAACAGATTATATGTTTAGTGAAAAAAATGGCAGTAAATTCTAATCTGCTACGTTACTCTGAAAAACAAAAGAAAAGCAGCCTTTTTACAAGTCACAATAACATTTTATAATATTAGCAGTTTAATTTTATGCTGGCGAAATGAGATCCATTAATTTCTTCATACAGTGTCACATTCTACTCCGGAAATGTTTTATTACTGCGTTATTTCCCTTTCTCTTCACAAGATCTACAATTGTTTGCCATGTAAAATTAAATCTATTATCCCAGAAAATAATTTCTTTAAAGATTTTACAGTCTATTACCTTTCTTAAAAGACAGTCTTTGTTTCTTTCTTTGAAACTGAAAACTATTTTACTGAGGAAATGATTGGTTGTTATTTAATAAAAAGTTGAAACTTGGATCAGAAACAGAGAAATCTGATTTGGCTTCAGAGCTCTTAATTCTGGTTTTGGCAACACATAAAATGTGAAGGAATGGGGGGGGGGAAAACCCCCTAGAATAACAAATAATTTTTTATTGTGTCTTCATCATAGTTAGCATAATTCCCTACCAGAGACAGTGCTTTGAAGTATTATATACACCAGACTGGGGACTTATCTGTGTTCTGGAGCCCATTTTCATCATGTTAAACTAGTCTAATATATTCTCAGATTTACATTTTGTTCAGAATTAATGGTAAATACAGTGTAGTTTCATCTGGTTATACAGTTTTTTTTTCAGGAATATGGAAATTTATGAGGACTGTAGTTAATATTTTTGATTTTTCTTTTAGTGAAATTATCCTAGACTCATACTGTACTTTCAAGTCTTTCTGTTAGAAATACAATTTGGCAACACTAACAAAACACAGAGTTGACTTTTTTCCCAAACCATTGTGATAAACCTGTGAAATAGAAGATTATCTTTGGGAGCTAAGTAAAAATTCACTCTCTGTAATAGGGCCCTGGGTTTGCTTTGCTTCTTTTGCATGACATTTGTGTGATTTACCAGGTTGTGTTAGCAAATTGTTTTGCTGAAGTTCTTGTTAATAATCTGGGTGCAGTTTATTGAATATTATTCCTCTAGGGCACAATAATGAAAGCTATGATGAAAGTACTTTTAACATCAAGATGCTTTGGGGGAACTTTCAATATTGTGATAACAGGAGCTCACTCTAATTGCAACAAGAAATCAATTATTTTCATTTTTTTTACCTTCTCTGGTAAAGGGTTTTACCATGGTTCTGATGTAAGAAATGAAGTTCATCCAAACATATGCAATTTCTTGCTTGTATGTCCCAAAACCCTAAGAAATTATTGATCTGAAAACTGACATTAAAGCAAATGTAACAGTACAACAAAAACTAAATGCACTTTCAGTAATTGAGAAGTTCTTCAACTGAAACATTTCATTGTGGTTCATAGATCTTACAACTACAAGACATCAAAATTAACTCTTGTATAAAATCAGCTTTTTGTATTTCCTGAATTGAAAAAAAAAGTAGCTTTAGAAAGAAAAGATAGCTTCAGTATGGGTCCAAAATTATTCTGCAATCAAGAATGCTCGACAGATTAGGTGTTCTGTTAAAATGGTAGATTTTGGTGTTAAAATGCATAAAATACATAATTTATTTCCAATCTATGTCACATATCTTCAACTTCTTGCCATCTGGTATTTTTGTACTTAGAAAGTGCATTATGGTCTTATGTTTTTTCCAAAACTTTTTATAAAAAATGCTTAAAAAATATACTCTCCAGTTGTTTTGAACCCTTTTACATTCCACAAAACTCATTTGAGGTAATTCGCCACTTGAGGTTAAATGTTGAGACCTACCCTAGACAAATTTTCATGTAAATTTTAGGTGATAAGAGAGAATTTTTAAAAAATATTTTAGGACTTGGGGAAGTATAAGTTTTGGCATTTCTAGGTCATTTGTCTTTCACACATGGTTGTACCGTCACAAAAAACTTCATTGCAAATCTTCAATTGATTTGGCAAAATCCTTTCCCCAAACACTTGTTTCGACTGCCATTTGTCCTACAAAGTTCCTTATGTTGTTTATTAATTGTGTCAAAAACCAGAAGTCCAGCTGAAAAACAGTGTCCCATTTTGCCCCCTTTGCTGGTCACATGTATCATAAATCAAATCATTTGATTACTGAATTGTTTATCTGGTTCTCTCTTGTGATTTCAGGTGGACTCCTCAAAGCTATTTTCACCTGCTTGAAAGAAGAGGCAACCACATTCTTTTTCTTAACACATCTTTAAAACAGGATATGAAAAAAAAAAAAAAATTAAAAAGTAATATTGAGGCTTCCTCTACCACTCCTGACTTTCTTTTCTAATGGCAGCTCAGCAGTGATTCATGTGGGGATACTCTCTAAAAACGGCATTATAAACGTCTTCTCTTTCAGCTCTTCTTGCATAAAAAGCAAAAGAAGATGAAAACACGATGAAAGTACTTAGCACCAGCTCAGACTGAGAGGCATAACAGGAAATCTGCCGAGAAACCAGAAAAGAGAGGTCTGAAAAATTATTCTGTAGCACAGAACAGAACCTGATTATTCATCACAAACACAGATCCACCATCTCAGGAAAATATCGGTGTACAACGAGTAGGTCAAATAAAGTAGTTTATGGCTGGTTTTGGACCAGCAAATGTGTGCAAGAGGTGTCATTTTGTTTTCAGCTGGACTTGGGAAAAACAAACAAACAAATGAACAAACAAACAAACAAACAATCTCCAAGCACATTCTGTACCTCCTTGTTCACCTCAGACCTCACGCTTTATTTCAATTAATTGCTCAGGAGAACAAAGGAATCAAAGGGGAAAATTAAACTAAAATTGCACTTCAGGACCACTGCCTAGTGGTGGTGTAAGCTTCATCCACTACTGAGAATAAAAGTCTCAGAGGAACAAACTCTAGATAATTTCCAGTATGATGTTCAAATATTCCCCACAATCAGCAGAGACCGATGACATAAAGAAGGCCAAGAAAATCTGTGAAAATCTGTTTTTTAAAGTTGGTGCCCTGAATTTTTTTTGACTGAAGAAGGCTGTTTTCATGCAAAATGGTCGCTTAAAATTTGAAACACAGACCCAGTAGAAAAAACAAACAGATAAATAAATAAATAAATAAATAAATAAATCTTATTTATTTTGAAAATAACTGGGTGTTATTTTGGCTCAAATAATGGCTTCCATTGCTCCAGTCACATACTGACAGAAGCACTGAAATGATGAAACTAATGGTAGCAGTTTCTCATAATCTTCACTTTATGAACCTTTGTGTCCCGCTGCTTGAAGAGATTTTGGTGTTTATTTTTAGAAGGATAACAGACAAAACACCCCGTAAAACAAACAAAAACCCCTGAATCCCAAATGCCAAAACAAACAAACAAAAATCCCCCCTAACACCCAAAACCAAACCCAAAAAATTAATTCTTGATAAAATGGGTATTTTTTCCTCCAAGGAATAGTGTTTGTTCAGTTGTTAAACTTCTTAAATGCAAGACTTTAAGTGATTTGAGTGACTTGGGCAAATCACAGATCTTTTGATACCTATTAAAATGTTGTTGACCTTATCTTTCTTTGGATAATTTCTCCGTGTAGCTGTCAGGACACTAAAAGACCTAAAAGACAACAGTCCATCAGCCAGGAAGATAATTTCTGCAAACAGGAGAAGGAAACAATCCTGGAATAATTTAATCTAACGTGATTTTTTTTTGTTTTGTTTGGTTTTTGTCTGTTTGTGTTGGTTTGTTTTTGTTTATTTTTAGGTTTTTTTTTAATAATTAGGAAGAAAACCAAACTAATTTTTCCACTTTGTAGTGAAGGTCATTGCATCCCATCACATCATAAAGCACAGAAGTGTTACAAAGTTTTGTCTGTCATATTTGTCATATTTGTTTTAGTCACACCTTTATATTTTTTCCTAGGAACTGCCTGATAATTTGTTGGCAGAGAGTTGGCACATTTTTAATTATTTTTAAACTTTCACATAAATTAATACAGATTCTTTGCCTGTTCCTTTTTAAGGATCACCTGGACTGTACCTGATTAAATTTTCAGGCATACAATTCTTACAGACTGCCCGAATTATGTATCTAAATTCACATCAAATCTTTATGAGCGTTACTCCATTATTCTGCTACCATCTTGATGGAGTTATTACAACTCAACCTTGGCTTACATTAATAGCTGAAGATTTTATTCCAATAAATAACTCAAATGATTCTGCCACAGCCATACCATTATTTCTGTAAGTTCATTATTAATTATGAGTAACAGCTTACATACTATAGGTGTAATTGGTCCATATTGTATTGCTGTCAAAAAGCATTTTTTTTGAACAGGTAGCTTTCTTAAGATCTAGTTTTATTGACTTCTTAAGTTTTCCCTCTGAATTATAAAGGCAAATCTTCAGAAATGAAATTAAGGGTGTTATATCCATAAAAGGAAGAGGTTTCTGCCTAAACTTCAGAAAATTTTTTAGGAAACTGAGGAAAGCAGAGCCTTCTACTTGTATTACGGGCAGAAATAAATAACCAGTCTTCTACAAATTCCTTGTCACAGATGAGGAAGAGAAAATTTTATGGTATTATCTATATTCTCACTTTTTGAAGAAATACAATGAAAATATATTGTCACAAGCCTTTGAGTCTTAGTGTTAACACAGGAAAAGTTCCCTTGTTGATGGGAAAAGTTGTTATCTGTGCTATAACCTTGAAGCATTTCCTGCTTCAATATTCCTGCTTGGAATAGTTTATATTAAACCAACAGTTGTCTGGGTGATTAAATCTTGTCCATTAAGCATGATTATATCTGCCAGGCCGTCAGCTGTGTCAAACACCGTGTTCAAACACAGAACTGAGAATTGTGGGGCTCCTGGAGGATGCTGACAGCATCCAAGGAAATATGGATCATGGAAGATTTTTGCAATCTACATGGTAAATTCAACCAAATTACCTGGGACAACACCTCATCTGTTCACTTATGTACTTTTCTGGGCGAAAAACAAAACCTGGTTCTTCTGGAAAGTTCCAGAAGGAGAAAACAAACAAACAAACAAACAAACAAACAAACCCCCCACCTGAAATACATGGATTTGTTCAGTGCAGAGGAGTTTCTGTACATAAGTGGATATCTTCAGTAGAGTTCACTGAAAACTTCTGTGAACGGTTATTTGAAATCAATGCTTGTTCAGTATAAACTCTATTTTTAACAGTTAATAAAAAAGAAATCTCATGTCATGAGACCTCACATCACATAGGCAACAGTGATTCACTGGCTTCTTCATTAAAATACTGGAGAAAACTCACCTTGCTTTTTTCCTTCTACAGCATTGGTGCCAGTTTCCATCCTTAATTTTATTAACTTTTCTGAGCTGAGAGGTTTTTTTTGTTCATTGAGGATAGTGTAACCTCAATTTTGAACCACGCAGATTTCCCCAGTATTTATATCGATGCTATTCCTGCACAGAAAATATTACATTTTTAATCAAAGTTCACAAAGATTAGATCTACAGCACTGTGCCTAGGAAAAGAATATCACATTAGTCTAGTATCATCCAGCTTTGGAAAACTCTTGTCTTATAAAGTGGCATTTCACAGCTGATGCAGCATGAAATGAATTCTAATAGTTCCCCTAGTGACATTAGCCAAGAGTAATTGTTGAGGTAGAAGATAATTTTATTTGAGTAGCAATCTGTGTGAACTGTAACATAATTTTTTTATTATTATTATTATCCATGAATTGATAAAAAAAAAAAAAAAGGCATCAAAACCAGTCATATTCCTGTCTATTATGATTTATAATGCCTGGAGGTGTTGGTGGCAACCAGAACAACTCATCAGGACCACAGGCACATCACTGGGTGAGCCCAGTTTGTGGTACACGTTTCTCCATTTAAATCCTGGCCCAATTTGGGGTTATTTTGAAGGGTATTCCAGTAGAGTCAATCTCTTAATTCCTCCATCTCTGCTTCCTAGCCACTGTTTGACCACGTTCAGTCGTTGACTGCCGTTGGAACTGCACCAGGGAACCCCAGAACTGACATAAAGTTTGTTACCCGTGTAGGATGACTGGAATGTTACTGTCTGTGGCCCACAAAATGCTAAAATGAAACAACTCAAATAATGGTGAGCGGCCTCCTAGCCACTTTTAGACATTTTTATATTTCCAGGCCCTTTTTTTTTTCTGAAAACTTGCGTTCTAGCTTGTAAGTGCTCAATAGTTGAGTGAAGAGGAACTAAGTGGCTGTAAAAGCATTTCCCCCCAACCTCAGATTACACATATTTTGTACCAGACCAGGCAAATTCGTCTGTTCTTTACCTTAGCAGTTCAAAAATTACACAGAGAGGAAAAAACTGCATTACTTGGACTGTAAATCTAAAGGATATATTCCACCATATATTCCACATGAAAAACAGTTAAAAAAAAAAGGAAAAAAAAAAGGAAAGAAAAAAGAAAATAAAAGAAAGATTAAATATGTCAGCTGAAAGACAAAAATGAGAGAGAATGCAATTTTTGCTAGGCTACAATGGAGTGTGAGAAAACAAAGAATGAAGGAGCAAAACCATGACCAAAATTGGCTTGGATGAAGAGGAAAGAGAGTGCTGTTGGATCCTCTACCGTGCAGTTTCTAGATATGCCTGATGTCAGAAAGCCTTCCCACCACAAAGGGCTGAGAGAGCATCTTGAAGCAGAACATGCAGCAAAGAAAATGCCTCCTAATTTTTTCCAGATTGATCGTCTTTGGGGGAGAGCTATGGATCCACATCTCTTTGTGGAGTTTATGAAAAGCCACTCACTCTTTGTGTTTCATCCTGTTTGACTGTAGTGAACCTTTATGAGTCTGGTATAACAGACAGAACTATAAAATAACAGAAATTAGGGATTCCTTTGGCCCAGATAAATGAGATACAAATTTCCTTTATTTTCTCCTAAGGGAATTTTCCTTTAGATTTACATAAATTCCACATGTTGAGCTGCCTGCATCGCTTCATAAGCTGAGATTGCTCTGCAGTGTAGCAGAAGGCTCAGCTAGTCATCTTTTCAAATGCAGGCAGGGTGTTTTTCATGATGCCTTTTGGCCCAAATGTGCAATACATAGGACTAATTTTATAGGGACTTGTCTGCCTTGGAGGAACACTTCAAATTTCTCCCATGATTTCTGAATTGTAGCTTTTGTTGTTGTTTAAACACACACAAACAATAAAACAAGCTACAATTATAAAAAAAAAAGTAATTTCCCTTCAAATTCCTTCATTAGAATAAATGAGTAATGTTTAAAGGATATATAATTACTGCAAAAAAACCCATATCTTTTTAGCCTTGAAAAAAGACACTTTTTATGCAAAAGGAAACTTTACTGTCAGAATCTGGAAGACTGAGAATTTCTTTTGCTCAGACCAAGTATATGGTCTTAAATGTAGGTATGAATGTAACTTAAGGTCTTTTTTAACCAGCCTAAACAAACAGGATTGGATCTTTTATAGTGAGGTTTAGACAAAGCATTAAAGTCTTCTGCCTTTAAATTTGAAAATCGGATTATCTTTTTCTACTTCCAGGAAATTCTCAATCTGTCCCCTTTGGTTTGTCCTGTACTTTTTTTTTTTTTTTTTTTTTTTAAGACTAATTGAGAGAAAAAACATTCTGTTATTCTGTGAAAATTCCAAAAGCATACTTGATGAAGATTGTAAACATTTTGCCTAATGGACAGTGATAAATTTGACTGATGTTTTGCTCACCATATTTGGCATCCTTACTTGATATTATGAAAAGAATCTTTAAAACATTTTCAACAGCTTTCCTGTGGCTTCTCCTGCCCATCTTTACACATTAGGATGTAACATTATTCAAATTTTGTCTGCTGAAATAACTTTAAAAACTTTGAAAAAGACACAACATGTAAAAAATAATTTTGTTTGATAGTGCCTCTGATTTCTCCTGCTGTGCTTTTCAGCCACATCCAGAACATCTCTGAAACATTAATTCTGCTTGAGCTCAGAGGCAGCTTCACAGAATCACAGAAGCATTTAGGTTGGAAAAGACCTCTGAAACAAAGCCCAGTGTTTGACTCATCACCACCTTCTCAACTAGACCATGGCACTCTGTGTCCAGACATTTTTGGAACTTTGACTTGGGCTTTCCAGAGTAATTTCTTCTGGTTCTGTGAGTTTCTCTGCTCCTGTTACCTTCCTTTCTTTCTCCCTCTTTTATGATGGAGTGTTTATCAGCCCCATTTAACCTCCTGGATATCCTACTGCACATGTACCTGATTGTTTTTACGTAAGAGGGAGAAAAAAAAAAGGTGCAAACTTGGTGTAGCTGCTTGTGCTCTTCTCAGGTGTTTTCCACTGGTCCTCATGAGTTCTTAATTAAATTGGAAAACAGAACAAAAGCACAAGTTGTTATGAGTTTGCACTTCCTTTCTAAAAATTAGGATTCTCCTGCAAAGATAGTGAGATTTAATATATATTTTTATATATATATATTTATATATATTTAATATATAAATATATATTTTAATAGATTGTGCAACAGTCACCAAATATTTTAAGATCATTTCTGTTGTTTCATTGATTCAAACTATATTTTCAGCTCTATGCTTGATTTTTCTTCTTTCTTTTGCATGGTTACTGTTTTTGATACAGCAAATAGTCGGGGCACATGTATAAGTCCTTGTACATAAGTTCTCAATAAAATTTTAAATCAGAAATATTTGTTTAATGTATTTTAATATCAAACCTTAAAAAACAAAGAGAGAGAAAAAAAAAAACAACCACAAAAAACCCCCACACATACAAAGAACCTTAAAGCTCTTTGCTTTAAATCAAATTGAACTTTGGATACTGTAGGCCATAATCAAAAGCATTCATCTGCAAGACCAACTTGAGCATTTTAGTTATAATTTACAGGTCATTGGCTCCTTCATTACAGGCAGCCCTTGGCAAAAGCAGTTTCTGATACAAAGGCACCTACAGTAACCAAGATGAAGCAGCTCCCCTCTGACTGCAGGGCTGGAATATGCACTTAATAAACATTTGCATTCCAACTTGATCTTGCTAAAGAAATATCAGCTCCTGCTGGGAAAAGGAAGCGAAGGAAGGGACAAATAAAACCAGACAACGGCTTCAACGAGTTTCAAAGAACCATATTTTGCAACATTAAGCTTTAGTGTCACTGGAGACCCGTAGTGTTTTTATGATCAGGATACTTTTTTGAGCACCAAATGTATGGAATGGGCAAATTTTCTTGGCACCTGATTTCTGACAGAGTAAGATAAGCAATGTACTTCACGCTCAGCAATTACTTGCATTGATGTCATTCTTTTTTATGGTTTCACTGAAAATTCTGAGTATTTTTAGACTTTTTTTTTTTTTTTTTTCACCTGGCAAAGTCTGCAACTTAAGGCAGTATAAAAATAAAAGCAAATTACTGCGCATCAGAGAGACAATATTTTATGCAGCTTGAAAACAACTTCACCTACATATGCTCTGTTCCACAGCTTCAGGAGGTAACAGATGTGAAAGGCAAGCAAAGCTGCAGTCCTGGTGAGGCTGCTCTGTAAAAGGAAGGCAATGCTGCTTCATCAAAAAACCCCCCTGTATTTTCCAGCATGGTCCAGAGGTCACAGTATTTATGCTTCCACTGTAGGGATTAAATTTTAGGCAGCAAACCAGAGTTTAAGTATTTTTTATCTCTCATTCCTCAGTCTCTGTCAATTTTCCTCTTTTTTCATGTGTGTGTGAAGACCCTGTAAAAAAATTTGGTTTGGTTTTCTTTTTTTTTTTTTTTTTAACTAGATCACCCTGGATCAGGCATATCAGATGTTCTTTCACATAACCTTTACCAACAAGAAGAAAACTTCTGTAACTCACACAGATCTATATATATATATATATATATTTCATGTTTATGGAGTGTCAGATATGACCACAGGGCTGGAGGGAAATGATAAATGAGATTTCCAGTCTCCTTTACTTCAAGACTCTTTTTAATTTTGAGTGAAATATTAATGTACACAAATGTCTACTAATACAGCATTCTATAAAAATTTTTGCTGCATAGACAGAAACCACCATTCTACCTTACATTTAGAAAGAAAATTAAGAATTTGATTATTATGCAGTACTAGATAGAAATTTTATTCATTTTTTAAAAAGAAATGAGGTTGCTTTCTTCTAAAATTCACAAGTTCCACTGAACTTAAAATAGGAACCAAACTGTGAGCAAGTTCTTCACAAACTGGTGATTAAAGCATTCAGCTTCAAAAATATTCTTGTATTCCAGACTCTGTTCCAACAAATCTGTATGATTTTTTTAACATTCTTTATCCTATGCTGAGTAATACAGATCTAACAACTGCATTCAAAATACTCAACTTCATAGCCAGAATTCATCTGAGACAGATTGAGATTTCAAGTAAAGCCCTAAACTGAAGAAAAGATATTTTGATTCTTGAATATGTGTTCGTGACACTTAGGTTGTAGGATATAAAAATGGAAAACCTGAGTCAAAGTTCTTAAATATTAAAAGATCTTAAAATTAAGGTTTTTGAATTCACTACTCTAGGTTTAAAAACATTCCACTTATTTTCTGCCTCAGTATATTCACCTCATCTCTAGAAATCTGTTCCTGTGTTGACTTTGCACTTTAAATTAAAGGTATTTACAAGTTTTCACCACTTGTTTATTTCTCTAAACATTGCATCTGTCTCTACTCAGCCTTTGGATGCTTCTGAAGCGCAAATATTATTATTTTTTCTTTTTTTAATTGTAATGTACATATATATTTTTGGACAGTGTTTAAAATAAACAATCTCTTGCGAAGCCTGGCTTCAGGGGCAGCTGCCTGCTTGAAGGAGGTGACCACCCAAGGTTTGCCCCTCTGCAGATCACCTTGTCTTCTGAAAGCACCCTAGAAAATCTGCTTGCATGGTCAATTACCCAAACTTTCCTTTTTTCTCACCTCAAGGCACATACTGTCAGCGTTGTATTGTAAGTCACTCATGACACAGAATTAACTCTTTCAGGCTCTTTGTCCTAAAAAGGGGAAGCAGTAAGTATCAGGTGAGGCCTAGGTCAATGCAGACAGTGGTAGCTGAAGAGGACTAGATGGAGGTAAATTTTTTAGACAATCTAGACCACCTTGCAGCTTCAAGGTTTTAGACAGCCAAGACCACTTTGAAGCTTCAGATTTTTAGTCATGACAACATTTTAGCTTCAGACCTGACCCTCTGCTTCAGCCTCCATGGCTGTGGGTCAGTGGAGTGTAACCTAGGGGCTCTGAGCACCCATCCCCACCAGGGCGGTCAAAGTGGTGAATGTCTCTGGCCGAAAAAGTTTCCTTTTGTTCAAGAAACCAACTAAAACCTGCCAGGAACCACGAGCATTTCAAATATTAAAGCTGTTATTGTGGGAGGAAACGTGACTGAGAGTGCAGGGTTAGGCAAGGGCGAGGCAAAGCAGAGCCTGGCAGCCTGCCCTGACTGCTGCAGCAGCGATGCCACAAATTTGGCCATTGTAGGAAGGCTACAGCTTCTTCCATCTGCTTCAGCTGATCTAATTCTTGGTGTGATCTGGCATGAGGGAATAAGACTTTTTGGAAGGTGAGACGTACACCTAATGAAATAAGGGATCAATGGCACCCTGACGGTGTCGCCCCAACCTCTGCTCTCTCTTCTGCCTGGTTTTCAGAAGTCACCCTTCTGCATGCAACACTTCTGAAGCAATCATGTCAGACTCCAGTTTTTTTCTATGAGTTCAGGAATTCCTGTGCTTTGACCTTTCCCTAAGGAAAAACAACCAGTCTACCAAAAGTAGGCAACAACACAAAAAAAAAACCTCAAGCAAGCGAACAAAGGGAAAAAACCCAAACCAACAAAAAACCGAACCAAAATAAAACATAAACGAAACAAATAAGCAAGGACCCCCCAAACAGATTTCTGGGCAAAGATGATATCTTCTGGAATGATCTTCTTCAGCTGATTGAGCAGCCAAGCTGAACTGACCGGACCAACTGCACAAGTTTTTGGGCTACAGCAAATACGTCAAAGATTATTTTTGTCATCATCAGTAGTGGTGTCCCTCAGCTAACCACATGATAAATCTCAAGTTGTGTAATGGAACCTTAATGTTTAATTTTTTTTTCTGTAGCTCCTAGCCAACTTAGTCATAAAAGAAATGCCTCTAAACATCACAGTCTGCAGACATTCCTACATTCCAGAGCTTGTATTTTCCATGCTTCCAAGATGAAAAAGCAAAGGTACTCAGTAACAACAGGGTTCTTAATTGATACCTCCAAAACTTCTCACATACCTTCTGGAAGCTTCAGAAGCTGAAGTATTTGGGTATTAAAAGATGAACTCTGGACTGGGTAGAGTGTGTTTCTTGTGTGAGTGGATTTGTGCAAGTCTGAAAACTGGGATGCCTCCATAGGAAGTACAAGAGTGGAAAATCCTTTTCGTTATACAGACAAGTGTTTGGCAGAGTATGGAAGTGAATCATCCAGGAAGAAATGAGTCTTTGTCCTCGTGCAGGCCTTGGGAACTGTGAGTGGAGGATAGGGGACAGCTCTGCTCTGCCAGGGGACATTCAGGGGCCATGACACGGCCCCAGCCCAGCCGGCAGTGACAGCTGAGCTGTGCTGGAGGCTTTTGTGGGCATTTAACAGCCAAGCTCTAATAAGCTCAACAAGAAACCATGGGAATAGCAAAAGGATCCTGCAGCAGGGAGAGATAGCCTTGCCAAATTTCAAAAGAAGATGAGAGCATTTTAACTTTCCAACTGAGCTGTTATCTACAACCCGTTATATATATTTGGTATACAAGTGGAAAAAAACATCATTGAAAGAGTTACCAGGGCTTACCTGTAAAACTTGATCTCTAATCAAACACATTGAGATACTATTGATATGATACCATCACAGTTTGCTTTGTCAATCTTTCCTGGGGTTTTTTGTTGTTTGTGGTTTTTTTTTCTCCTAATTATTTTCACTTTCTGCTAAACTAATGCAGTTTAAAACATCATCGTGAAAAAAATAAACCTTCCAGAGAGTACAGCTTTAAAAGCTGTGAGTTTTGATCTGTCAGATTATGACAATTTTACTTCAAGGTTCTGGTTTGGATGAAGAACTGGAGAACATAAGCAATCTAAGTAGAGAACTGACAGCCACTTTCTTAGATGGAATGGTACTGATTAGAGATAACCAGAAGTCATAGATAAAATACAATTTGCTACATTATGTGATTCAGAATAATGTTTAACTGCTGTGAGACAGAGCACCAAATAAATTTACTCTATTTCCAGGGAAATGAAAAAAAAAAAAGGTTTTCCTACCTCCATTATAGACTACAGATATATACATGACACAAAACCCAACCAACCAACCAAAAAATCCCAAGCAAACAAAAAAACCCCCAAAACCAAAAAACCCCACCACACACTGGGAACACATCTGATTCAATAACATAAAGAAGCACTAAAAGAACAAGAAAGTCCAGCTGAAGCCTCCTTGGTTAACAGAGAAACACCAATCAGATGTGAACTTACATTATATTTCTGCAAAGACCTATTCTTCTCACAGTGTAATAGAGAAATTCACATGAAGACTTCATTAATGTTAATTCATGCAGTCCTTAAAAAATTATCTGTGATGTTTCAGCTCCTCTATCAAACACAGCAAATAAAAAAAGTTTCAGAAAATGTTGGTGTCTTTCAGTAAATATTTAGTTCACTGCAATTATTCCCATGGTCAAATAGTCTTGTATATGTTCAATGAAAGGACTGAAAATCTTGTGCTACGTTCAGCTTGCACCTCATCCTAAGATTTTTGTTTGGATTTAATGACTTGGACAGTTTCTGAAACACAGGATATGAAAACAGATATTACAAATAAGTAATGAAAAACCCCAAAACACCTGCTGAAGATGTAATCTTCAGTGACAATGAAGGCTCAGAATGGTGACACTCAGCTGCAGCAGGGCTGCACTTGACCACAACACATTTCAGTGATGGCTGAAATCTCAGTTGTAATTCTCATCATCAGGGATGCAAGTGGGAAATAAATATCTTCTTTGGTACGTAGCACGAACACTTACAGGAAATACACCCCAAACATGACTGATAATGTTGTAGGTGAAACCTTCCAGGCTCATTTGGGGAGCTACAGAGCAGTTGTAAAGCTCAATAAAAATAGGTTAAAAATTGCTGAGTTAGTACATTCAGAACAAGAACACGATGATGATGATGGAAAATGCTGACCTACCAAGTGACACACAGTCCTGCGAGGCACATTTATTTTCCCCCTGGAACACTGCATTGTGCCAGAATTAGATGACATGCTAGGAAAACTTAGAGACTGCTTTAGAACCATAAATATTTCCATGTAAAAATCTGAATCCAGCTGTTGATAGGAACCCTAATGTTCACACTTTAGCCTTCGGGGCTTAATAAATTTCAGGACCAACATAAATACTTCTCAAAACGTCTACCCAGCCTCCCCAGTGACAGTGAAGTTCTGATGGTTCCACTTATATTTAGCCAGTTTTGGGGTTGTAGACTTACATAAATGTGCATTAAAGAGGGGGGAAAGCACAGGAAAACACCTGATGGCAACAGATACGCCAAAACACGGGTAAAATTTTAGATTGATTCTTTTCACTGAAAGAACTATGAACAGAGTTAAAAAGTGCAGCACTGCATGGAATGTAAATAGAAGCATCGTTATGTGCACAAATACTAGGAGATAGTCAGCAACACCCAGGGCTTTTGATTTGTGGTATGCTTTCACGTTTTACCTGCTAGATTTCTGTATTTCAGCCTGTGACACATTGCTTACAGCCTCCATGACTTACTGTGTGAAGTGAGGTCACTCAAACAAGTGATAAAGCCTAAGTGTATCACCTGAAATAGATATATCCACTTTACTCCAAGGCAACTGACTTTTATTTTTTGTCTCATATCAAGCCCAAGAAAGACTTTGTTGCTACAAGAGATTTCTCTTGTTTTAAAAAGGCATTGCATTTTAAAAATAATTAGTATTAAAGAAATTTGAAGATAACATGATCTTCATCTTGATGGACAGCTATGTGGTCCTTTATTATACACACAGGTTATTAGATCCACACTGATCATGATCAAAAACCAACAGATTAAAATATGTGCTTGCAAAAGACCAGAGCGTACGAGAACTGAGATAAGTTGTAGCTGACCAAATTAGAGCATAATTTTCACAGAGATAACAGATGGCTTCCCAGCACAAGGCCAGCATGTTGGAAAATATTCGGTTCCTTCTCTGAAAACTTGGAGTGTTACAAAACCAAACACAGGACAACGGTTTGAAATGATCACTCAGTTGCCCCAGACTGTGTCTTTTATATATAACTGAACTGATTAGGATCACATTCTAAAAGACTCAAGCCATGTTATTTAAGTGTGTTGATATCATTAAGTACATGTAGAACATGAACAATCCCTGCTCAGTGTGTTGAAGCTTAGAGAGATTCTGAAGAAATGGAATAGTATCTTGTAAAAAAAAAATAAGAAAAATGCAAGTGTTATCATCACTGTGACATCTAAGTTAGAGAAGAATTAACTCCCACACAGATTAATATGGGCTTTATGTTTGCTTATGGCTTCATTTTAAGGCTGTCTCAAAAATATTTTAGGTTTTCTAAATGCAGATGTCCAAAATAAATGAAGAATATGTAAATTCATTTCACTTCAAAGGAGTTAGAATGCACATATTGCATTCAGTGGAACTGTAATATATGTATATATATACCTCTATATAATATACAGTTCCATGTAATATAAAGCCGAGACTAATGCAGTTCTCAGATAAATATAATATATGCTGTGCATGGACATAATCCTTTAGGAGCAAGCTCTCCTTTCAGAACACTGCACCATAAATGTGTATCGCTTGCTCAGCACTTGTTCTGCCAGAAATTAACTCTGATAAATGTCCACAAATAAAAGGAGTCATACTCTGAGAAAGAGAAATGCAGCACTGATTAAAAACAAATGCTCAGAAAGATGCCTGCATGTGCAAGGAAATTTTTCAATGCCTGGCTTGTTCTATGATTTGACCATCACATTTGACCATTTCTAATGTCCTAACCAAAACAAGATCCTAAAACACACTGCTTCATGAACAATAGTCAATTATAAATTGAAGTCTAATTAGTCATTTCAAGGAAAAATACTATTATCTAAACTACCACTGTCTAAGTACAACTTCTCCCTTACCTGAAATCTGAAAAAGAGATATGAAGAAGAAAATGTGTCTTTATTTACGGGATTTATAATTTTTCTTGTCAGGAGGAATAGATTTTTTTATTTATTTATAATTTTAACTGCAGATAATGAAAATCCTTTTAAAAAATGAAAGGAAAAGAAGAACAGCGAGAATGAAATTCCACATTCTGACCTTGTCTCATACATTTAAAGAAACTTTTTTCCTTCATTCAGGAAAGCTTCAAGTAGAGAATGGACACTGGATTTCTTTTCTCCAGCAAAAAGATCTTTCTTGACTCATCAAACTTATTAAACAGCTGCATTCTTGATTTATTACCTTCCTTAGAAGGAGTATTAAGACTGAGCAAATATATAATGAAATCAGTCACTGACTGGATGAGAGCATGAAGTTTCTGTGGTTTAAGTCTATACAAACACAGATAAGGTAACATGGTAGATTCAGAAGACCCAACAGAATATCAGAGCAGGTGCCTCATTGAAAAGAAAGGTTGGAATTCCAGAGGAGAGCAATATTGTGCAACAGCCTCTGAAATCATTGTGTGTGTTGGTCGAGAAGTGTAAAAAACTGTAGCACTTTTCCCAGAAGATACAGCTCCAGGCTTTTAGGTAAAATAATCCTGTAATTGAGGGAACCATGAATTCATTGAGAACCAAGTACCTATGGGCTAAACAATTCATGAGAAGTAAATTAGTCCTTCTGGCAGATTCATCTTGGGCTGTTGACTTCTGAACTGAAATCCTTGAAGTCCCAGCACAAGGGAAGAGTAAAAATAGCAATTCCTTCCTGTTTAATACAGAGCAGTGGGTGAGCAGGGCTCATGAGGAGAGGAGTCAGTGAGAAACCTTGATATCCATGACCATAGCTGGAGCAGTTCTCCAGGACATTATATTTTTGCACTGCCTGAGTTCTGCTGCTCTGTCAGAGAGGCACCAGCACCTGCAAGCATCTTCTCAGGGTGCTGTGATGGTCCATCAGGATGCAGCTCTACTTTCCTCAAATTATATCGATTCCAGCTGTTCTCCTTTACCAAGGTCATAATCTCTTTAAGAGAATATAATTCTGCAGGGGTGTAGATCAGATCAGGAAGCTCTGGAGTGATCATTGTGAGATGAACTGGGAGTTTTAAATCTTCCTTGAAGTTAAAAAAAAAAAAAAATTGCCAGGAAATAAATAATGCCATGAAGTTATTATAGTTAAATAATTAGCACTTGAATTGAAAAGTCTGCCTGTACTCCCTTACAATTAACTTGCTGTCACATCTGCTTAACAAGATGTAATTTTCACCCACACATACATTTTGCTTCCAGTCTGTGGCTTTTGCAGCACTCAGTTTGAAAATAAGGCAGTATGAGATGCAATACTGCATTCAAGGATGGTTAGAAACGACATGGTGTGAAAGTCACTTGACAAGAGAATGTAAAAACGTGTCTCAAACCAAGACATTACCTTTTATAACTTAATATTGCATCTTTGAATTACACAACATTTAAATTGCATTAGCTATTCTCACGCACAGCTCCTCAATTTAAGCATTACTTGAGTTTAATGTCCCGCTTTTCATTTTGAGAATTATGAAAGAAGATGGATGAAGTTTTGTCGAGAAAGAGAATGAAATATATGCATTCAAAGTGTTATTTTCTCTATGATATAATACACTTGCAATCAAATGTACTGAGTGCAGTTATTCTGATTTTTTAATAACATGACTGGTTCTGTAAAGCCTCAAAAGAATTTGTCAGACTGCATTCTAAAGGACTGTGGGAATATAAGTATATTGAAAATGTAATAATTTTCTATTTCATAAATCCTGAACTTTGTAATGAGAGGTAAGAGACTTTTTTCAGCTTATTAAAATATCTTTTCCTGGACTTAAGACTTCTTGCTAAACATGCTAATAGCTTCTCATAAGAGACCCTAGCAATGCTTTCTGGTGTCAAAGTAGGAAGAGAAAATTTGAAATATAATTAAATTAGACTAGATAAGTGTATTATAAGATTATTAAAAAAAAAAAAAAAAGTAATGTCATTTTATCATGACATGAAATGATAACCAGTAATTGAAATATAAAGATGTAGGTATGGGGAAAAAAAAGATGAAAAATGTTCTATGCCTAATATAAAAATATAGACAATTTCATGACAAAGATAAGAAAGAAAAAAAATGCATGTAATGGTTGGAAGCAAGAATCTTTGTTGAGCTCTATCAGGGAGACACTGACTTTATAGGAGTCTTTACTGATTATGATAGGAATTAAATCAAGTTCTTTGAGAGTGGTAGCTTAACCAGAAGAGGTGAAAGCAACGGCCACAAAAGAGAAGCACAAAGAGAATGAAAGCATAGCTACACACATTAAATTAGATATGGGTTTCACCGTAGAGAACCTGTAGTAAAAGACTGCATGAGGAAAAACCAAAATGATAAAGAGGAGATGAAGGATGACACAGGAAAGCAGTTGAGGAAATGTTTGTAATACAAAAAAAAAAATTCCAAACCGTGTGCAACTTTTAACTTATTCTTCCACTTAGCTCTATCAGAGATGTATTGTGTTAAAATAACTCAGATTTATCATGGCCCAAAGCTACAATAAAAAAGTTACTACCAATAATTCCATCATGAGCTAAAGCACTGACTGAGGTTGTGTCCTAGCTGTGGAAACCATATCTTCATCATTTTTGCCAGTTTTGCTCCTGAGGAGACCTGTTAATTGCACATACATTATTCTGGAGTATTGATTGTTCTATTCTGTAAGCACAGGAGAAGAAATCAAGATCAACTGGGGCCTCTGGGAACTGGTAATGAGGCTTGACTTTCAGAGTGGTGTTCCTGCTGCAGCCATCGATATGTGCACAAGTACAGGATACTCACTTTGCCTCTGCACAGCTGCGAAAACAGAAGAAAAGCATGGCAAAAAATATTTTTATCTGCGTTCAAGAGTTAATTTTCAGGTGGAAAACATGGATCAGAGCTGCAAATCAGTGAAAAGACATTAGCTCCTTCTTATCTTCAAACTGACAGAGGGTTACTTTAGGTCGGCTATTCAGAGCAAATTCTTCCCTGTGAGGGTGGGGAAGAGGCTGGGATGGAATCCCCAGAGAAGCTGTGGCTGCCCCTGGATCCCTGGCAGTGCCCAAGGCCAGGCTGGACATTGGGGCTTGGAGCAGCCTGGGACAGTGGGAGGTGTCCCTGCCCATGGCAGGGAGTTGGAACTGGGTGGGCTTGAAGATCCTTTCCAACCCAAACCATTCTGTGACTCCATGATTTTAGGATCAACCATCTAAAACACGGTGTGGGAAGCTCTAATGCCTAGACATGCTGACCAGTCTACCATTTAACCAGAGCCTACTCTAAAGACTAGGCACAGAAAAAGACAAAAGTGACAGAAACATAGAATAAATGACATTTGTTTGCACATCCTGACAATTGTAACACAATTTTTGACACTTCCCACACGGCGAGGAAAGGAGAGCCCAGGCAGTTGCTTTGATATAAAGACCATTTTCTAACAACCACATTTTTTTCATTTTGGAGGCACACCTCCAAACCCACCTTATTTTATCAACAGTTCTTCAATGGGAAGTGTAATGATCTTCATGACCCTTATCTTTGAGTTGCTGAAGCCTATACAGACGTCACTTTATAATTTTCTCTCATTTCATCACACACTATTTCTCTCATTCAGCATTGGGAGCTGCATTGAGACTACCAGTATGAATTACAAAGAATAAATTCTTATGCTTTTTGAATAATAAAAGTTATAGCTCTGCAGATGCACTGGAGGAACTCAGCAGCTGCTGCCCAAAACTAGCAATTTATAATCCATAAAGGCAATCCAAGAGCCAAAAATAAATAGAGAACAGAACAAATTTAAAGGCATTTCTTACAGTGCTAGGTTAACACTGCAATCTTTTAAAATCAGGACTTTGTCATTAATGCTGCCAGCTAATTAGTAACCAGTCATCCAAAGTCAGTCTTCCTATAATTCTCTGCAGGGCAATAAAAACGCACCAGATATTAATTTGTCTCATTATGTCCTCCATTGGGATCATCTCAGGTCTCACATTTTTATTGCAATACATGAAATTTTAAGAAGTGGAGCTTGAGAAAGAAGCTATGACCCTTCTAGTCCACTTTGAGTACTTAAAAACCAAAAAGATCATGTCTTTACATTTGAATTTTCAGGGATTGGAGAAGGAAAGGCATAAATTGGTGGTTATGGATAATCACTCTTGAACTTCCTATTTTTGATTTGGCAAGCTGATCTAGAAATTTGCTCGATTTCCAGATGAAAAAGGGCTTTCATGTACTTCATATCCTTCAGGGTTTTTTTCTTGTCAGCAGTGTAGGTCTCCTGTACAGGCACATGCTGAGTGCTCCTCATTGGGAGGAGAAATCAAAAACAGAAATGGGAGCAGGGAAGGCAGCAGTCCTGCAGAAAATGCTCTGAAGTTTGACGTGGGTGACGAATGACATTTAAAAAGTCAAGAGGGTGACAAAGAGGGTGACATTTTAAGTAAGTAAATGGTATGGTGGTGCATTGAAAGGTAAGGTTTCATATGGAACACAGGAATTTTCCTCTCCAATCCATTCTGGACTAATCTGAGGAAACTGATGGGTCTGGCCTTTGCAATCTAGGGAAAAGAAAACTGAATTGGGGGAGGAACATCTCAGTTTTTGCAGTAGATCTTGATTTATTATAAGAAAAGCATAATCAGCACTTTTTTTCTTTTTGTCACGAAGCTCTTTAAAAATCAGTTAGAGGTTTCTTCAGGAAACTCTGCATTGTTTGGGAATTACTTCCAGAAATTTGGAGTTATTGTTTCTCTCACTCAAAAGAGAAGCTTTCAGTGGAACTTTACTTAATGCAATTGCACTTCTACTGTTAGAAAATAAACTGAAATTAATAGATGAAGCATAACTATTTTTTCAAAGACTGAGCTGCAATGGAAAAACGTATTTAACAAAAGTTTCAAAAGCATTCACATACACCTGATGTTTTCTGGAAAGCAGTTCTGATGGCCTTTTACATTAAATAAAATTAATGTGAAAACACATTTAGGTTTAAGGTAATCCATAGTGTCTAACCTTATTCTTCAGAAAAGCATTAGAGAAATCAAACTAAACTAAAGAAAACAAACAAAAAATCTCCAAACCTTTTTTTTTTCTTTTTTTTTTTTTTTTTTTTTCTTTTTTTTTTTTTTCTGGTCAGAATTCTTCTACCTGTCCACTTACCTGTCTTTGCACCCAGTGTAGTCATATGCATGCCAAGCAGAACCAACATCTACTATTTAGGGAACATACTTCAATTTCATTTTATATTTGTTTCTGTACATTTCTTTAAAGGCCCATACCTTTGAGACTTTGGATCAAGGAATAGAATCTGAATCACTGATGAGTTATCACACTCTGCTGTGTATAATTTCACTCATACTAGGTTTGATTCCCTAAATCTAACTGTGTAAGGGTATGTAAGTGCCTTCTTTCCCAGATGACAAATTGTCATCTCACTATAAAAACCTATGATGCCTGAAATTCAAAGGAGCAGCCAAGATTGTACTTTAATCGTACAAGCACCATGACTTGCCTGGAATAAAAAGCAGAGTTGACTAAACTCTGAGTCGCAATTTCCTGTCAATCCATCAACTGGGATTAGTCAGCTCACAGCAGTGTAAAGATTGTCTAGTAGCAAACACATTTCTGAGGGACGAGATCCTCTAAGAACGCAGTGGTTGTCAGAAAAAAAATCTAATTTATGGTGACAGCTTTATCTGGAACAGGTAACCTTCAAACCATCAGAGATATTCATGCAAGATACATTTTCTTATTAGAAATCGTGTGTCTCAACAGCACAGTGATAGTTTTGGTGTTTTGTTTTGTTTCTTTTTAATTTTTGGGTAGTTAAAGACTTTGTTGTCAATACTGTCAGGATGAAGAGCATGAAATCTAAGGACAATCATACTAATTAGTGCAATTTTGATTGCAATTTCTGTCTTCTATTAGTCATGCATATTTTGAGAAGTGACACAACTGAGCTTACAAGTGAGAGGTCAACTTTGTGATTTCTTCAATCACATCAATATTGCAACAATTCTTGAGATTCTTTGAGCTGCAGACAGCACGGGAATAGTATTTTTGATATTCTTATGCTTCTCACATTCTATGCCTGTCCATCTGCACAGCAATTGCTACGACTTCTGCCAAATTTAATAGTGTTCCATCATCTGCCTTGCTGCTGTAATAACCTGCTGAGTGTTTAAATCAAGGAACAACTGAAGGATGATATTTATTTGGGCATTTCCAATGTGCCTCAGTCTCCTTAGAGCCAAAGAAGTGGGATATGATAACAGAGAACTCCCAAAAACCCAGCACCTTTACAAGCCATAATTCCAACTATTCACTAAGCCAGCACTGTAAAAGCCCTCTGGATGGAGGATAGCTGTGAATTTCCACTGAATTAAGTGGCTGAAAAAAGCAAACCATTTAAGTGCATTTCACAGACTTTTCACACTGTGTGGGTTCTCTGATTTTTTTGTGTTTTTTTTTTTTTTTTTTTTGTTTCACTGCACCTCCTTATAGTCTCTTTTTCCTTCTCAGCATTGTCAGTGGTTTTTTCCACAAAGTAAATGCCATACCTCCAATTTAAAAATTAAAGCAACCCCCTAAGGGAAAAAATATATATATTTGTACTTATTTGTCAGTCTTGCTTCAATACTCCAGTAAAAAAAGAAAAAAAAAGGCAAATTTAAAAAAACAAACCCTGAACTCCAACAAATTGGAAACATCCCTTTAAAATATCACTTTGACCCAGATTATCATTATTCACTGTCCCACTACCTTAATGTTGAGCAGCACATGTTACTGCAGCCATGACGCTGCATTAATTATTAAGAGAATTATTCCATTGCTTTCACTGAAAATGTACAATGCTTATCCAAGTGCAGTTTGCATTCTGATCTGACTTATTCTGGCCTAGATGAACTGATTTTTTTTTTTTTTTTTCTCTTGGGTTGTTGCAACTATGCAGATTTTGAACTATCTGATCTGGTTTCATTTGATCTAAGAAAAACCAGCTCAACATTTTTCATTACTGAGAAGCATCTAAACGCGACTATAAATCTAAGCAGAAAAGGTCATTCTTAACATGTTTCCTGATTTAAGCATCCAGTGGATTAAAGAAGCAGATGGGCAGACTGAAAATGTTTGTTGATATGCCAGAATAAAATGGATGCCACCTGAGCTCCAAAATAAATCTACTGCTATTCCCAAAATCAGCTCCCTCTGGCCTCAAAAATGTAAAAGCTAAAAAGATCAATATCAAATTTTCAGTGATGTAGTTTTTCATATTGAAGAACATGCTCCATCTGTTGGAATCTGATTTTCGAGGGACTGAAAAAGACTGGCAGGAATTCAGCTCTCTTTAAAGAGCCCTATGTCAGTGCATCAAGAACAGGTAAATCAGGTACAAAGTTCTTTTAAGCACATGAAATTGCTAATCTCCTGCTTTGTGTCCTCCCTGGTAGCTAGATTTCCTCCTCAGAGATGCTCAGATGTCCCAGCAACATTCATCACAGTGATGCCTTTTTAAGTGTATATCCATCACCTCAAAATTAAAATGACAAATGGTATTTAGTTGCTGCCTTAGGATTTTAAATTGGTTTGGCAAATTAGCAATGGAGATGGAGAGGCTGCTTTTTACAGAGATTTATCTGGTACATTTTGAGAGAAAGTCATTTCTCCTGCTCGCTCAGTCAAAATACTCAAAGATGAAATCATCACTCTGCATTTAGCATGCAGCCCACAATTTTAATGGGACTTACATCATCTCCTTGGAGCAGAGTAGACGGGAGAGCAACGAGGCTTTACAATACCAAGGTCCCCCAGTCAAGCTTCCTGCCACAGATGCGATGGACACGATGCCTAAAGATTTTTAGCTTTTTATATATATTTTTTCTCATATATTTGTAGCTTTGTAGACTGTTAATATGCAGTTATAACTTCCAGTACTTTTCCTGCCCTCTCCCATAGTTTAACAAACCCTTACTAATACATTCTTGAAACTGTGCTTAGTCTTGCCTTTAGTCTAGCAAGGACACTTTGTTTTGCACCACACATTGTAGATAATAAAATAAAAAATTTTACATAATAATAAATAATTTACATCATAAAATGTAGGGCTAAAAGAGGGGCTCCAGTGGGGCAGAACCTGGGGAGGAATTACCTAACCAACTGCTATTCTAACTGGACAATATTTGTTAGATATACTAATTAACTAACCTCATTAAAGTTGTAGAAACGCTGTATCACATGTGCATATCACCATACTGTGCACTTGAAAGCTTTCAATTAAAGATTTGCCTTTATTTTGTCATTTTAACACTGTTTGCAAGAGTTTCATGTTTTATTCCAGGCAACAGACACATGCCTGGCCAGGGCTGAGAGAAGCCTGATAGGAAAAGATCCTGTTTAGGTTTTCCTGCAGACATGAAAAAAACAACCGAACAACAAAAACGCCCCCAAAAACAACAACAGCAACAACCAAAAAAATGTCCCAAAAAACCAAACGAAACCGAACCAAAAAAAAATAAAAAAGGGAACTAGCTAGAGTTTAAGCAAGAGGTTCAGGAAGTTGGACTAGAAAACATTACACCTTAGCCTTGCCTTGCCTTGCCTACACTCTCATTTTTTGCAGCTTGTGCTGCTTGCGCACATTTTCACCGAGGTCTCTCTCCCACCAAGGAATGGCTCTTGCTACTATCAGCAGCTGTGGATGTGCTGCCCACCTTGTTGTCTGACCTGAGAAATCATGTTGAAAGGTGATCTAGCTGAAAAAGAAACCCGAATTCACACCATGTGTGATGAGATCCTTCTCTAGGCTAAGGGACTTCCTCTGGAAATGTGTCACTTGCCTTCATGGAGGCAGTGGGCAAATGGAGCTTTGATCTTACCAGAGGGATTTCTTTGGTCTTTACAGAAAACTGCTTAAGACTTATTTAACAAAGTCAGCAATATATTAAAATACATAAAGGTGAAGTTAGCAGCGTGGAGACAAGTGCTTGGAATAAGATAATGAAAATTTCTCTGTACTATGTCTTGAATCACTGATTTTTGTGATAGAGACACAGCTGTTACCTCTGTATTTTTCCCCCCTCTTTTCCTCCCCTAGTGCAACTGTTAAAAACTCACTGTGAGTGTTTGCAGGGAAATTTGATCTGCAAGGGCAGTTTTCATATGGTGCTGCCCCACAGCGCTGACAGAAAATGCAGAATGAATTTTATCAAGAATAAACAGGTCTGGGGTATTAGCTACAATTTCTCATCTCTGTCATAAGCATACTGATGAGTAACTTAGTATTTTAGTGACATTTCCTGAAAACCATGGATGGGATGTAATCTACATCAGTTCGGGCATAAATGTCTGAAAATCTACTTAAGTCTGAATGAAATAATTTAGCCAACCCACACTTTTTAAGGGAACATTCTATTGAGGGACACAATCTTAGCCATTTCTGAAGGAATAATATAGGTAACAATGAGCATTAATAAAAGTCTTAATTCTGCAAGAAAGGGAGAGGGGGAGAGAGAGAGGCATTTCAGTACAATCTTTCATTTTCTTATTCGATTAATAACTTTTATTTTAATAATGATTGAAATATTCAACATAGAGTAGCACAAAAACCAATTACATCACATTGAACTTTTTCTGCTTTTAAGCAATTTACTGTTTTCAATGAGTTCTGATGGTGGCCAGCATTTCAAAGAAAAGTCACTATTAGCTTCCATTTATAACAGATAAAAGAATCTTTCTACGGTGTTTAAACTTTTATTTCTTTTGAGAATTCTAGAAGTTACTAAAAAGAAGTTTATTTTCTAAATTATCATTATTCTGATTCATATTAAAATGCATGGCATTGCAAACCTAATAATTGCAGTTGTATGAAGATAAAGCACAGGTCTTTTAGACCTTGGAAAATAAAGGTGCTTTTATTTAATTTTTTTTTTTTCCCCAATGTGACCTTTGGAGCTTCCTTACAAATTATTTGAAAACCAGAAAGTTATCTTAATTTTCATGATAAGTTGAGAGCAAGGGTCACAAAGCCAGACTGAAAACATCATTTCATGTAGCATACTAGTCAACAGAAGTTGTTTTATGTGGAAACTTTCTGCAGGAATGCGAATTTCAGTAGGTGATGGCATTGGTGAGAACAGGTCAGTCATAGTAAATTAAGTATGAGGCTACCTGTGAGGTAATATAAAAGAAAAAAATCAAAACCAAAACAAACACAGAAAAGAGTAATTGAAAGTGGATTAATATTTTAGGCATGGTTATGCTAGTTCCATAATTAATTATGATCTCAGTTTAAGTGCAAAAACCTTTTCTATTGATAGTGTGACTGTTATCCAGTGGGACAGAAGGAGAAAGCTGAGGGGGATTCAGTTGAAAATGGTGGAATTCTGGTAAGAGGAAGGGAAGGAGAAAAGCAGGATTTGCTGTGAAACACACACTCGGTTGGGATAACAGTGAATATCCACATGGAAGGAAAATAGATTTGGGGTAAGATGGAACAAAAGGAAAGGGAGAAGGTCAGAGTAGCAACAGTTTAAGTGTTGAATTTGGTAGATGTGGACATGAGACCATTAGGGGTGTTAATATTTGAGTCTCAGTTGTTGTACATCAGGAAACAGCTGTGAAAACTGCTGTTCTGTCCTCTGATCATCATCTGATCCTCTGGCTCCCAGGGTTGGGCCATTAAAAATAGGTAACTTACATGTTGGAGGTTTATGCAATGAGGTAAAAACCCTTCACTGTTATTGGTAGGTTATTCGTGTGGACACATTTTTTTCTGTAATTGCTGTAAATATAATTAATTTGCTTTATAATACCTACAAACTACACGCAAAGAAAAAGAAAACAACAAAAAAAATCCTCTCTAAAAACATACATTTTTGGGGGAGCAGTCCTAACTTTATCCTTCTGTTGACATGCTTTACGTGATTGCATTTCATCACATAGCCACACACAACTTTTTTTCCTGCATGACATTCTGAGAAAAACCACCCGGTGTTGGAATGAATTTGGATCATCCACCAACAGACATTGCTGCCTGTAAATTCACTGCAGATAAATGAAGAAACGGAATGATTGAAGGACATTTCTATAAAAGAAGAGAGAAAAGATAATGTTTGACTGCACCAGAATAAAGTGTTCTCAGATATATGTATGGTTCTTTCTGTACAGCTCCCATGAGACACTAGATAACCTGTATAAATTAACTTTGTTTTCTGAAAATTCCCTTTATTCCTGCTCAAAGTATTTTCTTGATGGAGAACAGATTTGTATAACACAAGGATTCTACATAATTTGTGAGACCATTAGTTCCAAAAGTGTCTTATGGCACATTAAAAAAAAAAAAAGAAAAAAAAAAACCAAACCCCAAACTGCTCACTAGGAAAAAATCAGGACAAAACAGAAAAACTATTATTTTTCTACTTGTACCTATTAGTGTGTCACTGAATTCTACAAAAAATTTCTGTCTCTGTGCAAGCAAACTGCTCATGTATTTAAAAGAAGGAATGGGTATTTGATAATGATTGAAATATTCAACATAGGCTATAGGAAATTCTTAGAGAAATGTTGAGGTACACAGTCCCAGAGGGCTTCTTATAAAATTAGTTACATTGGAAATCAAAATTAAACTAAATGAGAACATGGAAAGTGATGAAAACCCAGGGGACAGTGGACATGCTGTTGCTGGCATTGCTACCTTATCCCTTTCTTCTCTCCTGGAGAAAATCATATTATGATCTGATGATCCACAAGTTCTAAAAGGAGATTCACCACAATAATCAGTTGTAGCGTTCCCTGTGTGTTTGTGCACGTTCACACACACTCATCATGTTTGGGATAGAAAGTGGGGGCAGGAATGAGGAATCCGGGACATTTGGAGTGGTGACATTTGTTTTCCCAAGCATGATGGGGCCTGGGCATGGCTGAACATCTGTCTGCCCGTGGGAAGCTGAGAATGGAATCCTTGTTCCTCTTGTGCATACAGCTTCTGCTTTATCTACCAAACCCTTTCTGGCTCAAGCCGTGAACTTTTGTGCATTTACCCTTCTGATTCTCTGCCCCTTTCCACTGAGGAGCAGTGACCAAGCTGCTGCCTGGTGTTTGTCAACCTACTGGGGTTAGAACGTGAAAATGCAAATGTAGCAGAAGTGTAGAAGGAAAGGATGAGAGAATTGGGCTTGTTCAGCCTGCAGAGGAGAAGCTCTGGGGTGACCTCACTGGGGCCTTGCAGGGCCTGAAGGAGCTGCAGGAAACCTGGAGAGAGACAATTGCCAAGGGCTGGAGGGCCAGGAGCCAGGGAATGGCTTCCCAGTGCCAGAGGGCAGGGCTGGATGGGAGATTGGGCAGGAATTGTTCCCTGGCAGGGTGGGCAGGCCCTGGCACAGGGTGCCCAGAGCAGCTGGGGCTGCCCCTGGATCCCTGGCAGTGCCCAAGGCCAGGCTGGACATTGGGGCTGGGAGCAGCCTGGGACAGTGGGAGGTGTCCCTGCCCATGGCAGGGGTGGTGCTGGATGGGCTTTCAGGTCCCTTCTGACCTTAAATCACCCTTCTGTGATGTTATGATTCTTTGATTTACTGGGCCTTATCACAATTTTTGAATATATTCCTATCATAAAGCACTTCTACAAAACTCTACTGATCAGTCTTGAGTAGAAACTCTGACAAACAACAGGTTTCAGATATGCTCTCTGAAAAGCTATGTAAAGACAAATAGAGGAAGAGCTGAGATTTCAAAAAGTTGATATTTGCATCCAAGAAGCAAAACTGCTGTCTCAGAAGGAACCTTCCTCCATGAACCTGGTAAAGGTGTTTCATGAAATGTGGTCACAGAATCAAATATCTCTCTGTATAAGATCAGCAATTTCTGAAAGAAAACAATTAGAGCTTTTTAAGTGTTTAGCACACTGTACTTAAAGGCAATATGAATTACTGCCATGCCTCCATTAGAATTGACTTTGTAGTCCACTAATGTCTAAACCAGAATGGAGGATCTTCAAAGGGCAATAAAACCTAAAAAGCTTTCAGCATGAGGTGCAAAGTCATTAAGTGATTCAAGGGGTAGTACAGATCATTTATCATTATACATACCTGTGCAACTACGATACAATCCTAATTTATAGTTTAATTCATTAACCTGAAGCATGGGGATATTATCACTGCATAATTTATCTGAGATTTGAGGGTTTACTGTAAAGATTTTAAAATATTTTCAGTCAGTCATACACGTGAAAATGTTGACAGAGGATCTTGCCCAGTTCTGTAATGTGGCATTCTGGGAGATAATACTGTGATCCTGGATCAGCTTCAGTACAGATATGAGTATTCAAGCATCATTAAAGTGTGGGTTTGTTTTTTTTATTTATCCCATTTGCAAGGCTGTGTGTATTCCTTACATAAATATATGTGAATATATTTATGTAAACACTAGGAAAAAGGCATGTTTAAAAGGACAATATTTCAAAGCATTGAAAGATACTTTCAAAGATGTATATCTATATGTAAAATATAAGAAAGTCAGTTGGTTATTTTTATTATTTTTTCTTCCCTACAGCATAATTTAATTACTGATTGAGAAGACTTATTATTTCCTTCATAGGCATTGGATTACAGCTTCAGAGAGTGAAGACAGAGCATAAACTTTATTGAATATTCATTATTTGTTGCTGGTTTGGTTTGGTTTGGTTTGGTTTGGTTTGGTTTGGTTTGGTTGGGGTTTTTTGGTTTGTTTGTTATCAAAAACACACTTTCATTTTCCCAGGTGTCAGTATCACATATGAACCAATTAAGTCTGATATTGTATTTTACAGAGAACACCATAAACCTTTCAGACATCTTCTGTAGGGAGGGTTAAGTGAAACAGCCTGGAACACTTTTACAGTAAAACATTCTATTACAATATTCTGTATATATATATATATATATATATATATATATATATATATATATATATATATATAAAGGAAAAAAATTCAGTCAGACTTTTATCCTGTCTTCTGCACCATGAGGAGCCAGGGTCTTCATCAAGGTAATAGATAATTATGAAGTATGTTAAAAGAAAATAAAGAATTCATAGGACTATGGGATAAAATATATCTGATAGTTCATTTTGTGCTACCTTGAGTTTTTTGCTATTGTTCACTACTGTATTTTTAGGAAGAGTATGAAAGTAAAAAAAAATTCCATTAGGTCCTTCCCCTGAGGCAAAAGGCAACTGGAAGGTAGAATTCAAGGCAGAGAAGTTTCTCTCTTTGAGTTCAAGGAAAGGAGCTAATTTTGGTAAAATCTTCTCCAACTTCAGTTGTCTTTTCACCGAGCAAAAGCTTCAAAGACTATTGTTGCACAGTCTGTTTCTTGCACTAAATACTGTCCAACGTGTAGTTTTAAGTTCTTTAAAATTGTCTCAAAGCATTCTGTGTCTTAGGTGATTTTCCCCCCCAAATATTCTCCCTCTTGGGGTTAATGATAGGTTTCTCTTGTTTTGGGTTGGGTTTTTTTGGGTTTTGCCCGTTTGTTTTTGTTTTTGTTTTGTTTTATTTAGTTTTTTTTTTTTTATCTTTTTATATCATTCTTTTTCAGGATGGTAATGGAACTGAAGAAAAAATAGCCTTTGAACACACAAGAAAATTTCTAACGACAGTCTTGTGGTAATGCAAAAAGCAGTTTTGGTCTAGTAAAGACATTATTATTCTGCAGTGAAAATGTGCATTTTGTCCTCCTATGTATGAACATTATGTCTTTCTATGCTTTTATGCCACGTATATATAAAAATATCATTATATTCTCCTCAAACTGAAATACTGGAGGCTAAATATTTCTATGTTCCAGACTGAAGCAGCTAAAAAAATATTTCTACTAGACCTGCTTTTCTACTTCTATAAGATTCCCAGATCATTTCTTTTAAAGGGAAATACGTGTAGAGCTTTATGGAGTTTAAAGAGGGTTTCAGCTAAATGAAATCACTACAGTGTAAATTATGTGTAAAATGAGGAAATCCATACCCTTTCCCAAAGTTTCATTGGAAGAGTTTGAGCCATGTAGAAGAGATGACTGAATGAGCACCACGGCAGTTTAAAATAATTCCTTTATGCATGGAAAATACCCTGCCTTGAAAAATAGATGGGAAATTGAAAGAATAGAAACACACACCATTGAGACAAAGCTGTGGAAATGACTGGATTCTCAGCTTACTAAACAGGAAGAATTCACTTTAGACCTAGCAAATTACGTGATTTACTTTTGTTAGACAAATTCAAATACTGAAATAAATTAGCCTCAAATACATTTTGTTTTAAAAAACCCTCAGTTTACATTTAATTTCTACATTGATAAATCTTCCCAGAAATGGAAAAAAAGAACAGAATTACCTTTCCTCAGTTTGAGAGAGGATTTTCTTATAGACCCACATAATTTCGTGCTTTCATTATAGAATATGATAGGAGTTTTTTATCTGAAATTATTATTTATTAGTAGCTGTAATGAAGAGAAGTCAAAAGTGGTGGGGGTAAAAAAAACCCCAAACCTGAACAATAGGAGTTTGGGGGTTTGGAGAATATTAATAGATGCCAGTGTCAGATCTAGAGTTCTTTCTCCTGGCACAGATGAGGAAAGATCGTGAGGACATTTCTGGCCACAGTTGTGTGTAGTACATCATAAAAATTAAATGACTCTGTGCTTAACCTTTTTTCTTCTAAAATAACTGCTCCTTTAAGCTGGAGAGACAGCAGGAACCTGTCCTGAAAACTCCTTTTCGGCATCCTTCTCTTCATAGTAAACCAGCTTTCTTCTCCATCTGTCTTCAAGACAATGGATTTAGCATCTTGACACTGGTATCCTAACGTTCAGTATTTCTGAAACCTGTGCTTTTAGGGAAATCACAGGCAAAAAGATTTTTTGCTAAGGTAAAATAACAGAATCACAGAATGGCCTGGGTCAGAAGGGACCTTAAAGCCCATCCAGTGCCACCCCCTGCCATGGCAGGGACATTTTCCACTGTCCCAGGCTGCTCCCAGCCCCAATGTCCAGCCTGGCCTTGGGCACTGCCAGGGATCCAGGGGCAGCCCCAGCTGCTCTGGGCACCCTGTGCCAGGGCCTGCCCACCCTGCCAGGGAACAATTCCCAATTCCCAATCTCCCATCCAGCCCTGCCCTCTGGCACTGGGAAGCCATTCCCTGGGTCCTGTCCCTCCAGCCCTTGTCAAGCTGTCATTTACATGCAATGCCACAAATTTTGTCTTATTTTGTCTTATATTCCAGGCAGATGGGCACACACACACACGTATAAAGAAACCATACTCTTCCACTTACTACTGTTAGAAAAATTTTATGCTCCTCTCTTTTATGTTGTGCTCAGTGAGATTATTGGTTGATAAATCTCGTGGTGTCTTCTTCAATTTCTGATTATTAAGGCCTTACAATTTAGTTTTAATTGGTGCTTGTAAAAATTCAGGACAGAAAAAGTATCCCTTAAAATGCCTTATCCTGTGTAAATTTAATGATGTTAATTAGCTCAGTTTAGTATGAAGTCTGCATATCTCTTGTCACCTTCCCCTTTTTAAGAAAATCAACTGAATTATGATCACCATATTAATGATGCCTGACTAGTATTCACTTTTATTGGCTCTATATTGTTGTCCTCATGCACTCTGTGGTAGAATTCAAGGAGAATCACTTAGCCAAACTGCATGTTTTCTTAAGAAAAGGTGACTTAAGGCAAGACTGTTAAAAATCATTCATTAGTGTTGCTCTTTACATGTTTGTGAAGAAAATCTTGAAATTAAATCCTTCTGTGAGATCTGCCAGTGAAATAGTAAACCTGGCAGGCTTTGGTTACTTCACCTTTGAATTTGGATGTTGAGCTCAGTCCTGCTGGACACAGTTTTCACCTCCCCTTCTACTTTAATTCTCTGCAACAACCTGACTGGATTTGGAGGGGCTTCTGGCAAAAACTTACAGAAATTCTACTCACTATGATACTTTGTAAAGATTGACATTTGAAATATTGATTATTGACTGGCAATATCCTTTTGGAGATGGATGGCTACCAACATGTTTGTTTGTCTGTTTTAATTAAAATTTATTTTCCTGTTAGTTTTAATTCCCTGATACAGATTGATATCCATAGAGATATATAGACCACAAGAGTAAAAATCTAAGTCACAAACAAAAACTAAATCAGAAAAAAATGAAAAGTCCACTTCTCTCTGTTTTTCTTTCAGCAAGGTTTTTGGAAAGTTAATAGGATTAGAATGCTGATTTAGCAGCTCGTTGCATTTTGATTCTGCTATTCCTCTGCTTACTATCAATCAGAACTTTGAAAAGTAGCATAAAGTATATTGAAAGATGATATTGATTTCTCAATCAGAGGTATGTACATAGAGAGTGCAAATGAGATACAACCTGATCTTTCCTGGAATCAAAGTTAATCAGGAAAACAGTCATCAATTCAGCAGTGGTAAAATTACACCTAGGAACAAGAAAACACAGGGAGAAACATTTTGTTTAGATAATTTTATTAGTAAAATTACTTTCCCTTCTGAATTTTGCTAAAACAGTTTTTCTCAGAGATGAGAAGTATATTTTAAGTCACTGAGGTGAGAGGTGGTGTGACAAAGAACATCAGTGTTCTGAGCAGTGGCACAAGTTTCCCAGAGAGGTGTGAATCCTCCATCCATGGAGTTATCCCAAAACCTCTTGGGATGTGGTCCTGGTCAGGACCTGGCCTGCTACAGGTCTCCAGCAAGATGGTTGGACAAAATGACTTCCAGAGAGCCTTTCAATTCTCAAACATTCTGTGATTCTGTGATTTTTCATGTATTAGGGGCTAAAATTTAATGGTTCTCAAGTTCAGACTGATTGGGTTTTATGGCTCTTAATTATTAGAGCTCCTTTCCCTTGGTAATTCACCTAGGTGTGATTAATTTCAATAATATCATTTTCGAAACCTGAGCCATTAATTCAGTTTATTTTCAAAGTACTCTCAGTCCTTAATGCCATCACAAATCCTCAGCAGCAAGAAAACGTGATTGACGAAGTCACACCCGTGCTGCTGTTTTGCTGTGTGGTCATAACGCCTTTATCCCGGAATTATGATCTGAACGCAGGGTAACTGTTGATGACACAGTGTCAGAACCAGGAGACGAGGCACTTTATCAAAAAGTGGCTCACAAAACAGCCTTCTCTGAGAAAGCTGACATGGAATAAAAGCCAATTTTGCAGATTGCAGACTCCCTCCATGTTAGAAGCTGTGCGGGACGAGGAGCTCGGGCCCCCGGTGGGGGGAGCGAGAAAGAGAATCCAAACCAATATGGTTGATAAATGAACTCCGTTTATTAGCAGTCCAAAGGCACTTATATAGTATACCAGCTTGTTAGCTCCTAAGTGGCTTAAAGCTTATCAAGACACATTTCTATTTCTACATAATTGGACTTACATTGGCAAGTCTCCACAGTCTTGTTATGATCAAAAGAATTTTGTGCTCACCTCCCTCGTTTCACTCCCGGATAGCACAGCTGCAAGTTCTTCACTCCCTGTTTTTTCTCAGGCTGTTTGCTTTCCTTCACACAGGGACTTTCCCATGGAAAGTGTCTCTCACACACAAGCCTAAAAACTTCCAGCCCTATTGCTTGCACAGTTCTTTTATTGATCCCAATAATTCTATTTCCCAACACCTCCAGTTAACGAGGTCCGCTGCCCCAATTTTGGACACTGGCATGGGTCACTCAGGTAGCCCCCACACCTTACACGCCTCCCCAGATGAAACATTTGCTGCCAAGGTGAAATCTGGCTGCTCAAAGGTAGTAATTTCCAGTCCTTCAAGCCTATCTCTGAAATTCTGTGATTTATAAGGGAAAAATAGCATTTAACGTTGGAGTTTCTACCACAGTAGAGAATAACACACATTTAGATTAAATATTAGGAAGAAATTCTTCCCTGGGAGGGTGGTGAGGCCCTGGCACAGGTGAGTATTCACATTATTTGTATTGGAATTAAAAACTTAGAGGATAGTCTTGAGGAGTAGCTACTTTTAAACTAAGTTAATGAGCAAAAAAAAAAAAGTAGTATCTTCCTCCAAAAATGTTTTTAAATGTAACTGCTAAGTGGATGACCTTTTATTTTGCAAAGGATCCTGTTTCAAGTCAATTAGCAATAATGGGCATTGTACTTAAAGTGAGAAATAAGACATTTTGTTTGAATGTGCATTTTTAAGCGTTAATAATTGCAGGCAACTAAATGCTTGAGAAAGTATAATTTTACTGTAGTGATAAAAATATATGATATACTTTTTGAAAAGCAAGGTTCCTGGTTAGAGAGGAGAGTACAAGAGAACTTTAATTACAAATTATAACACTGCAGAACTTTTTTCAATATATTGCTCTCAACTCTAGAGATATATTCCTGCAGTGAGGACACACAAACCTTTACCTACAGCTACAGTCTCACTGAATTCAAAGGTGTCAGATACTGCTTCCTGAAACAGATAATTTTTTTACCATTTTCAGTTATTTTTAAAAATTATTATTTAGGTTTTTATTATTAGTATTTTCTGTTATTGCCAGCTGAAAAGGAAATTCTAAATTGCATTCAGCCTCCTAACGCGCCATTTGAAAAGCAAATGTTTGCTTTTAATTTGTTAGCACACACTGAAGAAAAAATGAGTGCTGGAAAAATACAATTGCAGGCCCTCTGAGCACAGTAGTTGAGAAATATGTGCACACTTTTCCCAAATATGCATTTAGATGTTCAGATGTAATCAGTCAGCAGACTTCTCTGAAATGAGATGTCACTGTCTTCAACTTTAGCACCTTACACAAAAAATCTTAAGTATCTTTATAGTCATTGGACCAGTGTTCTCAGACAGCATTTTGTACAATACTTTTGAGTCTTATTTAGGGATTTATATCTGAGTAATATGACCAACCTCCCTGAAGTTTATTTATATTTATTTTTATTTTATCTTAAAAAATACAAAAAAAAAAAAAAACAACAAAACAAACAAACAAAAAAAACCCAACCAACCAACCAAAAAAAAAACCCAAAAAAACCAAACAAAAAACCCCACTGCAATTCACTCTGAAAAGAAACTTTGACTATGACAAAGATATTTCTAATTTAAGTAACTGCATTGTGCCCATGCAGTAGGAATGCATCTGTGTGTCACTGAACTTTTGGTGAGAAGTAGCTGTTTCTCTCCATGGCAAAAAATTGATGCTCAAATAATGCTGAAAATGGAAAAAAGAAAAAAAAATTGGCTTCTTTTTCTATGCAAATCACAAGATTTGAAGCAGGTTGTATATTGCCTTGTAAGTTAATTTGAGAGGATGTTTAGAAATTTTTTTTTCCCTTCCCTAGAAATGGAAATCACCTGCTGGAATCATCTTATTGCTTATAATTGGTAATGCTACTCATAATTGGTAATAACTAATAATAAATATTTATTATTTATAATTAGCTCTTTGTGATTGCTTGGACCTACTGACAGTGATATCAGTTCATTACTTCAGTTTGCCTTCCTCAGTTTGAAGTTGCTCTTTTCCTTATTTCTCCCTCTCTCTCCCTACAAGATACTTCAAAATGTCAGCCATTGGGATTGAAACAGAAGTACCTAAATAAACACTTCAATGACCACTCCTGTAGCTTTATATTCATAGTTATATTTTCTATATTTATGCAGGTCTGTCCACTGCCCCGTTGCCATTGGTAAATGCAAATAATATGCAAGAAAGATACAGAAATGCACATTTATGGAGCTCTAGTGAACTTCAGGGTTTGTTTTTGTTTTTTCATTGAAGAGTTTGTTTTCTCCAGCCAAATAGGAAGAATATGAGCACAACAGTTGCAGTCTGTGAGGGAGCAGAACAGCAGAAAAAAAGCTGAAAGTGGCTAAAGCACTTCCATTTTCTCAAGGCTTATGACTAAACTAGAGCAAAACACACATTTCTTGGATATGTCCCAGAGTAAGTGGCCAAGATAAATCCATTTAAACACGCAGTTCAGAGTCTCTCAGCCAAACTGGCATACTCTACATGCTCAGTAAAGGACTATTCTTTGGATCTGCAATATGGGAGAATGTATTAAAGTCTGGTTCTTGAGGAGTTTTAACTGTTTTATTCAAACATCTACAACTCATGATTTTTTTTGTTCCCCAGAGATTTGTTTTAGAGTTGTTTTTTTTTCAGTCAGTATAAGGTTTCTGTAGCACTTCCAGTGTACAGCAGATGGAAAATCTAGAGATGAAAAAGGGTACGAATTCCAAACAAAAAAAACCCCTTGGAGTGCAACACGTGGAAAGTAAATCCATGTAAATAATAGATTAAAATGCATAAATAAAATTTATCATCCATTTCAAGCAACTGCTTTTCCATGCTCATCTTCTCCAAATTAGGAAAAATTAAGCTTTACAATAAAATTGTTGGAATTCATATTCTGTGTCAGTTTAGATGTCCACATACTCACGGCAACTAACCTGACCTAGTAAACGTGTGCTTGTTTTGCATTGATTCACGTGGCCTGAATGAAGTATAAATAACTTTCAAGAGAGAAAAAAAAATCAAAAAAAGGAAGGCATTTAAAAAATCTTTATGATCACAGATATTTAATCTATTATAAAAGCATTACTTAATTCCATTTGTAAAAATACTATATCATATTGAAGGTTTATTGTTAGAAATGTATGGCATAACTGAATTTCAAACAGCAGTGCTTGAAGTGAAGAATGAGCTAGTCCCATTATAGGATTAAACTAACATTATCAGTCAAATGAACAGAATTTTTATTTCCAATTTGGTATATTGTGTTGTTTAGATTCAGACAGTAAAGGAAAATGAAGAGGAACTCAGCCAAATAATGCTTTGTGCAACCAAAGTGAAGGAAATCAAACTGAAGTGAAAGAAATTAAACCGAGTCATTGATGTTTGGCTTTTTTTCATAGTTTATTCATAGAGAACTCACCTAATGAGTCAGGGAGCTTAGCCATGTCTCAGATGCCAAGCTTTCATCAAAGAAGAGGGATCTACCAGAAAGGTCATTGGCTAAATTGAGTCTTTGGGTTGTGGGCTGCTTCCCTGTTGCTCTTTGCAGTCTGAACTTTGTAAATCTTGCCTTGAGCAGCAGTTTGCAATTCCTATAAACCGTTTATGGGGGTGCTTAAATGTCAGCCTTCCCTGGAAACTGTGTGGGCACACGTGGGTGTGTGAGGGGAGGCATGGTAACAAAATCCTTGTGCTGACAAGGGGGGCTTTGGTCAAGAGTTTTCATCAGATTTTGTGTTTTCACTGTTGTTTCTATGGAGAAGCAGTCTGTTTAACTTTCTCAGGGCCTCTGGGTAAACTTTCAAAGATGAACCTCTCCTCTGGACCCACAGTGCTGAAAAACAGAGATGAGCACTCAGGAAACAGGAGTGTGTTCTGTACTCTTGTACAACAGCCTCCTTCCAAACTGTGGCTTATGTGTTGCTGAGAAACTCCTCTCAGTTTTCACTTTTGAGGAATCTTAACTATTTGATCCTTTGAAACAACACATTCAACATCTGCTGACAGAGGCAAAACGCTTCCAGATACTCATTTCTGAATAACTGACTCCCCAAAAAAATGCAAAGCTTGTAACAAAAAACGAGTCAAATAAGCTTCAGAGGCTTATACACAACGGTTCCACCTCCCCTCCCTTTCAAAACCTGAAACAATCTGCACATAGCTCAGAATCAATTTTGACAGAGAAGCTGCCTTTCCCCACAGCTGCTCCTGAAGAAATTGGGAGTTAACCAACTCTTTACAGGTCAAAGCTTGGGCTGATAGACACTGCACTGGGAATACAACGCTTGCCTGCTGCAGTGGTGCCTTGCTGCCACTTTGCTGTATGAAGACAGACAAAGCACACCACAATTCCAGCCCCAGAGCACTCACCTGCAGCCTCCCAGGCCCCTTACAGGGATAACAGAAGGGAGGCCCCCAAGAAAAGGATAAATAAAGGGACAAAAACCATCACATTTTCCTCTTCTTCCCTAGCACAGCACACGATGAACTGAAAGTCAGGTTCACTCTGTGAAATATGAGTAATACCACACAAAACAACCCTGGCAAAGAAGGGGAAATTGAAACATGGTATCACAGATTTAATCACTGAATTCTAGAAATTATTTGAATACTTCATTCTCTGTGAGACTCTGTCCCTGATCGTTATCCCAACAATAGATGATGTTGAAAACTTTTTTCTTCAGTACCAAATGCAAGAGGTTCCTGAACCTGTAACTACTTTTCTGCACTTAACCAGAGTATGATTAAATCTTTATGCTCTGTTAAACACTGAACAAATCTCTTCATGTCTTTTAAGGGATCTCTACAACAGAAAAGGTATCAAAGAGATGAAACTGCATGGTTGGGAAGTAACATTCAAAGATGAATATGTCTTTCTGGAGCACTAAAATATTGGCAATTAAAACATAAATCGCATTATATTATATAAACTATTAAAACTATGTCTATATTTCATGTGTGAGAACATTATCAAATTTGCACATAAATCCATATTTTTTGCATACAATTTTGCATACAAAATCAGTTGCTCATGTAGATAGGTGGCTTTGTGCTAATTCTGGTTGATGGCATAATGTCAGTTTTCTTGGTGAACCTTAGTTTGATATACAAACTACTGAGAGCATAAATTCCTTATTATCAATATGCTAGCTTCAAATTAAAAGTACATCATGCAGAAGTGTTACTATCATCTTTTAGCCAACTATTTTCATAATATAAACTTAATTCTTCCAGAAAGCTGACAAAAGGTGACATTAGCAATTTAGGATGGTGGATATTTGTTGAAAATCTGATAGTGGTATTTTTTAATGACTGTTACTTATCAATAATTTATAATGATTTCTCTACAACATTCATGGCAGACAGAGAAAGTAACTGTTTCTTTCATTCTTTATGAAGAACTACTTCTGCAGGATATCTGAAAATACTTTTCCCAGCAACATTCTTATGATTCTAGCTAATTATCTTAAAAAGTACGTATCATGTATGTTTTTGCTAATGTTGAAAATCTGATGATATTTCTAAGGCCAAATCCTACACTCATACTGAATACACACAAACATCCCAGTGTAGACTAGTTGCCCATTATTCCACTTTTGTTTTTTTCATGAAAAAAACCACAGGCCTGTTAACAAGTATGCCTTGCTTGTGAGGCTAAGAAGTGAAAAGAGCAAGAAGTGGCTGTGACAGAAGTAATTAATTTGATGCCTGAAGATGACAGTCTCACACAAAGTGTTTGGACACATGCAAGGTGTCTGGATGTTTCACTGAATTTCTCCTGAGGCTGCTGTGTTATTGCTGAAAACTCATAAGTTGTTCTCTCTTCAAAATGTTTTCTCTGTAAAATCCAGCTGAATAAATTATTTCAAGGGGTATTTCAAGGATCATCTCAGGTGTTGGGACTATTGCAGAAACATTGAGGTTGGAAAAGATCTCCAAGACCATCCTGTGCCTGATGCCCACCTTGTCCCCAGCCCAGAGCCCTGAGTGCCACCTCCAGCCCTTCCTGGGACACCTCCAGGGATGGGCACTCCAAACCTCCCTGGGCAGCCCCTGCCAAGGCCTGAGCACCCTTTCCATGGGGAAATTCCTGCTGCTGTCCACCCTGAGCCTCCCCTGGCCCAGCCTGAGGCGGTTCCCTCTCCTCCTGTCCCTGTTCCCTGGGAGCAGAGCCCAACCCCCCCGGCTGTCCCCTCCTGTCAGGGACTTGTGCAGAGCCACAAGGTCCCCCCTGAGCCTCCTTTGCTCCAGGCTGAGCCCCTTTCCCAGCTCCCTCAGCTGTTCCTTGGGCTCCAGAGCCTTCCCCAGCTCTGTTCCCAACTCCATTCTGCAACCCTGAATCAAATAAAAACCCCTTTTCCTGTATGAAAGCTGTGCCTGATAAGTCAGATTCAAAATTTATCTGAGGCTGAATTTCCTTCAGAATGGCAGAGAATATGGGGCTGCAAATTACTTATGTCAGGCAATTTGTAATGAACCGAACAATGCAAAAGATTTCTTTTTTTACTGTGAGTTGCACATGTAATCCAGCTAAGATAAATGATTGTGTTTAGCTCAATGGATTCCTTGGCTCTGGCTCACCAACACTCCCAAGACTATTTATTGCAGTAGTTTAAAATATTATCCATTTTATAGTCTTCTAAATCATTTTCTTATCAGAAGATGGTCTCTGAATTGGAAAAAAATATTGGAGTTGTGTAGTTCATGAAAAAGTCATTAGAAAATGCAGAGGATGGTGAAACTAGGAGCAGGAATGCTACATAACAATCCTCAAACTAACAAGTTTATAGACCCTGTATGACAGATATTTACTGATGATGAGGACTGACAGTTCCCCATGAATTCACAGGGGATCAAAGGTTATCAGCAGTGATTGAAATTAAATTGCACTTATTTTGCTGATCCTGAAAAGCTTAGAACCCTTAAAAAAAAAAAGTTATTTTCCTTTTTATCACTGAAGAAGATTCCCAATAAACAGTTTTCCTCAGCAAAAGACATTTACGTAGTAAGGAATATCTAGGATAGGTGTTCCCACTGAACCCCTAATAAGAATAAAATTGTTCATTGTATTTTAGTTTCAATAGCCATTTAACATTATGGAAAAAAAAAATTGATTGGAAATGGGAGTGCTGCTGCAAGTGAAAATATGCTGCAATTTTTTAAACTTTGACACAAAGAAATCAGAATTTTAAAATTTTCCTAGTTTCCTACAATCTGCTGATAGTTTTAGTATGCTCTAAACTTCTCTAGCAGACTCAAGGAAAAATCTCATATTAGTTGTTTTGTCCGACAAAGCTGATCATATGTGCTCACTGCTTGAACTGCTATTATTTTAGAATTACACAGAGAAATTCAAATTTTATATATTCAATTTCCATTTCACATGAAAATAGTCGTACTGAGTCTTTCAGGAGGAGAAAAAAAAACCCAAAAACAAATCAGCAAGTTGTTGATTAACAAAGTGACATATTTTTGCCTCTAATAATGCAATTCCTTTTAAAAAGTGTGTATTTCACATATCAGAAGTAAATAAAAATATGCTAATAATTCTTTTTATGCCATGTCTTCACAGGAGCTTTTACATTGTGAAATCTGTTTAAATATGTCAGATTCTAGCACCTAACACTTAAAGTCTGTTTTCTTTCAGTAGTTCTAGCAACTTGATTTATATCAAATTGAATATTAAAATAGGGTGAAATACTAGCTTTTTGGGGTTTTTTAAGACTACTACACAGCTTTACTTTCAGAAATATTAAATCAATGAACAGACACATTGATAAAAATTTCAATTTTTCATAATTTGGAACATAAGGCAGCAACACAGAAAAAGAACAAGCACTAAGAGCTGAGATCAAAGCAAACCCACAGCAATTTCAAATTTGAGATCTCCAAGCAGATCAAAATAGAATATTCAAACAAAGCTATTTATTTTCTACAAGAACAGAATTTCCCTCATTCCTCCATTACCTCACCCCTCCTCCTCTGCACATTAAAATCAGAGAAGCTGAAAAAACATAGAGAACACCTCTACTCTGAATTGGTTAAAATCCAGCTTTTCTATAGTTGTTGCTAATGTAAAAGTATTTAATACACTTCATATTTTTTTTAAAATGCTTTTCAAAACCAAGTTTAGTTCTCTGCAAAGTTATGAGAATTTTTACTAGTAGTTGTTCCATTCATGTCTGAAATGCCTTAGCTTTATAACCCATTTCACCTATTAAGAGACCACAAACACTGCATTAGGGGCTTGTATAATTTCACTTGTTGCTCTTAGCTCATTTTTATTTTTGACATAAGAAACAGATCTGACCCTTAATCCTAGAGATTCTGCAGTCTGAGAGAGAAAACAGTGAATTACCTGCTCACAGTGAAGGCCAATTACACTTTAGGTACATTTGTTGAGCCCATCAGGCTCCTAAACAATTTTCCAGTTGTCCTAACTGGGATTAGAGTAAAAGATTTTTCTGGTGAGAGTGGACTTATAAATGTATTTTAACAGAAAAATACAAGGAAAAGGAGCAAAATAAAAATAAAAAAAATCCTTAAATACAAGAAAGCAAATGTTTCCATGCCTCTGTAGGTGTTGCAAAGACCTTGGAGCCGCTGCAGGTGCCAGGATCAAATCTTCTGGGATCTGGCAGCCCCACTGTGGTCCTGAAAGCACACAAAAGGATCTGTGGCCCAAAACACATCACAATGTTCCTAACCTTGAAATCAAAAAGCAGACGTGTGATGTGCCAACCTGTTCTAACCTGTCTGATGCAAGGAATTTTAATAAATATCACCACATGATCACCACAGCCCTGAGAAAGGACAAAGTGAATGTCAATGGCAGATGTATGGGAGTGTGTTCACACATCTCCCTCTGAGGGCATTTTTTAATCTTAAATTGTACTCACAGAATCACAGGATTGTTTAGGTTGGAAAAGACCTTCAAGATCATCCAGTCCAACCTTTGAGTGAGTCTTAATGCAGGTGTGAAGGACCAGGTTCAAGTGGAAGAAACTGGAAGTTGGTGGGAAACTGAGGAAATACCAATTTCCACCTCCCCCATCACCTTTCCTTCTTTTCTCCAGAGTGGATGACCATCAATATATTCCTAACATTAGAATCACAGAATCATTTTGATTGGAAAAGACCTCCAAAACCAACCTGTGACTGATCCCCACCCTGTCCCCAGCCCAGAGCCCTGAGTGCCACCTCCAGCCCTTCCTGGGACACCTCCAGGGATGGGCACTCCAAACCTCCCTGGGCAGCCCCTGCCAAGGCCTGAGCACCCTTTCCATGGGGAAGTTCCTGCTGCTGTCCACCCTGAGCCTCCCCTGGCCCAGCCTGAGGCCGTTCCCTCTCCTCCTGTCCCTGTTCCCTGGGAGCAGAGCCCGACCCCCCCGGCTGCCCCCTCCTGTCAGGGACTTGTGCAGAGCCACAAGGTCCCCCCTGAGCCTCCTTTGCTCCAGCCTGAGCCCCTTTCCCAGCTCCCTCAGCTGTTCCTTGGGCTCCAGAGCCTTCCCCAGCTCCGTTCCCTTCTCTGGAAAATCTCCAGCCCCTCAACCTCCTATCAAGAGGGGCCTTTCCCAGCTTTCCAGCCACTCTGCCCCAGCCTGGAGTGTTCCATGGGCTGTTGTATTGTCATCACTGTCCGTTTCCAAAGGAAACAAAAATACCTGTTCATGTGGTATTGCTGCAGTTTCTCTCCAACCTCTTCAGACTGCTGTGGAAATGGCAAGTAACACAAAATGTGGCCAAAATAGGTCTTGAACTCTTTTCATCACAACCTGAAGATGAACACACAACCCACACCAGGTATTCAACAGTCATGGCAGCCCTTTACAGTATTGTTTTGGATTAATGTTTTTGTTCTGCATTGATGAGGTTTTTTTGTTTGTTTTCATTTTGTTACTGTGGGTTTTGGTGCTTTTTTTTTTGGTTTAACATGACAAAAGTAATTTTGAAGTCAAATTCTTTTAGAGACGTGGCTGTACCAGTAGAAAGGGCTATCCAAGGAAGTGTTCTGGTTTTGTTTTCTTCTGTTCAAAATCACAGATTATGCTGTTTCTCAAGCCATTTTCACTCTCCCACTTACTGTCCAGAAATTATAAACACATGACAAGCACTTGCATCACAAAGACAGAAATCAGAACTGAAATATTCTAGATAATCAGTTCCGAAGCTCTTTCACCTAAAAATAGGAGTCACCTACAATTAAAATAAATAAATGAAATCTGAGCTTGATCCTATTTCTTGATATATAAAACTGAGGCCTGTGGGCATAAAGGAGGAGAAATACTGTATAATGGGCAGTTCTGACCTGCAGTCATTTAGAGACAATAAATGTGGACCCCTACTGTGATGTTTTTAGGGAAAAGCATCTTTAGGATAGGAAAAAAAAATCTTTAAGAACCACCTCTGAGTGATATCACTAACCACCACATCATGCTAGATTAAGCTGAGTGTAAGTGCCGTGCTGGCAGCACTCTGATTGCATTGCCTCTGCTCCTACCTATCTAACAGATGTCATTTTATTTCAGCAGGAGACTTTTCCACATCCTCTGGCCTATTTACTAGTTCCAATTCACACGTTGCCACTGGGCAAGGCAATTCACAAACATTTGGTGAGCTTTCATTGATGGGCTGCTGAAGCTCTGGTTTCTCAGCCACTAGAGGTTCATACTGGTTCAGCTGGGATCTGGTCAGACGTGTAATGGCTTTGAGATATACAGAAAACTAATATTCTAAATAAAAGCATTTAAAAGCAGACGGGACAGGGGAAGTCTGAATACCTCCAAGTTTTTGTTTCCACATCGAGTTACATCGTTCTGACTAGAAAACTAATAATTATTGCTCTTGGTTTGTTCTGGGAATATAAATGTCAGCATGCATTCAGGAGACAATATTATTAATACTACTTTTATACTCACACAAAATGTTGTGTCATTTCTCAGGATGCAAATGTATTTGATGTCTGACTACAGCAATGCTTTGTGGAGATGTTAAACTTTTCTCTGCTCAGTTCATCCAGCGCTCAGCTGCTCAGCTATTGGAAAAACCTGAACTAAATAGCCCCAAACTGCCATAATGCCTCTTCCCTGACTGTCAGTTTATCACAGGATGGATTTTTCCTGCAGGCACCTCTCCTCAGTGGCATTCTGCTGAGCTGTCAGCATGAGGAGTGTGTTGGATCCTCTTTGGAGGGACCAGGAATTCTGAAGCTGCACCCTCACAGCAGGACACTTCAGCAGGAAATGGGTTATTAATTTCTGGGCTGATTTCATTTTGCATGACATGCACCATGGGTTGACTTGATTTAATTGTTGTGGGTGGGGGGAAAGGTTTATTCTCACTCCATGGCAATCCTTACCAAATTCATTCAACTGGCAAACTTTTAAGACCGATAAATAAACAAATGATCCCTTTCCAACTTCCTCTGAAGCATGTACCTTCTAGTGACATTTTCTTGGTTTCTTTCATGTGCTTCCTAATATTTGGGTCTTCAAGGCCCCTCTGAACCTTTCAATCTGTCATAACATCCTTCTTTCCTTCTCGACCCATACGCAGTTCATGCCCTAAGGGCTGTATTCCACACCTTCTTTTTTTTTTTTTCCCCTCTCCTTTCTACAGAGTTTGATCCTTTCTAATCTTTTTGGGAATGCTATTGCACTGAATACAACCATAAATTATTAATTACACACTAATTACAAACCGTTTATGCTTTGAATTTATTTACACAGGTGTTAAGAAGCTTAGAAAAGTCATGGTTGTTGCAACGCCTCCTCCCTCCTCCATCTCCAATTGCTAAGCTCTTCAAAACGTGTCTGAAATAGTACGAATCACAAAAAAAGAGTTATGTGCAATGGAGAAGCTGAAAAAACAGAGAGAAGGCTGCGTTTCAGGCTTTCTTGTTGTTTTGGGATAATTGTTTTCTGTTGTTTTGTTTAGTTGTTTTTTGGGTTTGTGTTCGTTGTTTTCTTTGTGGTTTGGTGGTTTTGGTTGTTTTTTGTTGTGGTTTTTTTTGTTGTTGTTTCTTTGTTTTGCTTTTTGTTTGGGTTTTTTGTGGTTTGGTTTGTTTTGGTTTGGTTTTTTTGTTTTTTTTTTTTTTTTTTTTTTTGTTGGTTTAGGTTTTTTTGGTTTTTTGCTTGGTTGGTAGGTTGATTGGTTGGTTGTTTTTTGGGTTTTGTTTGGTTTGCAGTCCCTGGCTCAGTTTCTGAGGATTTGCAGCATCATAGGAAGACTGTACAGTTCAGTGAGACGTAGGTACAGTATGATCCTCACAGTGAGGAAGGACAAATATTACTAGAGGAATTTGACCTAAAATGACCAGTTACAAGTCTAACTTTTTGTCCTGGTTCCAGTCAGAGTTATAAGCTGCAATATTTGGAGTTTCCTGCCGTCTGACTGATTCCCCTCTGTACTGGTAGAGGCACAGGCAAACCCATCTGTATTTGGTCATGTAATTTTCAAATTATTTAATTTGTTAGATTTGGATACTGCAGTGCACCCTGGTTACTATTTCAGTTTGCAAATCCTCCAAAAAAAATCAAATATGATTTTTTAAAAAAAACATTTATTCCTACTGGCAGAATGCTTTTCTTCTCCATAGCCAGTACTGTCTTCCAATTTTCTTTGTCTATAATTGTTTGCTGGGGATGGAGGGACAGGGTTATTCTCTCTGTGTTTGGAAACATACAACTTCCAGTGAATTTAAAAATTTCAGACTTGATTTAGTGAAATAGAGTATTATTCCATTTTCTTATCGTGAAAGCATTGATATACGGTCTTTTAATCTGTTTCATAACAAAATACAAACAAGATGCATTGTTGAGTGCCTTAGAGAAAATAAAATATCTCCAGTGACTCAATACTTTTGTCCATATCCATCTTTTTTTCACTTTAATTATACAAACGTGCAACTTTGGACTCTCAGGCAAAAAAAACCCCAAAACCTTGACTATACTCAGGTTAAGTTATATTGAAGACTGGTCTGACTGTTCATGCTGAATGTTGTTCTCACTGTAAATTTTTTGACCGCATTGTCCCAAACACAGGAAATTTTGATACTTTAGAAATTTTAGAAGAATTCATCACTTTATCACTTTCCCAACTGTATGTTCCTGAATCCCAGTTAGGCTTGTTAGAAGGTGAGGAAAGGATCAGTTTGTGAAGACTGTGAAGAAGGGACAAGAACTTCTCAATAAAAGGTGAGAAACAAAATGGATAAAAGTTAATATTATTAAAATAAGATACTTGACCCATTGGACTTGCAAGGAATGATGAACAGCTTTGTTAATTTACAGACTTGTCTCAAATTCTAAATCACATGTGGTACAACCAGAAATTGAATTCCTTTCATCAATATTTCATTAGAAATTAAATGCAATAAAGGCACTTAGACCTTTGGACATTTTTTTAATGACTTTTTAAAATAAACATTTTAATTTGCTACACAAACACATCCAAAAATTGAAATCAGTGCCACACACTGCCACTGTTACATAAATCTTAATGCTGTACTCTATATGTAACTATTCACATCAGGGGTTTAATAATGATCTATTAAACACTTCCACCTAATGTAACTGCTAAAAATATACTTAAGACGGCACATGAAATACCACTAAACACTTAATATAATGAGCATTTGTACTTGTAATATATGATTTAATATAATTATGTTAAAACCCGCTGTTTCACTAAACCTTTTGTAATCACTGTGTGCAGGTTATTATAACACATTCTCTCCTCCTAAACACTTGAAATAAGTAAGGTAAAACTGAAGAAGTTTATAGTCTAAATTATATGATGTAAACTATTTATGTCTTCATGTCAATCTGACATGAGTATGAGTTAGACAAACAATGATTTGCATTTGCTGTGGCATTTTGAAATGTTTAAATACTCAGAGATCAACAGTACTTTGTACCGTCACCAATTATTTTTATGTAAATACTGCCTGAAAACTTCAGTTTCATTCCATGACAACAAATTGGAGAAGTTTTAAGTAGAAAACACAGGTCATTTGGTCAAGTTCTTCCTCATTCACTCTGTCCATCATTCTCTGTTGCAGATGTGCCACAGCTGTGTCTGCTTGTTGAAGAACGATTTGCAGCCGTGAACTCATGTTTTCCTCCTCTCCGACAAATCCACAGCAGCATTAACCAAAGCTTCATTCAAAATAAGCTGCTTCTGCAGTAGAATACCATCTTGAGAGGTGCAGTGACACCCCTGAGGGACGGAGCCATCCAGGGGCACCTGGGCATCCCCAGAATGACCCATGGAGGTCTCAGGAGGGTTAACCAGGCCAGGGACTGGGGCTGCCCCTGGGTCAGGGCAGCCCCGGGCTGGATCCAGGCTGGGGATGGGCACATGGAGCAGCCCTGGGAGAAGCCCTTGGGGTGCTGTGGAGGAGAGCTGGGACCCCAAACCCCCTATGCTGGGACCCCAAACCCCTCAGTGCTGGGACCCCAAATCCCCTGAGCTGGGACCCCAAACCCTCTGTGCTGGGACCCCAAACCCTCTGAGCTGGGATCCCAAACCCCTGAGCTGGGCTGGAACCTCAAATCTCTCTGTGCTGGGACCCCAAACCCCCTGAGCTGGGACCCCAAACCCCCTGATCTGAGACCTCAAACCTCCTGGGCTGGGACCCCAAACCCCCTGTGCTGGGCTGGGACCCCAAACCCCCTGGGCTGGGCTGGGCCCCAGCGTGGGCAGCAGGGCAGGGGGGATTCTGCCCCTCTGCCCCTCAGCTGAGCCCCCACCTGCAGAGCTGCCCCAGCCCTGGGCCCAGCTCAGGAAGGAGCTGGAGCTGCTGCAGCCAGGCCAGGGGAGGCACCAGGATGAGCAGAGGGATGGAGCAGCTCTGCTGGGAGGAAAGGCTGCCAGAGCTGGGCTTGTTCAGCCTGCAGAGGAGAAGCTCTGGGGTGACCTCACTGGGGCCTTGCAGGGCCTGAAGGAGCTGCAGGAAAGCTGGAGAGAGACAATTGCCAAGGGCTGGAGGGCCAGGAGCCAGGGAATGGCTTCCCAGTGCCAGAGGGCAGGGCTGGATGGGAGATTGGGCAGGAATTGTTCCCTGGCAGGGTGGGCAGGCCCTGGCACAGGGTGCCCAGAGCAGCTGGGGATGCCCCTGGATCCCTGGCAGTGCCCAAGGCCAGGCTGGACATTGGGGCTGGGAGCAGCCTGGGACAGTGGGAGGTGTCCCTGCCCATGGCAGGGGGTGGCCATGTGATGAGCTTCAAGCTCTCTTCCAGCCTAAACCCTTCTGTGACTCTGTGATTTTATGGTCTTTATTAAGGAATCCCGAGCTTAGTAGCTTCTTTTCTGGTCTTGTGCTTCACCTTTAATGGTGCTTTAGCAAGAGCATAATTTCTCTTCCCGGTACAGCTGCTGTGTTCTCTACCACTTTCCAAGAACTTGAAAAAAGGGCCCCTATGAGCCAACCAAAGCTCACTGCAGCAAGCCTAAAATACACTTGCCCAATGAATTATTTTCCTGTTTCATTGATCATGAAAATGAAAAGATAGCTGTGTTAGGAAACTTATAAAATTTGCATGCTTAAACATATGCATAGTTATATATACGTATATATTCATGTTTAAGCATGTAAACTTGACAAGTTACATAAAAATGGAATATGTTTCTAAATGTAGTCTATATTACAGAATATTTATTTTCAAATAAACTTGAAATAATGTAAAAATAAGCTTGCACACACAGACAAACACCTGCACACTGGCATAAAATATTTTTACTTGAATCAATGTGAGGACCTTTATCTTAGGATGTTTGTTTGTCTAAATACTGGCAGAGCTACATGTGAAAAGCTTTGCATTCAGGACATAAAAATGAATGTTTCAATCAGTTCAAGCTGCAGAAAACAAGGATGACTTACTTGAAAAACATGGGTTCCAAAGTGCTTTTAATTGTCAGGGGAAATACAGGCAGACGTGGGTGTCTGGGGGCTAAACATTTTCTTCTGGTTTGTTCAAGCATGCAACTAAATAGATGAAAATTCTCTTTAAAAAAAAAAAAATTAAAAAAAATTTAAAAGTTATGTTGAATGCCTCTTGCCAAAACCATGACAGACATGATAAGCAGGAGGACACTTTCAAAGCACTTTGCAAGTCTATCAGTGCAAAGCACTTCCTAGTTTCAGTCTCCACACACAACTTTGAAAGATTTCCCAGAGGTTTTGTCTGGTGTTTTCTCATTCCTAAAAAAACCCACTAAGCTTTCATGGCAGAAATGAAAGAAAAATCAGCAAAGGCTGAAAGAAAATGGTCTGTGCAATATGAGACAATGAGCAAAGTAGCTCTGGCTGGACAAACAAGATTTTGTTTGGGGAAAGAAAAAAATAAATACCTTGTGAGTATTTTGTTCCTGTGAGCAACCTGATTTTCTTCTATGCCAAGGTGACCTGCTAAGTGGATGAAGGAAAGGGTGTGGATGATGTCTGCTTGGCCCTGAGGACTTCAGGAAGGAGTTGGACACTGTGTCCCACAGTTTTTTCCTGGAGAAACTGTCTGCTGATGGCTTGGGCAGCTGTGCTCTTCCTTGGTTAAAATGCTGCCTGGATGGATGGTCCCAAAGAACAGAGGTGAGTGGAATTCAGGTCACCAGTGGTGGTCCCCTGGGCTCACTACAGGGGCCTGTAGTATTTAATATCTTTATTGATGAGCTGGACAGGCTGGATTGATGGGGTGAGGTAAAACCAGGCCAAGTGCTGGGCCCTGCCCTTGGGTGACACCAACCCCCTGCAGCTCCAGGCTGGGGCAGAGGGGCTGGGAAGCTGGGAAAGGCCCTGGGGGTGCTGGTGACAGCAGCTGGACACAGCCCAGGGGTGCCCAGGGGCCAAGAGGCCGATGGCCACTGGGCTGTCCCAGCCATGGCGTGGCAGCAGGAGCAGGGCAGGGACCATCCCTGTGCTGGGCACTGCTGAGGGACCACCTCAGATCCTGGGGCAGCTCTGGGCCCCTCATGGCAAGAGAGACCTCGAGGGACTGGAGTGTCCAGGGCAGGGAACGGAGCTGGGAAGGGGCTGGAGCCCCAGAAGCGGCTGAGGGAGCTGGGAAAGGGGCTCAGGCTGGAGCAAAGGAGGCTCAGGGGGGACCTTGTGGCTCTGCACAAGTCCCTGACAGGAGGGGGCAGCCGGGGGGGTCGGGCTCTGCTGCCAGGGAACAGGGACAGGAGGAGAGGGAACGGCCTCAGGCTGGGCCGGGGGAGGGTTAGGATTGGTATCAGGAAAAATTCCTTCAATTAAAGGGCTATTCAGCCTGGGAAGTGGTGGAGTCCCCATCTGTGGATGGATTTAGCAGCAATATAGATCTGGCAGTTGGGGACAGGGGTTAGTGGTGATCATGGTAGTGCTGGATTAATGGTTGGGACTCAATGGTCTTAGAGATAATTTCCAACCTAAGCAGTTTTAGGATTCCATGATTAGCTAAAAAAGTGTGGAGCTAGTCTGTCATTAACAGCTGCCCCAGAAGTTCCTGCGTTCTGTAGACTTAGGACGATTTTACATGAAATAAGAGGTGTGAGAGGGGTTTTCCTCTTGTAACTGCTGAGCACAAACTTTAAAGGCACCCATACAAGGAATGAACAAGCTCAAGGCCTCCAGGAAGACTAACCAATAATGTGGGTGGTTTCCATATGCAATGGAATATGCTTGACATTCCATCCTGTCAGTCACCAGCCCAGAAATTCCTCAGCAACAGAACTCTTACTGGTTTGTTCGACAACAACACTTCTGAAAGGAATGTGATGTATTCTGCTTCTGAGAAGAAACCAGACCCTTGACCAGGTGCTGCCTGAAGCAAAATCTACACTGCTTGCTGCAAAATTAAAAAAAGCAGGAAAGCTCTCACATTTAGTTTAAGAGGTAAATCACTAATTGCACTATAATATTTATGGCCTGAATACAGAAAGAGTAGTAAAACTGCAGAAGGAACCTTAATGGTCCTCCTTAAATGGGGGAAAATTATTGTTGTCACTTTGCATCATCCTAAATTTAACCATGAAATAATACTTTTCTGAAACAAGCAATGGGTTTAAAACTGCATTCTTTTTAAAAATCTCAATTTTCGTCATATTACCTTGCCCATAAGTGAGATTTTAGGGGAGTATTTCAAAAAATTACATTAGGTTGTCAAAGTTTCATGGTATAAAATTGTTCTTCAACAGGGTTTTATCTGTGGGATATAATGAGAATATTCTATATAATTTATAAAAACACAGGAAACCTTAATAAAAAGAAAAAAAAAATCAGAATAAAACAAACTTGCTGTGTTTTTAGACATTTCCTTCTGTTCAGGCTTATCTTGATCATAACTGACATTTTGCATACTTTAGTTGTAAGCTCCGAGGATGACTCAGTAATTATTTTTCTGAAATCGTTTTAAAATTTTATTTTATTTGTCTCAATTTCATGCATTAGTTCAATCTTCAGTGAAAAGCCATGCAAGACTGTATTAAAATATCCAAAATCCCTGTAAGCACAATGTCTTACAGGGACATTGTGCTTACATTGAGACATTTTTAATGTCTTAACATCACAAAAGAGTTGTAAAAAGATATTTTAGTGTCAAGCTGAAACTGTTAAATGGTAGGTCAACCTTATTTTCAGTAGTCAAAAGGGGAAGAATAACACCCTGATTCTGCAGTGAGTATTGGTTTCTGTGAAGTTACATCTACCAGAAAAAGAAATAAAGCAGTCTGGATATTGTCCAGTTGTTTTAAGAAAGCCAGAAAAGGTATTTTATTGACTATATTCCTTTTGCTGTTTGCCACCATTTTGTTTCTCTGCTGTTGCGTTGGTATTCCAAGAATTTATTGCCAACACTCATAAGTGTGGTCATACTCATTGCAGCAATGAGCTGCCATAAAATAATATGTAATATACTGTAGTTACAAAAATGCTGCTAGCGAGGATTTTCTTGTTATTTTCTAAGTCCGTGAGAGACTTTTCTCTCTCACAGAAGAGGTAGCAGGGAATGTAAACAACCCAGACACCTGCAACCTTGAAAAGTCTTGTTTATGGTATAGTAAAAAAATATTTTGACAATGGATGTTTTAGGATTTTAGCCAATCACCCCCAAGGGGTGGCTGGCCCTTTGTCCAATTAGGCTATGAAGAAAAAAGTCTATAAAAGAGTTTGTAAAATAATTAAATAAATCAATCTTGCTGCACAACTCCTGCCTGCTGGATCTTCTCCTCCTCCTCCTCCCTATGGCTGCGGGACACGGTGCTATACCGTAGGAACCAGGCCTGCGGTAATATTTGGTGCTGCCCGACGTGATCTGCACTCTCTGACGTGTCCTGCTGCTGCGAGCCAAGCCGAATCCCTCTAGAGGTACGCTGTTCTCCTTTGTCCCCCGGGACCGGGAGGTCCGACAGAACTGAGAGATGGCAAACAGCGGCTCACAAACCGAAGCTGCGATGCTGGTCTGGAAAGGTGTGTTTAGCATATTGCGCACCTCCATTCCTGAAAACTCAGTTCGGGAATTATTAGACTGGGCTACTTTAAAAGGGATTTCCATGGACAGAGATAGTGCCCTGGACTTTGCCTTATGGCAGGAACTCGGATGCGCTGTCCGACAGGAGCTCCCGACTGGGGACTCAGCAGCGTTAGAATTATACAAAACCTGGCGTTCATTATTTTTCCTGCTGACAGACCTTGACTGTGATAGCAGGGCTGGCTCGCCTATCTCGGTGATGAGTGACGGAGGAATGTCCGAGGGGGGCCCCGTTGACTGGGTTTCCGGGGAAAATGATAATGGATTCAGAAAAAACCCCCCGGCTCCACAGGCAGAGCCTGCGCTGGCTCACCCTGCACAATCGCAGGACTCCGCAGCCCCAAGGGACCCCGTGCCGCCAGAGGCGGGGGGGTCAGGGCAGCGGGAGGGCGCACAGCCTGCCTTTCCGGTCGGCTGGGCAGCGGCCACGGCTTATCCAGTGCCTCAGATCAGCGGCTTAGCCACTTGGATGCCCAGAGAGGCTCCTAGCTCGGTTCCGTACGGACCTGGATCTAACTTCTTAGCCGGCATAGCGCCGGGCGTGCCTGCACCGGGACTCCCTGGGTGTGGTCCGCTGCCCTCCCTGGCGCTGGACTGTTCTGCGCAGACGCAGAACCGAGCCATCGACGTTTTAGTGCAGCATTTGCCTTTGCTGATGGAGCTGCCAAACTTATCCCGAAGGATGGAGGAACTCCTCACACTGTTAGAGCGGCGAATGCCCGAGCCCGCGCCGCCCGCGCCCCCCCCGCCATCCGCGGGAGATGCGGCTCCGAGCCGAGAAACGGCGCGGCCGGCGGCGAACCCGGCAGCGGCGCAGCCGCGGGAGAACCCGGCAGCGGCTGCGGAGACGCGGCCAGAGACGGCGGCTGCGGAGCAGCGGGCAGGGGCAGCGGCACCCAGAGCGACCCCCGAGAGCGGGCCGGCGGCAGCAGCGCAGGGCGCGGCTGGGGAGCGCGAAACAGCAGCGGCAGCGGCGACCGCGCCGAACGCAGCTGCTGTGCCAGAGGCGGCGGCGCCGAGAGCGGCTGGAGCCCCAGGGACGGCGACAGCGGTTCCAGTACCAGTTCGGTCGGGGCTGGCCGAGACAGCCTCCCGTATAGAAACTGGTGTAAAAACTGCTGCGCAGCCAGCTGCAGTCTGTCCTGTCTGTTCTGCCTCTAGCGAACTTAGCCAAAGTGCCCCTCCACGTAAATTTCTGTTCACTCCCAGCACCCCAAAGTTGCCTTTGCCTGATGATTCCTCGTCAGGCAGTGAGGCAGATGAGGTGCTGGCCCCAGGTCGTCAGGCGGCTGTAGCCGCGCGGCGAAGAAAAAGGCTGCGCCGGTCTCGCCCCTGGACCTTTCAGGACTGCACGGTAACAGTGCGTCCGACGCATTATAATCGCTTCTTAGAGTCCCTTAAGATGCGAGCATTGGAGGAGGGTGACTGGAGGTCATTAGAAATCCTTGGAAGGCCATATAGATCTGAGGATTCTGGGGGTAACCGGGGAGCTGTTACACTCCATCCACAGGCGGTGCCAGAAGTTCAGGATGGTAGTGCTTCCCCTAAAGGGGAGATCCAAGCTTTCCCAGTGTATAAGGCTCTCCCAGATTCAGGGGAGCAAGACAAGCATGAGGTAATTGCCTGGAAAGTTGCCCAGGACCTCCAATCCAAGGTGGCACAATATGGACTAGGTTCTGCTGAGGTTATGCAGATAATAAGGGTGATAAATACAGATTTGCTTTCTCCATTTGATATCAGACACTTAGGTCAAATTCTATTTCAACCTGTACAATTTACAGTTTTTGAGAAAACCTGGAGAAAGCTGGCCGACAAGACTGCATTAGCGAATATGCAGCTCCCTGCTGCTGATCCTAGACACACAGCAGGAGTGGATGCTTTGATGGGGACTGGTCCCTTCTCTGATCCCAGTCTACAGGGTAACTTGCCCTCTAGCATCCTGCAGCAAGCTCAACAGGTCGGCATGGCTGCCCTGTTGAAAACCATAGAGTTGTCTGCGCCCAGAAAGCGATATGCTGAAATAGTTCAAGGGAAATCAGAGTCATTCCTCTCTTTTGTAGAGAAAGTCGCTGCTTCTCTTGAGAAGCAGGTTGAGGATGATGGGTTAAGACAGATGTTGTTAAGGCAGTTAGTGAGAGATAACGCAAACGAGGAGTGCAGAAAAATCATAGATGCCTTACCAGGGGACCCTGAGGTAACAGACATGGTCGAGGCCTGCGCTAAGGTGGGATCTGGGAACCAGAAAAGGTCTGCCTTGGCTGCGTTCCTGCAGCCTGTTCACGCATCTTCTGGTCGTGAACCAAAGCCACCAAAACAGGTGAAGAGACGGAAGCGGCCTAAGCTGAGCCAAAAAGAGAACACACCGATCCCCCAGTGCAAGAGGTGTGGCAGGCCAGGCCATTGTACGGGCTACTGTAGATCCCGGACTCATGCCGATGGTCGGCCTTTGTCGGGAAACTTCCGCCGGGGTGCAAGGAGGGGGAATTGCTCTCCGATGCAGTCGCTCCCCCAGAGAGTGGCACAGGTACAGGCACAGGCCTACCCAGCCACCCTAGAGACGGCACCCAGGGATCAGACGGTCCCCACGGATCAGACGGGTTTGATGTCCACACCGCAGCCGCAGTCGTCTTAGACTCTAGCGGTATTTATAAGGTTCCCTTGGATGCATATGGACCCTTAGCCCAGGGATCCAGTGCAATGCTGGTGGGAAAACCTGATGTTGCCCATCAAGGAATCTTAGTGCACTCAGGAGTTATTGATTCTGACTTTAAAGGTCAGATTTGCGCTATGGTCTCCACAAAAAAAACCCCTGTAACTATTCCTGAAAAGACCTGCCTTGCTAAATTAGTGCCTTTTAAGTCTTGTGTCCCCAGGGTAGAACAAATTCAGGAAGATAACGGCAGTGGATCTATGGGACTTCCACAGGCCTTCTGGACTGCAGACATCTCTGACCAAGGGCCACAGATGACATGTACCCTGGTCCTGCCAAGCGCCCAACCACCCTGGATTCAGCTTCGAGGTTTGATTGATACGGGTGCTGATGTAACTATCATCTCCTTCTCTGCATGGCCTCCCTCATGGCCTTTAGCCCCAGTGGGATCGGCCATCGCAGGATTAGGAGGAACCACACAGAGCTATTTAAGTGAACGGCCTGTGGTGGTGAAGGATTCAGAGGGACACACAGCTACAATTAGGCCTTATGTTACTACCACTTCCCATAACCTTTGGGGACGGGATGCGTTGGCAGTTTGGGGCGTACGGATTGGGACAAATTTTTAGCAGGGGTCACTGTGTGTAAGAGCGCACAGTATCCTACACTGCCTTTGTGGTGGTTCATTAACACACCAATCCGAGTCAGACTCTGCTCAGTTAGTTGAACTAAGGGCTGTTACCATGGCTTTTCAGCGATTCTCACAGGAAACTTTGAATTTGGTTACTGACTCTGCTTATGTAGCAGATATCACCCAACACTTAGATTGTTCCCTTCTGAAGGAGGTGAATAATGCGGCTCTGTTTTCGCTGTTGCAAACCTTGTGGTCTGCAATTCAGGCTCGAGTGCATCCGTATTACATTCTGCACATTCGAAGCCACACCAATTTACCAGGTTTTCTAACGGAAGGCAATGCCAGGGCTGACATGCTGGCAAACCCTGCATGGGTAGGGCCTCAGCCTGACAAAATTGCACAAGCCAAGGCATCGCACGGTTTCTTCCATCAAAGTGCACATACCCTGCAGAAGCAGTTTCATTTAACGCCAACCGAGGCGCGCGACATTGTCAGCGCTTGTGCTGACTGTCATGGACTCGCTGCGCCTTTGCCAGCGCAAAGGTAAACCCCAGAGGGCTAAAAGCCTTGCAGATTTGGCAAACGGATGTAACTCACATCCCTGAATTTGGTCGGCTGAAATATGTGCACGTGTCTATTGACACTTTCTCCTCGGCTATGTGGGCTACTGCTCACACTGGAGAGAAGGGCCGTGATGTCATTGCCCATTGGAAATTGGCTTTCTCAGTCCTGGGCGTGCCAGCTTCTGTGAAAACCGATAATGGTCCTGCCTACGCCTCGGAGAAGACACGGCAGTTTTTACACCTGTGGGGTGTATACCATACCTTTGGTATCCCACATTCTCCTACTGGCCAAGCCATTGTTGAACGCGCTCATGGTACCTTGAAGCGTGTTTTGGACAAACAGAAAAGGGGAATGCATGGAGAAACCCCACAGAGCCGACTAGCAAAAGCTTTGTATACAATTAATCACCTTACAGTACCACAAAATTCAAATAATCCTGTTATTCTGAATCATTTTTTCTCATTGCAGTCTGCAGGTGACAGACAACTGCCCCGGGCAAAAGTCTGGGTGCGGAATTTACTCACTAACCAGTGGGAAGGCCCTCATGAGCTTATCGTTTGGGGTCGTGGGTATGCTTGCGTTTCCACAGATACTGGGATACGGTGGCTACCTTCAAAATGCGTTCGCCCTGACCTACGGCACCAGAGGCAGAACAGGCAACCTCCAAATGATGACCAGAACGCCAATCATCCAAATGGCCACCAGAATGTAGATCATCAGCCTAATGACTCTTCTGATGATGACCAGGATGTCAACCATCAGGCAGATGGTCCTTCTACAAGCAGAGACTGGGATGGTCCTTCCACAAGCAGAGACTGAACTTTAAATTTCTTGTTATGGAGTCAGATAGTTAAAGCCTTAAGGACATATTTAGAATTAATAACTGATGTAGATTTCTATTTGGCATTAATAGTAGAGTTGTTATCTTATAAAACAAAAAGGGGGAATTGTAGTTACAAAAATGCTGCTAGCGAGGATTTTCTTGTTATTTTCTAAGTCCGTGAGAGACTTTTCTCTCTCACAGAAGAGGTAGCAGGGAATGTAAACAACCCAGACACCTGCAACCTTGAAAAGTCTTGTTTATGGTATAGTAAAAAAATATTTTGACAATGGATGTTTTAGGATTTTAGCCAATCACCCCCAAGGGGTGGCTGGCCCTTTGTCCAATTAGGCTATGAAGAAAAAAGTCTATAAAAGAGTTTGTAAAATAATTAAATAAATCAATCTTGCTGCACAACTCCTGCCTGCTGGATCTTCTCCTCCTCCTCCTCCCTATGGCTGCGGGACACGGTGCTATACCGTAGGAACCAGGCCTGCGGTAATAATATACTATATTGTAATTTTAAGAATTATAAGGATACATACGAGAACCGTCATATGCATTTTTATTAATGAGTCACGTTAATTTAGAACACTGGTTTATGCTGTTTATGCAGTGACAGGGGGAATCATACACACCTCAGCTGCCACATTTTATATGTGAGCAGCTTCTCAGCCTTCTCAGAACTGTTCAATAGTCACCTGCTTCAAAGAACAACAGCAGAGCAGTCCTCAGCTAAGAAATGAGGCATGATTCTGCTAAATTACTCATTCCAGAAAGCTCACCCTGCACGAGCAGTGCCATTTGAACCGATTGTGCTGCTTGTTAGTAAGGATCAGGAACCTGAACAACTGTAATGAAACTAAACCTACACAAGGGGTTATGAAGCTAGACTTAAATGTACCTGTTGTCAAAGTCATCAAGAAGATGAACATGGACTATGAAAGGAAAAGTGTGTTACTTTCTGAAAAACTTTTTACTTTCTACAAACTGAAGTTTGTAGCTCAAACTAGAGCTAAGGCGTAGGAGCTTTCTTTTGTCGTTCAACTCCTTTGTGTCCCATGAAGTGATTCATAGACCGAAAGAACGGTTTTGTGTGAAAGGGACATTTAAAAGCCATCATGTCCAACCCCTGCAATGAGCAGGGACATCTTCAGCAAGGTCAGGTTGCTCACAGCCCTGTCCGACCTGACCTTGAACGGATGACACATCCACCACCTCTCTGAAGAGCCTGTTCCAGTGTCTCACCACCCTCACTACAGAAAATTTCTTCCTTACATCTGCTTTTCCTCTCTCAGTTTAAAACTAATATCTCTTGTCCTTTTACTACAGGCCCTGCTAAAAATTCTGTCCCTGTCTTCCTCGTAAGCCCCCTTTAGGCACTGGAAGGGGCTCTAAGGTCTCCCCTGAGCCTTCTTTTCTCCAGGCTGAACACCCTGAGCTCTCTCAGCCTTTCAAGTAATTCATTAGTAGTTTAAAATCAGCTAAAATATTGTTCTGCAGAGAACGTAACAAGAAGGGTTTTTTTCTTTGAGGCATTAAAAAAGTCGTAAGATGGTTTCCACAGCAACTATGACATTACACACCAATAAAATTTCAGGTCTCCTGAATTTATTTATTTATTTGTGCCTGCAGCTTTGCCTCTGGCATAAACCTTTGCTACTGAACTGAAGCTTATGATACATGTCATGATTTTCTTCCATTGCCAAATCTGTATCTGACCAGCTAGTTTAAAAGGGAGAATTCTCATAGCTGAAAGAAGAAGGGGGATAAAAAGAGAAAAAACAACTTACTGTCAAGCTTGCATCTACAAAGACATGGATGCAGAAGTGAATATCCAGTTTCCAGAATACAGATTTTTAGCTTGCATGCCAGGCTTAGGAAGAATCCACAGTGGCTTAGCTTAAACTTCATGTAGTGAAGGGCTTGTTTTACATGTGAGTGAAGGTTGTTACAAAACGACTGCTTCAGGACCTGAATTGTTCTGGAATGCAGAAAATATAGAAACAGCAAAATATGGCCAAAAAGAAAGCCTCAGGAGAGCAGCTGCTGCAAATCTCGCTAAGGTCTGAAATGCCTGAGAAATAAATTCTGATTATTTGCTCTGTCTCCTGTGGAGATAAATCTGTGTGAAATTGAATGAGGTATAAATTACAAATGATGGTTTTCAGTGGAAGGGTGATTTTTGTTTTTTTTTTCCCTGAGTTCTTTTGAGGGTGGAAGGAGTCAAGGAGGAACCATGGTTTCTTTGCATGAAGCTATGCGAGGAAAACCTTGCTAAAAAGTAAAAACAGAACTCAACTGTGTGCTGAAGCTAGAATTGCACAGACACAAAGCTTAATTATATTTATTTATTTATTATTATAATGACAGCAAAACAGGTCTTTATGCAGATGGTGAGAGAGAATTCTCAATAGAATAAACAGATCATAAAGAAGAAGGCCAAAACCAAAACACTTGGCCTAGACTACATAAACTTTTCCTAAAACTACAGTTACTGCATTCTTCTTGTACTTTATGTCCACCTACCTGATACTCTGTCTTTCTACTCTTTACCCATTTGTAAACTTCAGCTTGAGTTACTGGCACTGTTCAGATAACACAAACTTCAGCATGTGCTTTTATCTTCATCAACAAGGTGCTGAAATTATTTGCATATATTCTAAAATACTGATTCTGATTTCAATCACCAAGCCTTTGTAAGGCCTTGACCTTACAAACTGCAAATACTCAGCTCTGACATGGTGGAACTTGGGAAAAAAAAGTGGAAGATTTGAGGATATGATAGCCCAGATGAATCAGAATCACATACATGTGTATTTAGTATTTTTGACTTTGAAAAATGGGGTCTCAACCAATAGAATGTGAAATTAGTATAGTCAGGATTTTATTGAGGAAGTTTCCTGGGGAGGTCAAGATGAAATGGTGACCTGTCCTTTTACTGAAGAGAGAGCAAAAAGGATTAGTGCTCCAGTCACTGCCGTTCCTGATTTATCTTCTGCTTTTTTCTTGTCTAAGAGTCCTAAGTATGATGCATGTTTTTAGACTTTTTCTGAAGGACACATCTTTGTGTGCTTCTCACTTTATTTCAGCTGAAAGAGAAAAGATTTAATTGCTCAAAAACTCAGTGTTAATTTATCTGTTCATGAGGTCTGTGAAAACAGTGATTGTCACAATGTGAGGATTTTGTTCAAACTGTTCCTTCAAAAGACACTGCTTTTACTAGCAAGGGCTGTTTATTTGGGGAGGGTCCAAGAAATCATTCCTGAGTATTTTGAAGTCAACACACCCCCAAAATTTTGCTTCATATTTCTGTGGTGGTCAGACTTTCATGACTTGTGGCATCAGCTCTGCTGTACAAAATCCAAAGAAAAGCAGATAAAGCATTCTCTTTGTCTTTTCTTGTGGAATGCTCCATAAATATACCATGGTGATTCAGCATTAGAAGCTCTAGTTGAAATAATTTCTCTTGGATTTGTAGTTATTCACAAATTATACTGAGTTAGAGTCTCTTTTCCTTCCCTCCTCCTCACCATAGCTGTTGCTAACTTTTAACCTTTTGAAAGTTCTTTCTGCCTCACAAAGTAGACTGCAGGAGTGCTCCAAATAGGCCCTTGTAAAATAAAGCTGCACAAATCCAATTTTGCTCTTCAACATTCATTTCCCTGTTGTGAAATGTTAAGGTCAAAGCAAGGTCAGAATTGATTTTTAACATGTCAATGAAGGTATAGAATTATAAATACCTGTTCAACTGTGTGTCAAATAAATTTTGAAATACAGATTATGCACTTACAAACACACATTAGTGTGCAAGCTTCTTATCAGGCAGAAGTTTAAATAACTACTTGTTTTCAGGCATTCAAAATAAATTCATCTCTGCAGGGTGAGGCTGAGTGTTAAGTAAGTACAGATTTAACTTCTTGGTAAGTGGTGACTTTAATGTGAATGACATAAAATGGTTTCAGCCTCCCAGGGAGCTTTAGTGCTCAAGAAATACCTGCAAAAATATCACCTTTATTGAAAGAAGGCAGGCTTTAGGTAAACTTACTCTAAAACAAACTTCTCTCCCTTCTGCCCAAGCTCATGACCACAGACCTGCTTGGATCAATGGAAAATGGAGGAACACAAATAGAGTTAGTAAGAAATCTTACAAGAAGGTGGATCTAAAAAGAATAACTTAACTTTATAGAGTGTTGTGGGCCGATGATGCAGGACAGCATCCAAGACCAGTGACTGAAAATGGGTGTCTCATACACACCTGTGCAGTGATTTTATAAGGCCAGGGTATAAAGAAGGAATATTTTCATCAGTATTGCTCAATTAGTACCAAAAAAAACCCCAAAAACAAAAACAAACCACTCTCAAATTCTCTCTTCCTGCTTTAGAAAAGCTGTATTACTTTTTATTCCTTTGACTTGTTCTGCTTCCTCCAGCTCGAATCCAACTTGTTACTAACCAAACCAGACATCCTTCTGACACCTTTGGGTTTGGTCCTGACACTCAGGACTTAAGACCACAGCTCATTTCTCTGTGTCTCCCACACCTCTGTTGATGAGAAGTACAGTTTCTTCATTTCTGCTGGGGCAAGAACACCTTCAGAAAAATGTTTCCAAATACCTGTACCCAGGAAAAGCATTTTAGGGTGCCTGTAGGATGTTTTTATTGGATCAGTTTATCTCCATGGGCAGTGACTAAAGTCAAGTGTCCAGGAACAGCATCAAAGGAGAGTTCTTTTCCTTCTAACTCTGAACCCTCTGTCCAGAAGTGATAAAATAGATGCACAAATGGAAAACAGAAAATCTCACTGAAGAGGAATTTCAGGCAGTAATCTCCCTTGGAGATGTTTCCTTTTCTCTACTACAGTCTAACCAAATGTGGAATAAAGCTCCATAAAAACACAATAACAAATGTTACTTTCTTGTCAAGGTCCCTCCTTTTTTCTAGAATTTTCTGACTAAAACAAAACACCTAAAATTAAACCATTTATCAGGAAACTGACTGAGAGGGGAACTAAAAAAAAATATGCATGTTCACTTTTTCTTTTTCTTTTCTTAATGACTGAAATTATTTTATATTCCTCCTTCAATATCAGTAGCCATATGAGTATTCTGTTTTGCTACAAATTTTTTTCTGGGAAAATTGCCTAATGTCTGTCACCATCTTCATCTGGCTGCTGTTCTTAGTCACCTGTACAATTTCCTGGTTTTGGAGTTTCCTTGGCAGTACTGTATATTTCTCTATAACCAATGCATCTGTCTCTCCCTTGCCATTGTACAAACATGCTGGATTTTTGCCAGAACGAAGATGGAATTAAAACTCTCGGTAATCTTAGGCTGAAATGAATGGTAATCAGCGTAATTATAGCAATTTCTGTGTGTTATTCTTCCATATGTTTCGAAGAAATTACCTTATTATCACTTTTCTTGGGGGACTTCTTTTTTTAATAAAAAGTAAGGTACTCCAATCTTTTTTTGCAACAAACAAGAACTGCAAAATACCTGTGGACAACTTGTCCTTGCTCTAATTCCTTGTAGAAATCTGTGTGATTTTGATTCTTGAGTGTCAAGAGCAAACTATTTTTAAAGATTAATTCAGAATTTCTGCCCCTGAAAAAGTATTCTTTATTCCTTGCAGGAGTGTACAAGGCAAAGGATAGTCATGAGACATAGAATAGTGAAGAAAAATATAATTTATTGGTGAATTGATATTTCTATTGATACTGATATCTCATAAGTAACAAATAGAGATATAACCTTCATATAGAATAGACTGAAAAAAGGGAAGCTATGACACCAGCTCTGCTAGGCTGGACAATGTATGCTAACAGATTATTTTATGCAACTACTAGGGAGAAACCTAAAAAAGGTTTCTTGGCAGAGGGATAAAAACAACATCAAACCCCTGTTTGAAATGTGTAAAATCATGAAACCTGGTAATTAATATTAGAAGATACGTAATTCCATTAGGAATGGCAGACTAGAGCAAGAAAAACATTATGGTAAGAGGACAAAAACTGAGAAAATTGCAAAAGCAAATGTTAAGAGAGGATTACTCGATAATACATATTTATTGGCCATTCCTGATAGCGATTAAGCAAAGTTTTTTATTATCTCAGTGTCACTGTAAACGTGTGGAAAAGCTGAGAACCAGTGGAAATGCTTAGTGGTCAAAAGAGGAAGAAAATAAAGCTGTCACATAGACACATAGAGACTCCTAATTAATAAATAAATAAGGAAAAATGCCAGGGCTGGGGAGAAAATGATTGTAATGTTCATAATATCAGACACACCCAGAGAGTGATGGCAAGTCCAGAGACACATAGGATATTATTTACATTTGTCTAGTGTGAAGATAAAAGAATATTTTCATTATGTTGCCAGTTATAAAATAAATCCAAGTTCCCCCCCCTTTTTTTTTTTCCTTTCAGATGTAGAAACACAGGAGTCCCATACAACTGAATTTCACAGAATCCCAAAATGGTTTGGGTTGGAAGCCACATTAAAGCTCATCTCATTCCATTCCCTGCTGTTCTTTAATCTGTATGTGCAAATGTTAAAAAGTATACAAGAAGTCAGGTCTAGGAGGTAGAGATGGGCTGTCCACCTTTTGCTAAAAATCCTGCACGATATCTCTTGATGGAAATAAAAGCTTTGTCTCTGTAGTGTCTTATTACCAGGCACTGGCAATGTATTTAAAAGCATTAATCTCAGGACTAAAACCTGAGATTTAAACACAGAAGAAAAAAAAACCTCATAAATGCACTGTGGATGAAGTCACACTGCAGGAGAAAAAGTTTTGTCCCCAGTGAAAAGAATTAAATAAAGCTGAAGCGCAGTTCTTATCAAAAAGTCATAAATTACACTGACCTGTTGAATACCCTGCTTAGATTACTTAAATAGCAATGCAGTTATGAAGCTGGGACAAGGATGGTTTGCCATTCTGATCAGTTTTTTTTTCAAAAGATGACATTTCTGGAATGCACCCTTATACACAGAGAACAGAACTGCAAGGGGGTGGTTAAGCAGAGGGATTCCTTTGTCAGTCAGCTTGTAATATGAATTTTGGGTAGAACTACTCCACAGTGCACAGAGTTCAATTCTGAAAACATATCTTATTCCCCTTTGAAAGCCCATTTTGATTGTTTACATGACTCCTGAAAAAGGATTTGCTGGGCCCAGGTTGCCCAGGTTCTTATGAAATTTTGTCATGAGTGGCTTGACTCTACACAAATGGAAAACCTTTGTCCAAGGAGAGAACTGTGGTCAGTTGTTCCAAATTTGTGGCCATTGGCACAAAAAAACACCCTTTTCTCCCACGAACCAGATATTATCATTACTTAATAGGACTAGATGCTATTGAACTAATTTGCCATATTTGAAAACATAAAGCCACTTAGACATGTAAAAATAAGAGGATTTGGAAGGAATATTTCTGCCTACATGGTAATCTCATCCGTGTCTGGCTGTCTCATGCTAATCCAGAAATGTTTTTCTTAACAAATTCCTTCAGAAAAATATTTGACCATAGCACATCAAGTAACAACTGTGAATGCTTCTTAATAGCAGTGCAACTCATGAGGAGCTTAGGTCTTCTTGAGTACTCCACAGCTTTTGTTTGGGGTGTGTTGCGGGTTGGGTTTGTAACCGGGCAGAAACACCAATTTAGTGTAGTGGTTTGGTCTAAAATACTCATTACTGTTTATCTTCTGTGAGATAAGAATTAGGAGAAATGCAAAGCAGGCACCAAACTTAAAAGAATATAAAGAAGTTTATTAACAGACCTAAAAGAAGAAAGGGAAAAAAAATTATACCACCTTCAGAACTCACCCCCTCCCCCCACCTTCCTCCCTTCTCCCACTGACAATGGAAAAAGACAACCCTTAAGATGTTCAGTCTGTTACCACTTCCATAATAAACTTGTTCAGTCCATTTAGAAAGAGAAGTCTCTTTTTGCTCGTGCTATGAAAACATTATCACAACGAGACAGCCGCCCACTTCCAAATATTGTTCAGTCCATTCAGGAAGAGAAGTCTCTCTGCTCGCAATGTGAGTCCCTTCCCCCGACTTGCAGCTTTTCCCGCAACTGCTTTTGAGGGTCCACTCTTGAAGTTTTTTGGGGTACAATTTTAAGGTTGAGCCGTTCAGAAACAAAAAAACAGAGGCCCTTCCCCTTCCCTGGGAGCAAAGGGTCTTTCTTATCTTCATCTTTAAGACTATCTCTGGGAGCATCTCTAGGAATTGAGGTTTTTCTCCTTTCGCATTTGGAGCAAAAGTCCTCATCTGGTTCATCTCTCTCTGTCCAAGCTTCTCATGAAATTACAGCTGTGTCAGCATCTGCCTATTGCTTACGAGTTGAACACTCCACCCCCCAGATCTTCATGGAATTACAACGGGATACTCTGATACATCATAGCTTCACAACAGACTTTCAGCTTTAAGCATCTCCTCTCTCTCTTCCCTCAGGTTTTCAGCTCTTCACAGCAATAAAAGGGTTAATCTCACCTTGGCCTTGCAGCTGTGTCCCTTATCGCTGTTGCTCACCTGATCTCTGCCGGACAGTGGTGCCGCTTTGCTGAAATCTCGGCCGCAGTGGAGGGGGGGTGGTTCCGAGCTGCTCTGGCTGCCCACAGCAGGGCTGGGGGGGTTCCATGGTGGAACAGGCCCATGGCTCCAGGATGGCCGTGGCCCGGCCCATCCTGGCCCAAGCAGGGCCTGTCCGGGCCCGCTGGCCCCCGCATGGGGCCTGCAGCCACCTGTGCCAGCGCCGGAAACGAGAGAGAGCTTGGGGGGGAGTTTGTCTATTCTTAAGTGTGGATCACAGAGGCGGGCACAACTTTAAGTGGCGTAAAGAATTGTCCATATTCAAACTGGCCACTGATAGGTTCTGTCAGGTCCCAGAGGAAGCTGTAAGCACCCCTTAGCAAGGACAGCCCTTCCAGGACTATGCCTGCTAACCCATAACAGGTGTCACATGGGTGTCGTAAGACACAAACTGGGGAGTTAATATAGAGAAGATAAAAAGAGTTTCACAGGGATTTTTTTCGAGAGATGTGCTAAAACTGTCAGAAAACAGAAAGATGTTCATGACTTCTTGACACCAGAATAACTGCTGTCAAAAACAGAGAAGAGGAAAAAAAATGGGAAAAAAAAGAAAAAAAGAGAAGTTATGATTCACTTAGTGCAAAAGGTCCAGTGAAAAATAAAAGTTTATAAATTAGTAAAGGGCAAAGGGAGAAGCTGGGAGAAGCTGCAGAGAAGCCCTCCCTGAAGAGGGTGGCCAAGTCATGCTTTGGTAGCTGTGTGCAGATCCTCAGCTGCCTACCAGAGTGACAGAGCACTTAAAAGGGTCTCAGCTCTTTTCCTCATCTGCCCTCTCCTCATTTCCCCTCCACCCACTGCTGTCAAAAATCATTGAAGGTTTTCACATGACAGTTTCCATGGCTGGTTTATGGCGTCTCTAAGGACAGAGTTTAATAGTTCTACACCAAATGACCTCAGCACTTCCAACTGTGTAAAGTATTTTCAGATTGCAGTGATGTGTGTATCACTTTTTCCTTTTTTTTTTTTTTTTTTCTGTGCTGCAAATCCCCTTGGTAACAGGAAGCTCGCTATTAGCTTTGTCAGCTGAACTGCCATCTCCCATCAGTAAAAAAAAAAACAACCCAAAACAACTAAAATCCTGGCTCTGTGCCAGGAATCCCAGAGCCTGACAGACTGTAAATGAGCCCTCTGGTTTTCCAAGCACATCTGTTGCCTTTGTCATGTTAAAACTGATTCCAATTCACTTGCACGCTTGTAAATTAACTAAAATGATAGTCCTAAGGACAACAATTTAGCAGAGCTGAACAACCAGATATTACCAGTATGGTGTAACTGTGTTGTGTTCATCAGGGCTTTTATATCTTTCATAACTTGGATGTGTTGATCTAGAACAAACCACACATTGCAGTCATTTAATTTATACAGTTGTACCATGCCTTGGCTCCTCAACACATTTTCTACTAACCTTCCAAAGAACAGGAAATAAAATAAGATTGAAGAAATTCTAGGTGCAGCTAAATTGCCTGGCTTTTTGTATTTCTTTTTTTTTTTTTTTTTTTTTTTAGCTTGTGTGTTTGGGGATCATTTTTGATGTTCTTGTTTTCTTTTGGTTTGGTTTTTAATCCTTCTTAGTATATATCTATCACAATGAATTTGATTAGTTCAAATACGATTTTGATTTACTTTGTGTCTTTTTAGAATAACTCTTTTAGTGTGTGTTAACATAAGCTTTTTCTGAGCATATTAAAAAAGGTTTGCTTGGGAATGAAACTGAAATATATCTAATAATTGTATGTCGTGTATGTCTGTGAACTTGGATAAACATTTGTATAAACTTCCTGCTTTTGTGTTTGGCTTTGTAAATATGTTCAACCTCTAGAAAAGGCATCAATAAACTCCATATATCCAAAGGCCTAATTTGAATTTAACGTGAAAAGCAGCTGAGTGATGTTACCTACCTACTACATGTTCCATGTAGAGTTGCTGCAATAAGTTGTGGTTTCCGAAGAGAAGAATACATATTTCATTTGGATTTTGCTAGGAAAGTGTCTAAGGGTTGTAGTAGAATAAGTTTTGTCAGTATAAAATTATATAGTTAAAAAAAATAGCTGTTAGGTATCGAGATTTCAGTGTTTTCTGTACATTGTGTTAGATTGTCGACTCTAGAAAAATCTTAAACTGATGATTTCCAAAACTCTGCCACTGACGTGGCTCTCTCTTTGATCATTATTTGAAGCTGACATTTCTCTGCATCTGGAATACTTGTGCTATGTAACTGGTTTTTTTTCTAGAGATAAACATGCAGGTGGAAATTACTGGACATTTTGCTTCACATTGTTCAGAACTTTATGGGATCATGAGAGGCATATTTATGTAAATAATACCAGAAGGCACATAGACAATGACAGTTTGGGCAAAGAATTGGTTAGCAAAGAACTCATGAAAATCTGACCTGGAAACAAAGAGAGTTTTACTTGTTCAGAGCCTAAATTAGTGTCAATGTAGCCTGATAAGAAATTGAGACATTCTAAAAACTAGTTAGATGTCTCTAACTCTTTTGCACTTTTATACCCAAACTGACTATAATAAGATGACTTTACTGTTCTACCCTTTTCTTCCTCTACTTCTGACATCCCAGAAAGCAAATTTTATATAATCACAGCTAAAATCTTCAGTGACTCCTGTCTATAATTTCTAAACCCTCTTTAATCCTCTTTTTTGTCAACTTTTATGTTCTTCACTCTTCTGTCAAGACTCAAAATATCATATCCTTCTCACACTCTTGTCTTTCCATATATGTACTTTACAGTTTCTGTAGTCATCTTATTTCACTAGTGTTTTCTTGTCTGTCCAACATAAAAATTCACCTTTCCTACTATAAAGAAACCTCTGCTACTTTTCATTACCCAACATCCAAGATAAAAAAAACACAGCATGCAATTCATCCCACCAACAACTGGCAATGTATTAAATAATAATTCTAGTTAATTCATCATATTTCAAAGAAAGGTGATGATTAAAAAGAGAGTGAATAGTTATGGGATGGTTAGGAAAGTGATCTTTTTTTCCCCAGGGCAATTTATTAAAGATTATCAAAGTTATGGATTGTAAAAAGTTAAATTTAAAAAATCCTGAATTGTAAAATCCCAGATTAAATTTTATATGGACAGTTGTTAGCGTATATTAAAGTAGGAAAAAATCAAACACATACATGCACGAGACAAATCTCAAACACAAATAAATCTCATCAAATTCATGATACTTCAAACCATCTTAGAAAAAAAAAAAAAAGAGAAAAGAAAAGGAAAGCAGGAAAAACCTAAAAAAGAAGATAGGTAGACAAGGGCAAGATTTATGATTACAGTTTTGAAAGCAAACAGAAACTAAGGTCCCAAAAGAGTAGAGTAGCACACACTGTATTGTGCACAGCAGAGTAACAAGGTATATAACTTACATAATAATTGAGTACATTGGAACATAAATGAGGTTAATTTTTAGGACAAAATGAGCAGGGCTTGTTACCCTACTGAAATTAGTAGGAACTGCTAACCTTACTAAAAGGTAAATAAGGAATGAGCTATTTATTGAAATAACAATGAGCAATTAGCAAATAAAAATTCTCAGCTTCATCTTTCTTGACTGCCTTAAACTTCTTAGACCAGGAAATGTCTTTATCTTCTTCTGCAACTAAGGGCTGAGTCCTACAGCACACAGACATGCTGAATAATACATCAGTCCTTGTCATCTTGGGTCAATAAAACTGTTTTGGGGCTAGAATAATATTTACTGTGAGAATTGGACAGTTTGCAATATACATAGCTAGGGACCTTGTTTTAGTCTGAATTGTAAAGTAAAGCTTTTGTTTTAAGGTGAAGCATAAGCCTACACTGTACCCTAGAGAATTTAATAAAGGGATATTAATATTTATCTAGTCCTACTAATATTGTCCTAAAAATTAAAAGTACCCTCTGGAATAAAGCTATTCTAGGCTTTACTAGAGTGCTCAAAAATTCCTTTTATCTTATTTTACTTGTCCCTGAGAAAAAGTTATGCATGGTTAAAATATTGACAAGGCAAGAGGCTCTCAAATATGCATTTCTTTTAATATCATAGGTGCCACTCATACCTGTGGTGTAATATTGATATCCTGTGTATGATTCTGTAAAGATTAGTTTTACACAAATGTAAACCTACAGCAAGATTCAGACACTGACACTGCAATAACCTGAAACCTGAATTTAAATTGAAATAAGGAAGAAAGGCACTTTTGGAAACCACCAGAAAAGTTATAAAAAAAAGCAAAACCCAAGCACGTTTCAGTGCTTGACATGAGCTGGAACCTGCCACAGAAATATCTATGTACATAAAAGGTTCTCTGCTCCCTTCCTCCACTGCCACCTCTGCTGCTGTTGACCCAATTCATTCATTTTCACCTCTTCAAGTGCCAGCAGTGCATATAAAAAAAAAATTAATATCTGCTTAGTTCACATAGTGACAGTACATAAGTATTTAGAACCTCATTTGTGTACATTGGTCTCTATAATAATTCTTTAATAATTCTTTCTTTATATAATAATAGTTTTTAATAGTCTTTTTTTTTTTTTCAGCTGCTGTAATATTTACAGGTTGCTCCAGTGAACCAAAGTGAAATGGCTGCGTTGCTTTGTGGAGTAATGAGAAGCAGCACCAAAACCAGTGGTGAGACTGAAGGATTTAAAATGGACTGGGGCATTTCCTCAATGTAAAATATCAAATAGACTAAGCTGTCAGTGAAAGCAGTACCTTTAAATTCTTCGTGTAAACAACTTATGCACAGAAGTAATGAAGCCATGAAAAATACATTAAATAGTTGTAATTTTGCCATTCCACATCATCGTGCACCTAAGTGCATCACCTGAAGCAGCAAAGCACAATACTTCGCCATTCTAATAGAAATTACTATTTTGTTTTAAAGTAAAAACTTGGGTTTTGTACCTTTGACTATCAAGTTGCTACAGAAAAAAAAAAAAAAAAAAAAAATTTCCATATCAGAAATACTGAAGGACAAAAGCTCTGCTCAAAGAAATACGTTCTCAGTGAGGAATACTTTTTTATTTTGATTTAACTGAAAAATCTGACATTCTGGGGCATGTAATTCTTACAACATTCAGCATTAAAAATGTGATTTTTCTTCTGCCAGCCTGGCATGATTTTCTGCCTGTGCTTCTGGGCTACATTATGGTCTGCCCAAGCTCAGTTAAAAAATACATATACCTTCAAAATTCTTATTTGAGAGAGCAACTTTAATTTTATATTCTTTATTTTCAGGGTTTTTTTCTACTGTTACAATACAAATATTTACTCTTTGGAAGAAAATAACATTACCTGCATTCTTATGTACATTAAAAATTAAGGCCATGGCAAAGGGGCAACCCAAAGCTGGTAAAGGTATGGGCATGATGAAAACAGTGTGAGCTACAGAAAAGGAGTTGAGAAGTTTTTAAATATTGTTGAAGCAGTCAGTTTCTCAGTATATTTCCGGCACCAAGCAGTAAAATCATGGGTCAGACTGTGTTAACACCACAGTTTTTACCACATACTCACTTGCCAAACTCATCACTGCTGAGAGAAGACTGAAGGGTTTAAGAAATCAAGGGAAAACCTTGAAGTCCATGCTAGGATTTTACAAAGTAAGAGAGTCACACAGTGGAACAGGAATCTTCTTCATCTGATGCTTTGCAGTAATTGCACTTTCTCTTCTAAAGTGATATTCAAAGCAGGACAGCTCAATAACCTTCTCACATCTTCCCCTTGTAAACATGTAGTGGCACCATGTCTGCTCACAGTCTGTCTTACAGGAGGAGGTGGTGTGGAAAGAAGGGTACCAAAAAAACTCCCCGAGAGCTGAGGAATGTGTTAGCAAAAATAATTGGTTTGTTGTTTGTTTTTTTTTTCCTATCAAGACACTGAGAAATTATTATCAGCTCTGATTTCAACGAACTTATCCCCAAGCCCTTAAAATAATCTACTAATACTATATAAATAATATTAAAATAATCTATTAATACTGTATTTTAATATAGCTATAAATACCTTAAAGAATGACTAGGAGGGAGAAATTATATTTCAAATATTTTTTTCTCACAGTATGTCAAAATGGACAAATAACCCAAGCAAACAATTAAGCCATAAAAAAAGCCCCACGCCTTAGAAAACCAGAAGAAGGGTGGCAGAGTGACGTGCTGCATCACACTTTCACAGAATCACAGAATCACTTATTCCAGTTGGAGATCCCTCTGTTGAGTCCAACCTGTGAACCCCACCTTCACCTTGTCCCCAGCCCAGAGCCCTGAGTGCCACCTCCAGCCCTTCCTTGGACACCTCCAGGGATGGGCACTCCAAACCTCCCTGGGCAGCCCCTGCCAAGGCCTGAGCACCCTTTCCATGGGGAAATTCCTGCTGCTGTCCACCCTGAGCCTCCCCTGGCCCAGCCTGAGGCCGTTCCCTCTCCTCCTGTCCCTGTTCCCTGGCAGCAGAGCCCGACCCCCCCGGCTGCCCCCTCCTGTCAGGGACTTGTGCAGAGCCACAAGGTCCCCCCTGAGCCTCCTTTGCTCCAGGCTGAGCCCCTTTCCCAGCTCCCTCAGCCGCTCCTGGGGCTCCAGCCCCTTCCCAGCTCTGTTCCCTTCCCTGGACACACTCCAGTCCCTCAATGTCCTTCTTGCCATGAGGTGCCCAGCGCTGACCCCAGGACTGTAGGTGGTCCCTCTCCTCAGCAGTCCCCCAGTCCTCCTGCTTCTACCAGGAGTTTCAAAATTAATTTCTTTCTGAAATTACTTAATTACATTCAGAAACAAAAGTTTATGATTTTTACAATGGGCTAAGAGTAAGATAAAAACTCGTGTCTTCAGGGAAAGTGAGTTGAGCAGTGCAGAACAGACTTCTGAGGCTGCAGTCATCCATCCACTGTAAGGACAGTCACATTTACCTGGTGCATGAAATAATGGGCAGGGGTGTCTTAATATGTTTACTGAGATGGAGCAAGAGGTCTAGTTTCTTCACTTAGAATGTCAGGGCTCACAGCTCTAACAGAATACCTTTCCTTCTCAGGAGAAAGGGGGAAAATCTTGTCATTTTCTTGTAGTCTTTCTAGCTGTGGTGTATTCTGCAAGAATACCAAGGGCCTGAAATTGCAACACATTAGCTGTAGCCATCAGAATAAAGAAAGCAAAATGCTGCAGTCTCTATCAATCACATCCAATGCAACAGTTAAAAAAATTAGAGTGTTAGCAAAAGGCTATATCCTATTCCTCAGCTCATGATTCCAACTTTAATAGCTTTGATGTCAAGAAAATGCTGTCAGTGACCATGTGTTTGCCAGGTATTGAAAGGGCAAAAGGACAGGGAACAGCAATTCTCCTACAAGGAGAATAATTTTCGTATCATGGGGGATTCAAATGTGGAATAATCATGAAGACTGGAGTGACTGAGGGTTTTTGTTACTGCTTTGAGCTTAATGAGATCCAACTTTGTCATTTGACTCAGAGAAGTCTGGGAAGTCAAACACCAACACATAACACTTCTCAGGTCATTATAATGTTGTAGCCTAGAGCTACAGGTGATAAAATTCTTTCATAATTTTATTTAAACAAAAGTAATTGGAAACGTGAAAGACCTTGATTGTTAATCAGACAAATATTCAGACAAGAAGCTGGTGCCTAAGAGTTAAAAACAAAGAGGCAAATATTTTTTCCCCTGTTGGATATCTAGATTACCTAGTATGTCTGACATTCCTCCATTTAGAACTGATGGCATTCTGTGATCATTAAAGTACCCTAAACATTTGAAGTTAATTTTTTTTCTTAAATTCAAAATTTTAATATTTAAAATTTCCCATAAAATCCAAAGGTCAAGGGAATGCTGAATCCAAGGAAGGCTTTTTAACTTTCTCCTCAGATTCTTATGATACATGGTTTCATCTGAGGGTTCCCCTTCATTTCATGCACGAAAAAATGAACAACTGCTTTCATTCATGGTGGAAAGAAAAAAATGCTTCATTTTTTTGAAGTCTCTCAACTAGTTCTGTACCATCCCAGGCAATTAACTACCCCTAACAATCTTCATGATGGTCCTGTAAGTATTCCATCAAACATCATCTGGGCATGGTGGAAGAATCATGGATTTGCTGAAGTACATCCTTAGTAAATTGTGTCCCTGCAAAGTTACTCAAGTGTTACTGTCAGCTAAGCTTCCCATCCTTCATCACCCTGATAATCAGCTGGCTGCTGAAGATCATATATAACACAGATCTGCCATTTGCAGGGCTTCACTTGAAAGACTGATGCTCCCAGTGACATAAATTGTGACCAAGATTCTCAGGCACAAGAAATACACGCTGACATCACATTTCTGCACTTTACTGTGGCACTGACATTTATCCTGTTTATTGCCAAGTGAGAGATGAAGCGAAAATAAAGGGCTAATGAAAGATGTCATTAAACTTCCATGAAAGTTTAAGCCATGAATTTAAATGGAGCTGTGTAAGGGATGTGCAGGAAATGCAGCACTGAGCCATCCCAAAACCTCAGATGTGAGAGGGTCCTGCAGAGGTGGACCCTTGAAATCCTCTGTCAAGGACATAAACACAAAAAGAGATTATATAAACCTGATGGACACTGTGTCCCTGCTTCAGCCTCTGGTTCAGGAACACGGACCAGTCTTTCTGGGCTCCGTAGCACCAGCCAAATTCCACAGATCAGTAAGTTATTCTTTTGTTGCTTTTTTCCCCCTCCAATTTACAGAGAAAAGAGACTTTTCTCATGAGTGGAGAAAATCTGATTGGGTGAGGAGGAGACATTCAAAGAAACTGACAGTGGATGAAATCTTCTGGCCTTCAGCAAGGAAACTTGATTTCTCTAACATAATTAAGATAAAAATAAATGATAACAATTTCAGTGTTTAGGTTTGTAATTTTGGAATGCAAAGGTGGCTAATCCCCAGATTTTTGTCTACAGAACACATTCTGACTTTCTAAAAATGGCATACCAATAGAACAATAAACCCCAAACAGCAAAAGGGGAATATAAAATCTCTCTCTTTCTTCCTGCCATACTCCCCCACGCACCACAGGTTGGTTTCTGACACTTACAGAGAAATAGTTTTCCTTAAACTGAAGAATGCCAGGTTTATAGCATCCTTGAAACACTTTTTGTAATGCCTGTATCTCACATCTTATCAGAGGTATCTCCTGTGGTGTAGGATATGCGCTGCCTGACTGCCTCTCCCTCAGTTACTCCCAGAACTAATCTCCCAAGCATCACACAAAAAAAAAAGCTGACATGGAGGTACTTGGTTTAGCCATGCACAGCCTTTACATCTCTTTATAACACAATATAAAATGTATATTTTATATACATTAAGAAAATGTCAGAACTTCTTAGGTAGCCTTCTTGTGATATTTGTGAGTGGCTGTTCATGCAGACTGTAACAGATTTTGCACTTTCACACTAAGTTCAGCAAATACAGGTGTGGCTGCTAGAACCATAATTTCCATTTTGAGAGAACAGCAATATGCTTCCTTTTCCATGTGCGTGTCTAAAAACCTCTGTTAAACTGTGCTTTCTTTCAGTGTGCCAAGCAGTTACACACTGAAAGATGGTTACCTGCTCAATATTTCCTTCACTCTAAACTTCTGGCTTCTCTTAACTGAATAAAATCTCTGAAAGCTTAACAGTCTCTCTGCAGTTGTAAAGTGCTCTTCTGGCTTAATAAGAGGAATGTTACAACAGATTTGATTTTTTAATCATTTAACCATTCGTGAATTGGAATTTTCTTGTTAAATGGTAGAAAGTTCTCTTCCTTAAGAAAAAAATGTTTTAAGCAAAAGTGAAAGGGTTTTAAAATGTAAGCATACATACCTATGTATATATATACACATACATATTAATATAAAAATATAGGGCAGATGGTCAGTAGACTAAGGTAAAAAACAACTGTATCAGCATTATATCAGCATTGTCACAGGTGGATCTACTGGATTAGAAACTATGTACAGAAACTGTGTTCAGAATTCATAGGGACAGGTGGATTTCACCTGAGAGTGCTGACAGAGCAAGGACAGTATGACCTGAAAAATACCATACAATTAAGAGAAGATCCATGATAGCTGAAGGGGACATCTTTAAGGAGAGCAAGCACAAAAAAGTCTTTAAAACATACCAGCTATGGGTTTTTTTTTAAATCCCTTCATAGTGTTTAATATGACAAATAGTAGCACTTAGCAGAGAAACTTATTCCAGAAAAACTCTGCTACTAGTCTTGAGTTTCAACAAATGGAAGTTCCGTTTTACATCTGAGGCAGAATGACTTTGTGAAGGGGATTAGAGCGTCCAGGTAGGTGTGGGACAGAATGACTGGTTGGGTGATGCTCTGGTAAAAAGGACTTGGAGTCTGTGTGGCCACCGGGTTGAAAATAAGTGAGAAACAGGTTTTCATGTAGAATAAAGAAAACTGCACACCCAGCAGGTCAGGGAAGTTATTCTCTACCTCTGATCTGCACTAATGCGGCCATAACTGAAACACTCTCTTCAGTTTTTGACACATTTTAAGAGCAGCGAGGGATTTGTTCAGCAGTGAGTTGCCAAAATGGTTAGGGAAAGAGATTTGACCTATGAGGATAAGTTAAAAGAGTTGCTAAACATCTTGTTTATTGTGAGAGAATGCAGGCTAGGAATCAAATGATCTGTCAGGCACCTGCAACTAAATATGGTAAGGATGATGAAGATACATCTGGGTAGTGCCACACGATAAAAATAGTGGTGGTAACAACATGTTGCAGCTTAGGATGTTAAAAGTGGACATGAAAACCTCTAGGAATGAGGGGAGTGCACTAATAGGAGGTTTGACAAAGATTGTAGCTGAAGAAAGTTTTGAAAATGCTAAGTAGGTTTAGATTAGCTGGATAATCTCCTTGTCCAAACTGTCACTATTAGCACAAAGAACTCCATTGGGTTTGCAGGACACAGAAGTGGACAAAATGGCATTGCTTTTGTTTTCAGAAATTGTCCCTGTAACTATGAGTTAAATGATAGGATTTGCACTGTAGTGTGTAGTTCAATAATTTTATCCTTTATTTCTTTTAAAGTGTGCAGATAAATAGGATAGGGCACTGAGAAGCTGGTTTTTGTGCTCAAAGATTTCATCTTCTATACATGGGTCGTTGTCATAAAAAAAAGAAAATCAGTATTAGATTAACAACTGAGATAACTTTTGTTCCCAGTTCTCACAGGTTTTATTATTTTGCCTGAAAAGAAAGAAAAAGCAAAAGAGAGAAAGAGAGAAAGATAAAAAAAACTAAAGAAGATAATAAGAAAGAAAGAAAAGAGTGATGGAAAAGAAAGGAAAGAAAGGAAGAATGGAAGAGAGAGAAAAGGAGAAAGAAAAAGGAAAGAAAGGAAAGCGAGATAGGAAACGAAGAGAGAAAAAAGAAAAAGAAAGGAAAAATGAAGAAAAGAGAAAGAAAGAAAGGAAAGAAGGGAAGAATGGAAGAGAGAAAAAGAAGAAAGAGAAGGAGAGAAAGAATGAAAAGAAAAAAGGAAACTAAGGAAAGAGTGATAGGAAAGAAAGAAAGAAAGAAAGAAAGAAAGAAAGAAAGAAAGAAAGAAAGAAAGGAAGAAAGGAGCAGGGGAAAAGAAGAATGAGAGAAAGCGAAAGAAAGAAAAAGAAAAAGAAAAAAGAAAAGAATAAAAGAAAAAAGAAAGAAAGGAAGAGAGAAAGAAAATAACAAAAAGAAAGAACAAAAGAGACAAAGAGAATGAACATAGAAACAGAAAGAAAAAAGAATAGAGAGAAAAGAAAGAAAATAAAAAAAGAAAAGAATAAAAGAAAAAAAGAAAGGAAGAGAGAAAGAAAATAACAAAAAGAAAGAACAAAAGAGACAAAGAGAATGAACATAGAAACAGAAAGAAAAAAGAATAGAGAGAAAAGAAAAAAAAAAGAAAAAAGAAAGTGAAAGAACAAAAGAGAATGAACATAGAGAAAGTAGGAAACAAAGAAAGAAAGAAAGAAAGGAACTAAAGAAAAAGGAAAAGAAAGAAAAGAGTGGTAGAAAAGAAAGAAAAGAAAAGGAAAGAAAAGAAAGAAAAGAAAAGCAGGAAAAATGGAAGAGAGAAGAAAGAGAAAGAAAGGAAAGAAAAAAAAAGGAGAGGAAGGAAAGAATGAAAAGAAGGAAGAAAGGACGAGAGTAAAAGAGAAGAAAGAGAGAAGGAAAAAGAGAATAAAAGAGAGAAAAAGAAGAAAGAAAGAGGAAAGAAAGGAAGAAAGAAGAAGGAAAAAAATGAAAGCACAAATGAAGAGAACAAAAGAGACCATAAAAGAGAATGAACATAGAAAGAAAATGAAAGAAAGAAAAGAAAGAAAGAAAAAGATAGGAAAGAAAGGAAAGAGAGAAAGAAAGAAGAGAAAACAGGTAACAGGTGGGGGGAGAGAAAGAGTGAGAGAGGCAGATTAGGCTGAAAACTTCACCCCTCCGTGCATGCCAGCGCTCCCGCTGACGCTCTCCATCAGGTCTCCTTGGTGCCGAGGGTCCCACAAAAACATTGAGTTCAGCACGTGGGCAGACACTTGGGCTGGGGGAATGGCCAGGTACCTCCCCTGGCGGGGGAGAAGTTTGGCACAATCTCTTGCAACAGCCTCTGCATCTGTTGCATCACTTTGCTTCCTGTGCAGTGCTGTGCTGCAAGGCCTCAGCAATGGGCCTGGGAGCGCTTTGGGGCTCTCAGAGAGATAATGGTTCCTCCCCGCCTCTTCTTCTTATATTTCTCCTTGTTCTTCTTCTTGTCCTTGTCCTTGTTCTTGTTCTTCTCTGTGGTGGTGCAATGTTTTTTTATTGTATTTTTATATGTTCTCTGTACCCCGATGGTTTATCCCTACCTTCCCCACTCCTATTCCCAGTTAGTTTGCCCCAGACCCAAGCCGCTCCCCCGGTGCTCCCTACATGGTTGTTCTCCTCCCCTTGGTCTAGCTCTTTCCCTATCAATCACCCAAACCCCTCCCCGTTGTTCCCGAAAGTTCAGTGTCCATCACCTGAACCCTCCCAGTTTACCCTTATATGGTTCCCGTCAATCTCCCCCAATACCCTACCCCTCTGGATACCTCCCCCTTTGGAAATCCCCTAAATCTCGATGCCCCATTGGGGCATGTGATTCCTTTCCCTCCACCCCTTGAGGCTACTGGCCCAAGGAAATGTCTATCCCTGTCCCTATCCCTCCCCTAAGGACCCCTATTGGTCCCCTGTTAAGCCCTCCCCATGGTAATTCCTCCCCTTATAATGTATCACCCAGAGCCGCTCGAGGCTTGTCCCTTGTGAGTTTTCTTCAATAAACTTGGATTACCTCCTGTGGCAAGCCTCCTCACTACTTTTTATTCTCTCCCTCGTTCCTGACTGCTGACAGCTACTGTGCCTGGGGCTTCAGCTCCCCTGAGCAGAGCTGAGCTCCTGAGGAGCAGCTTTAAAGCTGAGAGCCTCCGGCTGCCCCTCACTCCTGCCAAACACCGCAGGTGCTGGCCGGGCTGAGAAGCGAGCGGTCACTGCTACAGCTGGCGCCCAAATTGGGGCCTCCCTGAGGGTCCGACACCCCACGCCAAGGATTGTTTCTGAAATCCATTGGCACGTCAGCACCCCGGTGGGAGCAGACCCATTTTTGTCAGGTGGCGCTCCCGGGGACGGACACGGTAGTCCCTCAGTGCCGGAGGGATCACGTCCAGGGAGAGGGACCCTGCCTACAGCACCTTTGTCCAGAGGAGCAAGTGGTGAGTATCCCTGTTGGCCAGGGGATCAGAGTGGGGCCATTGTGTGTGTGTGTGTGTGTGGAGGGGTGCCCCCTTTGTGTGGAGGAGTGAGTGTGTGAACCCGAGTGCTCCCGGACCCTTTCTTTTAGGTTCTTTTAAGTTTGCATTTTAGGGGTAGGTAGGGGTAGGGGTAAGTGCTGTGCTGACAGTTTTATTTTTCAAGAGTGTTTGGCCCCCAGTTTTATCAGTTTTGTGTTTGTCAGATTTTTTAAATATGGGTGCACGTTTGTTGGCACAGCAGCGAGGATTTTATTTCCCAGTTGTGGGACTCCTGGAGGGAGGGGGGAAAAAGTTCAAAAAGGGGTTGTTGAAACAATTTGTTCGATGGCTCTTTTTCCATTTCCTGCAGGTGTGCCCTCGCTCCCCTTCTGGAATGTGGTGTGAGCGACGCTCACTCAAAAGGTGAATGAGGGGGACACCCAGGCATCCAAATTTATCCCGTTGCATGTTTTAATTCGGTTAACAGTTAGAGAGAGGTTGGGAATGGAAAGAGAGCCCCCCAGTTCTTTCCCTGTTCCTCCTCACACCTCTACCCCTTCCCCTAATCCCTCTCTGGGTGGTTCCCAAGGAGCAACCCATGTAATGCAGGGTAGCCGCAGTGGTGCCAGTCTCCCTGGCTCCTCGCGAACCCCCCAGTCCCCTGGTCTTGGTCGGCAGGGCCCGCCAGCCAAGACTTCTATCCTCAAATCCTCTACCCAAGTTCCGTCTCCCAAAGTTGTTAGGTTTGATATCCCCAGTTCAGACCCATCCACCCCTGATTCCACTTGTTCTCCCTGTCCATCTCCATGTCCCTCCCGATCTCCCCGGTTCTCCCGAGCATCTCCCTATCCTTCCCCTCGTCCTTCTCGCTGTTTCCAAACCCCGTTACCATCACCCTATCCATCTCCTAGCCCCTCACTCCTATCGCTCCTGAACCCTCAAAATGGCTTCCGAGGAGCGCAAGATGGAGGGGACCGCGTGGTCGGACCCCCCCTCTTGTGCTTCTTCTCCCCATAATCCCTTTCTGTTAAACTCTTTCTCTTCCCTTCCTCTGCCTGAATTTCTTCCCTGCCCCTCACCACAACCCTTTTCCCAGGACCCCGAGCCCCTTCCTCCTCCCTCGTGGGAGGTGCTTCAGGACCGGTCCGCCTTTTCCGGGGCGGAAGCCGGCCCTGCCCCTGTTCCCTCCCACTTCTCTGCTGACCCTGCCTCCCCACTTCTACCTTCCGGTTCCCACGCTCTAACATCCGGTTCCCATGACATCGGAGCCGGATGTGATGGGCCTGGGGCCCGGAACCCGGAACTGGGGCTGGTCTACCATGCTGCACCTGTTACCTATGGTGGGGTAGGAGGAGGAGGCCTCCGAGGATGGAAGCCTTTTTCCTACCAAAACAAAAAGGAGCTCTGCAAAGCCCAAAGGGAGCTTGGTCGGAAGGGTGAGTATTTTTAAGGCCTTCTTAAAGCCACATTTTCCTCAAACGAGCTTGTCTCTTGGGACATTAATGACCTGTTTACATGTCTGTTAACCCCGATCAAATATCTGTTGTGGGAGCAGACATGGAAACGGTCCTTACAGCCACTCCTTACTGAGCTTTGCAGAAGCAGAGATACAGCTGTTGATGCTGACCAATCGGCTCTAACATTCGACCACTGGCGAGGGGGACTGGAGAGAACCCGGAGAACAGGCCTGAGTAATACCTAAGGCTGTTCTCACGAGGGTCATGGGGGCAGCAGAGAAGGCCTTCCTTTCTCTTCCCACACCTACCCCAGAAGCCCCCAAGAGTTATCTGAATATAAAACAAGCCCCTAATCAGTCTTAATATTATTGAGTTTGTGGACCAGATAAGGGCAGGTAGAGCGACAAGTGGAGAATCAAGATATGCACCCAACGATCATCCTCAAGGTGGCCAAAGAGAACGCCAATGAATGGTGCAAGAGGCTGATTGACGGGCTGCCGGTATACCCAGAGCCAACGCTCCCTGCGTTCGTGGAGGCCTGCATGAAGAAGGCCTCCACAATGGACGTTGGACCACCACCTCGACAGCCCATTCCACTGATGGCCATGGCAGTCCACCCACAAACTCAAGCTCCAATGAAAACATTACAAAGACCTAGGGGGAAATTTGTATGCTTTTATTGTCAGGGGGTGGGGCACCTCGCAAGATTCTGCCCCAAAAGAACGTCAGATGTGGCAAGGGAAAGGAGGGGAAGAGCGCCACCACCATCAGTGCCCGGCACTGTGCCAAAAAATAAAACTAGGCGCACAGCGTGGTCCTGCCTTACGTGGGGACAAAAATGAGGCAGGACCTGTGGGGAAGGAGGGGAAACGACATTCACCGGATGCAACAAAATTACTGGACTTGACCGTTCTATGCGGTTTCCCCCTATAGCATGGAACCCTGACAAAACCTGGTGCCCTCGACCACCACTGTCTCTGAGGACGGCAACGGACCACTTGTTAAGATCGGATCAGTGGATGGTAGTTGCAGTGGAACCACTGGAAGGAGGATTGGTGCCTTCAGGGGAAAGCTGTAAGTACATGACCATTGGAGACACTAAGCACACACCTCAGGAGCTAGAAGTATGCCCGGCCACTCTCACGAATGACCTGGCACGACTTCAGCTGGTGGCACGATGCATCAACCCTTCTGTTTGGCCAACGAGCAGGTCATCGCCCAGGCTATCTCCATACCAGCAGGAATCCCAGTAGACAGCAAAACACCAGGTGTCTACCGGGGAGAAGTGGTGGGAGAAAACAAACCCATCATATATTGCAATGTCCGGCAAGGCAAGGACTCTATCTGTTTGGAGGGCCTGCTGGACACGGGGGCAGATGTCACAATCATTCCCCACAGGGAATGGCTGTCACATTGGGAATTGCAACCTGTGGCAGGAAGAATCCAGGGTATCGGAGGGACAAAATTGGCACAAATATTCAAGAGCATTGTACAAATTGAGGGACTGCATGGGAAACTGGCTTCTCTACGCCCGTTCGTGACTGATTACCAGGCGCCCCTGTGGGGACGGGATGCCATGTCCCAATGGGGAGTTAGATTAGAGATCCCAAAAACCCCTTGGGATTTTTAATTGCAGCCACTGTGGGGTGCCCCACTCAAAAACTAGACTGGACAACTGATTTGCTTGTATGGGTGGATCAGTGGCCACTAGAAAGAAAAAAATTGAAGGCGCTCACCGAACTCATGGAAGAGTAATTGGCTCTCAGAAACATCGAGCCAACTTTTAGCCCTTGGAATTCTGCAGTTTTCGTCATCAAAAAGCCGGGGAAGGACAAGTGGAGAGTCCTCCACAACCTTCGGGAAATAAATAAAGTCATTGTGGACATGGGGCCCCTTCAACCAGGGATGCCTGCCCCAGCAATGCTCCCCCAAAATTGGAATTTGACTGTTATTGACATTAAGGATTGTTTCTTTAAAATTCCTCTGAACCCTGCCGATGCTCCACGGTTTGCCTTCTCGGTTCCCACCACCAACCGAGAAGCCCCAATGAAGCGGTACCACTGGAGAGTTCTTCCCCAGGGTATGAAGAACTCCCCTACCATCTGCCAGTGGTATATCACTTCATTGCTGTCCCCGATCCGTGCCACCATGAGGGAAACCATCATCCTACATTATATGGATGATGTGCTGGTGTGCGCCCCCGATGACCATGTGCTTCAAGACACCCTTGACCAAGTCGTCAATGTTTTGACATCTGCTGGATTCACTCTCCAGGAAAACAAAGTTCAAAAGATGCCTTCTTGGAGATATTTGGGGTTGGAGATCACTAAGAGGACCATTGTTCCTCAAAAATTGGCCATTAAAAGTGATCCCCAAACATTGGCGGACCTCCACTCACTGTGTGTCACTTTAGGATGGATCCGGCCCTGGCCAGGAATTACCACCGAAGACCTAGCCCCCCCTTTTCAATTTGTTGAAAGGGAAGGAAGAGCTGAGTTCTCCTAGGACCTTGACCCCAGAGGCAAGGGCTGCCTTGGAAAAGGTAGAGGTTAAGATATGTGAGAGGCAGGCTCATCGTTGCAAATTGGAACTGCCCTTCAAATTCATTGTCATGGGAAAGTTGCCCCACCTCAATGGGCTCATATTCCAGTGGGACCAGAGTCAGAAAGACCCTCTCCTCATCATCGAGTGGGTGTTTCTGAGCAATACCAGGTCCAAAACCATCATGAAGGCCTAGGAACTGATGGCCCAGTTGATCCGGAAGGCTTGGGCAAGGCTTCGGGAATTGGCTGGGTGTGACTTCTTGTGCATCCACTTGCCGGTCCGTTTGGAGCAGGACAAATTGTCCTCTGCCAAACTGACCAAAGAGATGTTCAAACAGCTGTTAGCTGAGAATGAGACCCTTCAAATAGCTTTAGATAGCTACACAGGACAGATTTCTGTCCACGCTCCTGCTCACAAATTATTCCAGGGACAGTTTGTTCTGCTCCCAAAAAACAACACCTCCACCCGGCATTTGCAGTCTTGGGGGTCCCCAAGGAAATCAAAACCGACAACGGCACCGCATATAGATCCGAGGCTTTCAAGGAGCTCCTGGACGAGTGGGAAGTAAGACATAAGAAGGGCATCCCTTACTCCCCGACTGGCCAAGAGGTGATTGAGCGGGCTCACCAAACACTCAACACCACCCTGAAGCACCAATGGGCGAGCAGTAGAGAGCTTTCCCCACAGGATTGGCTAAGCAAAGCTCTCTTTGTGATCAACTTTTTGAACTGCTCGTTTAACAGCATGAGCCCACCAGTGGCGAGACACTTCGGCCGACACAGCAACTACCCTCTCCGTGAGCATCCGCCGGTCCTCATTAAAGATCCAGAGAGTGACAAGGTTGAGGGACCTTACAAGCTGGTCACGTGGGGTCATGGATACGCTTGCGTGTCTACACCCCTAGGTGTAAGGTGGCTCCCACAAAAATGGGTGAAACCTTATATCCCCAAGCATCCGGTGAGACCCCCAGACCCCCAGGTAGACGTGTGCACCGGGAGGAGGAAGCAGCACCACCATCCCCAAGACTTCCCTAAATCCCTATTTATCCCTGAGTTTTCATGTTTATGTTTTGATTTTTCTGCTAATGATTTTTAATCCTGTTTTTAGTCACCAACCAGAAAGGAAATGCAAGACCTCCCCCACCTGCTCATCCTGCTAGTCCTGGCCTTCCCAGCGTCACCATGGGTCATCCCTCAAACGAAGACCAACATCTGGGTGCTCCGGGAAAAGACCCTCGGGCAAGACCACATTTGCCTAAGTATGGCAGCTGCAGATAACCCTGTGTCGACCTGCCTGGTGGGGGTTCCCTTAAATGTTTCTGAGTACCCTCCCCGTTTGCTTTCCATCCAAGAAAATTGGAACCGGCAGACCCATTGGGTAGCTCGGTCCTTTATCGCCAGGACCATAAAGACCCCGGTAAAGAACCCTCTACTCCTCTGATGGGACTGGGTTGGGAACCTCCCAAAGCTACCCAAGGAGCCTGCTGGGTTTGACATCGTTAGCTCTCCATCCGCTGCATTTTGTGTTCATTTTAGGTTTGACCCCAAGACTTGGAAAGAGTCTTATGTTTCATTTGTCCAGCACGATCAGAAATACCAGGCCACCCAGTGGTGTAGAGGCGTTGCCCATGTTAAAATGGCCTCCACCCTGGATGGAGCACCCCAGCAGTTACCACAGGGGGTGTTCCTTATCTGCGGTGATGGGGCTTGGGCAGGCATCCCCTCTTGCCTTCTTGGAGGGCTGTGCACATTTGGGCGACTGTCACTGTTTACCCCCAACATGTATCAAATTAAAAATTGGCAGAACAAAACAGAATTGGCTTGCCTTAAAAGAGAGACACCGAAAAATTGGGCGAAAATTGCGACTCTGAAATTTTTCATTGGTCACACCTAAAAAGATCCGCCATGTCCCTCTTTTTGCCTTGGGTAGCAGCGGCGAAGGGTCTAGGGGAATTGGGCACCCTAGAGTGTTGGGTGGCTAAACAAGCCAATTTGACCTCAGCCGCCATCAGTGACCTCCTCGAAGACGAGGAAATAACCAGGAAGGCGACATTGCAGAATCAGGCTGCCATCGATTACCTGCTGCTACTACACAACCAGGAATGCGCAGAGTTTGAGGGTCTTTGCTGTATGAACTTGTCATCCCGAGCCCCAGACATATGCGCAACGCTGAGGAAGATGCAGGACATGGTTCAGCAAATCAAGCAGGAGTCAACAGGATGGTTTGAAAACTGGCTGGACAAGTGGGAACTTTCTGGTTGGACTGCTTCAATTATCAGAGACTTCATTTGGGTTGTTTTTGTCATTTTATTAGTTTTGTTTCTATTCAGTCTGTTAAAAAGATTTTGCCTCTCAGTTACCGCCACTGCACTCAGGCAAGTTAACCACATAGAACTGCCAGAAGAGACATCAGCAATTCCACCAGACTGGCTGTGTGAGCAAGGAAATAATTTTTAAATTTTAAGAACAAAAAAGGGGGAGATGTGGTGATGCAAGGTTTTTTATTGTATTTTTATATGTTCTCTGTACCCCGATGGTTTATCCCTACCTTCCCCACTCCTATTCCCAGTTAGTTTGCCCCAGACCCAAGCCGCTCCCCCGGTGCTCCCTACATGGTTGTTCTCCTCCCCTTGGTCTAGCTCTTTCCCTATCAATCACCCAAACCCCTCCCCGTTGTTCCCGAAAGTTCAGTGTCCATCACCTGAACCCTCCCAGTTTACCCTTATATGGTTCCCGTCAATCTCCCCCAATACCCTACCCCTCTGGATACCTCCCCCTTTGGAAATCCCCTAAATCTCGATGCCCCATTGGGGCATGTGATCCCTTTCCCTCCACCCCTTGAGGCTACTGGCCCAAGGAAATGTCTATCCCTGTCCCTATCCCTCCCCTAAGGACCCCTATTGGTCCCCTGTTAAGCCCTCCCCATGGTAATTCCTCCCCTTATAATGTATCACCCAGAGCCGCTCAAGGCTTGTCCCTTGTGAGTTTTCTTCAATAAACTTGGATTACCTCCTGTGGCAAGCCTCCTCACTACTTTTTATTCTCTCCCTCGTTTCTGACTGCTGACAGCTACTGTGTCTGGAGCTTCAGCTCCCCTGAGCAGAGCTGAGCTCCTGAGGAGCAGCTTTAAAGCTGAGAGCCTCCGGCTGCTCCTCACTCCTGCCACACACCGCTGGAGCTGGCCTGGGCTGTGGTCAGTAGCGGTCACTGCGACACTTCTCGTTCATGTTCTTGGTCTTGTTCTTGCTTTCCTTTTACGTCGTCTTCTTCTTCTTGTTCATGTTTCATATTCTTGTTCTTTTTCTTGGTCTTTTTCTTCTTTTTCATCTTCTCTATTTTCTTCTTTGTGTTTGTGTTCTTGCTCTTTTTCTTGGTCTTTTCTTTCTTCTTCTTCTTCTTTTACTTACACTTATTCTTTTCCTTATTTTGACTCTTACTCTGATTCTTATTCATTTTCTTACTCTTATTCTTATTTCTATTCTTATTTATTCTTATTATTCTTACTGTTACTTCTATTCTTATCTATTCTTATTCTGTGTTCTGTATTCTGTATTCTGTATTCTGTATTCTTATTCTTTTTGTTACTCTTATTTCTATTCTTATTTATTGTTATTGTTATTCTTTCTTATTCTTGTTCCTATTGTTACTCCTATTCTTATTCTGTTTTAGTACTATTACTTCGTCATCAACTTCATTTTCTTCTTATTATTCCTACTCTTATTCTTTTTGTGTGTTTTGAAGGAGTTTTGTACTTTTTTTGGTGTGGGTTTTTTTTTTTTTTTTTCTTACTACTTCTATTTCTTAACCCTAACTTTCTTTTGTTTTGCAAGAATTGTGTGTGTCAAGTCCGGCAGCGTGCGGTCGTGTCCTGGGAGCAACACCTCCTGTGTGTGCCCATTTGTCGTGGATGAAATCGCAAAGGACGAGCATGGAATCCTTTCCGGATGAGAGGAAGTGTCCTGAGATCCCAGCAGGGGAGGTGCAGGTTCAATATGAATCAGCAGGCAGCTCCCTCAGGCTGCCCGGCAGGTCGCAGTCCAGCCGACGTCTCCAGCCCGGCCCGGTGCTGCTGGCAGCGGGCGCTAATCCTCCGGCCGCGCCGCCAGGCAGGGGCAGCGGAACAGCCCCCGCAGCGCCCGCAGCGCCCGCCTGAAGCGCGAGGGGCGGTTCCTGTGGGGAGCCGCCTGCCCGTGTGGGGCCTGGGCGCCCAGCCGGGCGGGCGAGGGGCCGGGGCGGCCGTGCGGGGCGGGCCCCGGGCTCTCTGGCCTTGCCGCTGGCACCTGCTCGGCCGAGGCAGGAGAAGACAGGTATTCCACGGGGGTTTGGGCTTCCAGAGGGTCAGACGTGGCATCGAGCGGCTCTGGGGAGCACGGCTCCAATGCCTGGACCCACGACTCCACCCAAGCCTCCCGAGGGACAGGCACGGAGAGCCCATCTCGCGCCAAGCCTGCCAGTCTTTGCTCCCTGTCTTCTTCTTCTTCCTCGTGCAGCTCCAGGACGCTCACGTCATCCCACTCGTCGTCCTCCCGCGGCAAGGCCACGAGCGCCGTGCTCTGGACGCTGGTGTGTTCCCCGCTGTCCTGCACCAGCTCCCAGTCGCTGTCGTCTTCCCAGCTGGACTGCACGGAGGCTCTTCTCTCAGCATTGCCTTTGGCCGCCTCCTGGCCACTGGAGTCTTGCTCTTCAGGAAGCTCTTGGCCACTGCGCTCTTCCCAGTCCAGGTGTTCTCGGCAGCTCCCGACGTCTCTGGGGGACAGCTCTTGCTGGCTTTGTTCTTCCCAGTCTGAGAGTTTTGAGGAGCCAGCAAATCCTCCTTTCAAAAGCCCTTGCTTTGTGTCTTCTTCCCAGTCAGAAAGCTCTTGGTAGCTCCTGGCTTCTTCCTGGGACAGCTCTTGCTCACTGCACGCATCCCAGTCAGACAGTTCGTCGTAGCTACCAACTTCTAGTGGGGACACCTGTTTCTCAAGATACTCCTCCAAGTCCAAATATACTATGTAGCCCTCAATGTCTTCTTGGGCCAGCTCTTGCTCCGTGTACTTGTCCGAGTCAGAGACTGCTGGGGAAGGCTTGACCTCTGCTTGGGAGGGCTCTTGCTTGCTGTGCTCTTCCGAGTCAGAGAAATCCCAGTATCTCCCAGATTCTCCTTGGGACAGCTCCTGCTTAAGGCCTTCATCCCAACCAGAGGGCTCTTGGGAGATACCAGCATCTCCTGGGGACAGCTCTGGCTCAGCGCAGGCTTGCCCTGGAGTCACTTGCTGGTACTGGTGGGTTTCTCCTCGGGAGAGCTCTGGCTCTTCCTCACCGTCGCCCTGGGGAAGCTCAAGGTCCTCAGCCAAGGCCCCCTCCTCGCTCTCTTGCTCTGCCCCGACTGAGCCCCTCTTGGCCTCCTCCTGCTGCTCACTCAAGGCCAGGGCCCCCCGCGGGCTGGGCGAGGGGCTGGGGGAGCTGTGCGGGGCAGAGATGGGGCTCTCTCCCCTTTCTCCTGCAGCTGCTGCTCCGTCTGGTGCAGCCACGCTGGGCTCCAGGTGCCTCTGCTCCTCTGGCTGCTGGCCAGAGCCCGGCCCCTGGAGCCCGGCCTTGCTCCCAGGCTCACGGCTGCTGCGGCACGCTGAGTCCAGCAGGGCCTGGCTGCGGCCTGGGGGGCTCTGTGGGGCAGGGACGGGGCTCTGTGGGGCAGGGACGGGGCTCTGTGCCCGTGGCACCTCCTCATCTTGGTCCCATTGGTACAGCTCTCGCACCGTCTCCCTTTCTGCCCACTGGGACAGCTCTTGTTGTCTCCCATCTGCCCACTGCACTCTCACACGTACCTCCCGGCGCTGCAGCTCCTGGTGTCTCACAGCTCCCCAGGGACAAACCTCCTGACAGGGCACCTCTTCTTGCCACTGGTCAAACTGGCGCACCGTCACTTCTTCCCACAGGCAAAGCTGTCGGCCGCTGACGCCCGCCCGTGGGGAAAGCTCTTCATCCACGGCGTGTTCCCACTCTTGCTCCGTGGTGACACAGGCCCCCTCCTCCTCCTCCTCCTCCTCAGTCTGTGACAGGGGCAGGACTGAGCTGCCCACTGCCCCCAGCCACTGCCCGCTGAGGGCCTGATCTTCCAGCCAGCCGGGCAAGGGGCTGGGGGGCTGGGAGTTGGGGTAGGCCTTGTCCTCCTCCATCTGTGGCAGCCTGGAGCACAGACAGCTCCCGGGACACAGCGACTCCTGGGACTGGCCACCGCAGGGACCGGCAACGTCCCGTGTATGGCCTCAGCCGGCGGGGCTCTCCGATGTCACAGAGGCCTCTGGGCACCGCAGTGTCCCGCATCGCCGAGGGCCCTGACACGAGGCGCCCGTGTCACAAAGGGCCACCCGCGGCACCCCTTCCACAGCCGAAGGACTGCGTGTGGCACGGGGCAGCCCCCGGCCTCGTGGGCTTCCAGCCCCTTGTTCCGAGCCGGGTATTAAAATGGTCAGGAGTGCCTGTGCCCGAATAAAGGTGCAAACGAGAGCATATGCCAAAGTCATTTGTGTGGCTTTTACTGAACAGTTAGTGTGAGAGATGGGGGGAGAGGGAGAGAGACAGAGAGAGAAAGAGCAAAAAAAGAAAGAAAGAGCAAATAGGAGAAAGGGAGAGAGAATGAAAGAGATAAAGAACGAGAGAAAGAAACCAAGAAAAAACAAAAGAAAAAAACATAGAACGATGCTACCAGGTTTATGATAATTTCTTAAGGACAAGGTTAAAGAAAAGTGTGAAATTTCATTTGAATGAATTGCTGGTATTGATTTAGAGGGGAACTGGTAAATCTGAAATTTTTCAACTCAAATGGGTCTCTGTAAAAAGTAAATTTTTCCCACATAATAGGTTTCTAGAATAAAGAGCCTCAAAAACACAGCAAAGCTTTTATGCTCGTTTGGCTTGCTAGTGAGGAGGAAAAGTATATAAAACTGTCAAACTTGGTAATATTTAAAATTTTAAAAAAATGTATTTTCTGCGAAAAAATTAGATTAATCCAGATGTATTTTAAATGAGCTCATGAAGAAGTCCATGAACATTAATTTGCTTAACGTTTTTATGATGTCCACCAATTTAAACCCCAAATCTCATGGATCACACATCTCTCAAATTCAGATCTTTGGCTTGCATGTAAGCTGGCTTGGCCAAGGAATAATATCTTATCAGTGATGCCCTCAATATGTTCCTGTCCTTTAAAAGAAGATTGATATATGACATTGATGAAACTGAGAATGATTTTCTGCTGCAACTATCATCATCATGCCATACAACACCTGATTATTTTCCTGCTTTATGAATTTTATGCCCCCTTTGACACTCCCAATTTATCAGTTATTTCCCTTTAAGTGAATCATATGAATTTAAAATGATGAAATATTAAAGCAGCATATGCATGTCATTTTACCCTCACACAGTCAATATTATAATCTATTTTGTTCACAAAAGTTTTACAGAACTTTTCCCTGTAGTCCTGAGAGGCACAATTGTATCCAAGCACAAACTTTGTTTTGTGCACTCAACAGTATTTAATAGCCACATTTGCTTTGTACATTTAGTCAACCACCTCTATTTACAATTGATGCTGCTGTAACAATTACTTGTACTGACAAAATCAGAAGGATCCATGGGAAGGAAAAACATTTTCTTTAATTCTTCTACAGAGGTGATCGTACGGATTCCCAAATAAAAAACTTTTTCCCAGAAAAGTGTCATTACCACCCAAACCAATTAGAAATGGTGGATTGTTCAATGTTCTCTTTCTCAGAGTAAACCCTTCTATCATTAATTTATTGGTAATACTGTGATCACAGTGCAAACTGAAGTTTTTGCACAGTGTGATGTTTGTATATTTATTCTTGTGCTTGAAAGTAAAGATACGTCTTCTTGTTTCCTGTTACATACAAAATAATAAAACGCTCTAGAACGTGAAGCTGATTTTTCTTTATTTTGGTAAAATTCAAAGGTCTAAGCAATTTAGATGAGGTCCTATCTTGGAGAAAACCCACTGACTTTGAGACACTAAGAAACACCCCATAAAGATTCTACTAAATCAGAAATATTTGGGTAAGGTCATGAATTGTATTGATGTTGAAGTACTCCCAAAGTATGATTAATCTGCATGTTCTTTCTAGAAATGAATCACCAGGATAACAAGTAAATTTGCTACCATAGATGACGTCTGTCATTGAAGAGAACAAGAAATTTTGCATGAAAAATGGTCATTAAAAGCAAAACTTTTGTGGTGTCTGGTAATGACACAAGGCAGACTTCCAACACAGCTTGCTCCATTTTAATATGGAAATCCTAAGATTCAGGTTGTCATGGACCCAGAGATCACACAACTTCCAGGATTTGTAAGGTAGAGTTCAGGTTGTGGAGGCAAAACAGGACCTCAGACTTGGCAGGTTTTTCCAGGTAAACACTTAAATACAATTGTCAGATGGGTAAGATATGTTTTGAATAAAATGGCAGTTTGGGGGGCTTTGTGGGTTTCATTTTCTTTTAATAGAAGCTTTTTGTGCCACTGAGTGAGCAACTGCGCAATTAATATTTATTTGATTAGAATATCTATATATATAAATGATAAATATATGGGACTTCTCCCATAAGTCACAGGTCTGTAAGATGCAAAAATTTCCTTGGTTCCTAAGATTTCACATAAGAACTCTTAATATCCTTTATTTCTCTGCAGGTCATAGCTCTAACTTTTTGCCTCACCCATTTCTACTTATACATCATTCAGGGACAAATCCTCAAAACCTGCTCAACTTGCATGTATCTTACACTCAGATATTAATGTGCATCAGTTCACAAAATGAAAAAGGCTTTTCAAGCAGAAATTGCCTATTGTTTAGACTCTCACACTGCTTTTGTTAATCAGGTGTGTTTTGCAGAGGCATGACATGATTGCTTCACAGAATGACTACTTTGGGTGGTTTTAATTTCTTGTATTTGCTATACTTTATATCTCTTTTTTTTTTTTTTTTTTTAATTCTAATGGAGCAAAAACATAATTGGTGTATTGGAAAATAATATTCTACTTTTTTTGACCTGCCTTGAACACTATAAAATTATAAGTCTCAGACAAAATCTTCTTCTTTTTACTGGGGTACAGTGAATGAGTACTGAAGACAATAAAAAGTGAGAAGTCACCCATTCCAATAAAAAAGCTCTAGATTATCTCAGGAGGAAAGGAAAAAAAAAACCAGCAGAATTTGAAAAGATCTTTCTGTGCACTCTTCTTTCTATAGTGATTTCATGGCTATGTGAAAATAACAGACTTGAATGTAACACTCTCTAAATTTTTCAAAAAGAAAGATGAACTTGGTGATTTTCATTATGACAGCTGATGATTTTGTACCCTTTAGTATTTTAGGGTAGATCAGCATCAATCTTTTTAACATATCTGCTTTCTGTGCTCCAGATGATATCAGGAGGTAATCTCAAAACAGATAACTTAAGTTCTTTCTGACTGAAATTGTGCTTTTCCAGTAACTTACGGGCATTCAGTCCACAGGAGCAGTTAGAGCTGAAATAAACCTTCCCGTCACAGATGCAGGTGTCAGCACCAACCATTTCTATCCACAGATCTTCTCCTATTGCACAACTATTTGGTAAAATAAACCTCTTTTTGCTAGTGAAGTTGAATCTCCTCCAAGTATAGCAATGTGTGTGCATATCTGTGTACAAGAGAATGAGAAGGGAAGGTTTCAGCTTTAAATTTGCCACTTCTGAAGGATGTAAAACAAAACAGCATTCTCCCTGCTGAAAGGTTTCAAAGTTTTCAGTTTTAAATATTTACATGGGCAACAAACCTTCATCAGATGTATAGATTGTTGATCTACAAGTCAATAAAAACTTGAAAGATGACTACACTGTACTTAGTACTGGTCTTGTTTTAAGAAAGTTTTCTGAAAAGAGCCCGTTCTATGCTGCAGTAATTGCTGTGAAGCTGAAAAAAAAAATCATCAAATTCTAATGTACTGGGAGAGAGAAAAAAAGGTAATATTTTTGTCTGGGATGCTCATTACTTCTATTATCATGATGGCTTTTTGGATGGAGATCTTCACAGAGATGGCCTCGTGTATTGGTTCTTTAACCGTATATTTGAAGCAGGTTAGCCTTGTTTACTACTCACCTGAGGAGCAAAAGACAAGAGAGTTTTAATATGTTATATTTCTAAAAAAATATATATATTTGTATCATAAAGAATGATCTGCAAAGGAGAAGGGACTTTCCCAGGGGAACATTGTGAACAGCTTCCAAGTCATTTCAAAGGCATATTGGGAAGCGCCTGGTAACAGATCTGTTTATTCATATAAATTGTCATTGACATCTTTTTTCCAAAGCATGAGAACAAGTTGATTGGGTCACACCTTAGGCACACTTCAAGATTCAAACATTCAAGTATCGAACAGCTGGAAGTTAACATTCCCATAGTACCTGTTTCCTGAAATACAAGAGAGAAAAAAGCTTTTGATTTATTTTTCCCATTTGGGGCTTACTGCTTTGGATTTCTTCCCATGTGTTGGTACAGCTGAGCATTAAACCCAAACAGATTTGAGCACAGAGAGGCACAAACCACCATTTTCTGTCTGTTTTCAGCACTGCCCCACATGTGTTTTACGTGTTTCCTCATCCACATGTGTATGTGCAGATGAATTGGAATCACTGCGTGTGTAGGGAAACTTTGATTGCTCTGCTGTTAGGTTTTGCTTTAAAAATCAAAAACATTCCATTGTTTTAAGTCTTAAAAAAAAATTTAGGAATTCACAAAGCATCCTGGAGAGTAGGACAGTTGTGACTGCTGACCTGCTGCTGCGATTTTCAGCAGAGGGACACAATGATGGTGGTTCCCAAGGCATAAATATCAACCTAGGAGAATGAGGTGTGTTAGAAAAAAATGGAGCAAAATTAAGTTATTCCCTCCAAAGCAGTAAAGGACGTGACTAATATACCTTAAAATAATGTGTTTATAAAGTAGTAAGAGGTTTCACATTAATTAAAAAGATGTACATGTTCTCACAAAAATTACCATTTAGACTTGGAGCAGTCGTAATTTCAGTTGAACAGATGAAGTCTCTGCCCACTTAAATGCTGAAGCAGAAATAAAGATTCATCTCAAGATCTAATGAAATCTGGAAAACATACAGGAAGATGTTCCTTCAAATCACATCCTCGATTTTCTCATGTATTTTATGCCAAACACTTGACATTACATCTTCTTGTTTTTTAAATTTAAATTAAATTAAATTAAATTAAAAAACTGAATATAAAGAAATTAAGCTTTTAAATTTTTAAGGTTCTGTTTACTGTACTTCTGTTTGATATTAGGTATTGGCCACATTTTCCTGGGCACCAGAAGAAGAAATAATGTGACAGAAGTATCATCAGAACAGGCAACAGATTTATTAAATTATATCAGGGAATAATCCAGTAATAGCTCATCCAAATAGATGGAATTTTATAACAGTTTCTATCTCATAAAGGCCTGTTCTCAGTTATCACTGCCCCATCCCTTCTCCTCCCTCCAATCTGTTAATGTAAACAGGTTTTGAATATCACAGATTTTCTCTTTTGAATGTAATAAATGAGACCAAAAAAAGAGGCAAAAACTCTTTTCCCTAATAAATAATAAGGTATTTATGATTACCCCTGCAGTACTTTCTGAATTTTCCTGTTCTTGTGCTGTTTGAAAGTTCACTCTGGTGAGGAAAGAGTGCCAAAACAAATACATAATAGTCTCTGAATAAATATAGAAAATAAAAACTTGCTGTCTTGAGAAAATATTAATGTAACTGTTTGATTAATTTAATGTAGAAGTTAAAAATATACAAGTAAATTATAAAAAAATACTTCAATATAATCTATTAGTACACTCCCAGTGTTGAAAAACCACATGGTGTGAAGATCACAACAAAATTCCCAAGGTTAAAAATAAGTAAAAATAATAAAAACATTATCAAAGACTTGAGAGAAGTAACACACTGTCCCCTTCCTCTATAAAAGGGGCAGCCGGGAAAGGATTCTTTTGACAGATTTTTTCTGACGAAACATCAAGCACTAACACGGCAATGTTATAGCTGAAACCCGTGTATTGAAAAAAAATTAAAAAAAAAAAAAAACAAACACAAAAACAAACAAACCAAAAAAAACAAACAAAAAAAACCAAAACGAAACAAACAAACAAAAAAAAACCACCAAAAAAAACCAACAAGGATGAACAAACAAAAAAACTAAGTGTTCTTATTAAAAAGGCGGGGGGAGAGGAGAAAGGAGTAGAGAGGGAAGAGAGAAAGAGGGGGAAAGAAACAGAGACGGGGACAGCGTTGCCGCAGAGCCCCGGCTGTGTGTCAGCACCGGTGCGGCAGGCGGAGCGTTCGCGTGGCTGCAGCGGCGGCCGGGCGCGGCTTTCAAAGAGCGCCGGGCTGCGAGTCCCGTCCGTCGGCGGGAGCAGCTGCTGTGGCTGCGGGAGCAGCTGCTGTGGCTGCCGGAGCGCTCCCGGGGCAGCTGCGGTGCCTCAGCGCCGGGGCGCGGCGGCTGCGGGCCGGGCTCCGCGGGCTCGATACCGCGGGGAAGGCGGCGGCGGTCACGGCGAGGGGCAGGCGGCGGCCGCTGCAGGTTGGCGGCGGCGGCTGCGGGAACGAGATCCTCAGGGCGACAGGCTGGTTCCCGGCACAGCAGGGCGAAGCAGGCACGGGCAGGGAAAACAGGGCCACAGGGGAGGGGGCGCCGAGGCGGGAGCAGAAGGGGCCAGGCTGAACCTGCAAGCGACCCAAAGCAAAGAGATGGAAAAGCCAAGACCTCGCGGTGTTGCGGCCAGCTGCTTCTGTGTGCCCCCAAACTCCTGCCCCGACTCGGCTTCGCGGGCCCGTTTCTCGCGGGCATGTTTGGCGGGCATCCGGGCACTCGCCTTCACCGGCAAGCGTGTGGGGACAGCGTGTGGGGACGGCGTGTGAGGGACGGCGTGTGGGGACAGCGTGTGGGGACGGCGTGTGGGGCAGCGTGTGGGGACAGCGTGTGGGACGGCGTGTGGGGACAGCGTGTGGGGACGGCGTGTGGGGACGGCGTGTGGGGACAGCGTGTGGGGACAGCGTGTGGGACGGAGTGTGGGGGACAGCGTGTGGGACAGCGTGTGGGACAGCGTGTGGGGGACAGCGTGTGGGGCAGGGTATGGGGACGGCGTGTGGGGACAGCGTGTGGGGCAGCGTGTGGGGACGTCGTGTGGGGACGGCGTGTGGGGCAGCGTGTGGGGACAGCGTGTGGGGACAGCGTGTGGGGCAGCGTGTGGGGGACAGCGTGTGGGACAGCGTGTGGGGCAGCGTGTGGGACGGCGTGTGGGGCAGGGTGTGGGGACGGCGTGTGGGGACGGCGTGTGGGGCAGCGTGTGGGGACGTCGTGTGGGGACGGCGTGTGGGGCAGCGTGTGGGGACGGCGTGTGGGGACGGCGTGTGGGGCAGCGTGTGGGGACGGCGTGTGAGGACGGCGTGTGGGGACAGCGTGTGGGGCAGCGTGTGGGGACAGCGTGTGGGGACAGCGTGTGGGACGGCGTGTGGGGACAGCGTGTGAGGGACAGCGTGTGGGGACAGCGTGTGGGGACAGCGTGTGGGGGACAGCGTGTGGGACAGCGTGTGGGGACAGCGTGTGGGGGACAGCGTGTGGGGACAGAGTGTGGGGCAGCGTGTGGGGACGGCGTGTGGGGACAGCGTGTGGGGCAGCGTGTGGGGACAGCGTGTGGGGGACAGCGTGTGAGGGACAGAGTATGGGGACGGCGTGTGGGACGGCGTGTGGGGACAGCGTGTGGGGCAGCGTGTGAGGGACAGAGTATGGGGACGGCGTGTGGGACGGCGTGTGGGGGCAGCGTGTGAGGGACGGCGTGTGGGACGGCGTGTGGGGACAGAGTGTGGGGCAGCGTGTGGGGACGGCGTGTGGGGACAGCGTGTGGGGGACAGCGTGTGGGGCAGCGTGTGGGGACGGCGTGTGGGGACAGCGTGTGGGACAGCGTGTGGGACGGCGTGTGGGGACAGAGTGTGAGGGACAGCGTGTGGGGACAGAATATGGGGACTGTGTGGGGACAATATGGGGACAGCGCGTGAGGGACAGCGTGTGAGAACAGCGTGTGGGGACGGCGTGTGGGGGACAGAGTGTGAGGGACAGAGTATGGGGACAGAATATGGGGACTGTGAGAACAGCGTGTGGGGACGGCGTGTGGGGGACAGCGTGTGGGGATAGCATGTGGGGGACAGTGTGTGGGGACAGAATATGGGGACTGTGTGAGAACAGCGTGTGGGGACGGCGTGTAGGAGGAGGTGCTCACAGTCCAACCATGGAGGCTTTCTCTGGGGACAGGGCAAGAGTTTTCTAATAGGAATTTTCTTCACCTCATTTGTGATGTATTTTGAGGCGTATGTATTGGTCCCTCTCACATATCACAAAAATACAAAGCGACACGTAATTTCTAATAAGAAGCAGTTTTAGAAGCTATTATAATATGTTTAGTTTGCAAATAACAACTAACAGAGAGAGGGTTCGCAAAATGCAGCTTTTAACATATTAAAGGAAATACGGCCCAGGAGGTACAATGATAAACATATTGTTTCTTCAGGATGCACAATATGATTTCTGAAACAAAAATAAGCAGATAAAAGCCAAAATAATATACAAACTAAACAATATAAATTTAAGCAGCTGCACATGACTTAGAAGAGGACAAGGACTTTACTCTTATAAAATTAACCAAAAAATGTCTCAGGCATTTGAGTGGGTAGAAGATTTATCTGTCATCTTGTCTGCCATTCACAAATGTGAATCTATTACTAGAGATTAACGTCATCCATTAATTGTTTATTGGTGCTCCATTTCAGGAAAACTGAAACATAAATACATAATTACCTAAATAAGACATAATAAGATGCAAGAAATAATTGCCTTTATGTTTGTTTTGCTACTGTTTTCTGAAGTAAAATAACACATATAAGGGATGCCAATGTGACGCCTTTTTTTTTTTTTTTTTTTAACAAAAATGAAGAGCTGTAAAGTTATGAATCTCTGTACTTTCATTTTATTCCACCACACTACAACCAAACCAAATGAACAAAATCTCTGGAAGGAGAGTCAACTCTGTTCTAATTTCAAGTGGGAATAGAATTTCATACAAAGCATGAATTATTTTTTCAAGTTGAACTGAGCTTACTCCAAGCCATTTCCTGACTAATTTATTTATCCAGAGTTCACAACATCTGAACTCCCCTGAAGAATTGCTCCCATGAAGCCTTATATCTTGCCTGCACTTCAAAACGCTGGCTTCATCATGAATTACCAATATCTGCTCAGATGATGTGGATTTTTTTTTTCCCTTGGAGTGTGACAACATCTCCATTTGAAGCACATCAGCACCGAATTAAAAGCAGATTCTGCCAATAGCTATATGAGAATCCCCTCCAAATATGATTATAAATGATCCTTAAATGCTGACTTTACTAATAGTAATCAGCTTATACAAGTGGTCCCTTCCTGCATCCTCTCAGGATCTTTCAAGGTCAAAATATGTCAAGGCTGTGCATTAGAGATACTCTCACAGCAAACCAGCAACAGAAATGCTCATTAGTGGGCTTCAAAATCAAACTATGAGAAAAGAACCCTTTGAACCAATTGAAGCCAGCACATTGTCAGAGTGATGCTGGTAAGAGGCACAAAAGAGCAGCTGTTTGGTAGGACCACAGAGATTTACCAGCACGTTTTTGGGTTTTTTTTTTCTCAGCATTTTGTTTTCCTGCTCTGCAGCACAGATACTCCTCTACCTCAAAAAGCGCTTTGAATTCTTCATGAGCAGTTGGCCTGATGCAAATGTTGTTTCTAGAAGCATGACACCACACTATTTAAGAAAACCTCCAACAAACCAACCCCAAAAATTCATACATACTAGTAGCACAAAATCCAGACAGTTCACTGAGAAGTAACTAATTCCTTAAAATACTTCAGCTCTTATTTTGGAGGAAGACTGGAAAAGAAGATAAAATTATAAATATTGACGGAGGGTACATCAGGCTCAGTCCACTGTCTGTCTTTTAATCTCCAGTTTCCAGACACACATTAAAATAACTGTGAATTTCTGCAGTTCTAGCTAGACACATCCAGATGTTCTCTGTATTTCTGCAACAGTTCTTATCATTTTGTTTCTTCCCTTAAGCGTTGATGACCTGATACTCTCACAGATCTGCCTACTGCAAAGCCAAAATCTCTTTCTTGAATAGAGGTATTTAGTTTTCATGCATAATTTCATCCAAAACATTACAGTTGTTTTCCCACCCTAGGTTCCTCTACAGATCTCTGCAGTTACCTTCTCCCCAGTCTGAAAGTTAGCCGTGTTTCCTTTCAACTTCATAAAAATTGGTGACATTTCTCCTCTTTAAAGCTGGAATTCTGTCTGTGTCTATACCTGTGGGATCTCTTGTGTACACTGGCCCATTTGAAGAAATTCAACACGTCTGCGAGGAATTTCTTTTTTACAAGGCAGATCTATTTTCCTCTAATGTCATTTATTAACGTGTCTATTATTTAATTATTGTGAATAATTTCTGTCATGCTGGCCCATTGTCATTTGGGTTACAGAAGCCCTGGGGGTGCTGTGGGGGAGAGCTGGGACCACAAACCCCCTGTGCTGGTACCCCAAACCCCCTGTGCTGGGATCCCAAACCCTCTGAGCTGGGCTGGAATCCCGGACCCCAGATCTCCCTGTGCTGGAACCCCAAACCCCCTGAGCTGTGATCCCAAACCCTCTGAGCTGGGCTGGGCCCCCAGACCCCTTGAGCTGAGACCCCAAACCCCTTGAGCTGCGACCCTAAACCCCTCTGTGCTGGGACCCCAAACCCGCTGGGCTGGGACCCCAAACCCCTGGGCTGGGACCCCAAACCCCCTGGGCTGGGCTGGGCCCCAGCGTGGGCAGCAGGGCAGGGGGGATTCTGCCCCTCTGCCCCTCAGCTGAGCCCCCACCTGCAGAGCTGCCCCAGCCCTGGGCCCAGCTCAGGAAGGAGCTGGAGCTGCTGCAGCCAGGCCAGGGGAGGCACCAGGATGAGCAGAGGGATGGAGCAGCTCTGCTGGGAGGAAAGGCTGCCAGAGCTGGGCTTGTTCAGCCTGCAGAGGAGAAGCTCTGGGGTGACCTCACTGGGGCCTTGCAGGGCCTGAAGGAGCTGCAGGAAAGCTGGAGAGAGACAATTGCCAAGGGCTGGAGGGCCAGGAGCCAGGGAATGGCTTCCCAGTGCCAGAGGGCAGGGCTGGATGGGAGATTGGGCAGGAATTGTTCCCTGGCAGGGTGGGCAGGCCCTGGCACAGGGTGCCCAGAGCAGCTGGGGCTGCCCCTGGATCCCTGGAGTGCCCAAGGCCAGGCTGGACATTGGGGCTGGGAGCAGCCTGGGACAGTGGGAGGTGTTCCTGCCCATGGCAGGGGGTAGCACTAGATAAGATTCAAAGCTTCTTCCAGCCCAAATCTTTCTGGGATTCTGGGATTCTATGATTAAAACCACCTGGTCATGAAGGAAAAGCTACTTTTCATTCAGAAACAGTGAAATAGGAGCCTGGACATTAATTTACCACACAACACAGAGCACGATGCATCAGTGTGATGGGCTTAGGCACCTCTGTCACAGGAACGTGTAGGTTGTATTCCACTTGTGGAAATACATCACGTAATTTGTCCTTGCTTCTTTATTCTTCATTAGATAGCAGATTTTAGACATATACTACTAGTAAAAATTTCTTACAATTCTTTGTGCGTAGAGTGAAGAAAAAGCTCATTCTTTTCTTCTCATTAGTCTTGAAATGGGTTGCTGTGGCCATCAAGGCCCCATAAAACATCCCAACCCAAAACTTTGGGTATCAGCACTGATTATTTCAAAGTCTGATATTTCTTCTTGGATTACTCACAAAAGGAGTGAAATCTAAACCGTAGGTCCTTATTAAAATGGGACTTTTATTTTGGGTACTTATTTAGTGAGGATAATATTTAACACTGCATTATAGGCTATAAAAACTCTTTCTGAACAGTAAAGAAACAGTAAACATTCACTTAAAATAAGCTATTGCCAGAGCACTGATGATGAAACATTTTTTTTTTACAAACAGAATATGGCACCAACAAATAATATATTTATGTGAAATTGAAAAATTAAGGAGCACAACAGGAGAAATATGCTAATAGCAATGGGATACACTCAGGGACATCATACTTCTTGCTTCAAAAACCATTTTTCAGAATAAAATTCAAAGTAATTTGGGCTGAAAAAGGACATTTGAGAGCAGAAATAAAAAAAATTGCATACAAAAAAGAAAACAATATCCATTTATTAACAATTAAACTAAGCTACAACTTAGCATATTTCATCAACTCTCAAGTTTAAAATGTCAAAACTATCAACATCAAATATGAATGAATACCATTAGGCAGTTTTATAAGCTTGTTAAAAATTAAATTAAACCAAAAGTATGTAGAAAAAAATACCTATTATTTCCTTTTACCTGTGAAATGAGAAAGGTGACTAAATTTTGTGGGGGAATATTTTGTATCTCTGACCTTGGAAAGTGACCAACTGCAACTCATTTCAACAGAGATGGATATGCTAAGACTGAAATATTCTGGAAAACAAGAGCCTTGGAAAATTGATCTTGAGGTAAGAAAGGAATTGGCTTTATCTAAGAGACTAAAAGTACAAGAAGTGTAAATCAGTCTTATATGTCCAAAAGTATTTTGTTTTCTTTTTGAAAGAATTAAGACAATTTGGGTGTCGATGGAAGTATATTCACAAGGGATTTCCCTTTTCCCAAGGGAATTAGCTTAGTTCCTCATGATGTGTTTCTCTGACTTTTCATTTAACTGAACAACAACAAAAAAAGTTGTTCATTAAATGGTTTAAGAGTTGGTTGGGTAGTAACTGATGTTACCAGGGGAGTGACATCAAGTGTCTCTGAGCAAAGCCAGTTCTACACATTTCTGTAAAAATTGGTTGATGGTCCCATACCAATGCAACCAAAATCAAACCAAACCAGAAAAAACAATAATACAACCAAAACCCGAAACCCCCCACAAACAACAAAAACAAAACCCCAAACCAACAAACAAAAAACAAAAAAAACCCCAAACTGAAACCAAACGAACCAAAAAAAAATCCAAAAATGAAAACAAAAAAAAACCCAACCAAACCCAAACCCCCACAAAGACAAAAACAAACCAAAAAGCTAACCAACCAATCAAAAAACCCACAACCAAAAAAACCCCAACCCCAAACCAACACCCTCCAAAACCACATCAAACCACACCAAACAAAACCAAACCATACCAAACACCCCACAACCCAGACTAATACAAAAGGAGAATGGTTGCATGGCCAATTTAAGGGATCAGAATTTTTTCCTGAAGTGTGACAGATCAGTTAGAGGGGCCAGAACAGAAGGGTTAATTTGTCTGGTTTTTTTGGAGGGCTACGACTCTACCAGGATGGTGTTAAGACATTGAAAGAGAACAGAAACGTCAGATTTATTCTGTACAGAACACTAAGTTTTCACCAAGAAAAAAAACACAAGAAAAGCAAGTTGTGTACTTTTATTATAAAGACAGATTGTTCATAACCCCTGAATGTATAAAAAGAGAATATTTTATAAATACAGGGAAATTAAATATTGACCTTACAATGCTTAAATCACCTTATAGTCTCCCTTACACCTTATTTTTAATTTTTCCTCTTCAACATATTATCAGCTACAGAGCTGCTTATAAAACACACCGCTACAAGACCTTGTTATTCAGTGTTATATTGGCACCTCCTGCTTTCTCTCCCTGGAATATTCAGATTTTTAAGACCACGTTTCTTATTCTAAGGCAGATATTTTAGGCTCAAGTAATGGAAAGTGTTGCAGTGACCGCTACTGACCACTGTCCAGGCTAGCTCCAGCGGTGTGTGGCAGGAGTGGGGAGCAGCAGGAAAGGTGGACCCAGATATCTGATGGTGTTTTCTACAGCTCTGCTTTTGCACTCATTCATCTGATTACTAGAAGTTGTCTGAATACAGATCCCAACCCGGAAAAAGAAACCAAAAAACTTTAGCAGGGGAACAGAAATTCAAGAATGAGAGGTACAAAAATTCAGGATTTTTTTCTGTTTGACAGCATACCTAACTTGTGAATGTATTTCAGCAGCGTTTACTAAGATTTAAATGGATTTTTAGAATACAAATTATTTTCTTATAACAGCAATCACAAGCTAATGTTTGAGTAAATAAAGAGAGTTTGGAAGTACTTTTATCAACACCATTCTGAATTTCATTTTAATCAACATAGTCTTTGACGAATAAAGATATTTCTATTGAGAAAATTAAAGATTTTGGTACCTATCACCATCATCATCATTGTCATCATCATCATCATCATCATCATCTCCAGAGGTTTTAATTTGAAATTCCCTTTCTCTGTCATTTTAAAGATGAAATTTACTCCATGGAATACAAACAGGAGTCTAGGAAGCATACCTTTCTTTTTTTGTATTACCTTGTTAATATTTCAGTTCATGTAAGTATCTTTTTCTCAGCTATTCTCAGACATTTACCTAAAAACATTGCAGGAATTACTTCAGGAAGCTGGATTGTTACTGAAGCTATATGAAAGACCCACCGTATAGGCCGTGAAATAAAATTCAGTCTACATTTTCTCCTGTCCCCATAACAAGATAAGTCTTATCATATAATTTGTTTTCTGCTCAGGTTGAATATTATACATTTTATTCAAGCAAAAATGAAAAAGCTAAACCTACTTATTCTGAAAAAAAAATGTAGTAAAAATTATAAATTAAATTATCTCTTTCTGTAATAGCATATTAATTGAAAATAAAAAATACTTTCCTTAAAAAGATCATCCCAATCTCAGACTCTTTAACTTTTCCAAAAGTCTTTACTTTTCAACAAAAACATCAATAAAATCTAAGTAGAATAGCTTAAATACATCAATTCAGCATCTTCCTGATTTTATCCTTTCATCCAACATAAACTCTAGTGTCAAAGTTAACCTAAAGTGGAATTTCAAAGTTTTAAGAAAGTTATACTCATCCATAGAGATCTTCTTAATTTTAAATGTCTTATGTCTGGGAATGTGTTATGCAAAAATGTGGTTTTAAAACCAAAATAAAGAAGCATACTATAGACAGAGGGGGGAAAAAAGAGAAACCAGAGAAATAATTAGAAACAAGGAACCTACAACATATTTTATTTTCAAAACAAATAGAAACCACAGGCAGAAGGCTGTATTTGATTAAATTTCTATAGAGAACAAGACATTTTATTATGCTGTGCATTGTACGAGTCGTTTCAATAATGAAATGCAATTTAGTTTTACTACCAATGGGCTGTACAGTCTCCTAAAGAATGGACATGATGAAAATAATACATATTGTTTATCGTGGTGAGTTTTCAAGCCGTGAAAGAAATTTCAAGCAGTGGTCATCATTGCTCAGCCACAAAAAGCACAGCTGGAAATTAAAAGAGCCCCGGAAAAGATGAGGAGAACAAAGAGTTTCTGGTTTTCATTATGCACATTTAAGGAAAGTACTGCAATAGCTGCGTCCTTTGTGTGTTGGGAAGTATTTGGAAGAGACAGTTTTGGATTTAGGCTGCCTCACTTTTACAGTTAAATTGTCCAGGTTGTCAAAACTACTGTGTTGGTCACCTTACAATTCTGAACTATTTACATAAGACTGAAGAAAATGAATAATGAAAAAGAAAACCTAAAAAAGCCTCCAAACAAAGAAAGCATCTGAATTTGAGAGGAAAACAGATGCTGCTTTCATTTAAATGACATTTTGACCGAAACAATCAGTACCTTGGGAAGGGAGGAAGGTCTTTAATATGTAACAGTGTGGGCATTTTCAGCATCTGGATAAACTGCACCACACCTGCTGAACAGATGCAGCGAATTCTGAAATTCAGCAATAGTTAAGGTGCCTTATCCAATTCATTTCATGTTCCCTTGGGAATGTGAATGCTATTTATTGGCATGATGTGTAATCAAGGAATGGTATGAAGTTTTATTTTTCTGTCATTCTTAATTGTCTTTCCCTGCACCTAGAAAATAAACCTCCCGAGTCCCATCTTTGCTAAAGATACAGTTAGCACTGGAAAAAATGTGGAATGACACCGGGTAAAACACAAAATGAGTGTTGAACAGCAAATCCCAGCGGTGCTCTTCACTCCTCCTATTGTTAAGGAAGCTGGGAGATTTACCTGTGGGTGGAACTGGGTAGAAACTCCTGGTTTCTGCATCCACACGGTCAAGATGAGTTTGGAATAAGTCTTTTTACATTCCTGGGCAGCATATCTGCCCAAATTGTTTTAGAGAAGCTATTTTCAGACAACAAAAAAAAAAATCAACGAGAATTTCAGGGAAGATTATGTGAGAGTGAGTCCTGTGAGGAGCAGCTGAGGGAGCTGGGAAAGGGGCTGAGCCTGGAGCAAAGGAGGCTCAGGGGGGACCTTGTGGCTCTGCACAAGTCCCTGACAGGAGGGGGCAGCCGGGGGGGTCGGGCTCTGCTCCCAGGGAACAGGGACAGGAGGAGAGGGAACGGCCTCAGGCTGGGCCAGGGGAGGCTCAGGGTGGACAGCAGCAGGAATTTCCCCATGGAAAGGGTGCTCAGGCCTTGGCAGGGGCTGCCCAGGGAGGTTTGGAGTGCCCATCCCTGGAGGTGTCCCAGGAAGGGCTGGAGGTGGCACTCAGGGCTCTGGGCTGGGGACAGGGTGGGGATCAGTCACAGGTTGGTTTTGGAGGTCTTTTCCAATCAAAATGATTCTGTGATTCTAATGTTAGGAATATATTGATGGTCATCCACTCTGGAGAAAAGAAGGAAAGGTGATGGGGGAGGTGGAAATTATTATTTCCTAACAGCTTTCCAATTCCTTCCAGCTGAACCTAGTACTTTGCACCTGCATTAAGGCTTATCCCACTGTGATAATACTTCTTTTTGCTAGTACTGGTAAGAGTATCATATTAAAAGAAATGCAGTCAGTTGACTTAGAGATCCTGCACAGAGGAAACGACAGCAGCTGTCCAGGATCTTCATGCTAAGCAGCCAACACCACTCACAAAACAATTTTGCTCACAGATACATTGCCATTACCTGTGGTTGCTTTATAAAGCATTGTGATAACTTCTTTGACAGTGAGAGCAAATTGCTTTGCCACCTCTGTGGACCCTGATCTAAAATGTCATTCTGCACCCAAATGGCTAATTGAAAAGTATTTCTGGTTTAAACACTTTTCAAATGAAAAGTTGTCAAAACAGACCATGTGCAACATAATTTTAAATAATTCACGTTTTTATGTCATTATTTAATGCCTGCTGTAAGCAAGAATTTAATATACCCAGACATGAGAGATATGTATAAAATCTACTTTTAAAAAATTCTTTCCTTTTGTGTGTGTTTCTGTGTGTTTGTGTGTTGGAGTGGCAGAAGGAGCCAGAAAGATTTACAGACTTTATTTTCTGATAAGTCTCAGGAAGGAAAAGGTCAGAATTTTCAGCCACCTGGAATCTAATAAGCAATAAAATGTACAGATTAATCTCTCTTAAAAGTAATACAATTCAATATTATTTTCATTAGTATCTCTTACTATTACCTTATTTTTTTAAATTCCTTTTCCTCCCACCACCACTACATTCAATAGTTTTAGCCTCACTATGTTCAATAGTTTTAATTTTAACATACTCTTGGACCTGGAAAGGTAAACAGAATTTCTTATCTACCTGTTGCTCTGTTTTCATCCCTTTTGTTTCCATTAAGTAAAGTCAGTCTTGAAACATCAGGCTTTAACTTTGCCTTAAGAAAATTCTGAGGAAAAGAAGAGGAAGATGGAATTTTTCACAACATGAAGATGGCAAAGGGCAGATAGAACAAAAAAATCCCCCGAAACAGGAAAAAAACCCAACCCAACCTAACACAAACAACTTAAAAAAACCCCAACAACAACAGCAACAAAAACCCAGATAAAATGAAATTATTTCTATATAATAGGTGAAAAAATTCAATTAATATGTGAGTTCTATCAAAAATCTATACTAATTATAGCAGAATTCTATAGGATTTCATCCAATTGAACTCTACCAGCAATACAGGAAGATGGGAGAGTGAGATCAAGTTCCAATTTCCCATGAAAGCTTTCTCCAAAAAACTACAGCACTGCTATAAAAGCAGAAAATAAATACCAAGACAAATTAGCATGCAAGTCTGCCTACAGCTGTACAACTTAACTTCTTGGTGGAAAATTTAAATCAGATTTAGACAGGCAATCTTTGTTTATTTGTTCAAATAAACCCAGAATTATTCAGAAAGCAATACAGAAAGTGAAAACACGATGAAACAGAAAAACCGAAAGGATCAAACACAACATACAGGGGAAAAAAACCCAACAAACAATGACAATCAAAACTAAAGTAAGCAAAACTGGGAAGAGATGATTTGGAAATTATTAAGGAAATAACAAATAATAAGTATTTTTCACATTTACAGAAATTTAAGAGTCATTTACTCAGACACTCATTTATTTACAATTCAGATAGGGAACATCTACACTGCAAATTACTTATGGTTGATTTTACTACATTAGGCAATCTATTCCACAACATTTGTTGCAGTGGAAGCATGTGGGTGTTACTACAAGGCTGATGAGGTGCACTTTACCTCACAACTGTTCCAGCACTGTTTAAAAATAAGCTTGAATCATGGAGTTTCCAGAGGTGGAAGAGGCTCACAAGGATCATCGAGTCCAACTCCTGCCCCTGCACAGGACAAAACATAAAAGAAGACTAATTTCTTTTCTCTCGGAATTCATACTCACATCTCACCTGCATTTTTTTAAAGGCAAAAATACATTATTATGAAAGTTATGTTTGCTCCCCATTGTGCTAAGTTTGTCTGCTGACCAGTGTGTATGTATATATATTTTATTATATAGATAATCTGTATATTAGATGTGTCCCATAAAGTTGATCCATTGGTTTTTCAGTAAATTGCAGACCTGGCCGTGAATTAAGCAATAAGTAATATGAAATAGTATTCTGCTTCTCAGCCTGGATTAAATGCCAGCTGCTTTGATCAAACATGTAAAAAAAAAATCTATTACTTCCTAATGAACATAATGTTCTACAATCGACTTGATTGGTATTACGCAGGGAATTACAATTTTACTCATTGTTGTTGGGAATGATATATTCCACTGCAGCGTCAACCAGGCCACAGAGATAAGAGGCTTTAAGAGTTTAATTAGAAAGGTTTTTAGTCTTAAAGATATGCAAAGAAGATTACTACTAGTGGGCTTGAAAGCTACATGGGATCTCTGATGACAACTCCTGCTTTGAGGCAAATACTTGTTTTCTAATTAAAACCCACAGTACTAAAAATGCTTTGAAGAGATCTGTGCAGACGTTCTTATTCTCCAGTTGCAGTGACAATCAAAATATTGACACTAATCTGGATCTCTGCTCTCAGAGGTACTGAGGGAAACAACTGAGATTTGTAGCTTTTGCCCGTGGAAATTTCCCCCAGAGCTGGAGCTGTCTGTCAGTCGCAGCCATCGCCATCATCCTTCCATGGTCGTTACACACATGAGCCACCACTAAAAGAAAAACACATGCATCAGATGATTCTGATAAAAATTCCTGATAAAAGCTCTGCTGTTTCCTCTACTTGTATTGAAGATGGCAGATTGGAGTGATCTGAATCTGTGATGGGAGCCATTGTGAAACTGTAAAAACGTGATGTTAGTAATTAATGAAATAATTTTGTCACTTATGAGCTTTTTAAAAAAAGAAAACAAAACATTGAAAGGACACAAAGATTTTGTGAACTACAACATAGAAGTCTTAAGACAAATGCACTGTGGTTTGTCATATAAGAAGGTTAGAATCACGGAATGGTTTGGGTTTGGAGAGACCTTAAAGCCCATCCAGTGCCACCCCTGCCATGGGCAGGAACACCTCCCACTGTCCCAGGCTGCTCCCAGCCCCAATGTCCAGCCTGGCCTTGGACACTCCAGGGATCCAGGGGCAGCCCCAGCTGCTCTGGGCACCCTGTGCCAGGGCCTGCCCACCCTGCCAGGGAACAATTCCTGCCCAATCTCCCATCCAGCCCTGCCCTCTGGCACTGGGAAGCCATTCCCCGGCTCCTGTCCCTCCAGCCCTTGGCAATTGTCTCTCTCCAGGTTTCCTGCAGCTCCTTCAGGCCCTGCAAGGCCCCAGTGAGGTCACCCCAGAGCTTCTCCTCTGCAGGCTGAACAAGCCCAGCTCTGGCAGCCTTTCCTCCCAGCAGAGTTGCTCCATCCCTCTGACCATCTTTGTGGTCCTCCTTTGGATCCTAATCACAGTTCACAGCTGGAACAACAATTACACCAAAGAGTTGTAAGTACTGAAGAGTGAATATAAACTGAGACAGACGTAGTGAGATAAATCCGAGGAGCATAAGGGGGAGAGAATAAGAGTGACCCAGTCGAACACTTCTGAAGATTAGTTTTCTAAATGTATTTTGTACTTCTGTGTGAGAGAACAGAGCAGTACAGCTTCACATTCTAATTTTAGAGCATTCTCATATAGAGAGAGGCTGTGGCAGGTACACCTTGTTCATACTAGACATTAAATAGAAGCCTTTAACACATGTCTGCCTGCCACTGTGAGTGCTGCAAGAGCTGGAATAGCCTTGGCAGATAAACAGTCATAATTAGATGTCAAACAGGAGTCCCATTTGAATAAACAAAACTTCTTTATGCCACCGAGTGCTCCAAATATTGTACCGTAGTATATACATAGTGTGTGCCAAAAATGCCTGCTCTGAAAGGAGACAGGATGGTAAGGTTTTTCATCATGAAAAAAGGTATGTTTTGCCTGCAGAAGCTGTTAACTTTGTTTCTGGGAAGTCTAGACAGCCATGGAAGAAGCAACAGCTCACAAGGAACATATGTGTATTTTTCTTAGGGCAGCTGATACCAGCATGATTAAAAAATAACACTTCCAAACAAGACCTGTTTCTGTGACAAAAAAGCACAAAACCAAAGAACTTAATCCTAGCCAAAGACAGAAAAATTAAATTTTCTTTTAAAATCAATGTGTATTCATGTGAAGACTAGTGTGTTTGAAGGCACAGAATTCAGTTAAAAGGAAGAGGAGAAACCAGCATAACCCCTCGAAATTATTTTAAAATGAGCTTAATGTAATAGCAAAGCAGGATGAGAGAAGCCTTTTAGCTAGAGCTGGTGCCACAGGGATACCCACCCATGGGATTACATTGAGCCCAAATGAAAAAATAATCTGCCTGGCAGAAATGGACCATTTATGCCTATTATCTCTGATGAGAACACCAGATACATGTACACATTCGTTTTATTCTGCTGCCTTTTAATCCAAATTTGTGATTTTACCCTGCAGTGAAGGAGAAGTTTCACACAGCAAGGGCACAAAGCTTATTTAAAATCTGCCAAATAGTCATAGCATCTGAAATACTGTTTATCCAAAACACAACAACTTAGCATCAAGTGGAGGAGAAATTTCAATTTGCACAAGACTGGGCCTGGGTCTTGCAATGTTTTCAGTTCAGGAGTGGCACTTTAGAGGAGCTGGAGCACAAGGCTGGTCCACAAGCAGTATTTGAGTGACCATAATTGATGCTGCACTCCTGCTGATTCTTCACCTCCAAGTATGTGTCACCCCCTAGTTCCCTTACAAACCAGAAGCACATAATTATTCTTACTAGTTAAAGCACTGGACTGTTAACATAAATTAATAAAGTTATGGAGGAGTTTCTTAGTGAATAATGTTTTGTTTTGTGTACAAAATGATGGGAAAGCTGCGGTGAAAATGAAAGCAATGGCATCACTAAACTTCAGAATAACAGGCAGGGTCCCCTGGAGCAGTGGCACAGGAACGTGTCCAGCTGGGCTGGGGATGTCTCCAGAGAGGGACACTCCAGGCCCTCCCTGGGCAGCTGTTCCAGGCCTCTGCCCCTCCATGGACACAAGCTCTTCCTCCTGCTGGGCTGGAACTGGGTGGGGTTTATTTTATGGCCACTGCTCCCCATGCTGTCCCTGGCAGCACGGAACAGAGCCTGGCACCATCCTCTGGCAGCCCTGGAGGTGTTTGTATGGATTGATGGGATCCCCTCTCAGCCTTCCCTTCTCCGGCCTGGCCAGGCCCAGCTCCCGCAGTCTCTGCTCATCCCAGAGCTGCTCCAGAGCCCAAATCCTCGCTGTGGCCTCGCCTGGACCCTGTCCAGCAGCTGCTGGTCTCTGCTGTCCTGAGGAGCCCAGGACTGGCCCCAGCACTGCAGAGGTGCCTCAGCTGGGCAGGGCAGAGGGGCAGGATCCCCTCCCTGACCTGCTGCCCACGCTCCACCCAATGCACCTCAGGACACCAGGATATAAAGAGAGACAGAGTTTAGATATAGATATAGATATATAGATATAGACAGAGACATGATAGAGATACAGAGATAGAGATAGATTTTGGTATATCTTGGCTTGCACAGTAGTAGGCTGCTAAATCTCAGGCCCTTCCTAAGTCTGGCATAATTTTGAAGCCAAATTGTCATTAATGCACTTGTGATTATACCATGTGTAAAACAGATTCCAAGTCTCTTCTTAATTAATAATTAACTTGGTGTTTTCATTTGCCTGGGACAAAAGTTATGAAATCAACAAGGAGGATGCAGATCCCAGAGAGCATCAGCGGGCCTGCCAGCTTCCCCAGCACTGGCAAAGCCCCTTGTCCTCTTGTCCAAGTGAGTCAGCTATGAATGGTTGTTGTTGTTCACAGCACCACCATATTAATTCAAAAGGCACAAGAGTTGTCACACAATCGCATTTTCTTTTACTGTGATGTCATCTCCATGCAGTAAACTGCATCAGTTTACTCTGCCATGGATGATAGTAATTGCCTTGTTAAGTCCCAGCTATGAAATGGAAGTTTCTGTATCTAAAACCCTGTCACATAAATCTTCAGACCATACCCACCATTGCTTTGTTCTGTCCCTCTTTCCCATCTTTCATTACCATGTCCAGATGCCTTTTGGATGTTTCCAGGGATTGAAAATTCACAGCCTTTCTGTTACAGTTCTTGGTCATTCTCAAAGTGCAAAAGCATTTTATTTAATTGTTTATTAATTGAACTAATCTTTGTGTTTTAACATAGCCATTTTTATTTCTGCATAAGTTCATACAGTGTTTGACTATTGAGCAGCGAATATTTGGTGTCCTTACTGCCATTCAGAAATAATAATATAAAAGGATAAAAGAGAAGAGGAAAGACAGAGAGGAAACAGGAGAAGGAGAGGAAAGGAAGAGAGGAAAAAGAGTGTTAGAAACATTCACTGAAGTTATTAAAGACCCAGAAGAAAAAGAGGATTTTCTACTAGTTGGAGCTTGTTTCAAATACCTGAGAACTGGGGAAGACCACGAAAGGCATGTTTGAGTAACTCTAAACAAACATATCCCCACAGATTTGTTTCTCTCTGTAAAAACGTGTAGCTGCAAAAAGATTTATTCCCAGCCTTTATTCCCCCAGGATGCTGGGCTCTGATCCTCCCTGCTTCCCCTGATTTGCCAAACTGGTCACATTTGGCTGACTCCCTGCCAAGTTACAATTTAACCCAGTGTCCTAAGGCAGCCCTGCACTGAATAAAGAGAAATTCTTGTTAGTGTTCTGTTTCTGGTTAGTTTAGTACAGAAATGAAGGAAAAGTGGAAATGTGGCAGTGGAAAGGAGAAAGTTAGAGACACAATAAAAAAAAAAAAAATCAAGACAGTTTGCTTCAAGTGTGTGGCAAAGATGAGAGAAATCCATCACAGATTAAGTTAGTCTCTGAAATTATCATTATTTCGTAAAAGATAAACATTTAATTACCAGTGGAATAAGCAATACGAGAGGTTATAGAAAATTCATAAATTATGTTAAAAATCTGCATCAGTATGTTTGAAATGAGGAGATGGAGTGAATTTCAGAGGCCAAGTTTTGTGTATGTGGTACAATTCTGTACTTTTTGCATTACCTTTTTTCAAATTATTTTTTATCTTAAACCCACAAATTTTAGTGTCAACCTTAAAAGTTATAACAGTAAAAATTAAAAACCTAAATTAATAGAGCAATACTCAAAAATTTCTTTGGTCTTATTAAGTGATGGTATGATTAAGTGAAACAGTGTTTGTTTAAATAAAAATAAAAGAAGTATTTATATGTGAATTTCTATACTTTAGAAACATTTATATTGCCCTTTGGTGACAAAACCATTATAAACATTGTATAAGGAACTTTCAGCCTGACAAGATCTGCAGGCAAATATTTCCGTGGTTGGATTCTTTTTTTTGAAATTCTGAACCCCGTTCAAAGCGACAAAAACGTCTGATATTCCAGTTTACATGTTTTATAACAGAGGTGTATGTTATACTTAACCACTGTATCTTAACAAATAGATTATTAGCTGGAGTGACTTAGAATGGTTTTTTGGGTTTTAAATTTTGAAAATTGCTATTTCTACATATTCTGAAATGCTGCGCCAGACACTGAAATTCCTTTTATTTCTTTTTCCTTTTTTTCTTCAGTTGGTTTAAAAATAGGGAAGATTAAAGAAATTAAAACCAAAGTGCCTAATTAATCAACAAGTTATTTATTAACTAGATATTTAAATTAGAAGGTAATCAGTTGTGGTTAAGTTCTAAGACCAGGAAGTGACAGGAGTTAATCTGAATCAAAATGAAAGAAGGCTATTTGGTATTTTCATATGGTTTGTAAAAAATCATTTGGGCAAATTCATTTCTTGTGTTGCTGGAGGAAGATTTTCCTGAAGTTTTTTCTGTGCTCAAAGAAGAGGGCAGTTTTGTTAAGGGAGATGGTAGAAATTAGCAAAATCACAAATGATTTCAGGCGTTTTTGAAGGGAGAGAGAGAGATCAGGCAAGAGAGATCATGAGAAATGTAATTAAACTCTCAGGTGCAATATGTGTCTTGTTGAAAAGGCACGAGTTTAAATGAGGATATAAAAGGATACTTCCCTCTGATTCAGTCAATTTCAGAAGAAGGAGGAAAAGGAAAATAAAAGAGGAAGAAAAAAAGATTAGGAGGGATGGAGATTCATTTCCTAAAACTGTCAGGGTTCTTGTGCCAGTGGTTCTCTTGATGCTAAGAGGATCATTTGTGTTATGCATTACCATGAATCCAATGGGATTATAAGGACTTAACTCAGAAAAAAGAGAGTGCTAGATTGTACCAAATTAGTGATTTCTCCAATCCAAGAGAAAAAGTGTTTTAGGAAAAGGAATCTAGAGTCCCAATATACAATTAGCATTAATTAACACTGTGCAGTGCTTACATGGCTGATACAAGTTTATGAGACCAATCTAAATATTTCCACTGCATTACTTTCCAGGGAAAAAGATATTCCTTGAGTATGATTTTTCCAAATTTCTGTCATGCCTAAAAAATCCCTACAGTTTAAAATGTTTCAGTTTGTGGCAACCTGGTTATTCTCCAACAGAAGGCCTAGGGATTTTTCATGTCCTGCTTCAGAAAATATTAAACAAATCCAGACATTAGCCAATGTAGTCTAATTATGAGGAAATGTATTGAACCATAAGTGGTCTTTTCTGTGACTTTTTGATATTTTCACTGTAAAAGAAGTATTAGTCTAGGTGCAAAATGAGACATATTTTATGTATGGAGGATCCCAATAACTACCCTAATTTTCTAGACTTTCGAGAGGGAGTACCTTTTGTATAATCAAAGGCTTTTTGTCCACCAGCATCGCATCCAAATGAATATTAATTAAAATGTTCGCATTTACTAGGAACCAGGCAATGCTTAGTGAAAATAATTCAATTTTAAAAACCTCAAGAAAGCAAACAAGCAAGATAGACAACATTGTCCATGCTGTAAAAAATAAACTAATGCAGTATGTCAAAATGCCAAAAAAATTTTGGGAATGTTCTAGATTTTAGGAGGAGTGTTGCTAATGGAATCCGACTGCTACAGAGAAAGTGAAGTTCAAAAATCATCCTGTGTATACAATAGATACTCACAAGCATAAATTATGCATTTGTTTATATCTAATTCAAATTTCAGTTAGACTGTATGATTCATCTCTGTAAATGATATATATATTTCATATAGCACGGCACCAGAGCGCTACCTTCCAGAAATATAGTCTCACAAACAGCAGCAAGTGCACAGTCAAAAGACCAAGAAAAATCTATTACCATTAGATTCAGTATAATTAAGCTTTGGCACAGCTGCTTAACAATATGCATGCCATAAAATAAAGGAGTGGGAAAAACAGCAGTGTGATACTTCAGTGCAAAACTACCAAACACATGCTATAAAGGCACATTTTAGGAGAACTTTGGTGGTGTTTTCAGCTCTTCAGGCTCCACTGCAAAATGTTTTGAGTTCCCAGTGTAAGAAAGAAGTAGATAAATTGGTGTGCATTCAGTAAAATTCTCGGGGAATCGAGCACTTGCCATGTGAGAGGAGAAGCTGAAGGAAGTAGATTTTATTTTGAAGTGGAGGGAAAAAAGATGTGAAGGGACCTAACATCATCTTCCTAATGCCTATGAGAACATTCCTGAGAAAACAGAGGTTTTCTGCTGACATGATTTCTGATTGGAAATACAGAAAAGAGGGAAAAACAACAATATAAGGACAATCAATGTTGTTGCTTCAGTCAAAGCCCAGGGGAAATAGGTGTGAATTTTGTGTTGTTTGATGAGGTTTTGGGATAAACAACCTCCTGAGGTCCATTCCATCCATGATTCATAATACTGAGAAAAGTGGTGAGGAAGATGAGGAGGAGTTATAGCTATTCAGAACTGTATGAGTGCCAGAGTTCAAGCACTGGCACAATTTTGTCAAAAATCCTGAGTACAAAACACTGGGAATTGTGTGTAGCTGAGCTGAGTAAGGAAATGCACTCTGTTTATATCTAGTGACTGATGATGGTATTGGTTAGAGCTCATTTTGCACATTTAAAGCCATGGTCACAAATCAAAAGTTCAGATAAAGACCAGGAGAACTTAACAGAAATATCAAGAAAAGTCAATCCTAAATCTGCTGTTTCTACATGGCTAGAATAAAACCAGTTTACTTGGGAAGAATTAAACTTAGCTCATATCCTCTCTACTAATAAGGCTTGTAATCCGTTAAAGTTTACCTTTTTGGATAACTTCACTGGATTGAGAATGGTGTTTTGTTTAGTTGGAATGCAAAATCCAATAATGATTTTTTTTAATTTTTTTTTTTACTGGATCTAAGCCAAGATACGAGAACTCTCTCGAGGCCCCAAAATTCTATTTCCTTGGAGACACAAATCTTAGAAATGCTGTACAATCTAGGAGGAGCAAGAGTTTTGTTTTGCAATACAAGCATGTCTCTAAGTTAAATCAGTTCATTTGCTGAACTGGACTATAAATACCAATATTTTATTTTAACTTTTTATTTGAGGCATAGATGGACTGGATTAACTCTCAGACCGTGTTTGCAACACTGACGTCCTTCTTCACTCATTAGAAAACCCTAAATAAATGACTTTTTTTCTTAATTAAGTGGTTAAACATCTGTGCAGGTGAACTCTAGTGCAGTTATCTCAAAATGAGATCCTGCACTTCTCTTTGTGTGTTGTACAATATTTTTCTGATAGCTTTGAGCCCTGCTTTACAAATCCAAGATCCTTGTACACAGCATTATATACAATATGGTCTGCAATTAGGCAGCATATGGCATCAAAGAAGAATTATATATTTTCCTTCAGCTAACAGCAAGTCAAAAAAAAAAAAAGAACAAACTGGTAGAGCATGGTTGTTTTCTAGCAGTTTAAGAATTCAGGGAAAATGACTGAGAGGTATCAATAAACCCAGGGTACTGTAACATCTTGTTGCTTCCAAATTTGAGATTGTGTATTTTTGCCTAGAACTGATTGTTTCAATTAAATAGTGTTCCCATTCTTGCATAATTATCTCCATATAAGTTGTCATTTTACTTTCAAACAGCAGACTGGAGACTACTTAGTTCCTAACTAGAAAGAACAGTTGTGTTTTTAAGTAAACAAAGATATCGAGGACTGAAAACATTCTTATGCTGCCTGCCAAAAACATTATAAATGTACTGGGATTTTTAGCAGCAATTCTATTGCAATCACTGATTAAGTGTGCTATCAAATATCACAGACTTACATATTTTAGGCAAATTCTGAGTATTTCTGATGCTGACAACTGTAAAAGAGATAAATGAAGAAAGATTATACATTGTAATTACACTATTTCACTGTGTTAATGGCATACTAAAGGACTCACTTGCATTTTCTGAATATGTAATTCCCACTAAAACTAAATTAACTGCTCTTACACTGGTCTTCACAGATATTTAGGATTTATATGTCAATCAATGAAATGAACACAGTACATCACTCTTTTTCTTTCCATATGAGAAATTGCAGGCCACACAAGATGCTTTCTGCATAATTCTTTTCATTTTCCTACTGCCATATGGCCAAGGAATCCACAGTTATTTTGCAAGCTACTATCCTCTCCTTGAAGATGGAAAAAAACCCCAAAATATAAGAGGAGAAAGCAGGTATACAGTGAAGCACAAAATCAGAAATGAATAATGCACTTTTTGTGCATTCCAGTGCAGGGACAAATTCAAACACACCTCCAAGAAAGGCAAATTTCTAAGGTTAGGCAGAGAAAAAGTCAATATTGTACCCAAATATTGATACACATATAGTGACTCACAGCTTTCCAGAATCTGCAAGACTTTGTTTTGGGGTCAGGCTTCAGAGACATTTATTGTCTCAGGGTGAGGGCACCAGAGATATGGGTATTGCAGCACATCTGTCTGGACAGTATTTTATTAGTCTCAAAATAAAACCAACAAAAAATGCCTGATTTTGTAATAGAAGTATGACTCACTCTGTTTAAGATTACATGTTTTCTTGCTAAATAGCCACATTTTAAAAGGATGGGGGGTAAAGCAAGAAAACCAAGTGAAACATTATTCATCTACCACAGTTATGAGAAATTATCTGTTTTTTGACAACCTATGTAAGTTGTTAAAAAGCGTTTAACACTTACATAAGTCTTTAAGACATAATAGGAAAATGAAACATTGACCCCTAAAATTATAATACAGCGTTCATTTCAGCTATTTAAAAATGCCTCGCTAAGTCAGCCTGGCCTCAAAATGTTCAGGAATGCGAAAGTATATTTACCACCACTTGATAAATAAGGGAATGTAAATAGACTTTGAAGTTGCCAAAGGAGAAATTTTGTTAAAATTAGGATCGAAACCCTTCATTTTTGAAGCAGCCCCTGGTGTTGGCTTCAGGCTAATTGGCTGGGTGTTAATCACCTCTGCAAAGCGGTGACTTGCAGTGTTCTTGAGACAGAGAATCAGCAGATCCATGACAATCTCTCCTTCTCCACGGCAATTAGCACGTTCCCCTCTGCACCCAAGGGGCCGTGTCAGGACCGGAATATGAAGTAACACATTTACTTCTGCGGAGTGTTCCCTTACAAAATTACTGAGATGACATCCAGCAGGAAACGAGCAGTCAGCTGGCCATTACCATGTCGAATTGCTCACAGAACAGGAGCAAATTTCTTCAAACAAATGGCTACACCAGGGAGGAGGCTCCAGCCTTTTTAGCCCTCCCGGTAAATCTACACCTGACACTGCAGACAGCTGGCAGGGTTTCACTGCACACCTTCTGAGCCTCCCAGGAGGGAAGGACAGCATTGCTGGCAGGTTGCTCCTGACAGAACCACATTGAGTAGGAAGATCAAGCGGCTTTAAAGCCAAAATGCAATTTTCTGGCTGAATCCTCCACGTTGGAATAGCATTTTGGCTGCACCCTGAGTCCTTTTCTGAGGCAGTAAATGTCTCCCCAGGGAGAAAGCATGCATCAAACAGAGCTAATAATCATGTTTTTACTGTCTTGGGGGCCATTTCATGGGTAGGGAGAGCTTAGTTTAGTAAAACCCTGGTCCCAGTAAAGCTCTTAGGTTTCTGCTTAACCCCAACCACATGAACATTTATATTAAAGTCTCAGAACAACTTGTACTTAAAATTAACATACTTAAGATGTTCAGTCAGTCGTATCTCAAGAAGAGAAAAATAGGTGTTATCATTATATTAGTCTAAATGAAACAAGTTTCCAAGTTTGAATTGTTAGGCAATGAATGCCATGACAAACTGAAGTGCTGGATGCAGTCACAAAAAAACCAAATTTTCCGAATTCTTTGCTGAGATTCCTGTTTAGGAAATGAAATCTGGAATCCTACAAGCACTTGCACAGGCTTAATCTGGGCATGCATGCACATTTGCATGTAGGTTATAGCAGATATGTGTGCAAGTTGGGAATCTGGGCTTCTCTGATTTTCATGACAGAATATTGTGGTTTGTATTCTGTGTAAAGAGCTCAGGTTCATACAAAGAGGTACAGATCTGCTTGTATGGATTTTTGACATGAAAAATTAGATTTAAAGGTCTTGTTAGCCAACAGACTGCCTCTCCTTTAGCATCATAAGTGGGGGTAGGACATTCACAGTCATGTTTTCAGAATTCTTTAAAAGTATTGTGCCAACTGTGGATCATCTTTCATGCCAAGCTTTAGAGTGCTGATAGGGATAATCAGTGTGATTTCTGTACATATATGTTTCCCCTGCATTTGCCTCTTTTTATATTCAACAGAGCCCCTGTGCCCATGACTAAACAAAGTTAGAAACTTAGAGCTGTAATTTTATAGTCCTACACTGTTGCTGAAACAATGTGTTCTAATCTAGGAAGCATATCTGTTTTCATAAGAGATAATACATATCTCCAAGGGTTTTTCTAATTACATTAAGCCCATTTAAACCTCTGATTACTGCAGTGAAGATGTGTATTCTTTAATGGATCAGACAGAGCAGCTTTCAGAAGAAGATGAAGGTACTTAATTTAGTTTGCAGTTTCATTAATGCAGACTTCAAAATAATTTAGAGACATAATCAACAGTGGCAATTCCCCTATGGTTTTATTAGATATGTCTTGACCTTTTTTTTTGTTTGTTTTGCTTTTGTTTGTTTGTTTTAATTATCATTATTTATTGCTTGTTCAAAGGTAAAAAAAGGGCATTATTTTGAAGCATCATATTGCATTCTTCTGATACACAATGTTTGTAATGTAGCATATATTTGGAATCTGGAATTTGTTCTATTTGCTAAACTAGTGGCAAGTTACAGATAAAATTATGAAATCTGTCATACATCTCTGTCTTACATTGCTTTAGGAAAATAATTGCAAGCCTCCTTCTTCTCATGTAGGTGTTCTGCCTAATTACTTGAGATCTGTTGGTATTTATCCTGGGCTCCTCTTAGATCTTTTACAACCCTGAAAATATCCAGCAGATATAAAGACCCTGGGACAGCTCCTGCCAGTGCTGAATCCTGCAGTGAAGAGAACTTTATACCTAAACTGAGAGGTAGCTGGGATTTATTCCTTTAGAAAAGGCAATAACCCTGTAGTTAGTGAAGATTTCACGTTCATAAATTCTTCACAACGGCATTCCTGCCCATAAAACCCCATAAAAGGAGAGGGAAAACACTCAGATTTATGTTCTGATTCCACACAAAAGTTTGAGAATTGAATTCATTGTCAGGACTGCAGAAGTTCTGAGGAGAGGGGAACAACCACGAGTCTTGAAAAGCAGTTGGGTATACTCTCACCCCCAAACTCATTACAAATCATACATAAAAGCATGTTTAACCTCAGAAATGTGCAGGTAAATGAAGTGTGAACAGTGAATTCAGGGCAGGAAAACAATCATTTTTCCAAAGTAAAGAAGATGGGACGCTCTGCTACCTTACAGTCTGGATAGGCAATGGGATCCCAAGTACAGTGTTTTGGGATTCAATATTTTACTCTCAGTTATCAATTTGGTTCTTATTTCAGAAATAATTTGCATTGGAAGGGACCTTAAGGCTCATCTTATCTCAGTCTGTGCCATGGGCAGGGACACCTCCCATTGTCCCAGGCTGCTCCCAGCCCCAATGTCCAGCCTGGCCTTGGACACTCCAGGGATCCAGGGGCAGCCCCAGCTGCTCTGGGCACCCTGTGCCAGGGCCTGCCCACCCTGCCAGGGAACAATTCCTGCCCAGTTTCCCATCCAGCCCTGCCCTCTGGCACTGGGAAGCCATTCCCTGGCTCCTGGCCCTGCAGCCCTTGGCAATTGTCTCTCTCCAGGTTTCCTGCAGCTCCTTCAGGCCCTGCAAGGCCCCAGTGAGGTCACCCCAGAGCTTCTCCTCTGCAGGCTGAACAAGCCCAGCTCTGGCAGCCTTTCCTCCCAGCAGAGCTGCTCCATCCCTCTGCTCATCCTGGTGCCTCCCCTGGCCTGGCTGCAGCAGCTCCAGCTCCTTCCTGAGCTGGGCCCAGGGCTGGGGCAGCTCTGCAGGTGGGGGCTCACAATGCAGCTGCTCTTGGACTTAGACATGGCACATAGAAAGACAAAGTCAAACTTTTTTTTTTTTTTTTTTTTTTTTTTTTTTTTTTTTTGGTTCAAGGGATTTGAAAGCCAAGACCCATTCTTACACAGACATGTAAGACACAGGGAAAATCAGTTTTGATCTAATATGTAAAAAATTGCATTATAACTGCAGTAACCTGCCATATTTCTCTAGCATATTTTTCTAGAGAAGAAATCTGAAACAGTGTTCTACTTTGAATAATCATATTTATGTGGAGTTGAGAAGCACAGGCACAGACCTGACATCCCTCAGAGATGTTGACTTCAGCAGAGCAGCTGTTACCTCAGTAGCTGGTGGTGATGAAGACTCATGATTTTTTTCCCTGCTGTGCTGACTTCATTTTGAAAACATAAGAGTTTGAACATGTTGGAAATCCTTGTAGAATGACAACAGCACAGAAATGTTTATGCTGAGGAAAGGCTGTGGAAGCTCAGTTGGTTTAGCCTCAAGAAGAAAAGGTTAAGGATGATTTAAACTCAATTTTCATTGCCATAAAGGCAGTAACCTGATGCAGAAGACAAAATAAGGCTCAGAGCAGCAGAGAGGAAAGACGAGAGGTACACATATTGCATGAAGCGAGATTTCCACTGGACCTGTGTATTAAGGAGAAGCCTTTTCAAGGTCAGGATTATTAAGTACTGGAACTGCTCCCAGAGAGCAAAATCTCTGTCCTGGAATTATTTCCTTTTTTTTTCCTCCTTGACCAGTCAGGCCCCTGAGGATACTAATCCGAGTCTAAAGTAATCCCTGCTTTGAATAACACAACCTCATGTGTTCTTTGTAGTCTACACAATTTTGTGATCAGTCCTGAAAAATCCTCTGAACTCTTCATTTAGAGAACTCAGACCCTCCAAAACCCATGACTTTTTACTCCCAGCCCTTTTTGTACAGGTTTGTTAAACATAAAAGTGAGAGCAAGCCTGCTAGAAAATTATCTTTGGTCTATGGGGCATCAGGATCTATTCCTCCCTGTAGGTTAAGCTGTAAAACAGAAACCTGTCTTAGTATGTCCAATGTTTGGTGTCTTCCCCACACCACCAGGGATTAAAGAGTGGTATAAAAATATTTTGTTTATGTCCAACAAGGCTTTAGTGAAAATGTGAGCTCATTAATTAAAAATGATACATTGTATAATTAAAAATAAATTGCAATAAATACATAATATAGAATGTTTTATAATATAGAACATTTTATAATATATAGCATGTAATATAAAATATATTTTACCTAATAATATACACCTGACACACAACACCAGAAGATGTGACCCTTTGTAAAACACATCACACTGCAATGGATGTTTCTTTTAAGGCAAAGTTGGAGGGACAATGAGAGTTACACCAAAAAATGTGTGCTCAGCTGTATTTTCTTTTCTTGCATTTAAAATAGACTTAAAGGAACAAAAAGTATCTATTATTAACCCATGTCCCTTTAGTCTACGTATATAACTTAATGTTTGTTTGTATAAACACACATGCACTGCCAGAGGGTGAAAGTGTCAAAAACTGGCATTAATTTTGTGCAGAATCAGAAAAAGTTACTCCAGTCCCATCGACAGAGAGTGTCAGTCCTTGAGGTTTCCCTTGAAGGTCAAACTGTGGAGCCAATGATTTATATGTTTTGTACAGTGAGGTAAAAAAAAGTTCTATTTCATGCAGTCTGTTGTCAGTCTTATATGAAATACATCCATCCATGTGGGTGGCAGATACTGCCTCTGGCAAAGTAGAAAAAAACAGAATAGAGCCAACAGATTTTTTTTTTTTTGAGATGAATCTATGAGAAAAGAAAACATAATGCTAATTTTGAAACATTATTTATTCAATTCTAGTAGTCATGATAAAAAAAAAATCTCTTTAGTATTTCCTGTACAAGGTCTGTATAATTAGGATATCTTCAAATTTTCATGTTATTCTGGATCCTACAGAGAAATTTTGGTGTCTCAAAGTCAGTCTGAAGCTCTCATGATTTCTCAAGGCATTCACTAGTATATGCTAAGCTGGTGTAAAAATCTGGGTATATGATTAATCTAATTAGTTAAACTCTATGTAAAAAAACAAGCTCACAAGAGGGAAGTATTTTCTCAAAGACAGGTCCTTTGGGCAAGTCAAAATCAAATAATAGTTAAAAAAATTAAACTGTCCGTTTCTGAAAAGTTGGTCCACAGCACTTTTTAATACCATGAATGAATAAATAATTGGGAGTGTAAGATAAGGAGTTTTGTAAAAGACAGATTTTCTCAGTGTAGTCCATCTTGCTACAATGTCAAAGTCAGAAATATGTCATTTCTAATTATAGCCTTCTTTTCAACTTCTTGAATCCCTCCAGTTTCCTTTAGGCTATTTGGATATTTTTAGGACGGAGCTGTGTTGAGTAATATAAGCCTATTATATGAAGTTCCCATTTTCTATTTTAATTTCTAATACGTTTTTATTTTAAAAATAGATACATGAACAATAGAAATTGTAGATAAACCTGAAGAAAAACTTCCTCTTTTATAATAAATAGTCCTATTTCTTTAGGACTCTCTCAGTGGCATCAGGATTTTCACTGATTATATTATTACTGTAATCAGATTCTAATCAAGTTTCTGAAAATTATTTTAATATTTGTAACAGCAACTGCATCTCTTCTGCGATTAAAGAATCCAAATATGGACAAAGGAAACATGCACAAATCTGAAAAAACCTTGTCTATGCATAGTCACATAAATCTTGATATAATATGTAAATATTGCTTGGGAAAAAGGAGGGAGGGAGGGAAGGAATTCAGAAGGAAGGAATTCGGAAGGAAGGAAGGAAGGAAGGAAGGAATTCGGAAGGAATTCGGAAGGAATTCGGAAGGAATTAGGAAGGAAGGAAGGAAGGAAGGAAGGAAGGAAGGAAGGAAGGAAGGAAGGAAGGAAGGAAGGAAGGAAGGAAGGAAGGAAGGAAGGAAGGAAGGAAGGAAGGAAGGAAGGAAGGAAGGAAGGAAGGAAGGAAGGAAGGAAGGAAGGAAGGAAGGAAGGAAGGAAGGAAGGAAGGTGAAAACATTTAAAAATGGAGAAGCAAGAATCTTAATTTGTGAAGCTATTTTTTCTTTGCGAATATTGAATTCTGTAACGTATCATCTTTTTAACCCTAAATGAGCAATGAAGTCAAAACCTTACTTTTAGCCTTTTAATTCTTCCTACAGAAAGGAGCTGTGCTTGTTCAAGTGCTGTGATTTTGGAAATGGACTCATGATTCAACAGCCTGAGTAACATTTTGTCAAAATAGTCCAGATGCCAAAATTATTTTGAACATTTTACTCATAAACTCAGTCACTTAGACAGGGCTGAGACACTCAAGAGTCTTGATGTGTCTTTCAGTATTAAAAACCCTTTGCTTACTTACAGAGATTTATCCAAAGACATCAAATTTCATCAGGTGTCAGAAAAAGACTTGTTGCCTTTTTGCATGAGTTTTAGGTAGAGTTTAACATGCAATATTGATCCTGTGGACTGTGCAAATATTTCAATTTTTTTTTTGGTTCTCTTAACTTTGATTAAATTAAACAAATGTTTTGCTACAAATGGACGTGCTCTTCTGTTGTGATCATTACAAGCTCACCCATCTTGAAAATAACTTGTATTGTTTAATTACATTAATAATGGAATAGAAGTTTTAAATCAGTGTGCATGTAGCAAGTGTGTTTTGGAAAAAAAAATAAAAATAGAAGAATTACAGTTTAGGGAAGGATTGATTTCCCAGAGGCCAGGCAGACAATGCTGTTCTCAAGATAACAGAAAGCAGACTCTGCTTCCTAAGAGTATCCCTAAGCAGCTTAGATCAATTCTCTTTTTTACAGAGCATGCTCTAGCTGCTGTTCTTATTCACACTAAACATTTTATTTGTGTCACTGGCTCCATTGAGTTGGGTTACTGGAGAGGGAGATATCTATTTAAAGCTACATAACTTGGAAGCAGCCTTTCAATAAAAGGGTTGCCTATGTTTCCCAAACTAATGATCAATTTGGTTTAATAGCTACTTAATTATCAGATGTTTCTTTCTTAAATAGAAGTCTAATAACTCACTGAATTAGACCATAATTAAGTAAGAAATTATTTTCCAATGGCAGTGTGTTTTCTTTCCTTCTCATTTGCCTTATTTCTGTTTTTCCCCACCTCTTTTGTGGCTTGATCTGGTATATATTCTCTTATTATTCATGTGACTTTGAACGTAGTTAACTACTAGTCTTCTGTAAAAATAAATAAATAAATTCAGAGGCTGGTAATTTAAACTTCCTTCTGCTTAATTGGGTAGCTAATGGGAAGAATTTGAATTTGCAGTACTGCAAGCACAGCTTTTGCACAGCTCTGCCAATTCAAATACATTTTGCTGGGCACTGGAATGTTGATATGGCCAAATTAATTGGAAAATGGGAGAAGTAAATTAAAAAATAATTTATTTCTCTGTGGAAGGGCAGACAAATAAAAATGTGCCTCTCTAGCTCCCTATGGCCCAGTAAGCCTTGGGCTATTAGCAGTTGGCATAGATTAAAGTCGCCTTCATGCTCCCAGCTATCCAAAACCATGGGATTGCTTCCTACTAAGAATTGATAAAATCAGAAGCGGGGTGAGGAAAATTCCCTGTTCTTTATGGCATTGATTTTTGTTCCTAGTGCACATTTCTCACTGGTGCATAGTTTCTAAATATTAAACACGTAGTTAAAATATTAAACACTAGCAGTGGTGCCATCTGTCCAAAGAGAACCAACACTCTCTGTTTCATTACAGATGGGGCAAGTGTTCTAAACACAGAGGGAATCAGCTAATCCAGCTTTTGTAAAATCACAAGAAGTCCTGAGGAACATGAGTCCCCAGCTAAGAAAGAAAATTATGGAGTCTGAGATAAAGTTCAGAGCAATAGGTAATTTTGTTGAGGCAGTTTAGCAAAATCAAAGTCTTGTAAAGGCTGGTCCTAACTGTAAAGAAGATTTTTTCCTTTTTATTTCAAAGCAGAATTCAGGTGCCGAATTTTCTACTCAGTTATGGTTTGCTGACTATTATACCAAGTGATTTCACGTCTCTAATTTTCCCCCTTTCTATTTTTTCTTTAATTTTTCTTTTCACTGTTTAGAACAAAGTTAGTTGGGAAAACCTGACAGACATTTCTTCCAGTGATGGCAGAACATGCTGGGATCTGCTGGGAATGTGCAGTTTTGTGGGTTCAAGAGAGATGAAGAATGAACAGTCCAGTTACTCTGAGGACACTCTAAATGCAGTCATGTAGCTTGATTAAGTCTTAAACAAATATTATGACAAGACCCTCAGTGAAGTAAAACCTAATCTGAAACTCCATCTATCAAATAGCTGTGAATGTTTCTTGCCTGAAGACAATCATCTGGGTGTTAGGTATTCAGAAAGTGATGTTGTAGTGCTGCTCACAAGAAGCCAGGTAGCTGGGTGTTTTTTTCTCCTCTCTTTTGTTTTTTTTGTTTTTTTTTTTCCAGGAAAATTGTATGCATTATAACGTTTCTTGCTGTTAACATGCAGAGATTATGTGTCAATCAGACACAGTTAAAATCACAGAGCTTATGGCACAGGAATAACTTTTCTTACCACCTGAGGAAAAAGAAAGATGCAGGAACAGTTTAGGAGCCTGGAATATTTCATTATCTACCTCATTAGACTCTGTGGGACATGGGAAAAGAGATCAGAAGAGTCGTCAATTATTTCTAAGTGAACAGAAAAATGTGGTCCAACGTGGTCTCTGGAAGCCATCTCAGCACTTGAAAATGGGCATTTGGTGAACATGAAAGGGAAGATTTTCACAGTCACAGAATCCCAGAATGGTTTGGGTTGGCAGGGACCTCAAAGCCCATCCAGTGCCACCCCTGCCACGGGCAGGGACACCTCCCACTGTCCCAGGCTGCTCCCAGCCCCAATGTCCAGCCTGGCCTTGGACACTGCCAGGGATCCAGGGGCAGCCCCAGCTGCTCTGGGCACCCTGTGCCAGGGCCTGCCCACCCTGCCAGGGAACAATTTTCCTGATTTCCTGTCTAACCCTGCCCTCTGTCACTTTGAATCCTTATTGTAGTTACTGGAAAGAGATCACAACAGGGATCAAAATTTATTGCTGTTGTCTCATTACCGAAAATGTTCATTATTGGTCTTCCAAGAACTTGTACACCATGTGCAAAGCAACTGTAGAAGCTGTATAAATATTTTCAGATCAGGATGATAGTTGGTATAGGGCTCTCCTCACGGGTAATATCAAAGCACATGCAAATAAATATGGCCTTAGAAACTCAAACCGTGTTTAGTTTCACATGTACTCAAAGACTCACTTCCCCGCTGGCTTCTCCCTTCCTCTTCTCTTCCTCTTCCTCTTCCTCTTCCTCTTCCTCTTCCTCTTCCTCTTCCTCTTCCTCTTCCTCTTCCTCTTCCTCTTCCTCTTCCTCTTCCTCTTCCTCTTCCTCTTCCTCTTCCTCTTCCTCTTCCTCCAAAACTAGCTAAAAATAAATGAAAGGGGCTTCTAAGAATGTTGCTGTTTAGCATTTCAGTAAATCCCATCTCCAGGCATGTGACGGTGCCTAAATACAAATGTAGCTTGCTGAGCAAAGATGAACCAAAAAAAGGTATAAAATCTCCTGATGGTTTTTAATATGTTTTGTCCATTTTTCTGGAATTTTGTCATATATGACCATCATCTATTGGGTGCCATAATTAGCAGTGTTACTGATTGGGAAGTTGAATTATCTGTAATGTCCCCTCTCTGTCTGATATAAAGAGTAGGAATCAGTGGCGCAGGGCGTGTGTTACAGAAAAATACCTCAAAAATAAAATGGAGAAATGTTTTCTCGAAGTTTCAGATAAAATAAGTCAGATTAAAAGGGCAAGCAAAGAATGCTAAAGAGTGACATTGCTAAAGAATGTCTAAAGCAGTTGTTTTTGGTCTTCAGTTATGGATGTTTTGGACAAGATGTGCACACTCTTTTACCAGGATATTCAGGCAGCCACCTTCCCTTCCCTTCCCTTCCCTTCCCTTCCCTTCCCTTCCCTTCCCTTCCCTTCCCTTCCCTTCCCTTCCCTTCCCTTCCCTTCCCTTCCCTTCCCTTCCCTTCCCTTCCCTTCCCTTCCCTTCCCTTCCCTTCCCTTCCCTTCCCTTCCCTTCCCTTCCCTTCCCTTCCCTTCCCTTCCCTTCCCTTCCCTTCCCTTCCCTTCCCTTCCCTTCCCTTCCCTTCCCTTCCCTTCCCTTCCCTTCCCTTCCCTTCCCTTCCCTTCCCTTCCCTTCCCTTCCCTTCCCTTCCCTTCCCTTCCCTTCCCTTCCCTTCCCTTCCCTTCCCTTCCCTTCCCTTCCCTTCCCTTCCCTTCCCTTCCCTTCCCATTCCTATTATTCCTGCCAAATTAAACATTTCAGTATTAATACGTGACTTGGTGGATTCTAAAGTATGGGCAGAAAGGGAAAGGAGTAGGCATACTTTGCTTTTGAAAGAGATAAATCAGTACCAAAAATGAGCGAATCCCAATGCCAATCTTTGGGCCTAGAAACTTTGGTCTACTTCCTTAAAGTGTATTTCTAACAAAAAAAAAAAAAAAAAGGAAAATTGGATTGCCTACAGTTTATTTCCAGTGACTACTATTAGGTCCTGGTGCATGTACTTTTGGGGACATTATATTGGGCAGGAGGCAATTTTCCTTTGATCATGTGATATGGAATCCCAAAAATAAATTTCTCAATCTTTGCCTCAACAAAAGTCATTAAATTCCTGGTCGTTCTGAGCCCTGGAGCTCAAAAATATTTCCTTTGTGAAGCTATAGCTTTTTTTTTTTTTTTTTTTTGACTGCAGAGCTTCACATTTTTCATCTCTATGATAGCTATCTCTGAATTTAAATAAGCTATTAACAGTGTTTACAATTTTTCCCCAGAGGTAACGTGAGCTTGCAGAGCAAAATGCTGGCTTCAGTGTCTATATTTCCATGTCCACTTTTAATGAAATGACTACTTAACTCCAATAAATATTTTCTTAATGTGTGCCTCACATTCCCGAGAAGCAACAAGAGTCAGGCAAAGAAATTAATAGCACTCCATAAAAAGCATGAAATGGGATTAAGATGTTTGCTACAGGAACTGTTACTAGCAAGTGTGATTTGTCTAATCTGCACATTTGATTTATTGATGGATACATCAGTGGTAAGGGAAATGTGGTGAACTGAAATGGAAGAGTAAACACTCCAGTCGCTGTATCTGTCTAACTTCATGGCCTGCATTTACGTAGGGGGCCAGTCCAGAGAACATAAAGCTGTTTTTCAGGCTTAAAATGCATGGCTATAATATAAATGTTTGATGGACTGCAGATTTGCTGGATTTGTGCAGGAGACAGCTATCTGCAGTCGAGTGGGAGGATGACAGTGCTTGTTGCTGATCCAGACAGAAAAATCTTTGTCACCCCTGTGCCGGCAACACTTTTCTCCTCCACAGGCAGCTGAACCAGCTTGTGTGTATCAGCACAAAGGAACTCCCACACTGCCTGCTAGTAATGGACAAAATGCCTCTGGAGAGATAATGTGTGCATGTCCTCTCCCACCTCTCCTCCTTCCCTCAACCCTGGAAAGATCAAACCCTCACCTCTAATAAAAGTGTTTCTGCCATCTGTCATTTTTGGGTGACTGATTTCTGCCAAAATTTAAAAAAAAATAAAAAGTCCATAAAACTCGATAAAAAGTTACCAAAAAAAGGAGAGAGAGAAAAAAAAAGATAAATCAGATTAAGCTTGTTTCCTAATTCAGTATCTCTCAACAGGGACAGACTCCTGGACTTCTCGCTCTACCAGCAAGCAGGCTGGAGGGGCACAAGGAGCTGGGAAGGGACAGAGCCAGAACAGCTGACCCCAGCTGACCCCAGGGATACCCCAGACCACACAGTGCCATGCCCAGTGTGTAAAGCTGGGGGAAGGCTGGAAGGGAGGACACTGCTTGGGGCCTGCCTGGGAATCACCAGTTGGTGGTGAGCAGTGGCTTTCACTTGTATCAGTTGTTTTTCTTGAGTTTTATGTCTCACTTTTGTTATTCCCTTTCAGCATCAGCGTCACAGTCGTTGTTGTTGTTGTTACCATTGTTGTTGTTTTCATTGCTTATTTTTAATTTTACTTGTTTTGTGGTTGCTTTGAGGTCGTGTTTTCCTTTTTTTTTAAATTTTGTAGCAAGGGTTACACTGCTCATACCTCAACCCATGAGGGGTTTTTTTAACTTTTACTCTTCCAGTTCTCTTCCTCTGATCCTGCTGGAGGGGGCAGAGTGAGCCAGAGGCTGTGTGGTGCTCAGTTACTCTCTGGTTAAACCATGACATATAGAGACCTGATGAAAACTGAGATCTAAAAGGGGAAAAAAATAGATCAATTTACTTATACTAGCATGAATAAACGCACATAGGTATTTACTTAATTGGGTGTTACCATTTCACACAGGGAATTTTGAAAACAGAAGACTCTTAAACCTTTCACAATAGGATCTACCAGCCAAAGGTGGATGTCAAAAATAGAAGTACTTGGCAAAAGGGCCACAGAGAGGAGTGAAATGGTGCTGTCAGAAGTGCTTATTTTTACCAAAGCCCTAACAGCTCTAGGAGTGAACTGCAGAAGAGGTTTTACACAGAAAACCCTGCAAATGGCATTTATAAATAAAGCTGTGAAGAAGAGTATGTTTGGGTGGTTTTCTTATTATTTGTCTTGAATCTTACAATATAAACTTTAAGAGCTCTAGGAAGCCACTGTCTCATCTCAAAGCAATAAAAAAGCAGAGTGTTTCTATTATTGTGTTGTGTGCTGTACTATGTAATAAAGAGTCTTCTATGTTTTAAAGGCTGGCTTTTTTCTGGGTTTGGTTGTTTTGGTTGTTTTGATCTTTTTTTCTCCAAAAGATGGTAATTTTCCCTGGTTTACATTAACTTAATGACACAATCACACGATTGGAACTTCTGCTTAAAACCCTGCCTAAAAAGCTGTGTTCAGACACAAGAATAACAGGAAAGACAATAGAAACAATGCTTAAGAAAGCACTGTACCCCTAACATTTTTATTTAATTAACAATTTAAGTATATTCTTCCTGGCAGATTGAAAAGATACCACGGATACATCTTATTCTAAGGGCCAAAGTCTGAGGGGTTTGTACTTTATTTGGATGTTTAATTTTATTCCACGTTTCTCTTAAAATTAAAATATATTCCCTGTCTTCTAAAACAATACTGTTACTTAACATGTTTTGAATGCTTGTATTAGTAAGAAACTACTTTCTCCCCCTAGGTTTGGGGATGAAAAGAGCAGGTAAAGCTGACAGGTGAATATATCAAAAAGTACCCAAACTCTACTGTGCTCAATCCAGCAATAGAAATAATAGAGACAGTTCAACAAATTGGGATTTTTAAAATGTTCTTTAAGGTTTGGTTTTTTCAAATTTGTTTTGGTTGTTGGGTTAGTTTTTTTGTTTTTTTTTTTAAATGCTTCTATGTTGGACCAAGAATGCTGGAGTGGGCTCTGTAAATACATCAGCTTGGGTGTCTGCTGATTTATGCACCTCCTTCACTGTAGCTCTTTCAGGTGGCAAAGTTGATTCCATGCAAATCTGCACTCCCCATCACCTCATTGATGAGGACCACAAGGGGATACAGGCTAAATTAAGAAAAATTTAGCGCCTTTATTAAATTAATAGTGAGGAGGGAAATTTCCTGGTAGAGATTTGAAGACATTTTGCATGCATCCTATCATATCCAAAATTCCAGTGCTGCAATATGAACATAATAGAAGTGTCAAAGGAGTTTCCTAATGTGATCAATTATAAATGGTTACACATCTGTTACCTTTTGTGTGTAAAAATTCCTGACTGCAGCCTGCTTCCATCTTCTTTTTTTGTTATATATATTTAAGAGATTTGTGAACAGGATATTCCTGTTAAAACAATGAGGGATGTTCCCTATACAATCTGAAAATTAATTTTATATATATATATGTATTGAAATTTATATTCTCTTTTCAGTATTGAGGGTGTCAGGATTATTATTTCAGTGGAGTGTAGAAAACCACAGTTATACTTAAAAATCTTTGTTGTCAGGATTGACATTTTTTGTCTTGGCAATTCTGAGAGGTCCCAGCTGACTGGAAGCTGGTGATACTATTTGGGAATGCTGCAGAAACTGGAGAACAGTTATCCAGAATAATTCCACAACAGTCAGTACCTAAGCTTTTAAATAATAGTAAGTAAATGACTGAATAAATAAATAAATAAACCAGCTTGGCCATTCATTATATTTTCTTGCTGAATTTCTGGTTGAAACATAGTCTGCTCATGCTCAGTGTTAATCAAAATGAAACACCAAGGCACAAACAGTTGAGCCAAAGCAGAGTAACATTACTGAGCTGATGAAATGGCTTTTTTGCTTTAAAATGAAACGTGGTAAGGACCGAGCTTCCTTCAGAGAACTCAGTTTAAAAAGCTTCATGGCTCCTGTTTTAAAATCCTCTGAATCGCCCCATATTAGCAGAAAAACATGTGAAGACTCACAGCATGTTTGAGAATCTGACATTTAGTGACACTTTTAGGATGAAAATTTACACTTTGAGTAAAAATTGCATAAGGTGGTTTTCAGTTTAACTGTCGTTTTGACTTTTCACTTTAAAGCACAAATGCATTAACAATGTCTAGTCATTTTTATTGATGATTTTGAGAAAACTTTCTCTTACAGATGTACAAAATTAGTTATTTGGTTGGTTTGGGGCTTTTTTGTATGTGTGTGTGTTTGTCAGATCAGTCAGGATGGTTTAACAACCCCAAGGGTAGATAGAGAATCAGTAAGAATTCTGTGTAAGGAAAGGGGGTTGCTAGGGCTAGGCAGCTCTCTCTGTGGTGATACAAGATTTTTGTTTGCATGGTTAAGAAAATCACACATAAAGGGAGATTTTTACTTCATTTTGTGATTTACACAATATTTCACTTGCCTAATTATCTCGGAACATGTGGTTGGGGCAGTTGGAAATAATCAGATGGTGGCTTGAAATAAAAAAAAACAAAAATAAAATAGGTGTTTTGTTCAACCCTTCAACAAATGGTTCTGTCATTGGAGTTGTTTACAAAGCAGAGGCATCACTGTGTCGGTGAGATTGCCATAAATGCCCATCAGAGGATCTGAAATGTGAGTCTGGCTCACTGATTCGTTAATTTCTCCTGGTGTAATGAGTTCAGGTCTGGATCTGTGAGGCTTTGACAGCAACTAAAATGAGCTGAAATTTTTTCCCCCTATAACACAAGATGTCCAAGTGAAGGCATCCAACCCAGGCCAAGAACCTGGAGATTAAAGTCTCCCCCCAGTCTCCTCAAAATGAGGATGTCAAAGCCAAATATTTCAGGTGCAGAGTAATAAAACCAAAAAAAGACCAGAGCAGGTGTGATGGGCTGTGCTCTGAGGAGAGCCCTTAACAGGCCTCATGGGCTTCCAAAGGAGAGGTAAAGCATGGATGAGTTTCACAGGGGGAATTGCTTTGGGGTCTCCTCATGTCGTTTTTTCAATCATTCATTTTTAAGAACAATGCTTCCTCACGTAAAATCCCTCTTTCATCTTTGCCTCTAGAAAAGTAGCATAACTTGATTTAAGAAATTACAATAAGAATTGATGCTCTGGGTTTTTTCAAAAACCTCACGGCAGGTTTTTGTTGTTGCATTTTTTGAGTTCCTCTGCTACAATTGCATTGCTGAAAGGGTCTTTGTGGCTCTTTCATTTGGCAGCCTCCTGTGTATGTCATTATCATGTGCCATTTCCACCCAGATTTAGACTTAAAAATAAGCTGGGTTTTATTTTTTCACCATAACAATGTTCTTTTAGCACTACTGAATATACTTGAAATTGTGCTGTTGCTGAACTCTAATTGACACATCACTCCTGAAAGCATTTCTAGTAAACATAGGAGACAAAAAACACCTATAATACGAGTAAGAAATAAGGCTTTGCCCCCTCAGCTTGACTTATTCCAGGATTGCGTTTAAAAGAGGACATACTTATCTTTGTAAAAGAATGTATTCATGTAGATAGAAATGTCAAGCATTTCAAAATTCAATAAAATTGTTATATGTGGAGTACATAAGACTGAAAATATGAAGAAATCTACACCAACTGGTTTTGAGTTTTCAGATCTTTGAGGGCCTATCTTTCAGGTAAAACATAATTAATTAATTAATTTTAAGCAGTCTTTAGCCCTATTGATGACAAACTAAAATATAGGCAATGGGAAAAAGCAAACCAAATTAAACAGTGTTTAATGTACTGTTATAGAATATATCTATAATTATAGATGAAGCAGAAAAAGAAAGTGAGTAAAGAACTCTCTGACTTCACATAAAGATCACATTTCCCTCTTTAAATAATAATAGGAGTATTAAATATTCACCTACTCCATTGCTAAGTATAATCTTCTGAAAGAAAACCATTATGTGGATGAAATCTTTAAATCAGGTGGGGCTTGGGGATTCATTTTAAATTTAAAATTCCCAGGGCAACCTATGAGAATTAGTAGAGTGTGCAAATAATTGATTTTAAAAATTACTTTGTGCGACACAACAATTTAATAAACAGCACCTGGAATGTTTCCACGTGTTGCAAACCTCTGCACCAACAGCTCTGACCATTAATATAGGAAAAAACTGAGGCTTCAGGTCAAAACTCACTGAAATTAGTAGAAGAACCCAAAATTCTCATGTGTGTTTTTTTTTTTACAGAAAAAAAAAAAAGAGATTCCTCTCAAATTTAGCTGCAGAAGATGATTTCTAACATGTTCCCATGGATGAGTTTTATGTGGATTGTCCCATCCTGCCAATTTGTCTTAGGTGCATGTATAATTTTTGCAAACAGCAGCTAATTGCTTGGCTAATTGCACTGTTCTGCACAAGGAACTCTTTAGTTTGAGCAGATGTCTGCCTGATAATGGAAGCTCAGGGCAGGGATAGGAAACCCACAACAGGTTAACTTTTCTTCTTTACCAGCTCCTGAAGACTCTCAGTGGCTATTACATGGCATGAAATGGCAATTTAATTTCATATTTTCTTGTGGTGTTAAGCAATTAGTAGGGAAAAAAAAAAACAACCCCTAGTTTCATGAAAATATGACTGTTATTTTCTCTAATTATGCAAAACAAATACATTTTCTCCTTATTAAGGACGAGAAAATAGAATATGTATTTATACAAGAATACAACTGCCATTTAAAAGCAGCTAAGTAATTCCTTTACTGGTACCTGCAGTCACAGAACCAAGTTAAAATTGAACCTCCTAGCAGGAATGGCCAATAATTAAACTTTACAGAATTTTGATATCAATGTTGTTTTGAAACCAAGGGATGTGATGCAACCAAGGGGCATTATACTGGCAGATGAGGCACGTGGCAAACATAAATAAACTTTGTGTCTCAAAACATCCCTTTTGCCATCCAATTTCAGCGTGCCAAGAGTTGTATTCAAGAGCAGAATGGCACGGTCTGACACCCACAGGGTATTTGTCATGTAGGGAATGGGGACAGTTGTTTTCCAGCACAACCTGTTCTAACTAATACCCATTCTCATGAGACAGTCAAAATACCTTTGGCCATGGATAATGCATGTTTTCCAGGTTCCCACCTGGGCTGGAAATGAGAAAAAATTTCATCAGCTTGCTTTGCCTAAAGGATTCTTGTATTTACATGCATGGGGGGGGGGTTTTTTGTTTGGTTTAGTTTGTTTTTGTTTTCATTTGTTTTGTTGGGTTTTTTTGTTTTGTTTTGTTCCATTTTGGGTTTTTTTGTTTGTTTTTTTGTTCTATATATGCAATATTCTCAAATCCTGGCCTGTAATTTGCACACACCAAGTTTCTATCCACAGCCACAGTGGGAGAATGGATGCTAAGATAGCTCTTAATGACATCGCCCTAAGATGTTTTCTCTCAGTTCAAATGTTTTTGATAAAAATGTCAAACTCTGTTGCCATCAGCTGAATTTCTCTATTTTCTAGGCAATATGAAGGGAATCAGGCACACACATATTGGCAACCACACATTCATGCTCTCAAAAAGCTAATGCATAGATGCCACTATAAATAATTATCAAGACTTCAAAAGACTCTAAATTAAGTCATATTAAGACTTTTATATTTAATTTCATTTCCTCAGCAAAAGTTGCAACATAGTGTAAATTGTGCCAGATTTCTTTTCTTTTGGGGTGAAAGCTGGGCAGTTTGCAATAGTTAGGGATTAGTGGTGATGCATATTAAAGATATTTCTGGTACAGAGATATAAACATGATAACACATAATTTGGCAAAAAGGCAAGGACTGAGGTCTGAAGATGTTGTATTTCCTACAGATACACCAGACCAACTGTTTTATCTTCCAGAATTAAAACTCGTGTCCCCTGACAGGCCTAAAAATCAAAGTCTATTTAAGGTAGTTCCAATGAACTCGAGAAAATTTTTTTTTTTTTCCTGCAGACTCGTGCAGTAGTCTTTTTAATTGAGTGCCCATTTCACAGCTGAGTTACAAACTCCTGAGCAGGTTACAGGGGAATACTGAGAGACTTTCATTTATACTGCCACCAGACATAACTTTAATGCTGTTCTTGCATTTAACATCTTTCACCAGTTTACTGGAGCATGAGCCCTGTAGTGCACATCATTGAACTCGCCAGAACCTAAGATGGAAACACATTTGCAGAACAGCTCCCAAGCGATTAAAATGGAAAATAAGTTCTTTTATTGCAGATGTACTAATTTATAGTGTACCATTAGTATCAGCTTTTCCATTAACTCACTGAACAGACTAATACCAGAAAGGATGTGAGCTGAGTTCCTTCTCCCCCTCCACAGCCTTCCCTGGATATCTATTTCTGTGGCATAATCAGCTTTCAAGGCAAATGTTTTGCAATAGCAGTAAATGACATAATTATTTCAGAAACCCATAATTGCAAGGTGTGTTCCAAAGTCCAAGGGATTATTTTCACTATGATACAGGGGGGAAAAAAAGATTAATTTGAAAGATTTCATGCATCTCTCCTTTCAGGACAGTGTTTGGTAAAATAAAATTTTAAAAAATTGCATATATTTAATCTTGTGTTGATCCATGTGATATTTTTTTTTTCTGGTCAAGCTGTCTTGAGATGAATTCTCCACAGAAAGTAATGGGAAGAATTTCCAGAGACAGGAACTTCCTTTTTTTTTTTTTTTTTTTTTTTTTTTTTTTTTTTTTTTTTTTTTCTATTTTTTTATGAGAGGTTAGATGTCACACTAAATAAGGTTGAATTTCTGGGGAGATAGTGCTGCAAGTCAATCCAAGGTGATAATGTAAACAATTTTAATTTGTAGTTAGAATATAATATTCATCTAGTGCAGTGGACAGCTTAGAGGAACACTTACAGACTTTTTTTTTCTGGAAATATGATTTAACCACAATTAATAATAATAATTAAAAAAAAAAAAGAATGAAGCAATTCAGTTTTGTGTGAACTCTTTTACGGAAAATTAGACATCTATCAAGTTTTTAATTTAGACTTCACTTTGTAAGTAAGGAATGGGGTTCATAAATATCACCCTCAATCCTTTTTTGTTTTGTCTTCACAGACTTGCTTTATTGTGCAGAAAAGTGGACAACTGAGTTGATCTGTGAAGTTTTTAAAAAAATGCAATGTTTTCCTTCTTTGTTATTTAAAGAAAAATAATAGGACAACTAGGACAACTTTGATTTCTCTAAACTTCTCTGGTACAAATACAATGAAGGATTGCTCTAAATTACTCTTTAATTAGCTGAAAAGACAGGAATAGAATTACATAACAGAGGCAAAAATTTGATTTAGTAGGTTAAATATGCATTAATGGATTTTATCTCTATTTCCAAAATGGACTTCAAAGAGAGTTAATTTTGGTATGAAAAATAGGACTACAAGTTAAAAGGGATATTTAAATTTAGCAAAAAAGAATTTAAATAACTGTGTGTAGTAATGAAATATAATATCTTGTTGCCTTTTTTTTGGGGGGGGGGGGTGTTTGTTTTTGTTTTGGTTTTTGTTGTTTTTTTGGTTGTTGTTTTTGGGGTTTTTTTTGTTGTTGTTTTTAAGTGTGACGTGGTAAATCACGCTTTTTTTTTCCCAGCATCTTCATTTCCTCTGAATTTTTCTTTCTGTTTTTAAACTCATAATTTTAAGCCTGAAGGTCAAGCTAATAACCTTTGCTATTTACACATTTTCCCATTCTGCTTGTGGAACATCACTGCTGTGTGCTCCACCATGACATTTAAGGGGAAAAAATGTTTAAACTTTATTATACCTTCCTCTCACACTGTTGGCCCACTGCAAATGTACTTCTTTTGCTCACCAGATGGGAACCCCTTTTATTTAAAAAAAAAAAAAAAAAAAAACCTAAAAAACTAAACTAAAATCCCCCCAAACAGGATCTACAATTCACCAAATACTAAGAGTACCACTTAAGCAACATTTAAAGAGAGATTTTATTTCCTGTTCTGCCCTTTTATTTATGATGATTGTAACAGACTTTTGACTTTTGCATTTGAAATGTAAAACTGCCATCACAGTCCTCTTTCATGGCAGAACTATCTTGTTCCACTCCAGTGAATACCAGAGAGCTAAGATGAAAAATCTACTAAATACCTCTCCACATCTTCCTTTGAAGCAAAGTAGAAAATATTTCGATACAATGTCAAGTAAGATTGTATGTTTGAAGAAAATCTAAGTATTTGTTGGCGGCTTTTTTTTCCTTTTTTATGTAACAATGACAACAAATTCAATTAAAAAAAAAAAAAATGTATCTGTAAAAAATATTGGGAATACAGACCAGTTCCACATAGATTTGCACTAAATTGTCTATACAAAAGCCTCTAAGGCTTCTGCTTGGAAATATTATACACTGAAATACCATATTCTACATGAAAGCAGTTGGGCTGAACTGAGGAGCCATGAGGATACAAACAAACTGCAATGAGCTGCAGCGATCCAGGACGTACATTCCCTTAATTCCATTTTGGGGGGGGAGTGGGAGGAAAAAAAGGGAAGTCAAAAAGTCAATGTCTTGTAACTGACTGGGACAGAAACTTCAGCAGATCAATAAAAATGCGTCAAGGTAATAACCATAGATCCTATGCGGAAGTAAATGGAAAGAAATAAGGCAGAGTAGCACAGATAAAGTTTTTTTTTGCGTTGGAACATTTACACAGACAGCCTTCCTTAGGTGGTTGTCACTCTGCCAACTGTGAGGTGATATGAGGGACTGCAATTTATTATTTTATTAGCTTTTAGAGTGCTAAATTGTTAAGAGTAATCCATAGCTTATGCAAGAGAAATTGCATTTTTTATGTACCTTGCTCAGCTTGGTGGCTGAGAATCAATTTCTCTGTGAAACAATAAATACTAGGACAAGATCCAAAATGCTTAAAAGGAATTTTAAAGAGGATAGAAAGGGAAACAGATGAAATTTGTCTTCAGTCGGAACTGATTTTTTTCTCCCCAATGGAAAAAATTAAATCTCACGGGAGGAAGATTTTTTCCTCCCTCATTTTGAGCAGTTTTCAGGTCCTTTACTTATTTGGAGATCTCACTAAATGGTTATTTATGTGGAATATAATCACAATTCAGATAAATGTCATAGAATCATAGCATAGTTTAAAGGTCATCTAGTCCAAACTTCCTGAGACCTTCCACTATCCCAGGTTGCTCCAAGCCCCATCCAACCTGGCCTTGGGCACTTCCAGGGATGAGGCAACCACAACTTCTTCTGGCAACCCGTGCCACCCTCCCTGTAAGAAAACTTATTTCTGATATCTATTGCCAATACCAATCACCTGTTTTGCTTACACTTTTATACCTGAGTGCAGAATTGCTGTCATTAATAATAATCCACACGATGTTTCAGATACTGTCCTTTAACACAGCTTGACAAATCTACTTTTTGTGTATAATAGTCTGTGTGTGCCAATAGCTTCTAATTCCATGAGTAAAGGAAATCCACAAGGTTTAGTAAAACAGTTGCTTAAATTGAACTGGAGAAGCAACGTGGACACGGATTCCTTACGTGTGGATTTTTAAATTTATATGCTTAAGCAAAAGGCTGTGTTTTCTTCTGGTTTGTCCTTGTGAGGGCAGGAAGGGAGTTGTGAAAAGTTCTACAGCGTTATCAAGAATAGAACAGGAATACCCTGTCCTTGGAGAAAACCCCCATATTCTATCAGCATACTTTTCCAGATATTGTTTTTCCCTTATTTTTCTGCTGTCTCAAGGAAAAGTCTGCTCAGCTCTCACTGAGCTTATGCATGTGTAGCACAAAATGCTTCTAAACCAAACCATGAACTCAGACTGAGTCCATCTCTTTCAATGATTTTCCTGGCAATATTTTTCAGCATACATTTCTTTCTCCGCTTCATTGCATATTTGGGTAGAATAATACCATGCTTATTATTTAAATCTGAATAAAGCATTAACATTTATGCATGGAATTCTGCGTGAAGCAACCTTCAATGCCTTCCTTGTAGACATAATGTAAACCAAGCTCCTTTTCTTTTACAGCTGGTCACCCTGTCAGTATTTTCCCAGGTGTTTGGTATCACATAGAAAGATATGCAAAATGTATATTCCTGGTGCAGATGGCACTGGGCAGGAAAACACAAAATGGTGAAAAAAAACCCCAAACTGGTGAAAAAAGATGATAGAGGTGCATTCATATTGAATGTAGCTGCCTCAGTGTCCCACAGTGTATCAAAAAAATGTGGATTTTTTTTTTCTCAGAGTGGTATTATCCTGTGTTCAGGCCAGTTATGTACCTGCAAATCAGAAACATGGCTGGGCAATGAATTGAGCCTCAGGCTATCTGCAGTGCAGCTGCTACAGATTAGATAGAGCCAAATGATGCCCAGAAGTATAATAAGACATTAACTGAATCCTTAGAGGGGAAAAAAAAAAAAAAAGATAAGAGGAATGTACTGTGTTGGAGGTCTGAGCCCACAGAAAGAAGGGAAAAATCTGATAAGAGACTCATTAAAAGAATTTTGACCCATTACATTGAATAGATTTGTGTAGGAGGAAAGGGCTGGTGACAGAATTTAGGAGGGGGATGTTGGCTGCTGCATGGGAGGGAAAGATCAGGAGGTCAAGAATGAGAAGTTCTGAGTAATCCAGAGGAGCACAGAAAATCTCCAGTATTTAACCAAATCAGACATAGGTTTTTACTTAAGATATCAGTACTCTTGAAATTCCCAGCCTTTTTTTTTTTTTTTTTTTCCAAAATCTAAATTGTTTATTCAGTTTAAATATGTCTCAAGAAACATGGAGATCTTACTGTCCATAGATTCTGACATCAGAAATCCCTCAGCAGGTAGCAACATAATGAAATCCCTCTGCTGTTGTGTGGAGGGGGAAGATTGTTGGTCTTCTGGTGTTAAATAATGGATTCTTATTTTATCTTTCTCTTTTATTAAAAAAAAAAAAAAATGTAAAAAGCTTTATTCAAGCAGGAATTTTTAGGATAGAGTTTGCAGTCATGCATACAGCTAGGTTGTGCTCCACTGGATTCCAGTGTCATTTTGTCTGTGCTTGGGTAAAACACCTGAAAAGATGGAAAAAAATATTTTTCTGCAGTTCTCTAACACTCAAAATCCATTTGCTGTTCTGTTCCTATTCATGCTTTGACAGAAACCCATAGCCAAAATTGACAGATTTCCTTTGAAACTAAAACAGGGTTATGAAACTGCAGAGAATCCACCTAGAGATGACTCAGGAGATGGAGGCAGTGCTATTTAAAGGGAAACAACCAGGGCAGTTTGATGGAAACCTGTCAAGCTCTTTTATTTAGAGTGAAGAAATCTAAAAGAGTTGTTACTGCTTTATTTTAGAAAGAGGGTAAATTGTCAATTAATAGCTGAAATTACTATAATAATTCAATAGTTTCCGACTTTCATGCTCAAGGGAAATTCTTTGAAATCCCAGGTGGTTTACTGTTCTTACAGAATTTCTTAGAAGCAGGTGAGTGATTTCTAGATCAAAGGCATGGCGAAGGTAGGGATTAATTCCACTCAGCTTTAGCTATCTACAAGTAAGATGCCTTTTGTAAACAAGTTAATTATTCTACAACGAGCTTCGAGCTTCGGATGCCTGTGAATTCCATTGCCCCCAGCAATGCCCTTTTTGCTCTTTAGTGGCACAGAAAGATCCGGACCAGGTAAGATTAAATGACTTAATTTAAATGGTTAAAAGAAAGTTTGTTCCCATTCTGAGTTGTTGCATTGCAACTGCTAGGAATTAATAAAAGAAATGGATAAATGGGTCTAACATTAAAGGCTGATTTTTTGAAGAGGTTACACTATCACCAGTCACAAATCACTTGTATAATCCACGACAGTTCTACCAAAATCAACAGATTTTAAGTTTACAGCCAGCAGTGATACCGGTGTGAGAACAGTTAAACATAAATGTCGTATCTAATTTAAATTACAAATGAGGACCAAGTAATGTCAGGCTAATGGCATAAGGCAGTTTGAATGTTAATCGATTAGTGGATTGTATTGGACAAAAGTTTTTAGTGATTTATTGCAGTGTTCTTTGATTAGATTTGTTGTATTACCAAGTTTTTTGGGTTTTTTTAAAGTAGATCAGGTTTTGGTTTTTTTTTTTTTTTAAATATAGAAAAGAAATTATAGCAACTTTTAAATCTCTAGAAGGCAGAACAAACCTTAATCATCATAATAAAATGATTAAAACTTTATATAAAAACACAGATTTTAAATACTTGTGTTTATTGGTGTTATTGCACTCACCTGTAAAAAACACAGAAAGATATTACATTCAATTTCTATTTCCATTAGACATTCCTGTTTCTATACAGCTTGCATGATCATTTAAGTAAGAAAACAATGGTATAATTTTTGCATTTAAAGACCCCCCATGAAAGGTACACGTGTAAAAGACTTAATTTGCCATTTCATTGCATTTCAGATTCAGAGGTTTGGGATTACTACTAAGATTCCTTAAGTTTTGTTTTGTTTTTCCTTGAGATTTGAACACCTGAAATTGTTACTGAAGTGCCAACACTTGTCCAACTTTGATGATAAATTCCACTGAAAACATGCTACAGTAAACCAAAGGGGTTTTGGGGACAAAATGCCCTTGAGTCTTTAAGGCACCAAGCTTTAATGATATGTAAATATTCACATTGCCATGTCTACATTAATCTGTGCTAAATTAATTCAATATCAGTGCTCCCACAGCTGTACATACCAATTAATGTGATTATTAATTCAGTAATGTCATATTCCTTTGTTATGTCAAAGGCTGGTGTATTATGTGGGTAGGATTATTTAACATTAAAGGCATGAAATGTAATCACCCACAACTTTGCTGAGATTATTACTGCATCTTAACTTTTATTGTTACTATTACACAATGCAGAATTTTGGGTTTAACTTTGTTAGCTTTATATAAAAAGTCTTTGCAGAGGAAATTTAATGTTATCTTGGATTATTAATAATGTACTGAGAAACAAGGCAGATTAAAATTTGCAATATCAGGAGTTCAATTTTCAATTAGTACACTACATTAATTAGATATGTTGGTTAATTTATTTCTGTGTGTAGTGTGCTTTCACCTGTGCTGCTCTTTCTTCATTTTTTCAGCCTTATCTGCAGTTCAGCAGAGAAATTACCCCATTTTAAGGCTTATACTTAACTTTTCTTTGTTAGAAGATAGAATGCAAATTACCCAAGACTACTGTGTCTATATTTCTATTATGTCAAATTGAAATTAGTCTTAAAAGATGTGAACAAATTCCCTATCCAGAGAAACTTATCAACTCTTAACTGTTTGGGTTTTTCATATATATATATAATTAACCAGATTTTATCTGGTTTTTTGAATTTTACAACACAGGCATTTTGGTACATAACATGTAAAAGTGACTTCTTTGAGAATTAGCTCTTGAATCTTGTAGAGAGAAGAAATTCATGAATTGCCTAAGTAATTCCACTGCCTGGGAAACCTTTTAATTAAAAATTATTTTAAATGTTTATAAAACTGGGGTGTATTATTTTTCCTACAGGATATCTTATCAGAAATGTACTATTTCCCACCCTTTTTTTAAATTTCCCGTGTTTAGTGATACTGGTGAGTTACTGTCCAGCCCTTTCTGGGTCCTGAAGCTGTACCACAGGTCCTAGCAGCCATGAAAAGGCCAAGTTAAGTGCTAGACTTAACAAATATTAAAAAGTTTTTGAAACAGACTCTTTTTTTTTTTTTTTGATCAATGTTTGTTTCTTGTCTACGTCAGTTCTGGGTTTTTATGACATCCACTGCTGCTGCTGTCTGACATCCAGATGGGGATTCCTGGGACATCCCAACCATCCCCACGGACTTTGCTGCTGGCCCAACTCCTTGGCCCGGTCCTGACCTGTGGCCTCAGTGTCAACCAGCTTTACCAACACTGTTCCTTCCTCTTACTCACAAAAATAGGACAGGCAGGTGTGACCCACCTGAGGGGCTCCTCACCTGTACAAACTCTCAAAACCGTGTCCAATATTGTTCTCATTTCACCGAAAAGAGCCTTAGAGCGCTTGGGTGGCTAAAATCACTGTATGGGGGCTGGTGTGGTGGTAGCCTCCGGTCTGTAACCTCATCTTGTCTCTGGTTTTGTATCTGGTATCAGGTTTTCACTCTGGTCTCCATCGCCTGAGTGCCCCTGGTGCTCCCCTGACAGTCACAGTTCCATGCCTGCCTCGAGACCCGAGCGTGGCAGGGAGGTATTTGGATTTTTGTTCATTTGGACTTATGGGAGCTGTTCCAGTCACTCTTTCCAGACACCATTAAGGCAGCTGTGGAATGTGGAGCACTGTGGTGAACTCATTTTCTTAATAGAAATTTTAGTCAATCAATCACTTCAGCTCTGACAGCACATAATTTTTATACGCTCAAAACCACTGCTAATTTATAAGCCAGTAAAAAAACCCCAAAACCTTAAAGACTGTTTCCACAAGCTCATATTTTAATTCTATATATGCATTTTAAAAGTAAAAGAAGTTATAAGATTTCTTTTGTGTATGTTCAGACTTATGTTCTCTATTCTTAATATACTGAGGCACTGCATATCATAGTAGTGGTTACAAGTATTATGCATATACTTACTAGAGACACATATTAGTTTTTAAATGCATAACACTTTTAAAGTATGTAAACTAAAAGATGTATCTGTTAGGAATAGCAAAAGAATTGGTGAATTATCTGTGGAAAAGAATGGAAAATAAAAGAACAAAAAAGAAAAAAAATCAGATAGTTATATTGTGAAAACTAAATTTTGACAACCATCCCCCCCCAAAAAAAAAGAAAGAAAATCTATCATATTTCCAGTGAAACTTCCAGTGAAACTTCTATATAAACAACCAAGAAGCTGGAAGACCAGCATGGTCACCTAACTAAAACCAGGCAAAAGAAAAATAATTCAGAAATCATAAAAATTTTAATGCTTTTGCTCATCTTTCAAAATTATTTTCCAAATATATACTCCATTTTTTTATTTTTTATTTTATCCATGTGAAAAACCAAATTCTTCCTTCTATTCCCCCCCCCCCCCCCCCCCCCCCGGAATTCAAAGCTTACTGGTGTGTACTTCAAAATATTGGTTTTTAGGGTTGCTTTGCTGCTAGCCCACGTGAAGGCAGAGCACAGACAGGCAGTGCTCCGAAGCAGGTGGAGTACACAAAATGCTGTAAGACTAAATGGGCAGGCACTGGCAGCTCTTGCAACTCACTGAGCCATTTAGGATGAGCAATGAGTCAGAGCTGGAGTCCTGCTGAGAAGGATCAATACTGAATGCATTATCATAGTTATTTCCAATGACAGGAATAATAATGCAGTATTTATTTCTGGTACAAGGTTGTTTCAAGCATCATTTTCCCCCCCCTCTCATTATTTGGGATGTAGTTCATTCTAGGGCAATATGGAGATATCTCACTGTGCTTAATACTATGATTCCACTCAATCTAGCTGTTAAATACATTTTTTTTTTTTCCTCATTATGTTGGTTAATTAAACTTTCTGTGGAGGTGGTGGTAATTGAGTGTAAGGCTCCCGTTAATGGCAGTAGGACTGCAAGGCAGCAATGGAGCTTTCTATGGTTTTATCATTTCTCCTGTGGAAAAAAAAAAAAAAAAGAGAGGGGATTAAACAAACAACTAGCCTGCAGCTTTATGTCAGCTGAAACACAGGAAAAAAAAACAAACCAAGCCAAAAAACAGAACAGGTAAAAGGAAAGAAAACAGAAGCATTTCTCCAAACTTAGGAAAGAAACTAGATGGAGAGTAAGCCTAGGAGTAATTCCAGTGTTCCTGAAGGGACAATTTCTTTTTCACTTTATCCTCTAAGGGCTTTAATCTGTTGATTTTCAGTGAGCTCATTAGAACCTAAACCTCTTTGACACCCCTTTTTTTTTTTTGAAAAAGGTAATTTGGCAGCTGTTTCCTTCTTTACTGAGTGGTAAAACTGCTTTGAGGAAATAGTGATAAAACCTGTAAGGGATGAAGTTAAAGTCATAACTAGAAGTAAAACTGAGGGCTTTCTGTTTTCCAGTTCTGTGATTCTGTATGTATTTACGTTCACCTGAAGTAAAGCACCCCTCATATAAACACCTGGAAGTGCATTTTGACATTTAAAGGTAACACTTCAGCTTTGGAAAGCTACTCTACACCTCCTAATTTTTAAAACCATAATGGCTTCTTTATGTATATTTTTTTTTTCAGTGAATTTCAAAACACAAGTTTGTTTTGACATGTTTATTGTCAATTGTCTTGATGTGTTTATCACTATGTGTCAACCCCCTGTCACGGGGATGCAATTTCTTTTACAACTTCTCCGTGATTCCTTAGGAAGTGTTTTGATTTCCCATAAATTGGGAGTTACTTTCAAGGATGGAGATATATATAGTGAATAACATTTCAAATATTACTGCAGAAGGAGCTCTGTTTATACCACTGCTTCTTCATCCATCTGGTTTAATGTTGTGATCAGAGAGGAATTTCAAAGTCTATGAGCTAAAGTAGGATAAAGAACATTTTCTAAATGCCTCTCTGCTTACTCAAGCCACTTGTCTCCAACCTTTTCTGCTTCTCTCCTGATTCTTCTAGGTTGAGGCTTCTTGTCTTAACAGGCAAGAAAAAATCCTGGTCTTCCTTACATTTAGATTCACGTGTTCTTAAAGTTGCTTTTGTAAAAAACATCAGAACATGTTGACCAGCGTAAATTTTTAAGCTTTGGTCAGATTACAAACTCTCCCTCTGGAACTGTCACTTACAAACTGGTTGGATGAGGGAAAGGGCTGGAAAGAGAATTGCTCACTCCCAATTTATTTTTATTAATTATGTGTTATGTTTGGCCAGATGGACAGAGAACCACATCCAGGGTACTGCAGAAGAGCAGTTCATTAATTAACAGAGCATTTTGGAAACCACAAGGACTTAGATCTTAGAACCAACAGGTATTTGGGGAAAATAAATTATGAGCACATGCTTCCATAGAGAATACAAAATTCCAGTAAGAAAATTCTCTTCTCCAGTCATCCAGTGTCAAGTAGAAAACTTGTTCCTGAGTTTTTCTTGAAAAGGTACCAAATGCTTTACAAACATGCTGAAAAACGGAGTCTAAATTTATTAGTTTATTATTTTCTAAAGGATTCACTTGTTTTATTTTGTAATTTTTTGTGGAAAATACTTCCATTCTACTTATGACTGGAAAGTCCTTCATTTTAGTGAGCTGAAATGGTGGTATCACCAAAAAAATCTCATCTCTTTGAACAAGTCACATTCCAAACCTGGATATTGCAGGCATGGCCTACATCTACTGAAGCACAGACAGCTGGTAGAATTTCCATGCACCTGAACAACTTTCATAAAGATCTATATTTTAGTCATATTTATAATCTTTTAATTAATGTATTTATAAATCTATAAATTCTCTGAGAAACATTGTGAATAGTCCCTAGAGGCAGAAAATGAGGTGGCATATGGCTAGCACTCAGATAAGGGGAGTAGCCCCTGCTCTACCCTGAAGGCCAAGAACTTCTGTCTTGTTAATAATAAGTGCTGAAAAGGCTCGTGACTGTCAGAAAAAGCTGCTTTGCCCCAGATCTCATCCCACACTGTGGCCTCAGTAACCTCCCTCTGTGTTTCTACCTCAATTTCCCTGGCCAGAAACTTCAGGTATTTACCTGACCTCACATATCCCAGAAAGTTGCTGAACACTTTTGGAAAGAAATGCCATTCCGAAAATTTTATTATCAGCTTTCTTAACTTGCACCTTATAAACACAAAAATATTAACATTTATAGGAACACGCAGAAAGTCACTTAAAATTTCAGAGGTTACATTCCTAAGAATAGGGAATACCTTGATGTTTGTCTATTATTTGCCAAATACTCTGTGTTACTCCAGAGGGAGGTGTTCTTTTTTTCTGGAGGAAAATCCAGCTGCCTGTTCTGCACGGGATGAAGCCATGAAGTTTGAAGCAAAGTAATAAACTTGTCAATATGTTAAATAAAGCTCAGCATCTGCTCAGGAGTCCTATTTGATTACTGCACTCTGTCAGGCAGCAAGGTTTTGTAGGTTCAGATGCATCTAGTAATGGGCACACTTACAGGAAAGAACCTACCACTATCACCAGTCTGAGAAGCACACAGATTATCTAAGAATGTTCACCAAAGGTAAAGTTTTTGTCTCAACTCTAGAGGCAAACAAGCTTCTGGGGGATCCATGGGCATTTTTAATATCTGAGGGTTGAAAAAACCTTGATTTTTCAATCTTTTTCTTGTATAATCTTCAACAGTTCGTTTCCAGTAGTTCCAAGGTATTGTAGGTTAATTTGTTGACTTCTGGATATTCCCACTGGATGAATGTCAGTTTCAGAAAAATAAAGCTTGAAGCCCAGCTGTGGCAAGAAATTAAGAAGGTGGATGAAGACTGCAGTCCTGATGTGCTGGTTGTGCTGAAAAACACAGGATTTTCTCATCTGCTGCCATTGTTCTGGCACTTTGCAATTATTTACCTTCATATCTGAGATAAATATGTGTATGTGTGTGTATATATATATATTATACATGTTTAAATAAGTAACTGCAGGAAAAAAAACACAAGTACAAAAATGTTTTGATATGCTGAGTGGTATTCGTTATGAGCCATGCATTATACATATATATCATGTGCCTTTTATTGCTTTTTAATCTTAGGCTTTGTTTCGGATTATGCCATTATTTTTAGGTTCCCTCATGGTTTTAGTCTGTTTCACAGTTTTGTCCAACAGCCCAGTAATTTCTACCATATTAGGACAAATAGGTATACTTCAGAATTTCCTCAATGAAGAAAAAGAAAATCACAGTAAATCCCTACATAAACAATTTACAGGAGAACTTGATTAATCACATATTTTTTATTAGAGATTTTTTGGCATACTGAAGGCCAGGTCACCATCTTCTTCAAAGCAATAAAGCTGGCTATGGGCCATAGGGAGACAATGTGAATAATTTCAATTGCTTTTCTTGAAATTATGTAAAGTAAGTGCATGAAACTAAAATAAGACCTGGAATTCAAATATAAGAGAATAAGGATATCTTTTTTCATTATTTCTTTTTGCTCCTATTGAAAGAGCTAGAGCCTTTGAAATAAATCAGCATCTCTGGCAGGTCGTACCACTGCAGCTTTTTCTGTTAATAAAAAGCAAAGATTCACAAGCACAGAATCACAAAGAAAAGGGAAGATAACCTCTTTTATGTGGAGAACACATTTCAAGCACAATAAACATTGAACTCATCACCCGAAACTTTAAGAAGTATAATAATGTTCCTGGCATCTTTCAGGTGAAAATAAAAACAAATGAAAAGATATCATTCCCTGCCCCTCACACACACACACACACTCTGTACCTAAGAGCATTTAAAGATCTACACTTTGAATTTAATTCCTCAGAGAGGCTTCTCAAAAGTTACAGCTTATTTCTGAAGTAATTCTACAAAGTGACCAAGTGCCCCCAATTTTAATGGGCTGTATCAGCCTCGCAGGGATGGTTGCTGGAACATTAACTTGTGTCTTTTAAAGCCACGAGCTGGAAAGGCAAGAGTATTTGCTGACTTTCTGAAAGAGGACAATCTAAAGAATCTTTTCCCATAACCCAAACCCCAGCATTCAATTCACACACGGAAATTTTAGACAACAGCTTCACCCTTTTCTGGACGGTAAAACTGAAGCTGAAGAGCATTTCCTTCACAGTCTGTGTTTGCTGAAGATGCTGAATGTATATTTATAGCCTGTAATGGTCCCTCACCAGCAGCTCAGAGCAGGGCAACTTGATGGCTTGGAGTTGCTCAATGTTTATTTCCAGCTCATTTCCAGCTACAATGAAATACCAGGATCTCATTCACTTTAACTTGGGAAATACCAAGTGCTTTCTGCCAGATATCAACTACTCCCAAACTACATACAGCAAATGGAAATGTCTTCATAAAGATTCATACAGCACATCTAGAAAGACCATTTAAAGTGTAAGAGGTACCTTAATAGCCACAAAGTCTTTTGAGTTTTGCCCAGAATCCTTTGACTGAAATAGCGTGAGATCCTCAAAAGGTTATTCTGAAAATTGAACAGATAAAAAATGTAAATCAACCTTTTCATAACCTTTCACTCTTTTTTTTTTTTTTTTAAGGCTTACTAATTATTTAATTGGTGACACTGATCGTGCCATAATTAAGCCTCTCCTGGTTGGGAGAGAGTTTTTAAAGTCCTTGCCAGGAGTTCAAGAGACAAACGAGACTCTCAGTCTTTGGTGCTTCCAGATAGTTGTTTATTTAGTCTTATCAGAGAAATAGAGCTACCAGCGTGACCCAGACATAGCACAAAGCAGGGAATGCAGGAGAAAGCTGAATTATCAAGATTACACGGCCTTTTTAAAGGTAAATTAACCAATGGTCACTGAAAATGTAGATTATTTTTACTTTTCTACCAAGTATCTGGTAACACAACCAGGAACTGCAGAATTCTTTGTCCAATCATCCCAAACTACTTTTACTGCAGAATATGGAGCAGGAGAAGAAGAAGGTTTGGAGAACAACAATCTTTCATTTTGATGTTTTTTTGCCCAAAACCTCTAAATTTTTCACCCTGTGACAATCTTACACAGTATTCTATCACCTAGTTCACACCAGTGTGGTTTCTAATTCTTCTCTAAGAGTAGGCAGTTTTTTCCAAGGATGAAGGTCCAAAACAATGTTGTCCAGGGAGGTAGAACCCTTCAAAAGAGGGAGAGAAATATTCTCTGCACTCTGGGTTCCTACAAATTGGAGTTTCCACTTATGTCAAAGGTCTCATGTGCTACTATTAAGCTGTGCAAGAAAACAATATGTCATCTTTTTACCCAATGACAATAAGAGGTTTGGCAAGAAACTTTCTGCTGCACTGAAATCAGTGTTCAGGGAAACACAGGTTTAGAAAGAAAATGTGGGGGTGACAATATTGACGATAAAAATTACAGAAAATATGATTTTTTTTTTCTCCTATAAATATGAAGTGAAATCAAAGTCAGTAAATGAAACACATCTCTCTCATTTCATACAAAATAAACTTACAAGTTTTGACAGAGACATTATGTAGAGTACAATTTCCACATGGGAAAGCCCAAAAGATTTTCTGACAATGTATCACTCCTCAGTAATGCTATAGATTTATAGATGTATATACAGAGTGCCCCCCTTCCCAATTAAAGAATTAAGATAATCTAAGCAAGATATAATCTCTTTGTAACTATGCAGACTTGTGAGGTTTTAGAGCAATTTAGCTTTATGTACATCAAAAAGAGAAAAAAACTGTAGTTCTATGTTCTTAATATGCTGAAGTCATGGAAGGCTTCATATTAAATGAACCACAAGAAATTAAAGTCAATCAGAACCCAATAATGCTCAGCTGTGTCAATTGGATTCTTTTTCAGCATCAGTTGAAGATGAGGATGCTGGATAAAGGGGACAGACAGGAAATGGAAAGATGTTTTTGCAGGCTGAATTTGCTACTACAGTTATGCAGACAAAACACATTGCTACATCCCTCCAGACTGAACTAATGCTTAGTGAAAATATGTGGTGTATAAAACATATGAGACAGAGTAAATGGTGGTCAGGAGTAAGTTGGAAGAATGACAAAATAAAGAAAGGGAAGAGTAAAGAAGGAAATTCTGCTGATACACAAATTTGTTGAAGAAGAAAGGATATTTTTGATTTTTTTTTTTAATGTCAAGGTCTAATTTTCATATGGATAAATTAATTACTGTCCAAAAGCATATCCTATTCTCTGTGAGCACAAAATACAAATCAGCCAATTAAAAAAAAAAATTCTTCATTTTTAGCACAGAAAAGCCTCTTTTCTGTATCAAGAATCTCAACGGGTCAAGATGGAAGAGAAAAACAGGTGTGCAATGCATTTCTAGATGTAAGTTTTGATGTTTATATGTTTGTCTCTAGCTTTAGTGTTTTTAAATGGGTCTAATTCTTGCTCTGAGATGAGAAAAAAATAAAGCAGAGTGAAATCAGACTGCAACAAACCTGAGAGTAAAAATTTCAAGCAAATATGTATTCGACTATATAAAGTAAAATGTAAGCTGTATTTCTGAAATCATATAAGAGGTACATGTTGGAATTAGGATACTTCATCTCTTATATTTTTTTAGCAACTCCTTAAACTGAATCTTTTCCTTTTACGAGTTCCCTTTTATTGCATCCATAGAACTTGAACACAAAAGTGTAGTTTGGGGGTAGCATCAAAACCACAACTTTAAAATAAGCCCTTCTCTGATAAAATAGAGTCAGTTCTTTCACTACCCTCCTTAAGTTTTCCAGTGTAGTGAGCAGGAATGCTGCTTATTTTATTTTCTGTACGCAGCTTCCCACTTAAAAATCCCAAACCATTCTCACGTGGCTGCTCGGTCTGTCCCTGGCTGATTTCACAGCCAAGTTGTAACATTTGTGGATGCTCCAAATTGTCTCTCACCTTTCCTGCTGAATCACAAAACATCACCCAGCAAAGTCACAAAACAAATGCCCAGAGGGAGAGTTTGTTCTCTCAGGGAATGAAGTCCTGATTTAGTAACTACATCCCACAGCAAAAATAAAGGGTTTCACTTAGCACACCGTCGTTCTCTGTCCATACATCTCCAGGGCTTTTGCAGCCTGGTACTGGAATAGAAGGAAGCAATCCCATCAGGGAGGCTGTGGCAAAACCACAAGGGACAAACTGAGATGAGGTAAAGAGGCATTTCCTTCACAAACTGTGAATGTATCTGAGCTTCAAGTAATTAACTCATTCTGAAATATTTTGTTTCTGCTAAATAGTTTTACAGTTAAAAAAAAAAATAAAAAATTAAATTTTAATGGCTTTTATATTTTGAATCAAAAAATCCAAAAAAACCTTTATTTTGACACCAGTTTATTTCTATAATATTCTTATAGGAACAAATGCACCTTCCTGAAGGAAATTGCTAATGACTGATATTGACAATACACCTTTTATAAGGAATCAATATTATTAGCCAGCAAAGAAAGCCAGAGGACACCAAGCAAACTGGTATTTGCACAGACTTTGGTATTTGCATAGGAAAAGGAAGTGGTTCTGTCATTGGATGTTGTATTAGACACATAAAGAATATATAAATAATTATTCCTTTTTGTAGTTTTCATAGACTTATCAGAAAAAAATTGTTTGTCTTCCTACCCTCCTCATTGTGCTAATATTGAAAAACACCATTTTCAGTATTAAAGTCAGGGAAAAGGACTTCTGAATCTTTTAATGTCTATTAATGTGAAAGGTCTTTACTAAAAATCAGAATTATTCCCTGCTACAGCAGCCGTGGTGACCTGATCATAAGTAGGTCATGATTCTGTGTACACTAACTGTAAAAATATTTGAAGTTTGACTATTTTCTCCTATTTCATGAAAGCCACAAAATTTATTTAACTTAACCACGGTACAGTACAAGTTGAGTGGATACATTGTCACTGCTGATTAATACCACAGATGTTTATGATTAACTAAAGTGCTAAAAAGCTCTATATGTGCAAAAAAGAAGAAGATTCTGGCCCTGAAATATATTGCATGGATTGAATATTAGATACTGTACTATGTTACTCTGCTCTGTTTCTTAAAAACAATCTAAACAAATTTCTCTAAAAATTGCAATAGATCTGACATAATCAATCACTGTCTTGATTGCTCAGACTGAGACACATGCTTTTACAATATACTTCACATGAATGAAATTGCTCCTCAATATCACAGAAATAAAATTATTGTTCCCTGAAGCTGAGGTCTCTGGGGTCTCCTGATTCTGGAAATTAATTGCATTAGTCCACAGGTAAAACCCATGCTTCATCTTTTCAATCACTTTCTCTGTCGCAGTCTAAAAAATTAAAAAGAGAAAGATAGCCATGCCCCTTCTGCGTCATATCAAACGTATTTTTAATCTTGTAGATCATTCCCTTTCATCGCAGCACTTGTAGGGAAATAAATACTGAAAGCAGTTGGGAAAAAATCCTTCATTATGAGGGGTGTCAGCTTTGGAATGGTTTGTGCTGAGGATCCCTGGTCTTTGCTTCGATAAGGCATTGTCAAAGTTAAACTGCAGGATCTCCAGTCTCTTTCCATCCAAGCTTGTGAGAAATGAGACAACTCTTAGTTAAAAATTAAAACCATTTATTAAAAACGGAAAAATTGAAAAATTGCAAAAATTAGCAAAATATAAAAATTTGGGATCCTATGGCTCAATAGATGGTATGCCCCAGGAGTGCAGGGATTTTAGATCTTCTGGCTGAAACAGCACTGGACCTCAGGTAGAGAAAAAGGGCTTGCAGTGCTAGGCTGGCCTCTGGCTGGTCCAAAAGCCAAAAAAATTACTAAAAGTTCCTTGATAGCAGTACGCCTTCCCAGCACTGAACTCCACCTCAAGGCTGGAGGGAAGGGGCGTGCCTTTCTCTGACTCCTTGTTTTATAGTGCCTTTGCTCCGCCCCAGCCCACCCACAGCCCACCCCTTCGGTTTAAGGTGATTGGTGCTTTCCCTTTGACAGATCATCTCTGTCCACCAATGGCTCATCCTTGTCAGAGGGGTGGTATTAGTTGAGATAAGGGTCATTAAAATTCAGGTTGCCATGGTGCTTACAGGGTAATGGCTGTGGGGGCTGGGCTGTTTGTTGGAACTGGGGTTTCGAAATCTGCCTTGGAACCAAAGTACAAGTAAAAACATAAAAAAATACATCCAACACATCTTAAAACACTTGTAAAAGTATACAGTAAACGCAGGAAAGATAACTCTTATGGTGTACAAGTGATTAATGGAAACTTAATTTTTGGTACCTGGGCTGATGGGTTAATTTTAACATTCAATTTAAAAATATTTAACTCAAAATTAATTAATTAAAGCACTTAATATGCAAAGACCAAGCACAAATAGGGATTTCATGTATGACAAAGCTGATCTGTCCTTCCAGGCTTACAATTTGGATTTTTTTACTGGGGAACATTTTTGCTGCCTCTGACCTCTTTGATATAAAATCTCACAAATTTCCTGAAATTTTTATAACCCATTTGAACTCATTATTTCCTAATAACAGATTTACTCAGATCTTGCTATTAAGGACTTCAATCTCCAGTAAAATTTCTTAGTGAAGTCAATGGCATCGTAAAAGAAAATTATGGTCAAAAACTAATAAAAGCTGGAGTTTCAGTAATGGCTTAGATCAATCATTTGGAAAGCCACTACCTCAAGATCTTTTCCAATGGAAATAAAAACGCACACTTGCCTTCTACAGCTTCTATAGGAGAAACTAATTTGACATCTGACATTTTTTCCTGAAAGTTTCCCTATATTCGGAAATGAAAATGAAACCTCAGATACTTTTAGTAGAGAATACTGGCATTGAAATCAGAAAAGTGAGTTGCAAATGGTGTTGAAAAATCTGTATGTAAGAGGAATTAACAGAATCTAAAGGACAGAGAAAGATCAGACACATAAAACTCAAATAATACAATACAAACAACATACAATGAGTTTGATATCAACTTGAGCTATTCCAAATTATATAATGAAACTATGTAATTTGAAAGAGAATAACAGGGTCAACCGTAACATCCATTTCAATGGGATCCTTTTATAAGGAAATGTAGGATATTTTAAGTATGCACCACACATTATGTTATTTTCTAAAACACTACCTTTAAAAGGATTTGTATATCAGCATTGATCACTATTGTTTCTGTGAGAAAAGAAATGGTAACCAAATAACTATATAACCAGCTAACTAACTACGTTACTGTCAATATCTAGTCTTTCTCACTACTATTATTTTTCAAATGTTAAATAGCTGTGTAAGAAATTAAAACATCAAGATAAGACATAAAAGGACATGCATCTTGAATTTTATTTCATTTTTTTAGGCAAACTTAATTTCTCTTGTGGTTGTTGTTGTTGTTTCTACCTGTCAGCTTTCCAAACTAAGCAGAAGATCATGTTATGACATGGAAATTGCATCTGGCAAGAAACATAGCAGAAGCAATGTCCCTGATTTTTTAAGAAAAAAAGGTTCAGTATTCCTGTCTTACTTGCTTGTTTATGCCCTACATTGTTGTCCTAAGAAGCCTCCTGATTTTTTGCAGGGTCGTAGTTTACAGAATTCACAGAATGTCTGGGTTGGAAAAGACCTTCAAGATCATCTAGTCCAACCCGTGCCCTAGCACCTCAACTAGATCATGGCATCGAGTGCCATCTCCAGTCTTTTTTTAAACACATCCAGGGATGGTGATTCAACCACCTCCCCAGGCAGTCCATTCCAGCACTTTTATCACCCTTTCTGTAAAAACCTTTTTCCTAATATCCAACCTGTATTTCCCTAGACGCAGCTTGAGAACTGTGCCCTGTCATTCTGTCAGTTGCTATCTGGTGAAAAAGGTCAACCCCCACCTGACTACAACTACCCTTCAGGGAGTTGTAGAGAGCGATAAGGTCACCTCTGACTCTCCTTTTCTCCAGGCTAAACAACCCCAGCTCCCTCAGCCATTCCTCACAGGGCTTGTGTTCCAAGCCCTTCACCAGCCTCGTTGCCCCTCTCTGAACACCTTCAAGCACCTTCCTAAACGGAGGGGCCCAGAACTGGACACAGCACTCGAGGTGCGGCCTCACCAGTGCCCAGTACAGGGGAACAATGACCTTCCTGCTCCTGCTGGCCACACTATTCCTGATACAGGCCAGGATGCCATTGGCCTTCTTGGCCACCTTGGCACACTGTTGGCTCATGTTCAGCCGGCTATCAGCCAGTACCCCCAGGTCCCTTTCTGCCCAGGCACTGTTCAGCCACACCATTTCCAGCCTGTAACGTTGCATTATTGTTTATTGTGGCCAAAATGCAGTACCCAGCACTCGGACTTACTAAACTTCATCCTATTGGACTCTGCCCATCCATCCAACAGATCCAAGTCTCTCTGCCGAGCCCTCCTTCCTTCCAACAGATCAACACATGCTCCCAGCTTAGTGCCATCTGCAAATTTACTAATGAAGGACTCGATTCCCTCATCCGTGTCGTCAATAAAAATACTGAACAGAACTGGCCCCAGCACAGACCCCTGAGGGACACCACTGGTCACTGGTCACCAGCTGGATGCAGCTCCGTTCGCCAGCACTCTCTGGGCCCGGCCATCCGGCCAGTTCCTGACTCAGCAAAGAGTGCTCCTGTTCAAGCCGCGTGCTGCCAGCTTTTCCAGGAGTATGCTGTGGGAGACAGTGTCAAAGGCCTTGCTGAAGTCTAAATAGACAACATCCACAGCCCTTCCTGCATCTGCCAGGCATGGTATATGGTATATGCCTGCAAGAAGTGACATCATAATCTCAAAGACAGGACAAAAAGAAGGCCAAATGCAATCAGACCCAGAACTTCTGATACACACCTGCATCTTCTGCTTCTAAAAGTCACATCTAAAGCAATCACACTTTTAGCAAACTCCTGAAGGAGGGCTCAGGGTTTTTGCTTTAGATAGAGCAGTATCATTTTACCATTCACAGAAGTGCTTTGCTGTATTCATTCTTAATTAATCCCTAACGTGTTGAATGTCTGAGTGTTAAAGTCTCGTAATGGAAATGCTCCACATAATTGTATCCTGAAAGGGGCAAACAAGATGGAGAGAGACTAATTACAAGACCATATAGTGACAAGGAGGGATGGCTTCCCAGTGCCAGAGGGCAGGGCTGGATGGGAGATTGGGCAGAAATTGTTCCCTGGCAGGGTGGGCAGGCCCTGGCACAGGGTGCCCAGAGCAGCTGGGGCTGCCCCTGGATCCCTGGCAGTGCCCAAGGCCAGGCTGGACATTGGGGCTTGGAGCAGCCTGGGACAGTGGAAGGAGTGGCACTGGGTGGGCTTTAAGATCCCTCCAAACCCAGGCCATTCCATGATTCTGTGGTAATGAGGGACTGCAAAACAGGTGAACTTTCCCTGACAAGGCAGTGGAATGGAAAAGCATTTTTAGAAATTATTTGGGTCTGGCTTTCTCGGCCCTGTTGGTCAAACTTTTGACAGCTTGTTTTACTCTCCATGCATTAGCTTGGCATGCTTATTATTACATTCCTATAATAAGTGTTTCTTTTCATGGTGTCTATCTCATATTTCCTTTTCCTAACACCATTGTAAAAAGCTGGCTAATTAGATTTTAAAATTCTTTCCTGCTAGTCCTTAAAAGTCTATTATCTCTTTCACTGATTTCTTTACACTTACGCCAGCCATACATTTCTTGTAATTCAGGATAGCCCAAGTGGAATTTTCTTTATGGTTATGCCTGCTGTACAAGGTACATTTATTTCACAAATGTTGTCATAGGTTAGCAGGCATAGTCCCGGAAGGGATGTCCTTGCTAAGGGGTGCTTACAGCTTCCTCTGGGACCTGACAGAACCTATCAGTGGCCAGTTTGAATATGGACAATTCTTTGAGCCGCTTAAAGTTGTGACCGCCTCTGTGATCCACACTTAAGAATAGACAAACTCCCCCCCAAGCTCTCTCTCGTTTCCGGCGCTGGGACAGGTGGCTGCAGGCCCCGTGCGGGGGCCAGCGGGCCCGGCCAGGCCCTGCTTGGGCCAGGCCAGGCCAGGCCCTGGGCGTGCTGAAGCCATGGGCCTGTTCCAGCCGTGGAACCCCCCCCACTGCCTTGCCGTGGGCAACCAGAGCGGCTCGGCTCCCCCCCCCTCCACTGCGATAAGAAAAATTCAACATTCCAGCTGCAAAGCTGCAAGGCCGAGGTGAGATTACCCCCTTTTATTGCTGTGAAGAGCTGAAAACCTGAGGGAAAAGAGAGAGATGCTTAAAGCTGAAAGTCTGTTGTGAAGCTATGATATATCAGAGTATCCCGTTGTAATTTCATGAAGATATGGGGGGTGGAGTGTTCAACTCATAAGCAATAGGCAGATGCTGACGCAGCTGTAATTTCATGAGAAGTTTGGACAGAGAGAGATGAACCAGATGAACCAGATGAGGACTTTTGCTCCAAATGGGAAAGGAGAAAAACCTCAATTCCTAGAGATGCTCCCAGAGATAGTCCTAACGATAAAGATGAGGAAGACCCTTTGCTCCCAGGGAAGGAGAAGGGCCTCTCTTTCTTTGTTTCTGAATGGCTCAACCTTAAAATTGTACCCCAAAAAAACTTCAAGAGTGGACCCTCAAAAGCAGTTGCGGGAAAAGCTGCAAGTCGGGGGAAGGGACTCACATTGCGAGCAGAGAGACTCCTCTTCCTAAATGGACGGAACAATATTTGGAAGTGGGCGGCTGTCTCGTTGTGATACTGTTTTCATAGCACAAGCAAGAAGAGACTTCTCTTTCTAAATGGACTGAACAAGGTTATTATGGAAGAGTAAACAGACTGAACATCTTAAGGGTTGTCTTTTTACATTGTCAGTGGGAGAAGGGAGGAAGGTGGGGAGAGGAGGAGAGTTCTGAAGGTGGTATAATTTTTTTTTTTTTTCTCCTTATCTTCTTTTAGGTCTGTTAATAAACTTCTTTATATTCTTTCAAGTTGGTGCCTGCTTTGCATTTCTCCTAATTCTTATCTCACAGAAGATAAACAGTAATGAGTATTTTAGACCAAACCACTACCCAAGGATAAACAAGATGATGAAGAGAAGAGATATGCAGCATGTTGGTTGGAGGCTGAGGTACAGGGTGAAAGAACAAAAGTCTTTAAGTTAAATAAAGTTGGAGAAGAGGAGGAGAAGGTAAAATCTAAAGAGAAATGGAATCTTTTGGATCATCTTCCTCCTCCCCCTCCCCCTGTGGCTCCTCCTCCAGTAGCTCCTGCTCCTCAGATAGAGGCTTCTGCTCCTCAGGGAGACGGGCCTCAGTCTCCAATAAGGAGAGAACTTACTGCCCCAAATTGCTCTAATGAAACTACGGGAACCATCGGAACTAATGAGAGAGTGGATGAGGGAAAGATACTTGAAAAAGCTGAAGGTTCTTATGCTAATACCAGGGCTAAGGTAGCAAAGCGTGTTCCTTATGCGTGTCATGAAAAGGACAAGAAAGTAGAGAAGCTGTTACCTCTCAGGGAAGTTCCCGTGGGAGGAGTTAGAGGGGATATAGGTTTCGTAAACGCACCATTGACTGCATCTGAGGTACGGGCTTTTACAAAGGAGATTAAGAGCTTATTAGAAGATCCCCTAGGAGCAGCTAACCAACTGGATCAATTTTTGGGCCCAAGTATATACACTTGGGACAAATTAAATTTGATAACAGGCATCCTTTTCTTCCCTGAAGAGATGCAATTTATAAGATCGGCAGGGATGTGAATATGGGAAAGGGAGAACAGGCCTGGCTCTCTGGGAGAAGAAAAGATGCCCCTAAATTTACCCGAGTGGGATCTGAACGATGATCCAGGGCGGAGAAATGTGAATGATTATAGGGCTCTAATTATAAAGGGGATCCGAGAAGCTGTACCAAGGACCAGCAATGCTAAGTTAGCATTCGACAGCCAGCAAGAGCGTGACAAAAAACCAAGTGCCTGGCTGGCAAGACTAAAATGATATTTCCAACTTTATTTAAGCATAGATCCTGAAAGCCCGGAAGGACAGATGCTAGTCAAGGTGCAATTTGTGACAAGGTCATGGATGGATATAAGAAGGAAAATAGAGAAACTAGAGGATTGGCAGGAAAAAGGTTTGAATGAATCATTGAGAGAAGAGCAAAAGGTATATCTGAGGAGGGAAGAAGAAAAACAGAAAGCAAAGGCAAAGGTTATGGTGCCGGCGGCTAGAGAAAGTAGGCTGGATAGTAGGATGGACTCGAGGGAGGACAGGGAGAGAGGATCAAGGTTGAGAGAATGGCATAATGTATCACCCATGCGGAGAGTGTAATGCTGGTAGTGTGGAGAAGAAGGCCACTTCAGGAGTGCTTGTGAGAAACGGAGAAGGGACATGAAGGTCTACAAGGAAGCCCAATTACACCGACTTGAGGACTAGGGGTGTCAGGGGCTCTATTCCCTGGGGAAGCAGTATAAACAATCAACAGAGCCCTTGATAAACTTGGAAATAGGCCCCAGGGTGAAGAATTCCAATTTCTAGTGGACACAGGGGCTGACAGATCATGTGTATCAAGATTACCTAAGGGATGTAAGTTGAGTAAAACCAAAACTTGTAAAGTAAGGGGTGCAAAGGGGAAACGGTTTGAGGCATCAGTTATAGAAGATGTTATGGTCAGGGGAAATTGCAGAGAAGGGTGCAGTGATCTCTTGTACATGCCCAAATTAGAATGTAATTGGTTGGGAAGAGATCTACAAATTCAGCTGGGAGTGGGGGTGATCTTCCAAGATGGACAGATGGTGGCTGAAGTTACAGTATTGAGAGAGTCAGACGAAAGCGAAAGAGATAGTGACGTGTGGGCAGAAGAAGGAAAGAGCCGTTTACTGGATATAACACCAATACAGACAGAGATAGAACAGGGGACTCCACCAATCAGAGTGAGACAGTATCCCATGTCAGCAGAAGGGAGAAGAGGATTGACACCAGTTGAGAGGGCTCTGATTGAAATTGGAATATTAGAGCCGTGTATGTCCTCTCATAATACACCCATATTACCGGTAAAGAAGCCAGACGGTACATACCATCTGGTCCAAGACTTGAGAGGCGAATAAGCATGTTATAACCTGATATCCAGTGGTGTCTAACCCTTACACCCTCTAAAGTAAAGTTAATCCAAATCACACCTGGTTTAGTGTCATTGATCTAAAAGACACCTTTTGGGCCTGCCCCTTGGCCGAGGACAGCAGACTATTTTGCTTTTGAATGGGAGGAATTGGGAAGGAAAGAGCAACTCAGATGGACCTGCCTTCTGCAGAGTTTCCCAGAGTCTCCTAACCTTTTTGGGCAGGCCTTAGAGGAATTACTAAAACAATTTGTAACATCTAAAGAGACAACAAATTTTGCAATACGTGGATGATTTGTTGGTATCAGGTGACAGTGATAAAAAAACCTGATCTGTTGAAATTGTTGGGCAGGAAAGGATTGAAAGTTTCAAAGAGAAAGTTACAATTTGTGGAAAAGGAAGTTAAGTATTTGGGTCACATAACTGGGAAGGGGTACAAGAAGCTAAGTCCTGACCGTATCCAAGGTATCATATCCATACCACCCTCCAAAAACCAAAAGAGATGTAAGGAGGTTATTAGGTCTGATTGGCTACAGTAAATTGTGGATAGATGGGTACACAAATTCAGTAAATATAAAAATAAAACCACCAATTAGTAGGAGAAGAACCTCAAAATTGGACCCCAGAAGGTAGGAACCAATTGGAAGAGTTAAAAACAAAATTAGCTAAGGCCCCTGTTTTAAATCTACCCAACCTAGAGAGACCCTTTGAACTATTTAGAAATGTGGAAAATGGAGTGGCATATGGAGCCATCACGCAAAAGGGGTGTGGGATGAGGAAGCCAATTGCTTATTTGTCTAAGCTGTTAGATCCAGTAGTCAGAGGATGGCCGACATGTTTGCGGGCAGTAGCAGCAACCGTGGTATTAGTGGAGGAGGCCCAGAATCTGACACGAGGTGGAAAAGTAACAGTATATACACCACATGACATCAAAACTACTTTGAGCCAGAAAGCCAGCAAATAGCTCACAGACAGCAGGTTGCTAAAGTATGAATTGGTGCTATTAGACACCGGGAGAGTTGAACTGGCAATAGCAAAAAGCCAAAATCCAGCTCGGTTTTTGTATGGGGAGCCCATGGGAGATTTAGAACATGAATGTCTGGCCTTGATAGTTTCCAACCAGGGTTAGGGAAGACTTACATGAGCAGCCTTTGCCGGATGGGGAGGTGTTGTTTGTAGATGGCTCTTCAAGAGTAGTTGAGGGAAAGCAAGTATTGGGTTCTGCCATTGTAGATGGGAAATCAATGCAAGTAGTAGAAAAAGGGAAGTTGCTGGCCAAGTGGTCAGCACAGAACTGCAGGATCTTTGCATTAAAGAGAGGATTAAAACTACCAGAAGGGGAAAAGGGTCCAGTATTTACTGACTCTAGATATGCCTATGGTGTAGTGCACACCTATGGAAAAATACGGCAAGAAAGAGGCTTCCTAAATTCGAAAGGAAAGAATCTAATCCATGAAAGTCTAGTAAAGGAGGTTCTTGAGAAGGTGAAGAGTCCTGAGGGAATTGCTATTGTGCATATAAGAGGGCAGCAGAAAGGGGACATCAACAGAAGTGAAAGGGAACAACCCAGCAGATAAGGAGGCTAAGAAGGCAGCATTGGAAGCGGAGGAAAAGGTAGTGATGATGATAGATTCTGGGAACAAACAGGAAGAAGAAGAGGTTCCAAAGTTCACTGAACAAGAGAAAAAGGAGTTTGAGAAAAATGGCGGTGTTAGAGATGAAAAGGGAAGATGGAAAATGGCTGATGGGAGACAAGTACTAAATAAGGCCTTAGCAAGGAGAATTCTGAGGGATCTGCACTCTTCTTCACACTGGGCAACACAGGCTCTTTGTGAGTCTTTCCTTAGGAGCTGCGCATGTGTGGGAGCATTTGAAATTGCAAAGATGGTAACTAAGGATTCTATGATCTGCCTTAAAATTAATAGTAAAGTAATGAGAACAGCACCTCTAGGGGGAATTCCGACAATTGGCAAAACGACCCTTCCAAAAGATCCAAGTGGATTTGACAGCTACCACAAATCAAAAGATCCAAATACCTCTCAGTAATTATTGATCACCTCACACACTGGATCGAGGCCTTTCCAACAGTAAACACTACAGCCCAAACAGTGAGTAAGATATTACTGAAACAAATTACACCAAGATATGGAATCGTAAATGGAATTGATTCAGGCAAGGCACTCACTTTGCTGCTGCTATTCTACAACAAACGAGGAAGGCACTCAGAGTAAATTGGCAGCTATACACTCCATGGCGCCCTCAGAGCTCTGGGCGAGTGGAAAGAGCGAACCAGACTCTTAAGATGGTTCTAACAAAATTAGTTATTGAAACAAAAAAGAATTGGTTAAAGTGTTTACCATTGGCATTGCTTAGAATGAGAATGAGACCGAGAACGGACATAGGAGTATCAGCATATGAAGCAATGTTTGGGTTGCCATCCCTGACAGTGAACAGAGACAACAGCGGGACCTATGAAGAAGGGCAATATGATACCCAGCAGTACATTCAAACTATTGCCCGCACTCTAGAAGGCCTAAGAAAGCGAGGATCCCACCCCCAGAGTACCCCAATAGATTTCAAAATCCACACATTCCAACCAGGGGACTGGGTACTAATCAAAGTGTGGAATGAAAAACCACTAACTGTTAAATGGGAGGGTCCTTTTGAGGTCCTTCTGACTACTGAGACGGCTGTACGCACCAGAGAGAGAGGGTGGAGCCATATCACACGCGTGAAAGGGCCAGTACCAGCCCCTACCAAGTGGAAGGTGGTGAGCCAAGCAGACACCAAACTGACTCTGAGAAAGGAGGTGCCACACTGACTACTAACCAGCAGCGCTCGCTTCCTCAGTCCTCACAGACTGGAATTCTGTTTATACATTTTACATGTGTTTTCTTTAATAATTGTTAAATATTATCTGTTGACCTTTATCATAAGTGTTTCCTTACCTATTGTAAGAGTTATTTGCTAGCAGTTGTCAGTTGTTAATAAGTCATAGATGATTATTTCCATGATATAAGGGTTAGTGATTTAAGATTCTAGGTATTAATAGTTAAAGACCAAACACTTAAGCTCCAGAGTTTTAGAAAAGATCGTAACATAGAGCACTCCCCATCTGTATTAGAAATTTGGCCCAAAAAGAGAAAAGAAAAAGATACAGGGAGGGTAAAGACCGATAGAACTGTGATTATAAAGTTTCCAGCTGAAGAAGATACAGAGATAGCTAAAGAAGCTAGCAAGGGGGCGAGCCGGATCAAGCTCTGCTCTTCCTAAAGGAAAATTGCTACATCGTGGGTGACAGGCCTATGAGTGTAAGCCCCAGGAGAGTAACTTGTACCAGACCCCTGCTGATATTTTGGTTAATAAGTATCTGCAACCAAGGAAGTGGTGCAGGCCTGTGCGACAAGTGTTATTATCCTCTGTACTCGGGGGAATGCAGGAGTGCAGTAGTAAGAATACGCACCCGTCCGAACCCAAACTGTCTTGATTATTCAAAACTACAAACCTGTGAAGAAGAAGGGAAGATCTACTGGTTATCCAAAAACATAGGAAACTTTAAGCAGAAGCTGGATGGAGAATGCCCTATGAAGGAGAAATGGATATGTTTTGAAAGAAGAGTGGGTGGAGAAGTTTTACACCAAAGGGTGCATGGAGGGGATCAAACGAAGGAAAAAAATTAAAAGGGGTAGTGAAAATGGAAGAAGAGGATATTATTTCCAGTGGGAAGAACCTATTTTTAAATCTGCTAGAACATATCAGTAAAGAATTTAACATCTGAAATTGTTGGATTTGTGGGGACACTCAGATGGCCAAAGTGTGGCCCTGGGAAGGTACGGCATTGAGCCCACAGGAGGTGTTGAAATGGATGGAAGTGGAAACGAGATCACCACTCCAAAGGAACCAGGAAGAGACATGGAAACTGAGATCAAGACCAATAGGCAAAGAATATGTAAGAAGAAAGGGACGGTGCTATACATTCAAGGTGGGAGAACTCTCTTGTAAATGCTATCACACAACAAATGGGACACGTAAGTGCTGGACAGCCAAGGCTCCCGATTGGTATTGGTGCAGAAAACAAAAGACGGGGTGTATATATATAAAACACCAAGGACTATATGAGTGTATCACTAGAGACACAAATCCATTTACCGATGTTCCCCAAATCTGGAAATTTTGGAGTAAAGCAGGTATTGGATCCATGGCCCCTAACTTTTGGGTAGCACCTGAGGGCTTATTTTGGTTATGTGGGGAGAGGGCTTATGTTTCATTACCTGGGGATTGGAAAGGGAGTTGTACACTGGGCATCATAAGACCATCTTTCTTTCTATTATCCCACAAGTATGGTCAAGAATTGAGTATTCCCTTACACGATGACCTTGGGCGCAAAAAGAAACACCTGGCCGGAGGTACACAGAAACGGGATGATGATGGGTGACCACCGGAAAGAATTATTCCAACTTACGGTCTGACCACCTGGGCCCCAGATGGTAGTTGCAGGTATTGAACCCCCATCTACGTGCTTAACCGTATTATCCGCCTACAAGCGGTATTAGAAATTATAACAAACCAGACTGCTCTGGCCCTGGATTTGATAACAGCACAGCAGAAACAGATGAGGTCAGCAATATATCAGAACAGATTAGCACTCGATTACCTCCTCGCCGAGGAAGGAGGAGTATGTGGCAAGTTCAATTCCTCTGAGTGCTGCATTGAAATAGATGACCATGGTGAGGCTATTAGGAATATAACTAAAAACATAAGAAAACTCACCCATGTCCCTGTCCAATGGTGGATGCGCCGCCTTAAAATGACCTGGTGGGAAAATTGGCTAAATGGGAGCTGGTGGAAGAAGTTGATGTTCTTTGGTTTATGTGCACTGACCAGTATTGTTTTTCTCCTATGTATATTGCCTTGCTTAATTTGAATAATTACAAGTATTATTCAGACCTCCATGGAGAAATTAGCCGAGGAAAAGATGATGATGCTGCAAACGAATAAGCAAGAAGGGACCAAGGAGAACTTAGAAACAGCTGGAGTAATCTAGGAAAAGTACCAGAAACTGAGGAAAATATATGAGGGGAACTCGTTTTGATAGGATGTTGATGTGGGGTAAACCCCAATGAAAGAATATGAGAGGGGAGTTGTTGTAAGTGGTTTGATCTCTGCTAATTAAAAAGGTTAAGGAGTTAATTAATTAGTAGGCTGGTTTGGGTTAGAGGGTTCAGGTATAGTTGATTGTTAACTGAAGTTCAGTGTTAAGAATTGGTTTGCATTTGGAGTGGCACTTATGTATATCAGCATTGGATGGCGCATGGGACCGGTCAGTGGGCTGGAGTATCTGGAAAGTTCCGAGACGGACATTACATCATCGCTAACCGCACCAGAGAGGATATGGATTGGACTATAAGAGCAGAAATTGCCTGTCAGGAAAATGATTGGTCAGGAATGCAGCCCTAAACGAGCCAAGGACAGCGCGGATCAAAAGCGACTGACCAATGTTGAGCAGGTCAAAAGACTGTATAAACTGTTCCGGTGCCTGGCACCGGGTCCTCCTTTGCTGACATGCTTGTCGGGGGAGCAGCCAGCGTCGCGCGTGCTGCTTCATCTGCCTTGTTGTTTTGGGTTCCTGAGCTACTCTCGGTTCCCATTCTCAGTCACTGTTCATAAAACCAATTAAAATTGGCAATATTGTCAGCCTGTTTCTGACAATACCCTTCTGACTGTATCAGGCTGATGCATATTTATTCACGGCTTTGCATAGTCTCGCCCCCTGGTCAGTCATTTGGGAGCCTGCGCTTTTCTGTTGCTGTGACCTTCAGGGTCCTCACTGGTTGGAGTCCTAGTCCTTTTATGGTGGTGCCTTCAAAGTCTGGCTGGCAACAGCGCAGCCCTTTGCAAACCCCAGAACTGCTATTACAACATACAGATATACAGCCCTGCAAAACCAACCTCCACAACAAGACCACCCCAGCAAACACTAAACATTTCAACATATCCTATCACCTTGATATTTTCCCTGGGAAAATATCATAATATTCAGCATCACAACTCATAATACAACTCATAATATAACTCATAATTCATACAACATACGGCAAAAGGCAACTCTCAATAAGTCATTTATAACATGCCCTCATTGGCTCATTTGCCTTCGCGCCTGTCCTGCCTCCCTGTGTCCCTGACCGCCGCCTTGCTGCTTCGCCCCCACGTCCCTGCCTGAGCTACCCACGTTCAACCCTGCTGCTCCGATCCAGCCATCACTGCAATCTTTGCCGCGAACTGTGCAGGGTCCTGGACCTCCTGTTTGATTTTGCACTCACTGCGTGTGAGTCTACTCCCATCACCACGGGAGCGGCGCCTGTGAAGCTGTGCCTCTCCGAGAGCTGCGCAGGCTCGTTAGCAGGCAGCCCATCAACCCCCCAGTCGCGTGGACGTCAATGGCACTCCCTGATCTGCTGGTGCTCACGCCCTCTTTTGCTCTCTGTCTCCCCTCTCTCTCTTCCTTCCCTGCCCATTCCTTTTCCATTTTCCTTCCTTCTTTTCTGTCTTTTCCAGTCTCCTTTCGTTTGGGTGATTCCTTTTTTGTGTTGTTCTTTTTATTACTAATAAACAGGTCTCAGTTACAAGGTTTGCCTCATTTGGCTTAATTTTATTCTTGACCATCTAATTCTAAAAGAACTCCTCACAGTTTCCCTCAGTGGAACGGGACAGACATACTCATTACTTTGCTGAAACTTACAGGCTAAACATTCCCCCAAATTCTTTGACATTTTTAGATCACTTCTCAGAATTTATTGACATGAGAGTAGGGGTGTCTTGGTGGTCTCTACTGGTTTTTGCAGCAGGTTCAGGAGAAGACCCATGCACAAAAAAACATAAGACACAACTGGGGTTGCAAAGCAAATTTATTTTATTAGATGCAGCAGCAAATGAAACATAGCGACCCCTGGATTCCCAAAAAGCTGCTGAGCAGGACAAGGAGATGGAGCATGGTGGTCAGAGGGAGTGGCAGGTAGGCAGTGCACCTTCAGGACATCCCCTGGATCAAAATGGTGTGCATCTTGTCTTTGTCACCTTCTCACCCCTCTGCTCAGAAGTGCCGTGCCTGAAGGACGCTGCCCCGTGCTCGAGCCTGCGGAGCAGCCCGGCTCCCTCCCGCTGTGCCCAGGCTGCTGCACACACTGCTAACCTTTCCCAGGACTTCCAGGGCAGCCGGCAGAAGAGTAGCAATCCTAGCCGGGGCACCAGCCCTCGGCTACCTTTTGCCTTTCTCTCCTCCTGGGCCGCCTCCAGACGGCCAATGGCACCAGTCTGCGCTGTGCCCAGCACGGCTACGCTTCCCTCGGGAGCAGCCAGCTGCCGCTTTGGCTCTGAGATGGGACCATGTGCCCGCTCCCAGGAAGAGGCACCCAGTGCCAGGCTGCTGCCTCTTGCAGCTCCAAGGGCCTCCTGCCTCTGCCCAGCCTCAGGCTGCTCTGGGCTCTGCGTGGGCTCTGCTGGGGCTCCGGCCTGGGCAAGGCCGGGCCGCTCTCACCTCACGCTCGCTGACAGCTCTGCCTCAGACGAGACCTTTCAGAGCACCCTCGCTGAGCTTTCTGCTTTCTCAGCTGAGCAAGACTCTCCCCGAGCCAAAGAGATTGCACTTAGGGATACAAATCCAAGTGGCAGGAACCCCAGTGCTCTCGAGTCACAGCTCAACACCTACATCTGCACAGGATGTCTTGGCTGCACAACTCCTCCTCTGCTTTTGCCTGCAAATGCCATTGCCCTTTCTGCCTCAACTACAAGCACAATGGCTGGACAAAAACCGGCCAGTGTGCCGTATTGCAAAGGCAGTGTGGTCTGGAGAGGATGAATGAAGAAGAGCCTGCCCCACTGACAAACCATACCAAAGAAGCCATAAGTGTCACTTTCCACCTTTAAGAAACAACGGACAATTGAGAAGGAAAAGTTGAGCTAAATCACAAGGTGAGAAAGAAAGGAATCTTACAGATGAGTTGGGGTTTCAGAAACTTTATTTATTTAAAATCATACTGTACAATTGTACTCTGCAATCCTAATCTAAGCTGGTCATGGAGAAAATAGTCCTGAATGGAAGGATTGCCACTCCAATCTTTTCTCCTCCTCCTTCCACTTCTTCACTGACTGGATCAGTGGCACCAGGCTGGATGCAGGCTTGGCTGATGTTACAAATGGATGCTGCCCAAAGGAAAAAAACCAACCAAGAACAATGAACCATGACTTTCCAAGCTCAGTGCTTCAAAGGCAGGGGTAATATTTTTAAATGAAAAGGGGATTTACTCTGAGTAGGTCTAAGGAGCATAGTGCAACAGTGGCACAGGTTGTCCTGAGAGCTGGTAAGTGTCCCTTCCCTGGAAACATTCCAGGTCAGGTGGGAAGGGGCTCTGAGCAACCTGATCTCTTTCAAGATATCCCTGCTCATTGCACACCACATGGATCAGATGGCCTTGACAGGTCCCTGCCAGCCCAGCCCAGGATTCCTCACCATTTTCATTTGGAAAGCACCAAGAGTGGAGATGAGGAAGAAGGGGGCTCATCTGATGCCTTGGGCTTCAGTGGAGGAGGAGCCCATCCTCGGACACTGTTTGACCTGCAGCCCCTTTGCATTTTACCTGCAGGAGCTCCTTGGCAGACCAGCGCCGCTCCTCCTTTGTCTGCAGGCAGCAGTTCAGGAAGTGACGCAGAGAAGCCGAGAACAGGTTGGGCCGCTGCAGCTGTGGGGGCACTCCTGTGGCTATCAGGAGTTTAGCCTGGAGAAAAAGGAAACACAAGACTCCACCTGCTTCTTTTGATGCCTTAGGTTTTAACTTTTCTATTTTTCAAGTCCTGTACTGCCTAGTGTGTAGCTCGGAAGTTTTGTGTGGCCTGTTAGCTACTGTTCTCTCGTGCTAGTTAGACATAACAAAGCCTCTCTAGGTTTGCTCTCCAAGGACACTGCGATTGTCCCAGGGGCCAAAATGTGTGAACTCAAAGCCTCTGAAGAGAGACAAACTTGGGCTAATTACATCATTAACTGGGGTCATAATTGGAGAATTAACCCTGCTATGGAAATGGACCAAGCTTACAAAACTGTGAAGAACTCATGACCCAGGGTCCATCTTGGATGTAGCCTTTTGACTGCCCAGGCTGTATCTTTGAAGGCCGTTCAAATAAATACCTATTTTGATTTTCTTATTCTTGTCTAGTCTCTGTTTTTAGGTAGCCACTCCAGGCATCAGTTTCAAGTCTGTAAATGCTCTCCCAGAGCCCCTTGTTTAAGCTCAACTCTGCAGTGGCAATTTCTGCCTTGGCAGAGAGGCAGAGATGACTTTCCTATACCAACAAAAAACCCAAACGCCAAAGCAGCCACAGCTTTTCCAGCATCCAGCGGAGCTTGCCTTGGCAGCTGATTTGATTGGCTGACCTAGTTAGGGGCAACTACATCAGCAAAAGCACGTTTTGCTTCTCTGAAGATTCACACCAGCTTGACAGGCAGTTTGGAAGAGGGACTTTGCTCTAACTGTTTTCAAGCATTATTATAGAAAAGGGAGTTATTGCTCAGGTAAGGAAAGAAACATTTGGAACCTCGCGTTCAACACAGACACGTTAAGATGCATGCAGAAACGTATTGGGATGAAAATGCCTGTTTGGGCACACAGGAGCCACCTGCAGCTCTGTCTCGCAGCAGTCTGCAAGTTCCAGCTTCTCTGATGTGGCAAAAGAAAAACTTTTCATGGTCAAATCAGCAGAAGGAGAAATGCCATCCCTATGGCAACCCTCTGCTCCTCTGGATACTCAAGTCAATGCATTAAAGATGTGCCCATCCCAGAAAGTGCCAGGTAACAAATGGGAGGTTTTGGCAGGCTCTCCATGTCACCAGGCTGCAGCTTGGTCACGTGGAGAATGTGGCTTGGGCTATGACAGAAATATGGTCACTAAGTGTTTCAGCAACACTGCACAAGAAGCAGAAGACACTATGTGGCCTTTACACCCTCATGCCCAGGTTTTAGGCAAGTGACAAGAAACCGTACAGGGAGTGCAGTTCTTCTCTAGAAAAGCACTGTTTTAGAAACTTTGTTGGTTTGGGTTTCTTTCCTTCTTTTCTGGAAATGTAACACCAGCTCTGAGATGTGTGTTTTGTGTTATTAGAGACATCTACACAGACAGACGAGCTGGAACAACTTAAAACCCAAAGGAAAGTGTTGCCTGAGAATGGAGAGTGTTTGCATGTGGTAGGGCCTGAGTTCCCCCACTGATGCAACCAAAACTACAGCAGATGCTGATGTGCTGCAGGGCCATTTTTAGAAGGGGATCTTGGTGGAAGCAGTGCCAGCAGACGGCAATGGGATTTTGTCTGATGGAGGACAGAACACAGGATAGGTGAAAAAGACAGAGGGATCAGTGAGTATTTGCTCCTTACCAAGGTAGGACTTTCATTCCAGTGAGGAACTTCTCGTTCCACCATTTCGAATCCCACAATTCCAAGAGACCATATGTCCACTTTGGGGCCATATGGTTGACCTAGCACAACCTCAGGCGCCATCCACCAAGACGTCCCGACCACTGAGCTCCTTAGATTCTGCTCAGGGGTGAGCTGAGCAGAGAGGCCAAAATTACCTGAGGAGAACAAAAAAGTTCTGTACAATTAGGAAACCAAGCAAAAGAACTCCCCACTGTAAGTCTGAGAAAGCGCTGTTGAATCTCCTGGATTCTGGAGATCTCGTCCCTGCTCTGTTTCCTCAGGACTTTAGCCAAGGAAACACGGAAGTGGCTGCTTTTTAAATTTTTTAATCCTGCCCCCAGAAGTGGCTTTTATTCCCTGGAACCTTTAGATTGTAGCTCCCTCCCTCTGGAAGGGACACACACAGACCCAAACCAGTGCCACTCTGGACGGCTTTTTCCTCGCCATACCTCTGTGCACGTTGCAACTGTGCCTTCAGCTCGCTGCAGGGGTCCCTGCACTGCCAGCAGCACCACTTTGGGGGAACTGGCAGTCACTCAAAAGCAGCCCCAAACCCCACATGCCCGGAACGCTCTGCCTGGCCAAGAATATACCAACCCAGCTTGACAGAGCCGTCAGTTCTGAGAAGGATGTTGCTGCTCTTCACATCTCGATGGATGACATGGTTTGAGTGAAGAAAATCCAGTCCTTGCAGGCACTGAGAGAGAAAACAGAGACAGGAGGATAAAAATGAGTGGTGTGATTTGAGCCCACAAGAAAGGAAACAGCTCTAAAAGATTCCCTTTCCAGGGGAATAGAGTGCAATGGCAGAACACAGAGCCATTGAGAGGAAGAGCTTGCTGCTCCAACACTACCTTTCTAAGGGAAGGCACGTCAGCTTTTGAGAGAGCCAACGGGAATTGCTGTTCTAGACTGTCCTCTGCAAAGCAGCCAGAATGACTGCTGCTGCAGTGGATGTGCTTTCTTCATCCAGAGGACAAGCAAGGCTTTGCCAAGAAAGAAAGAGTCCCTCCCTTTGCTGTGAAGCGGCTCACTTTTGGGTGGGAGGCTGCATGGCAAAGGTTTTCTTGCTGGCCTCAGCACAGACTTGGAAGTATCACATGAGTCGCCTTTCAGAAGCAAACAGCATTTTGGGTGCACTATTACCCTTTTCAGCTGAGGACTCTGAGAAATGAGTCCCTTTTACCATTAGTTTCCAATTCTGCTACCAGCACCTTTGCTTTTACAGGCAAGGAATGCCGTGCAGACAGGCTCCAGGCAAGCATTCAGAGAGGCAAGGTGGAGAACAGCAACTACAAATACAAGAGACAGAGTGAGAATGCAACAGCAGGAGATAAGAGTACAAGAACAGAGTACAGGGAGTGCAGGCACACTGCCACGCAGTTCCCCTGCTTCCCCATAGCATAGCAGCCACACAGAAGCAAAGTTTGGCACATGGAATCCCTCCAGTTCTCAGCCCCTGTTTCCCAGACAATCCTGCCCAAGCCCTCGGAAGCACAGGTGGGATCCCTGACCTCCCGACTGACGGCTGCCATCTCATCTTCAGACAGGTAGGTCTTGCTGATGACATCTCTCAGAGTGCCTCCATCCATGTACTCCATCACCAGCCAGACTTCATCATCCACAAGGTAGCTGAAAGAAGGAAATGAGGCCATGGAGATGAACGTGCATGGCTACGCCACTGTTTGGAAAAGACAATGATTGATTCTTGTTTCCAGGTCCCTTTGAAACGAGGACAGACTCAAAGGAATAGACGTTCCCTCTAGGCTGTGCAGTGATTGCAGTCTGTGCTGTGTCAAGGAGAAAGGCACAGCTGTGAAAAAGGAGATGTCTTAGATGGCCAGCAAGTGAAAAACGCAGTTTACTAACAGCCCAGATAAAAAGCTGTCACACATGGTGTTTATGGAAAAAAAGCACCTAGTCTTCCTGGCATGCCCAGCAATGGAAAAGAGGGGCTGCAGTCCAAGGGAAATCCTCTCTCGGATGGTTCATCAGCATTTAAGACTCTTGAGAAAAATCAAGCCCCAAGACAACGTGGTGGCAGTGAACTTAGAGGGTATTGACTTAGTAAGATAGCACTGGTGCAGGCTTTTGAAGAATTGTCAAACGATGTGTGCCAGGGAAGACTAATGCAGACAAAATGCACTCTCTTCCCATCCACTGGAGATGAGTAGAGAAATAATAATTGATCAGTAATTAACGGCTCTATTTTCTGCCACAGATCAAAGTGGGTTTTTGACCTCTCATGCTTGCAGTAGGTAAACAAACATTCATGGGATAAGACCACGACCACTCACCTGTCTAAATAGTTGACCAGGTTGGGATTCCTATTCATCTTCATGATCATGAGTTCATTGAGAGTTAGTTCCCTCCTCCTCAGTCCTTGCAGATTAATTTTCTTTATGGCCACCTAAAATGACAATGACAATCAGTACCTTGAGAAGTTGGTGGCACGAGACCACAACACACATGGAGCGAGTGATTTTGGAATGACACAGCTGAGCTGTGCCAAAGTGCCTTGTGATTAGACACTGGAGTAATTAGGAACTGACATTCCAACAGCCCATTTCTCCACTCCCTTGTGGGCCAGAAACAGGACACATGGCCACTGACGTTTTGCCTTGTCCACTTGGTAACAATGGTGTCTCAACTATCACCCACAAAGCTCTGCCCACACTCTCTGATGCTCTGCCTGGGATCCAGAGAAGTAATCCAAGCCTTGCTACTCTATGGATACATCCTGGGCTATAAGCAGGGCTTAGGGCTCTTAGGGACGCCTTGCAGATCCCTCCCTACGTGCAGTTCCCAAGTGCAGCACTGCAGGTTGCTAAGGAACTACCAGTAAGGTTCAGATGTATTTGCTGGCAGCCAGAAATAAGAATTCAGGACTCTGAAGCTGTAGCCACAAGAAAGCAGTGAGATGCTCTAAGGCACCACCTTTGTTTTAGCCACTGAGAGCGAGTGAGCACTTCCTTCTCCAAAAGGAACCACTGCTCTCCTTGCCTTCCTTCTGGCAGCTGAGAAGGACAACGACTGTCCCAAATGTATTTTGCAGGCTGGCACCAGTCTGTGCTTCTTGTGCCTTTGCAGCACAGCTCTCCCGGTGACCCAAAGCTCCAGCCACAACTCACACCAGAGGGGAAAGCCCTCAAGAGCTGCAGAATCTGCAGGGACTGTTGACATTTACCTCTCCTCCTGTGGCATTGTCGAATGCTCTGCAAACTTCTCCGAAACCCCTAGAAACAAAACAGCAGCAAAGAAAGGAGAAGCTGTTTAGATCTTGGCGTGAAAGCCAGCCCGGACAGGAGATCTCTGCTCTAAGTGCCTAAAACCTGCAGGAGGCATGAGGGCTCTGCCAGAGGGCACATGATGCATTTTCCTCTCCAGTGCATGGGCACTGGGCCTGTTCCTGAAGCTTTGGGCTTTAGTGCCTCAGCTCAAAAAGAGAGCTTATTCTTTCATCTTGAGTTTCCGTTTCTAAACTGTGTGGTTCTAATCCTGACCACCGAGTATTTCCTTCAGCAACCTCTTGGAAAGAACTGTTCCTGAGAACTGTTATCTGACAGCTACCAGGGGCTAGGCTGCTCTTTCAGGCAAGCAAGATTCTCCTTTCATTAGTGTGGCCGGATGATTTTGAGACATACAAAAATGCTAAGGAAATTAACACACAGCTGTCCCACACTTGAGAGACAGGAGATCTTCCAGCTCCTGTTCCTTGCTGCAGGCAAGACCGTGGCAGCGTGGAGATGTCTTTGACAATGCCTTCTGACCACACTTACAAATTCTGACCAGCACTGAGAGATGGGCCAATCTAAGCCCAGTGTCTGAACATGTTTGCAGCTTGCCTGACTTGACACTTGATAGATATTCCACCAGCAGAACAGCTGGCCCATGGTTTTGTAGAAGAAACTGTGGTTGGACTCACCCGCTGCCGATATTTTCCAGTTCAGTGTATTTCATCACCGGATTTTCCATGCTCACCATTTTCCCTGAGGGAAACAAAGTGCAAGATGCTCACTTGAAAGCAGACATGCCACCTTCCAGGAGATACAAAAGGCAGCCCCACTCTCTGGGGCTCTGAGCCTTTTGTGGTCATCTGGGTAACAACAACAGTGACAAGAACCACAACAGCAACAGCAACAAGCCAGGCAGCTCTGCAGCACACGTTGCTGGCACAGAGACTGATTTTCTACAGCACTTCCTGTGAGGAGTCCTAAATGTCCCTGTGACACCAAACTGCGGAGCAACATTTGGCACAGCTATGCTGACACATGCACACAATACACTGTCCCTCACACAAGAAATACACAAGACGTACTCAGTAGCTCCAGGAGGTCATCCTTCATCTCCTGTTGATGGGAAGAAGCTGTGTCGGTGTTGGAGCTGAGCAAACTGCCCGGGCTCCACTTCTCAGGCTGGGGTGCAAAGGCTCCTTTAGACAATGCTGCTGCTGCTGCTGCAGGAGCAGGTTCCATGCGAGAGCCTGTGTAGATCTGAGACAAGAAATGAGGTTGTGTCAGAAAGTGTGGCTGGCAGAGATTGCCCTGGGATCCCATTTCAAATGCAGGCCCAGAGGAAGATGCTGTCAGCCACATGCAGGGCTCTTAAAATGGATTTTTTTGCATGTCCACTTCTCAAACCGGATGGGTCAAAACCAAAGGCTGATTTTACTTGAGTTCATGGCCAGATTCCTGTAACATTCTCATGGATGTTCTGAAGGATGACTGCTGCAATGACTATTCCACTTCCTCCCAAGCACTCTTTTCCCCCTCCAAGGGCTATGGACACACTTGCACCTCCTTGTTCTAATGTTCTACCTCCTCCCATGGAGTCCTCTTTTCCTCCACCATCTTCAGGACGGGCTCAAGCTGCAGCAGGTCTGGCTGGGACAGTTCCTGTGCCCCACGCCAGCCTTGGGGCTCTTTGTGGCCAATCACTTGCTGGAAGTCTGTGCAGGCTGCCAGGTGAGATGTCAACACTTCCACCTCAAGTCAAACACAACAAAGCAGTCAGACACTACAGCTTATCCCTGTCAGCCGTGGGTCAGCGACTGTGAGGAAAGGGAAAGAACAGGTTCACAAGGGATACAGACAGCTTGTTTCAAGATCCATCAGGGTCACCAAGCTGACCTGCAAAAACACCTCAAGAAACAAGGAGAGCAGGAACAGGCCAGCAGGAATCCATTTGGATGACTGCTGGCCAAAAGGCCAAAGGACTAGTCGCACTGTCCAGGGCAGCAGCTGAGATTCAGCAGCCCAGGACGTGTCCTTCAGAGTGGCTGTGATAGAGACCACAGCAGGATGGCACTCAGAGACATCACCCCACCCGCCTGCTGCTCTGTAGAGGAAAAGCAAGAAGGGCAGAAACCACCAGTTTGGTGACTGCAGCGGCTCTCTCTGTTTCACTCACTTGCTTTTGTAGAGCCTGATGCAGGAGATTCAGTTTCTCTTGGATTATTTTTAATTCTTCCTCCATCATCTTCTCCCTTGCTCTCAACCTAGCCTCAGTTTCCTGCAGCTCTGCCTGCAGCTGTTTGTTGAATTTCTGTAAAAAACAAGAGAGAGGATGTCTCATGAGTGGAGTGGCTTCAGCTCTTACACTCACCTGCTCTTGTAGATCGCTCCTGTGCTGATGGAGATTCTTCTCCTCTTGGATGCTTCTGATGTCTTCTTTGTTCCTCCTCTTTGCCGCCTTGATGTCACTCTTGGCTTCGGGCAGCTCTGCTTGTGGCTCTGCCTTGATGTTCTGTACACACAAATGCAGAGCAAGTGACTGGCAGCTGCCATCAGGCTCAGCTTTTTCCTCTTTCAGCCTCAAAATCACATTCATTCAGCCCCTCCCTTCTGCTTACCCACCCAGCTCTGCTTCCATTGGAACCCTCCCATCCCAGCACTGGTCTCTGCAGATGACAAGGCTCTGTGCTTTCAGTGCCTGTGGGACTCCTGGCCTCCTCAGTCCCAAGAGCTCCGTTTTATGTCCCTGTTCCTGCCCTTCACTCTGTCACCTGGCTAGGCAGGCTCACCTGGCCATTCTCTTGTGCCTCTTCCACCTGCTGCCTGAGCTGCTGCAGCTGCTCTCGGGCTGGGAACAGCTCTCGCCGAGTCTGGCAAGGCATCTCTGATAGAGCAATCTGCTCATGCTCTTTCTCTAGAAGGAGCTGCGCAGAAAGCAAGAGAAGATGGCTTTCAACTTCCCATAAAATATTTGTGGGGCAGGACTCAGAGACTGATGGGCTCGCACATTCCCAAAGCAATGTGCTGCTGCTCTCCCGGGTCCTTCTCTGCCCATGGGGAGGCACAGATTCCAAAGTGACACTGGCACTACAGTCAGGCTCCATCTGGGACTGAAGCTCCAACAGACTCTTAGGCATCTGACAGGGAACGTGGGGCATTTCTCAAGGCTCTGCTGAGGACCTCGCTCCTCTTCTGCCGTGTCCTGCTTGTCTTTCAGAAGTGACTGACACCCAGCCCTGTCCCACAGCCCCACCCTGGCTCTGCAGGTGGCTTCCTGTGGGAGCTTGCTCCTTGTGAGAGACACTTCTGGAGTTCATGTTCTCTTCAGGCCTGCACTGCCATTCCTGCCTTTCTGACATCTACACTCTTGTTACAAATCCTGGATTATTCAGGAGATGCGGATGCGAACAAAGAGCCTCCAATGGAGGTCAGAGGGCCTCTATGGCCACCTCAGTATATGGAGGGGAACCAAGGTGTTTCTTGTCCTCCCTCTTTTGTCAACTGAGAATTCTGACCAGGAGTAACAGAGACCCTCATAAGGCCCAATTAACAAATTAACTTAGACACCCTTCAGGATGCCAGTGAAGGAAACCATGTGTCCTGTAATGCATGTTTGACCAGAGTCACCAAACCCCACCTAGAGGATGGGATTGCTCCACACCCATAGGACAGACCAAACTTTCAAGGATAAACAGGGGGGGGAAAACACCTCTGAGGGGAAAAAACAACCATCTCTGGAGGGGGAAACATCTCTGCCTGCTCGGGATCGCTTGATGGAACATGTCTCTCCTCCTCTCCTGAAAGGATGTCTTTAGGTGAGCTTTGCACCTCCAATTGCCTTGGAGCAGAGCAGGGAAGTTTCATTTAGATAGATAGATAGATCGATAGATAGATAGATAGATAGATAGATAGATAGATAGATCTATCTCACTGTTATCATCTCTTTTTTCCTATGCTTTCCCTCACTACACACATCAACACTTGTGTGCACAACACAACCATCTCTTTGCAGCTTATCAAAAGCAAAAACACAGGCGCACTCAGAGCCCCTGTCAGCTCTGCTCCTGACTGCTCTGCCTGAAGAGGCCAAAGAACAACCTGGCAACCAAGGCACCAAAGTCCCTGACTTCAAGCAGCAGCTCCCCGTCCCCAGTGTGTCTCTGAAATACTCCCAGCTCGGCCCACCCAAGAAGCTCATGTGGACAAACCACCCCAAAGCACTTGTGTGCTCACATCAACAGCTTTTGTGCCAGCAGCTACTTGGCCAGCCTGTGCAGTGGGACACGGCTCTCACGGCCACCGTGTCCCCCACGTGTCTGGCAAGGCTGAGAGCGGTGTCTTTGGAGCGCTCCCTCCTCTGGCGACAGGGGAGCCTTCATGATTCACGTTTGCCCCTCTTGGAATCCCAGCAAGCTGGGGCCTAAACATGACAGCTCAAAGGCCGTGTTCCAGCTCTCACTGGCTGGGGGGAATCGCTAGGTCCTGCCAGGACTCCAGCACTCAGCATCCTCGACCACCACCAGCAAGTGCTGGCCGCTCAGAAACTTGCAGCTCTGATTTCCTCTAAAGACAGCCCCAACCACAACTGCCACTTACCGGCTCACAACGTTCAGGTTCAGGACTGACCACAGCTGGAGAGTTCTGGACATTTGGCTCCTCTTCAGCCTCTTCCCCAGGAGCAGAGGGAGCCAGAGGAGAGCCTGAGGTTGGTTCTGGGCTCTGTGGACAGGCAGGAGTGTGAGGGACAGGAAGTTACCTGTCATTTCTAACCTTATCTCTATTCAGCTCTACAACCAGCTCTACTAAGGAGAAATCATAACCTTGCATAGCAATGGGATTCCAAGTGCCTCCAACTAAAGTAAAATGGGCTAATTCAACAGTACTGCATATTGCTCTGAATTAGATATTGCACCCTGGCTACTCTCAGCAAGCAACGTTCTCTCTGCAAAGCTGGGCTTTTAGTTCTGCGACAGCTCTGAAATGCAAAAGCAGCTATTACACAGCGATGCCTTTGCTATTGCTGCTGCAGACATGGAAACCTAAAACTGCACCAGAATCTGTGCTAGTGCTGGAAAAGGGCAGGAAAGGTACAGCAAAAGCACCTTTGCTTGCTGGAGAAAGAGAAAATAAACAGGCCTTCTCCTCCGTGCAAACCAACAAACCAAGAGACCAAAAGACAAAAGGGTCACCTGCTGCAGTGCCTAAAGCCCTTGGGTGCAGTGAGGGGATGCTTGGCAGGGGATGCAACGGCACTTGTGGCGAGCACTGTCATGTGGGCATTTAGGGAAGTCTGCCTGAAGGTCCCTCAGGAGCCTCCCTTTCTCCAGCCTAAAGCTGCCTCAGCACCTCCTCATGGCACTTGGCCTCCACACCCTTCCCCAGCTCCCTTGCCCTTCTCTGCACACGCTGCAGCCCCTCAAGGTCTTGCTTCTTCACAGTGGCCCACAACTGGACACAGCACTCCAGCTGCGGCCTCACCGGTGCCCAGCACAGGGAGACGCTCACTGCCCTGCTCCTGCTGCCCCACTCTTGCTGACACAGCCCAGGATGCCCTTGGCCTTCCTGGCCACCTGGCCACACGCTGCCTCACGTTCAGCTACTGTGGACCAGCACCCCTGGCTCCTTTTCTCCCACGCAGCTCCCCAGGCACAAAGTTGCACATTGGCTTCAAATACAGCAGCCAGAACGGCAAGATCTCCTTCCTGTTCTTAACCCTACGAGACAGCACTCAAGGAGCTGCAGCTTTGCCCCCACTCTAGGCTCCAATGCAGTTTGCAAATGCAGTTTTAAAAACAGATTTCACAACAGAAAGTATCTGCAGAAACATGGCAGCCTCTGGCTTCTGCCACGGAAGAAGGGCTCCCAACTGCGCACTTTGCTTCTTTTGCCACACGGGAGAAGAGTGGCCCCACAAAAGTCCGTGCACAACACAACCATCTCTTTGCAGCTTATCAAAAGCAAAAACACAGGCGCACTCAGAGCCCCTGTCAGCTCTGCTCCTCACTGCTCTGCCTGAAGAGGCCAAAGAACAACCTGGCAACCAAGGCACCAAAGTCCCTGACTTCAAGCAGCAGCTCCCCGTCCCCAGTGTGTCTCTGAAATACTCCCAGCTCGGCCCACCCAAGAAGCTCATGTGGACAAACCACCCCAAAGCACTTGTGTGCTCACATCAACAGCTTTTGTGCCAGCAGCTACTTGGCCAGCCTGTGCAGTGGGACACGGCTCTCCAGGCCACCGTGTCCCCCACGTGTCTGGCAAGGCTGAGAGCGGTGTCTTTGGAGCGCTCCCTCCTCTGGCGACAGGGGAGCCTTCATGATTCACGTTTGCCCCTCTTGGAATCCCAGCAAGCTGGGGCCTAAACATGACAGCTCAAAGGCCGTGTTCCAGCTCTCACTGGCTGGGGGGAATCGCTAGGTCCTGCCAGGACTCCAGCACTCAGCATCCTCGGCCACCACCAGCAAGTGCTGGCCGCTCAGAAACTTGCAGCTCTGATTTCCTCTAAAGACAGCCCCAACCAGAACTGCCACTTACCGGCTCAGGACGTTCAGGTTCAGGACTGACCACAGCTGGAGAGTTCTGGACATTTGGCTCCTCTTCAGCCTCTTCCCCAGGAGCAGAGGGAGCCAGAGGAGAGCCTGAGGTTGGTTCTGGGCTCTGTGGACAGGCAGGAGTGTGAGGGACAGGAAGTTACCTGTCATTTCTAACCTTATCTCTATTCAGCTCTACAACCAGCTCTACTAAGGAGAAATCATAACCTTGCATAGCAATGGGATTCCAAGTGCCTCCAACTAAAGTAAAATGGGCTAATTCAACAGTACTGCATATTGCTCTGAATTAGATATTGCACCCTGGCTACTCTCAGCAAGCCACGTTCTCTCTGCAAAGCTGGGCTTTTAGTTCTGCAACAGCTCTGAAATGCAAAAGCAGCTATTACACAGCAATGCCTTTGCTATTGCTGCTGCAGACATGGAAACCTAAAACTGCATCAGAATCTGTGCTAGTGCTGGAAAAGGGCAGGAAAGGTACAGCAAAAGCACCTTTGCTTGCTGGAGAAAGAGAAAATAAACAGGCCTTCTCCTCCATGCAAACCAACAAACCAAGAGACCAAAAGACAAAAGGGTCACCTGCTGCAGTGCCTAAAGCCCTTGGGTGCAGTGAGGGGATGCTTGGCAAGGGATGCAACGGCACTTGTGGTGAGCACTGTCGTGTAGGCATTTAGGGAAGTCTGCCTGAAGCTCCCTCAGGAGCCTCCCTTTCTCCAGCCTAAAGCTGCCTCAGCACCTCCTCATGGCACTTGGCCTCCACACCCTTCCCCAGCTCCCTTGCCCTTCTCTGCACACGCTGCAGCCCCTCAAGGTCTTGCTTCTTCACAGGGGCCCACAACTGGACACAGCACTCCAGCTGCGGCCTCACCGGTGCCCAGCACAGGGAGACGCTCACTGCCCTGCTCCTGCTGCCCCACTCTTGCTGACACAGGCCAGGATGCCCTTGGCCTTCCTGGCCACCTGGCCACACGCTGCCTCACGTTCAGCTACTGTGGACCAGCACCCCTGGCTCCTTTTCTCCCACGCAGCTCCCCAGGCACAAAGTTGCACATTGGCTTCAAATACAGCAGCCAGAACGGCAAGATCTCCTTCCTGTTCTTAACCCTACGAGACAGCACTCAAGGAGCTGCAGCTTTGCCCCCACTCTAGGCTCCAATGCAGTTTGCAAATGCAGTTTTAAAAACAGACTTCACAACAGAAAGTATCTGCAGAAACATGGCAGCCTCGGGCTTCTGCCACGGAAGAAGGGCTCCCAACTGCGCACTTTGTTTCTTTTGCCACACGGGAGAAGAGTGGCCCCACAAAAGTCCGTGCACAACACAACCATCTCTTTGCAGCTTATCAAAAGCAAAAACACAGGCGCACTCAGAGCCCCTGTCAGCTCTGCTCCTGACTGCTCTGCCTGAAGAGGCCAGAGAACAACCTGGCAACCAAGGCACCAAAGTCCCTGACTTCAAGCAGCACCTCCCCGTCCCCAGTGTGTCTCTGAAATACTCCCAGCTCGGCCCACCCAAGAAGCTCATGTGGACAAACCACCCCAAAGCACTTGTGTGCTCACATCAACAGCTTTTGTGCCAGCAGCTACTTGGCCAGCCTGTGCAGTGGGACACGGCTCTCCAGGCCACCGTGTCCCCCACGTGTCTGGCAAGGCTGAGAGCGGTGTCTTTGGAGCGCTCCCTCCTCTGGCGACAGGGGAGCCTTCATGATTCACGTTTGCCCCTCTTGGAATCCCAGCAAGCTGGGGCCTGAACATGACAGCTCAAAGGCCGTGTTCCAGCTCTCACTGGCTGGGGGGAATCGCTAGGTCCTGCCAGGACTCCAGCACTCAGCATCCTCGGCCACCACCAGCAAGTGCTGGCCGCTCTGAAACTTGCAGCTCTGATTTCCTCTAAAGACAGCCCCAACCACAACTGGCACTTACCGGCTCACGACGTTCAGGTTCACGTCTGATGCCAGCTGGAGATTTCCAGACATTTTTCACCCATTTGGCCCTTGCTCCAGGAGCAGAGGGAGCCAGAGGAGAGCCGGCGGTTGGTTCTGGGCCCTGTGGACAGGCAGGAGTGTGAGGGACAGGCAGTTACCTGTCATTTCTAACCTTATCTCTATTCAGCTCTACAACCAGCTCTACTAAGGAGAAATCATAACCTTGCATAGCAATGGGATTCCAAGTGCCTCCAACTAAAGTAAAATGGGCTAATTCAACAGTACTGCATATTGCTCTGAATTAGATATTGCACCCTGGCTACTGTCAGCAAGCAACGTTCTCTCTGCAAAGCTGGGCTTTTAGTTCTGCGACAGCTCTGAAATGCAAAAGCAGCTATTACACAGCGATGCCTTTGCTATTGCTGCTGCAGACATGGAAACCTAAAACTGCATCAGAATCTGTGCCAGTGCTGGAAAAGGGCAGGAAAGGTACAGCAAAAGCACCTTTGCTTGCTGGAGAAAGAGAAAATAAACAGGCCTTCTCCTCCGTGCAAACAAACAAACCAAGAGACCAAAAGACAAAAGGGTCACCTGCTGCAGTGCCTAAAGCCCTTGGGTGCAGTGAGGGGATGCTTGGCAGGGGATGCAACAGCACTTGTGGCGAGCACTGTCATGTGGGCATTTAGGGAAGTCTGCCTGAAGCTCCCTCAGGAGCCTCCCTTTCTCCAGCCTAAAGCTGCCTCAGCACCTCCTCATGGCACTTGGCCTCCACACCCTTCCCCAGCTCCCTTGCCCTTCTCTGCACACGCTGCAGCCCCTCAAGGTCTTGCTTCTTCACAGGGGCCCAGAACTAGACACAGCACTCCAGCTGCGGCCTCACCGGTGCCCAGCACAGGGAGACGCTCACTGCCCTGCTCCTGCTGCCCCACTCTTGCTGACACAGGCCAGGATGCCCTTGGCCTTCCTGGCCACCTGGCCACACGCTGCCTCACGTTCAGCTACTGTGGACCGGCACCCATGGCTCCTTTTCTCCCACGCAGCTCCCCAGGCACAAAGTTGCACATTGGCTTCAAATACAGCAGCCAGAACGGCAAGATCTCCTTCCTGTTCTTAACCCTACGAGACAGCACTCAAGGAGCTGCAGCTTTGCCCCCACTCTAGGCTCCAATGCAGTTTGCAAATGCAGTTTTAAAAACAGACTTCACAACAGAAAGTATCTGCAGAAACATGGCAGCCTCGGGCTTCTGCCACGGAAGAAGGGCTCCCAACTGCGCACTTTGCTTCTTTTGCCACATGGGAGGAGAGTGGCTCCACGCAGGTCCGGGGACAACAAAACCATGTCTTTGCAGCTTATCAAAAGCAAAAACACAGGCGCACTCAGAGCCCCTGTCAGCTCTGCTCCTGACTGCTCTGCCTGAAGAGGCCAGAGAACAACCTGGCAACCAAGGCACCAAAGTCCCTGACTTCAAGCAGCAGCTCCCCATCCCCAGTGTGTCTCTGAAATACTCCCAGCTCGGCCCACCCAAGAAGCTCATGTGGACAAACCACCCCAAAGCACTTGTGTGCTCACATCAACAGCTTTTGTGCCAGCAGCTACTTGGCCAGCCTGTGGAGTGGGACACGGCTCTCCAGGCCACCGTGTCCCCCACGTGTCTGGCAAGGCTGAGAGCGGTGTCTTTGGAGCGCTCCCTCCTCTGGCGACAGGGGAGCCTTCATGATTCACGTTTGCCCCTCTTGGAATCCCAGCAAGCTGGGGCCTAAACATGACAGCTCAAAGGCCGTGTTCCAGCTCTCACTGGCTGGGGGGAATCGATAGGTCCTGCCAGGACTCCAGCACTCAGCATCCTCGGCCACCACCAGCAAGTGCTGGCTGCTCAGAAACTTGCAGCTCTGATTTCCTCTAAAGACAGCCCCAACCACAACTGCCACTTACCGGCTCACGACGTTCAGGTTCACGTCTGATGCCAGCTGGAGATTTCCAGACATTTTTCACCCATTTGGCCCTTGCTCCAGGAGCAGAGGGAGCCAGAGGAGAGCCGGCGGTTGGTTCTGGGCCCTGTGGACAGGCAGGAGTGTGAGGGACAGGCAGTTACCTGTCATTTCTAACCTTATCTCTATTCAGCTCTACAACCAGCTCTACTAAGGAGAAATCATAACCTTGCATAGCAATGGGATTCCAAGTGCCTCCAACTAAAGTAAAATGGGCTAATTCAACAGTACTGCATATTGCTCTGAATTAGATATTGCACCCTGGCTACTGTCAGCAAGCAACGTTCTCTCTGCAAAGCTGGGCTTTTAGTTCTGCGACAGCTCTGAAATGCAAAAGCAGCTATTACACAGCGATGCCTTTGCTATTGCTGCTGCAGACATGGAAACCTAAAACTGCATCAGAACCTGTGCCAGTGCTGGAAAAGGGCAGGAAAGGTACAGCAAAAGCACCTTTGCTTGCTGGAGAAAGAGAAAATAAACAGGCCTTCTCCTCCGTGCAAACAAACAAACCAAGAGAACAAAAGACAAAAGGGTCACCTGCTGCAGTGCCTAAAGCCCTTGGGTGCAGTGAGGGGATGCTTGGCAGGGGATGCAACGGCACTTGTGGCGAGCACTGTCATGTGGGCATTTAGGGAAGTCTGCCTGAAGGTCCCTCAGGAGCCTCCCTTTCTCCAGCCTAAAGCTGCCTCAGCACCTCCTCATGGCACTTGGCCTCCACACACTTCCCCAGCTCCCTTGCCCTTCTCTGCACACGCTGCAGCCCCTCAAGGTCTTGCTTCTTCACAGTGGCCCAGAACTGGACACAGCACTCCAGCTGCGGCCTCACCGGTGCCCAGCACAGGGAGACGCTCACTGCCCTGCTCCTGCTGCCCCACTCTTGCTGACACAGGCCAGGATGCCCTTGGCCTTCCTGGCCACCTGGCCACACGCTGCCTCACGTTCAGCTACTGTGGACCAGCACCCCTGGCTCCTTTTCTCCCACGCAACTCCCCAGGCACAAAGTTGCACATTGGCTTCAAATACAGCAGCCAGAACGGCAAGATCTCCTTCCTGTTCTTAACCCTACGAGACAGCACTCAAGGAGCTGCAGCTTTGCCCCCACTCTAGGCTCCAATGCAGTTTGCAAATGCAGTTTTAAAAACAGACTTCACAACAGAAAGTATCTGCAGAAACATGGCAGCCTCGGGCTTCTGCCACGGAAGAAGGGCTCCCAACTGCGCACTTTGCTTCTTTTGCCACACGGGAGAAGAGTGGCCCCACACAGGTCCGTGCACAACACAACCATCTCTTTGCAGCTTATCAAAAGCAAAAACACAGGTGCACTCAGAGCCCCTGTCAGCTCTGCTCCTGACTGCTCTGCCTGAACAGGCCAAAGAACAACCTGGCAACCAAGGCACCAAAGTCCCTGACTTCAAGCAGCACCTCCCCGTCCCCAGTGTGTCTCTGAAATACTCCCAGCTCGGCCCACCCAAGAAGCTCATGTGGACAAACCACCCCAAAGCACTTGTGTGCTCACATCAACAGCTTTTGTGCCAGCAGCTACTTGGCCAGCCTGTGCAGTGGGACACGGCTCTCCAGGCCACCGTGTCCCCCACGTGTCTGGCAAGGCTGAGAGCGGTGTCTTTGGAGCGCTCCCTCCTCTGGCGACAGGGGAGCCTTCATGATTCACGTTTGCCCCTCTTGGAATCCCAGCAAGCTGGGGCCTGAACATGACAGCTCAAAGGCCGTGTTCCAGCTCTCACTGGCTGGGGGGAATCGCTAGGTCCTGCCAGGACTCCAGCACTCAGCATCCTCGGCCACCACCAGCAAGTGCTGGCCGCTCAGAAACTTGCAGCTCTGATTTCCTCTAAAGACAGCCCCAACCACAACTGCCACTTACCGGCTCACGACGTTCAGGTTCACGTCTGATGCCAGCTGGTGATTTCCAGACATTTTTCACCCATTTGGCCCTTGCTCCAGGAGCAGAGGGAGCCAGAGGAGAGCCGGAGGTTGGTTCTGGGCCCTGTGGACAGGCAGGAGTGTGAGGGACAGGCAGTTACCTGTCATTTCTAACCTTATCTCTATTCAGCTCTACAACCAGCTCTACTAAGGAGAAATCATAACCTTGCATAGCAATGGGATTCCAAGTGCCTCCAACTAAAGTAAAATGGGCTAATTCAACAGTACTGCATATTGCTCTGAATTAGATATTGCACCCTGGCTACTGTCAGCAAGCAACGTTCTCTCTGCAAAGCTGGGCTTTTAGTTCTGCGACAGCTCTGAAATGCAAAAGCAGCTATTACACAGCGATGCCTTTGCTATTGCTGCTGCAGACATGGAAACCTAAAACTGGACAAAATCTGTGCTAGTGCTGGAAAAGGGCAGGAAAGGTACAGCAAAAGCACCTTTGCTTGCTGGAGAAAGAGAAAATAAACAGGCCTTCTCCTCCGTGCAAACAAACAAACCAAGAGACCAAAAGACAAAAGGGTCACCTGCTGCAGTGCCTAAAGCCCTTGGGTGCAGTGAGGGGATGCTTGGCAGGGGATGCAACGGCACTTGTGGTGAGCACTGTCGTGTAGGCATTTAGCGAAGTCTGCCTGAAGGTCCCTCAGGAGCCTCCCTTTCTCCAGCCTAAAGCTGCCTCAGCACCTCCTCACGGCACTTGGCCTCCACACCCTTCCCCAGCTCCCTTGCCCTTCTCTGCACACGCTGAAGCCCCTCAAGGTCTTGCTTCTTCACAGTGGCCCACAACTGGACACAGCACTCCAGCTGCAGCCTCACCGGTGCCCAGCACAGGGGGACGCTCACTGCCCTGCTCCTGCTGCCCCACTCTTGCTGACACAGCCCAGGATGCCCTTGGCCTTCCTGGCCACCTGGCCACACGCTGCCTCACGTTCAGCTACTGTGGACCAGCACCCCTGGCTCCTTTTCTCCCACGCAGCTCCCCAGGCACAAAGTTGCACATTGGCTTCAAATACAGCAGCCAGAACGGCAAGATCTCCTTCCTGTTCTTAACCCTACGAGACAGCACTCAAGGAGCTGCAGCTTTGCCCCCACTCTAGGCTCCAATGCAGTTTGCAAATGCAGTTTTAAAAACAGACTTCACAACAGAAAGTATCTGCAGAAACATGGCAGCCTCGGGCTTCTGCCACGGAAGAAGGGCTCCCAACTGCGCACTTTGCTTCTTTTGCCCCACGGGAGGAGAGTGGCTCCACACAGGTCCGGGGACAACACAACCATGTCTTTGCAGCTTATCAAAAGCAAAAACACAGGCGCACTCAGAGCCCCTGTCAGCTCTGCTCCTCACTGCTCTACCTGAAGAGGCCAAAGAACAACCTGGCAACCAAGGCACCAAAGTCCCTGACTTCAAGCAGCACCTCCCCGTCCCCAGTGTGTCTCTGAAATACTCCCAGCTCGGCCCACCCAAGAAGCTCATGTGGACAAACCACCCCAAAGCACTTGTGTGCTCACATCAACAGCTTTTGTGCCAGCAGCTACTTGGCCAGCCTGTGCAGTGGGACACGGCTCTCCAGGCCACCGTGTCCCCCACGTGTCTGGCAAGGCTGAGAGCGGTGTCTTTGGAGCGCTCCCTCCTCTGGCGACAGGGGAGCCTTCATGATTCACGTTTGCCCCTCTTGGAATCCCAGCAAGCTGGGGCCTGAACATGACAGCTCAAAGGCCGTGTTCCAGCTCTCACTGGCTGGGGGGAATCGCTAGGTCCTGCCAGGACTCCAGCACTCAGCATCCTCGGCCACCACCAGCAAGTGCTGGCCTCTCAGAAACTTGCAGCTCTGATTTCCTCTAAAGACAGCCCCAACCACAACTGCCACTTACCGGCTCACGACGTTCAGGTTCACGTCTGATGCCAGCTGGTGATTTCCAGACATTTTTCACCCATTTGGCCCTTGCTCCAGGAGCAGAGGGAGCCAGAGGAGAGCCGGCGGTTGGTTCTGGGCCCTGTGGAAAGGCAGGAGTGTGAGGGACAGGCAGTTACCTGTCATTTCTAACCTTATCTCTATTCAGCTCTACAACCAGCTCTACTAAGGAGAAATCATAACCTTGCATAGCAATGGGATTCCAAGTGCCTCCAACTAAAGTAAAATGGGCTAATTCAACAGTACTGCATATTGCTCTGAATTAGATATTGCACCCTGGCTACTGTCAGCAAGCAACGTTCTCTCTGCAAAGCTGGGCTTTTAGTTCTGCGACAGCTCTGAAATGCAAAAGCAGCTATTACACAGCGATGCCTTTGCTATTGCTGCTGCAGACATGGAAACCTAAAACTGGACAAAATCTGTGCTAGTGCTGGAAAAGGGCAGGAAAGGTACAGCAAAAGCACCTTTGCTTGCTGGAGAAAGAGAAAATAAACAGGCCTTCTCCTCCGTGCAAACCAACAAACCAAGAGACCAAAAGACAAAAGGGTCACCTGCTGCAGTGCCTAAAGCCCTTGGGTGCAGTGAGGGGATGCTTGGCAGGGGATGCAACGGCACTTGTGGTGAGCACTGTCGTGTAGGCATTTAGCGAAGTCTGCCTGAAGGTCCCTCAGGAGCCTCCCTTTCTCCAGCCTAAAGCTGCCTCAGCACCTCCTCACGGCACTTGGCCTCCACACCCTTCCCCAGCTCCCTTGCCCTTCTCTGCACACGCTGAAGCCCCTCAAGGTCTTGCTTCTTCACAGTGGCCCACAACTGGACACAGCACTCCAGCTGCAGCCTCACCGGTGCCCAGCACAGGGAGACGCTCACTGCCCTGCTCCTGCTGCCCCACTCTTGCTGACACAGCCCAGGATGCCCTTGGCCTTCCTGGCCACCTGGCCACACGCTGCCTCACGTTCAGCTACTGTGGACCGGCACCCCTGGCTCCTTTTCTCCCACGCAGCTCCCCAGGCACAAAGTTGCACATTGGCTTCAAATACAGCAGCCTGAACGGCAAGATCTCCTTCCTGTTCTTAACCCTACGAGACAGCACTCAAGGAGCTGCAGCTTTGCCCCCACTCTAGGCTCCAATGCAGTTTGCAAATGCAGTTTTAAAAACAGACTTCACAACAGAAAGTATCTGCAGAAACATGGCAGCCTCGGGCTTCTGCCACGGAAGAAGGGCTCCCAACTGCGCACTTTGCTTCTTTTGCCACACGGGAGGAGAGTGGCTCCACACAGGTCCGGGGACAACACAACCATGTCTTTGCAGCTTATCAAAAGCAAAAACACAGGCGCACTCAGAGCCCCTGTCAGCTCTGCTCCTCACTGCTCTACCTGAAGAGGCCAAAGAACAACCTGGCAACCAAGGCACCAAAGTCCCTGACTTCAAGCAGCACCTCCCCGTCCCCAGTGTGTCTCTGAAATACTCCCAGCTCGGCCCACCCAAGAAGCTCATGTGGACAAACCACCCCAAAGCACTTGTGTGCTCACATCAACAGCTTTTGTGCCAGCAGCTACTTGGCCAGCCTGTGCAGTGGGACACGGCTCTCCAGGCCACCGTGTTCCCCACGTGTCTGGCAAGGCTGAGAGCGGTGTCTTTGGAGCGCTCCCTCCTCTGGCGACAGGGGAGCCTTCATGATTCACGTTTGCCCCTCTTGGAATCCCAGCAAGCTGGGGCCTGAACATGACAGCTCAAAGGCCGTGTTCCAGCTCTCACTGGCTGGGGGGAATCGCTAGGTCCTGCCAGGACTCCAGCACTCAGCATCCTCGGCCACCACCAGCAAGTGCTGGCCGCTCTGAAACTTGCAGCTCTGATTTCCTCTAAAGACAGCCCCAACCACAACTGCCACTTACCGGCTCACGACGTTCAGGTTCACGTCTGATGCCAGCTGGTGATTTCCAGACATTTTTCACCCATTTGACCCTTGCTCCAGGAGCAGAGGGAGCCAGAGGAGAGCTTGAGGTTGGTTCTGGGCTCTGTGGACAGGCAGGAGTGTGAGGGACAGGCAGTTACCTGTCATTTCTAACCTTATCTCTATTCAGCTCTACAACCAGCTCTACTAAGGAGAAATCATAACCTTGCATAGCAATGGGATTCCAAGTGCCTCCAACTAAAGTAAAATGGGCTAATTCAACAGTACTGCATATTGCTCTGAATTAGATATTGCACCCTGGCTACTGTCAGCAAGCAACGTTCTCTCTGCAAAGCTGGGCTTTTAGTTCTGCGACAGCTCTGAAATGCAAAAGCAGCTATTACACAGCGATGCCTTTGCTATTGCTGCTGCAGACATGGAAACCTAAAACTGCATCAGAATCTGTGCCAGTGCTGGAAAAGAGCAGGAAAGGTACAGCAAAAGCACCTTTGCTTGCTGGAGAAAGAGAAAATAAACAGGCCTTCTCCTCCGTGCAAACCAACAAACCAAGAGAACAAAAGACAAAAGGGTCACCTGCTGCAGTGCCTAAAGCCCTTGGGTGCAGTGAGGGGATGCTTGGCAGGGGATGCAACGGCACTTGTGGCGAGCACTGTCATGTGGGCATTTAGGGAAGTCTGCCTGAAGGTCCCTCAGGAGCCTCCCTTTCTCCAGCCTAAAGCTGCCTCAGCACCTCCTCACGGCACTTGGCCTCCACACACTTCCCCAGCTCCCTTGCCCTTCTCTGCACACGCTGCAGCCCCTCAAGGTCTTGCTTCTTCACAGTGGCCCACAACTGGACACAGCACTCCAGCTGCGGCCTCACCGGTGCCCAGCACAGGGAGACGCTCACTGCCCTGCTCCTGCTGCCCCACTCTTGCTGACACAGCCCAGGATGCCCTTGGCCTTCCTGGCCACCTGGCCACACGCTGCCTCACGTTCAGCTACTGTGGACCAGCACCCCTGGCTCCTTTTCTCCCACGCAACTCCCCAGGCACAAAGTTGCACATTGGCTTCAAATACAGCAGCCAGAACGGCAAGATCTCCTTCCTGTTCTTAACCCTACGAGACAGCACTCAAGGAGCTGCAGCTTTGCCCCCACTCTAGGCTCCAATGCAGTTTTCAAATGCAGTTTTAAAAACAGACTTCACAACAGAAAGTATCTGCAGAAACATGGCAGCCTCGGGCTTCTGCCACGGAAGAAGGGCTCCCAACTGCGCACTTTGCTTCTTTTGCCACACGGGAGAAGAGTGGCCCCACACAGGTCCGTGCACAACACAACCATCTGTTTGCAGCTTATCAAAAGCAAAAACACAGGCGCACTCAGAGCCCCTGTCAGCTCTGCTCCTCACTGCTCTGCCTGAAGAGGCCAAAGAACAACCTGGCAACCAAGGCACCAAAGTCCCTGACTTCAAGCAGCACCTCCCCGTCCCCAGTGTGTCTCTGAAATACTCCCAGCTCGGCCCACCCAAGAAGCTCATGTGGACAAACCACCCCAAAGCACTTGTGTGCTCACATCAACAGCTTTTGTGCCAGCAGCTACTTGGCCAGCCTGTGCAGTGGGACACGGCTCTCCAGGCCACCGTGTCCCCCACGTGTCTGGCAAGGCTGAGAGCGGTGTCTTTGGAGCGCTCCCTCCTCTGGCGACAGGGGAGCCTTCATGATTCACGTTTGCCCCTCTTGGAATCCCAGCAAGCTGGGGCCTGAACATGACAGCTCAAAGGCCGTGTTCCAGCTCTCACTGGCTGGGAGGAATCGCTAGGTCCTGCCAGGACTCCAGCACTCAGCATCCTCGGCCACCACCAGCAAGTGCTGGCCGCTCTGAAACTTGCAGCTCTGATTTCCTCTAAAGACAGCCCCAACCACAACTGCCACTTACCGGCTCACGACGTTCAGGTTCACGTCTGATGCCAGCTGGTGATTTCCAGACATTTTTCACCCATTTGGCCCTTGCTCCAGGAGCAGAGGGAGCCAGAGGAGAGCCGGCGGTTGGTTCTGGGCCCTGTGGACAGGCAGGAGTGTGAGGGACAGGCAGTTACCTGTCATTTCTAACCTTATCTCTATTCAGCTCTACAACCAGCTCTACTAAGGAGAAATCATAACATTGCATAGCAATGGGATTCCAAGTGCCTCCAACTAAAGTAAAATGGGCTAATTCAACAGTACTGCATATTGCTCTGAATTAGATATTGCACCCTGGCTACTGTCAGCAAGCAACGTTCTCTCTGCAAAGCTGGGCTTTTAGTTCTGCGACAGCTCTGAAATGCAAAAGCAGCTATTACACAGCGATGCCTTTGCTATTGCTGCTGCAGACATGGAAACCTAAAACTGGACAAAATCTGTGCTAGTGCTGGAAAAGGGCAGGAAAGGTACAGCAAAAGCACCTTTGCTTGCTGGAGAAAGAGAAAATAAACAGGCCTTCTCCTCCGTGCAAACCAACAAACCAAGAGACCAAAAGACAAAAGGGTCACCTGCTGCAGTGCCTAAAGCCCTTGGGTGCAGTGAGGGGATGCTTGGCAGGGGATGCAACGGCACTTGTGGTGAGCACTGTCGTGTAGGCATTTAGCGAAGTCTGCCTGAAGGTCCCTCAGGAGCCTCCCTTTCTCCAGCCTAAAGCTGCCTCAGCACCTCCTCACGGCACTTGGCCTCCACACCCTTCCCCAGCTCCCTTGCCCTTCTCTGCACACGCTGAAGCCCCTCAAGGTCTTGCTTCTTCACAGTGGCCCACAACTGGACACAGCACTCCAGCTGCAGCCTCACCGGTGCCCAGCACAGGGGGACGCTCACTGCCCTGCTCCTGCTGCCCCACTCTTGCTGACACAGGCCAGGATGCCCTTGGCCTTCCTGGCCACCTGGCCACACGCTGCCTCACGTTCAGCTACTGTGGACCAGCACCCCTGGCTCCTTTTCTCCCACGCAACTCCCCAGGCACAAAGTTGCACATTGGCTTCAAATACAGCAGCCTGAACGGCAAGATCTCCTTCCTGTTCTTAACCCTACGAGACAGCACTCAAGGAGCTGCAGCTTTGCCCCCACTCTAGGCTCCAATGCAGTTTGCAAATGCAGTTTTAAAAACAGACTTCACAACAGAAAGTATCTGCAGAAACATGGCAGCCTCGGGCTTCTGCCACGGAAGAAGGGCTCCCAACTGCGCACTTTGCTTCTTTTGCCACACGGGAGGAGAGTGGCTCCACACAGGTCCGGGGACAACACAACCATGTCTTTGCAGCTTATCAAAAGCAAAAACACAGGCGCACTCAGAGCCCCTGTCAGCTCTGCTCCTCACTGCTCTACCTGAAGAGGCCAAAGAACAACCTGGCAACCAAGGCACCAAAGTCCCTGACTTCAAGCAGCACCTCCCCGTCCCCAGTGTGTCTCTGAAATACTCCCAGCTCGGCCCACCCAAGAAGCTCATGTGGACAAACCACCCCAAAGCACTTGTGTGCTCACATCAACAGCTTTTGTGCCAGCAGCTACTTGGCCAGCCTGTGCAGTGGGACACGGCTCTCCAGGCCACCGTGTCCCCCACGTGTCTGGCAAGGCTGAGAGCGATGTCTTTGGAGCGCTCCCTCCTCTGGCGACAGGGGAGCCTTCATGATTCACGTTTGCCCCTCTTGGAATCCCAGCAAGCTGGGGCCTGAACATGACAGCTCAAAGGCCGTGTTCCAGCTCTCACTGGCTGGGGGGAATCGCTAGGTCCTGCCAGGACTCCAGCACTCAGCATCCTCGGCCACCACCAGCAAGTGCTGGCTGCTCAGAAACTTGCAGCTCTGATTTCCTCTAAAGACAGCCCCAACCACAACTGCCACTTACCGGCTCACGACGTTCAGGTTCACGTCTGATGCCAGCTGGTGATTTCCAGACATTTTTCACCCATTTGGCCCTTGCTCCAGGAGCAGAGGGAGCCAGAGGAGAGGAGGCGGTTGGTTCTGGGCCCTGTGGAAAGGCAGGAGTGTGAGGGACAGGCAGTTACCTGTCATTTCTAACCTTATCTCTATTCAGCTCTACAACCAGCTCTACTAAGGAGAAATCATAACCTTGCATAGCAATGGGATTCCAAGTGCCTCCAACTAAAGTAAAATGGGCTAATTCAACAGTACTGCATATTGCTCTGAATTAGATATTGCACCCTGGCTACTGTCAGCAAGCAACGTTCTCTCTGCAAAGCTGGGCTTTTAGTTCTGCGACAGCTCTGAAATGCAAAAGCAGCTATTACACAGCGATGCCTTTGCTATTGCTGCTGCAGACATGGAAACCTAAAACTGGACAAAATCTGTGCTAGTGCTGGAAAAGGGCAGGAAAGGTACAGCAAAAGCACCTTTGCTTGCTGGAGAAAGAGAAAATAAACAGGCCTTCTCCTCCGTGCAAACAAACAAACCAAGAGACCAAAAGACAAAAGGGTCACCTGCTGCAGTGCCTAAAGCCCTTGGGTGCAGTGAGGGGATGCTTGGCAGGGGATGCAACGGCACTTGTGGTGAGCACTGTCGTGTAGGCATTTAGCGAAGTCTGCCTGAAGGTCCCTCAGGAGCCTCCCTTTCTCCAGCCTAAAGCTGCCTCAGCACCTCCTCACGGCACTTGGCCTCCACACCCTTCCCCAGCTCCCTTGCCCTTCTCTGCACACGCTGAAGCCCCTCAAGGTCTTGCTTCTTCACAGTGGCCCACAACTGGACACAGCACTCCAGCTGCAGCCTCACCGGTGCCCAGCACAGGGGGACGCTCACTGCCCTGCTCCTGCTGCCCCACTCTTGCTGACACAGGCCAGGATGCCCTTGGCCTTCCTGGCCACCTGGCCACACGCTGCCTCACGTTCAGCTACTGTGGACCAGCACCCCTGGCTCCTTTTCTCCCACGCAGCTCCCCAGGCACAAAGTTGCACATTGGCTTCAAATACAGCAGCCTGAACGGCAAGATCTCCTTCCTGTTCTTAACCCTACGAGACAGCACTCAAGGAGCTGCAGCTTTGCCCCCACTCTAGGCTCCAATGCAGTTTGCAAATGCAGTTTTAAAAACAGACTTCACAACAGAAAGTATCTGCAGAAACATGGCAGCCTCTGGCTTCTGCCACGGAAGAAGGGCTCCCAACTGCGCACTTTGCTTCTTTTGCCACACGGGAGAAGAGTGGCCCCACACAGGTCCGGGGACAACACAACCATCTCTTTGCAGCTTATCAAAAGCAAAAACACAGGCACACTCAGAGCCCCTGTCAGCTCTGCTCCTGACTGCTCTGCCTGAAGAGGCCAGAGAACAACCTGGCAACCAAGGCACCAAAGTCCCTGACTTCAAGCAGCAGCTCCCCATCCCCAGTGTGTCTCTGAAATACTCCCAGCTCGGCCCACCCAAGAAGCTCATGTGGACAAACCACCCCAAAGCACTTGTGTGCTCACATCAACAGCTTTTGTGCCAGCAGCTACTTGGCCAGCCTGTGCAGTGGGACACGGCTCTCCAGGCCACCGTGTCCCCCACGTGTCTGGCAAGGCTGAGAGCGGTGTCTTTGGAGCGCTCCTCCTCTGGCGACAGGGGAGCCTTCATGATTCACGTTTGCCCCTCTTGGAATCCCAGCAAGCTGGGGCCTGAACATGACAGCTCAAAGGCCGTGTTCCAGCTCTCACTGGCTGGGGGGAATCGCTAGGTCCTGCCAGGACTCCAGCACTCAGCATCCTCGGCCACCACCAGCAAGTGCTGGCCGCTCAGAAACTTGCAGCTCTGATTTCCTCTAAAGACAGCCCCAACCACAACTGCCACTTACCGGCTCACGACGTTCAGGTTCACGTCTGATGCCAGCTGGTGATTTCCAGACATTTTTCACCCATTTGGCCCTTGCTCCAGGAGCAGAGGGAGCCAGAGGAGAGCCGGCGGTTGGTTCTGGGCCCTGTGGAAAGGCAGGAGTGTGAGGGACAGGCAGTTACCTGTCATTTCTAACCTTATCTCTATTCAGCTCTACAACCAGCTCTACTAAGGAGAAATCATAACCTTGCATAGCAATGGGATTCCAAGTGCCTCCAACTAAAGTAAAATGGGCTAATTCAACAGTACTGCATATTGCTCTGAATTAGATATTGCACCCTGGCTACTGTCAGCAAGCAACGTTCTCTCTGCAAAGCTGGGCTTTTAGTTCTGCGACAGCTCTGAAATGCAAAAGCAGCTATTACACAGCGATGCCTTTGCTATTGCTGCTGCAGACATGGAAACCTAAAACTGGACAAAATCTGTGCTAGTGCTGGAAAAGGGCAGGAAAGGTACAGCAAAAGCACCTTTGCTTGCTGGAGAAAGAGAAAATAAACAGGCCTTCTCCTCCGTGCAAACCAACAAACCAAGAGACCAAAAGACAAAAGGGTCACCTGCTGCAGTGCCTAAAGCCCTTGGGTGCAGTGAGGGGATGCTTGGCAGGGGATGCAACGGCACTTGTGGTGAGCACTGTCGTGTAGGCATTTAGCGAAGTCTGCCTGAAGGTCCCTCAGGAGCCTCCCTTTCTCCAGCCTAAAGCTACTTCAGCACCTCCTCATGGCACTTGGCCTCCACACCCTTCCCCAGCTCCCTTGCCCTTCTCTGCACACGCTGAAGCCCCTCAAGGTCTTGCTTCTTCACAGTGGCCCACAACTGGACACAGCACTCCAGCTGCGGCCTCACCGGTGCCCAGCACAGGGAGACGCTCACTGCCCTGCTCCTGCTGCCCCACTCTTGCTGACACAGGCCAGGATGCCCTTGGCCTTCCTGGCCACCTGGCCACACGCTGCCTCACGTTCAGCTACTGTGGACCAGCACCCCTGGCTCCTTTTCTCCCACGCAGCTCCCCAGGCACAAAGTTGCACATTGACTTCAAATACAGCAGCCAGAACGGCAAGATCTCCTTCCTGTTCTTAACCCTACGAGACAGCACTCAAGGAGCTGCAGCTTTGCCCCCACTCTAGGCTCCAATGCAGTTTGCAAATGCAGTTTTAAAAACAGACTTCACAACAGAAAGTATCTGCAGAAACATGGCAGCCTCTGGCTTCTGCCACGGAAGAAGGGCTCCCAACTGCGCACTTTGCTTCTTTTGCCACATGGGAGAAGAGTGGCCCCACACAGGTCCGTGCACAACACAACCATCTCTTTGCAGCTTATCAAAAGCAAAAACAGAGGCGCACTCAGAGCCCCTGTCAGCTCTGCTCCTGACTGCTCTGCCTGAAGAGGCCAGAGAACAACCTGGCAACCAAGGCACCAAAGTCCCTGACTTCAAGCAGCAGCTCCCCATCCCCAGTGTGTCTCTGAAATACTCCCAGCTCGGCCCACCCAAGAAGCTCATGTGGACAAACCACCCCAAAGCACTTGTGTGCTCACATCAACAGCTTTTGTGCCAGCAGCTACTTGGCCAGCCTGTGCAGTGGGACACGGCTCTCCAGGCCACCGTGTCCCCCACGTGTCTGGCAAGGCTGAGAGCGGTGTCTTTGGAGCGCTCCTCCTCTGGCGACAGGGGAGCCTTCATGATTCACGTTTGCCCCTCTTGGAATCCCAGCAAGCTGGGGCCTGAACATGACAGCTCAAAGGCCGTGTTCCAGCTCTCACTGGCTGGGGGGAATCGCTAGGTCCTGCCAGGACTCCAGCACTCAGCATCCTCGGCCACCACCAGCAAGTGCTGGCCGCTCTGAAACTTGCAGCTCTGATTTCCTCTAAAGACAGCCCCAACCACAACTGCCACTTACCGGCTCACGACGTTCAGGTTCACGTCTGATGCCAGCTGGAGAGTTCTGGACATTTTTCTCCTCTTCAGCCTCTTCAGCCTCTTCAGCCTCTTCAGCCTCTTCAACCTCTTCTCCAGGAGCAGAGGGAGCCAGAGGAGAGCCTGAGGTTGGTTCTGGGCTCTGTGGACAGGCAGGAGTGTGAGGGACAGGCAGTTACCTGTCATTTCTAACCTTATCTCTATTCAGCTCTACAACCAGCTCTACTAAGGAGAAATCATAACCTTGCATAGCAATGGGATTCCAAGTGCCTCCAACTAAAGTAAAATGGGCTAATTCAACAGTACTGCATATTGCTCTGAATTAGATATTGCACCCTGGCTACTCTCAGCAAGCAACGTTCTCTCTGCAAAGCTGGGCTTTTAGTTCTGAGACAGCTCTGAAATGCAAAAGCAGCTATTACACAGCGATGCCTTTGCTATTGCTGCTGCAGACATGAACATGGATTTTCTTTCTGCCCACCCAGCTCAGCCTCCTTACTCTACTGCCACAGGCCAAGCTCACAGATTTCTACACAGTTCTTAAACACCAGGAACATCAAAAGTTCCTGTCTCACTCACCTCAGGGTCAGGACTGACGAATACACGGATCATGTGACCTGCAGTGGGAAGGGAAAATGAACCAATGCTGTGAAAAAACTGCCTGTGCTGGTTAATCCCGCAGAACAAGTCCACCCAAACAGAGAGGGTTTTCTTTTCACAACAGCCCTCCAGCAGACACAGTTCTTCCACACAGCCAGCAAGAGAGCAGGACAATATTCTTGGTTGTGCCTAGGCTTTGGCCTCTTTTGCCAGTAAATGAATACAAACTTGATCAAGAAAATGCAAATTGTTCTTCAACACCCAATATTTCTCTTCTGCCCAACAGCTAAAGCTGCCTTTTTTATCCTCTCCTTCAGGTTCTTTTTTTAAAAAATAAGTTGCATGCACTAATTCTCATTAAGTTACTGAAAACAGTTGCCCAGGAAACCTTCCCCCAAACCCCCCTGAGATGTCATAGTTTGACTGGGAAACAGCCCAGGAGCAGCTCTGGGGTTCAGGAGCAGACACTCACTGTTTGGGAGTTTGCACTTCATTGCAAAAAGAATCGCTATTTTAGCACTCATTAAAGGGTCGAGTTAGACAGTCAAATCTTTTCATGACAAAATTTAGAAACAAAGAAGCTTTCCCTGAATTCCAGGCACAACTGCAGAGTTCTTTGAAGGCCTTCTGAGAACACCTCCCAGGCTGCCTTTTCAAAGTTGTCCTGCTTGACCCAGCACCCTGAGGAAATGACAGACTCGGCTGCCACAGACTCTCCCGTGGAGGGAAGGGAACCCCTGCACGTTCCCTTGCAAATGCTGCCCGCACCTCCCTGGCTACAGACACCCTCTTTTGAGCTGAACGTGTTGACAGGAGCTTTACCAAAGCAGTGGCGTCCTAATGGTCTTTTTGTTTCAAAATCAACTCAGTTACTAAGAAAGAGCAGGAAGCCCTACACAAGCCAGGTTGGGTTACACCCAGGGAAAACCTCTACTCACGTGTCAGGTTAGTCAGGTAATAGGCAGAATAACCAATGCCATACACAGTGCAAACTGCAGCAGCAAATGCCTCCATGATTTTAGCACTGCTGTGCAAGTTTGCAGACTGTGCTCTAACATAAGAAAAAACAAGGCTCCTGTCAGAGTGCAGCTGCCCCCTGACAAGGCCTCAACCAGGAGGATGCTCCTGCTCTGAGCAAGCCCAAGAGCTGCTCTGACACTGAGGCCTTCTGTGCACCAAGGCAACCTTCTGATGACAGCACCACAACGTGGCAACCATGCCCTGACATCACAAAGCAGCTGCTCTGCGTTGGTCTGGGAATTGATGCTAAGCAACCCAAGCTTCCCTGCAGCAAACACACAATAGCCTGGGAAGTTCTCCTCTGTCACAAAGCAGCACAAACTCCCCTCGTGGGCCAAACCCTGTTGTTCAAGGGCTCCAAGAGTACTCAAAGAGTGCCCCAAGCACCTGCAGCCTGTACCCCAAGTGAACACTGAGATGGGACCAAAGCAAAGGAAACTAGACCAAGAAAATGGCCCAAAGCATTGCACAGATCCAGGAGAGAAGGCACTAATTGCATAACAGCTGTAATAATTCCTAACAAATCTCCCCACACATTTGCACTTTTATTGGACACGCCCTGGTCCCCTCTGTAGGTACATCTCTGCCTCTGCCTTTCGTCCTCTATGGAAGCAGTCGAACGGGCAGGATTTGCCCACCCGCAGGAGCTGCTCCAAGCTGGGAATGCAACTGGCAGTGCTGATTTCCAGAGGCTTCTGGCTCCCGGCTGAAGCCAAGGCCAGGAGCGGGTTGAAAGGTGCTGGCGCTGCTGCTGCTCTGTGCCAGAGAGCCGGGCCGGGAGGGCACGGTGCCCACTGCGCCGTGGGCTCTCTCTCTCCTGCCAGAGCTGGGCGCACCTGGGAAGGAGTGATGATGACTTGTGGGAAAACCAAGGGCTTTGTGGGGGCTGCATTTCTCTGCACACACCCAGGCCACCTGGGGCACAGAGCTTTGGCCCCCAGAAAGGGGAAACCAGGGGGAAACGGCTTGAAATATTTCATTTCAACCTTTTTTACTGTTCAATATAAGTGACCACAATGAAAGGTTACCAAGCAGGGATCCATCCCTGCTGCCAGCTCAGCGTTAGAAAGGAGGCGTCACTTGATTTCAGCGCTGGGTGCATGGGGAATCACTTCCCTAACACGTGCACACCCAGCAATCTCACTTACTAGTTTGTACCCATGGAACTAAGACACACTCATTACTTTGCTGAAACTCACAGGCTAAACATGACTTCAAACTATTTGACATATTTAAACCACTTGTCAGAAGTTCTTGATGTGAGAGTAGGGGTGTCCTGAGGGTCTCTGGTGGTCATTTGGGGAACATCCCCATGTGTCAGGGATAGGAGACAGATCTGAGGCCTGACATGTTTGGTCCGCAGTGTTGCACATCGACAAGATAATGCAGAAGACGACTGTATTGTTAGTTAGCGGGACTAACTTCTAGAAATGAAACTAGGTATCGGTCACCTGGTGGAACTCATCCTGGGAAAGGAGAAACAATACATAATGGAGCCATTGTTGGCATGGAGTATGATCATGGGCCAATGTGACCTCATCTCGTAAGTTGGCCCTGGACGAAATGATGTTGAAACTGGCCACTCCTGAGGAGGAGATATAAGGTGTGCTCCTGGGGTGGAGGGGAGAGGACGACATGACGCACGCCATTTTTATCCAGGGGATGCCCTGAAGGAGTCCTGCCCTTCTGCCCCTCCCACTCAGGAGCCATGCTCTATCTCCTTCTCCTGCTCGGTGGCTTTTCCAGCAGCCAGGCGCCGGTATGTATTTCTTGCTAACGTGACTACTAAAATTCATTTGCTTTGCAATTCTAACTGGGTCTTCAGTTCTCTGGGCATGGGCGTCCTCCTGAACCCGTAACACCCATTCCTCAAATTCTCCTCTGATGGTCATTTACACCTTCCTTCCCTGGGAATTGAACACAACATTTCGTCACTGCACCCTGCAAGTGCTTTTGCTGCGTGAAGCCACATTGCATCTTTCTTTCCCAAAGTAATAAAGAAAACACAAATTGCCTACTGAAAGCCTTCTGCTCCCTTCCAAATCAGTTCACTACTCAAGCACAAGCCTCAGGCACATCCCCGATTCCCTCTGAGAGAGGAAGTAATATTTTGCTGCAGCCAAAAGGGGTTTAGGTCAAAGAATGAAAATTGTTGGATGTATGTTGGATTTATGGTTTGGAGCTGTTCTAGTTAAATTGCTGGGTGTTGCTGGGAGCTGGGAGAGGGGCAGGGTTGAAGACCTGACTAAAAAGGAAGTAGGATGAGAGGGGAGGGGACAGAAAAAAAGGTGGTCAGGAGAGCACCTAAGTTTCTTAGTACCCACCCACTGGGAAAGGGGACAGGGACCGTCCCGGCTGGGAAAGGGTCTAAAAAGCAGCCATTTTCTTAGAGGGGGGGTGTGTTGAGCTCTCGGGGAGGGAGGCACACACCCGGCTCAACGGAATCGTTACTCATAAGCAGTTTTCCTTTGCTTCGACGACTTTGTTACCATTTAATTGTATCCAAAAGTGAGTTCCTTTTTAACACCTCTCTGCCAGCAACTCAGAGCTGCATGGTGCACTGCTTGCTGTGCCCTGGAGAGCACAAAGCAGGCTGGCCTGGTGGCCCCGAATATTTCTGCAGAACGCTCTGCATTCCACACCTTTGCTCTGACTCAGTGCAGAACTGCAGGATTGCAGGCGCTTCCTCCCCGAGCTGTGTGAGGCACTGGCTCCTGCAGATCTGACCTGACGAGCTGTCGCTGCCTCCCGTTGGCCTCGGTGCCCCTGGCAGAAGTGCCGTGCCTGAAGGACGCTGCCCCGTGCTCGAGCCTGCGGAGCAGCCCGGCTCCCTCCCGCTGTGCCCAGGCTGCTGCACACACTGCTAACCTTTCCCAGGACTTCCAGGGCAGCCGGCAGAAGAGTAGCAATCCTCAGCCGGGGCACCCGCCCTCGGCTGCCTTTTGCCTTTCTCTCCTCCTGGGCCGCCTCCAGACGGCCAATGGCACCAGTCTGCGCTGTGCCCAGCACGGCTACGCTTCCCTCGGCAGCAGCCAGCTGCCGCTTTGGCTCTGAGATGGGACCATGTGCCCGCTCCCAGGAAGAGGCACCCAGTGCCAGGCTGCTGCCTCTTGCAGCTCCAAGGGCCTCCTGCCAGCCTGCCTCTGCCCAGCCTCAGGCTGCTCTGGGCTCTGCGTGGGCTCTGCTGGGGCTCCGGCCTGGGCAAGGCCGGGCCGCTCTCACCTCACGCTCGCTGACAGCTCTGCCTCAGACGAGACCTTTCAGAGCACCCTCGCTGAGCTTTCTGCTTTCTCAGCTGAGCAAGACTCTCCCCGAGCCAAAGAGATTGCACTTAGGGATACAAATCCAAGTGGCAGGAACCCCAGTGCTCTCGAGTCACAGCTCAACACCTACATCTGCACAGGATGTCTTGGCTGCACAACTCCTCCTCTGCTTTTGCCTGCAAATGCCATTGCCCGTTCTGCCTCAACTACAAGCACAATGGCTGGGCAAAAACCGGCCAGTGTGCCGTATTGCAAAGGCAGTGTGGTCTGGAGAGGATGAATGAAGAAGAGCCTGCCCCACTGACAAACCATACCAAAGAAGCCATAAGTGTCACTTTCCACCTTTAAGGAACAACGGACAATTGAGAAGGAAATGTTGAGCTCATTCACAGGGTAAAAAGGAAGGAAATCTTACAGATGAGTTGAGGTTTCAGAAACTTTAATTATTTGCCATCCTTCTCTACAATCCTACTCTGCAATCCTACTCTACAATCCTCATCTAAGCTGGTCATGGAGAAAATAGTCCTGATGTGATTGTCACAGTCTTTTCTTCTCTTTCCACCTCTTCACTGAAATAATGAGTGGTGCCAGGCTGGACGCAGGCTTGGCTGATGTTACAAATGGATGCTGCCCAAAGGAAAAAAAAACCAACCAAGAACAATGAACCATGACTTTCCAAGCTCAGTGCTTCAAAGGCAGGTGTAATATTTTTAAATGAAAAGGGGATTTACTCCGAGTCGGTCTAAGGAACATAGTGCAACAGTGGCACAGGTTGTCCTGAGAGCTGGTAAGTGTCCCTTCCCTGGAAACATTCCAGGTCAGGTGGGAAGGGGCTCTGAGCAACCTGATCTCTTTCAAGTTGTCCCTCATTGCAGGGACTGCTCATTGCAGGCTGTTTGGACCAGATGACCTTTACAGGTTCCTACCAGCCCAGCCCAGCCTAGGATTTGTCACCATCATCATTTAAAAAGAACCAGAAGTGGAGATGAGGAGGAAGGGGGCTCATCTGATGCCTTGGGCTTCAGTGGAGGAGGAGCCCATCCTCGGACACTGTTTGACCTGCAGCCCCTTTGCATTTTACCTGCAGGAGCTCCTTGGCAGACCAGAGCCGCTCCTCCTTTGTCTGCAGGCAGCAGCTCAGGAAGTGGCGCAGCAAAACTGAGAATAGGTTGGGCTGCTGCAGCTTTGGTCTCCCTCCTGTGGCTATCAGGAGTTCAGCCTGGAGAAAAAGGAAACATGAGGCTCCACCTGCTTCTTTCACATCTGTAAATGCTCTCCCAGAGCCCACTCTGCAGTGGCAATTTCTGCCCTGGCAGAGAGGCAGAGATGACTTTTCTATACCAACAAAAAACTCAGACCCCAAAGCAGCCACAGCTTTTCCAAGAGTCAGAAGAGCTTGCCTTGGCAGCTGATTTGATTGGCTGACCTAGTTAGGGGCAACTACATCAGCAAAAGCACGTTTTGCTTCTCTGAAGATTCCCACCAGCTTGACAGGCAGTTTGGAAGAGGGACTTTGCTATACTAACTATCTATACTATCTCTAAGGATTATTACATGAGAAGGATCTCTGCAGCTCTTGTTGGTCCCTTAAGCGCAGCTTCCATTAAACAAAACTCATCAAGCTTTTTATCCTCTTCTTGAAAACAATGGTAATTGGAAGAAAAGACAGGAAATCCATCCGATTTTCCTCAGGTAAGGAAACAAACAGTTGAAATTGTTGGTGTGACCCAGCCCACTGCGGGGCTGGGGCAGCGTGATGCCAATCAATCCCAGCTGTCATGGGTTAGCAAAGCATAATCCCAGAAGTGATGCTCTTGCAAAGGGGTGCTTACAGCTTCCTCTGTGACCTGACAGAGCCTATCAGCTGGCCAGTTTGAATACGGACAATTCTTGAAGCCACTAAAAATTGTGGCCTCTGTGATCCACACTTAAGAATAGACACACCCCAGGCAGAGCCCTCTCTCGTTTCTGCTGCTGGGACAGGAGGCTGTGGGCCCTGTGCGGGGGCCCAGCGGGCCCAGCCCAGGCCCTGCTCGGGCCAGGCCGGGCCGCGCCACAGCCATCCTGGAGCCGGTGGGCCCTGTTCCACCCGCGGAACACCCCCACAGCCCTGCTATGGGCAGCCGGAGCAGCCCGGCTCCCCCTCTCCAGTGCGGCCAAGATTCAGCTGAAGCTGCCCTGCTGTCCGGCAAAAGATCGTGTGACCAACAGCGATAAGCGAAATTCCAGCTGCAAGGCCTAGGTGAGATTAACCCTTTTAGTGCTGTGAAGAGCTGAAAACCTGAGGGAGAAGAAAGACGAGATGCTTAAAGCTGATATTCTGTTGTAAAGCTATGATGTATCAGAGTACCTGTTGTAATTTCATGAAGGCATGGGGGGGTGGAGTGTTCAACTTGTACTTGTGAGCCAAAGCACCTGCGCTGAGATAGGCAGATGCTGAAGCAGCTGTAATTTGAGGAGAAGTTTGAACAGGGAGAGATGGAAGTGATGAGGACTTTTGCTCCAAATGGAAAAGGAGAAGACCTCAGTTCCTAGAGATGCTCCCAGAGATAGCCCTAGAGATGAAGATGAGGAGGACCCTTTGCTCCCAGGGAAGGATTAGGGCCTCTGTTCTTAGAGATTAAATGCTCCCAGAGATGGCTGAAGAGAACTTTTGTTTCTGAATGGCTCAACCTTAAATTTGTACCCCAGTAATTCAAGAGTGGACCCTCGAAAGCAGTTGTGGGAAAAGCTGCATGTCGGGGGAAGGGACTCACATGTGAGCAGAGAACCAACCCGGGCAGCTGTCTCATTGTGCTAATTTCTCCATAGCATGGGCAAGAGAGGCTCCTCTTCCTAAACGGACTGAACAATTATGGAAGTGGTAAACAGACTGAACATCCCAAGGGTTGTCTTTTTATATTGTCAGTGGGAGATGGGAGAAAGGTGGGGGGGAGGAGAAGTGTTCTGAAGGTGTGGTATGATTTTATTTTTTTTTTCCCTCTTTTAGGTCTGTTAATAAATTTCTTTATATTCTTTCAAGTTTGGTGCCTGCTTTGCGTTTCTCCTCATTCTTACCTCACACAAGGTAAACAGGAATGAGTATTTGGACCAAACCACTACACCAGCCCATCCACTGGATCGAGTTTCCCGAAGAGGCAGACTCAGAGGATGGGTCAATGGGCGGCTCAGAAGCCTAAGCCGCACCCCCCTGGGCAGTGCCCGGGTACAAGCTGCCTCCCCTGGTTCGGGAAAATTCTCGGTTCCTTGGTTGTTCACTGGTTCTCTGTTATAACTCCCGCCTCGGTTTCCCCCAGTGGTTCTTGTGAAATTGTTTCCTCCCCCTGGCTTGTAACTCATTGGTTGTTTTCCCCTTTCCCCACAGTTTTCAAACTCTATAAAACTGCGGACAAGCCTCAGGGAGGATCCCATCGCATTCCATCCCTTCTCAGCTCGTTCGGGTTGCGAAACTTCTAACAAGAAATCTATTAGGAGCCAGACCAGAACAGCCTCTCTCTTCTTTTGTCTCCGAGCTAACGTGAGCTGATACCATCGGCTCCTGCCATGTTTCCTCTGCCGAGAAGCCAGCTAGCTAACTCAGCCAGCAGCTCTTTTCCTGATGCTGAAGTCGCTTCCGCGGCGGGCAGAAGTAACGCAGCTGGGCTGTCTCTGACCTGGGGCACGCCAGAGCTCGTGCCCTGAGCAGCAAGAACTTCGTTAGGTTGGCGCACCAAGCACGGGGCTCACACGAGTGGATCCCTGCGACATCGTGGCTGTCAGTGGACAGCGATAAGAAGCGACTTTGGACTGCTAACGCCTCTCGGAGCAGTCTGCTCTGTTTTAGGAGCAGTGCCCTGAGAGAAGGCTGCTAACTCCCACTCACTCTGCACTGAACTGACTTTGGAGAGCAGGCGTGCCTCAGAGAACCCAACCTGTGCTTTTTACTGTGGGACCAGACAAATTTGTGCTGATTTCTGAAACTTGTGCGAGTATCCCTGGTCCCTGATATTTTGTTTCTTTTTTCTTTTTTCAGGTGGTGGGCAGAAGAAGTGCCCAAAGAGAGATGGGATCCAAACTCTCTCAGCCCCAAAGAGAGGTTTTTCTCCAAGTTGTGAAATTCCTTTCAGTTACTGGTTTCAAATTTTCAAAGGGTCTGTTAAAACAGTTTGTTCGCTGGCTTTTCTTTTACCTTCCTCAAGTGTCTCCAGCAAATTTAAAATCTCCTGCCTTCTGGCAGGCTGTGGGGCATAAGATTACTGATTTAAAGCGAAAAGGGGACTCCTCTGGAGAAAAATTCTTTCCTCTAGTTCTAGTGCTTCGGGACTTGCATAAAATGGATCAGAAAGTAAAAGAAAAGCACAAATCCCCTTGCAGTTCTTCCTGTATCCCTCCTTCCTCCCCTCCTGCTCCTCATCCCACTTCCCCTTCGTTGGAAAAACTGAATGGGGTGATATGCCCAGAGGCACAGAGTTGCTACCTTCTCTCTGACCCCTCTCGCTCTTTTCAGCCACCCTGTTGGGGTAGCTCTGGTCAAGCTGCCTCGACCTCTTCCCAAACCCCGTATCCCTTGCCCTCTTCCCCAGTTGTAAGCCCAGAAAACTGTTTTAAATGCTGTTTGCCATTGTCCCCCCCCACTCCACGTGTCTGAACAATGGCGCTGACCACATGGCACAGTTCACCCCTCCCCCCCTTGTTCTTCCCCCAGGCCCTTTCGCCCTCTTACCCCCAACCCTTTCCTATCCCCTCCCCGAGATGTGATGTCATCGGGTTCCTCCCATGCATTGGGTACTGCCCCCTGCGTTGGGAATCCCCGCCCATCCTGTGACCACGCCTCCTGGTCCTCCAACCCCGCCCCCTGTGGAGGACTTCCTGGCTCCCACACGCCCCCCATTCCAGTTCCCACGGGGTAGAAACTGGAACCATCTTGAAATCAGGTCCGGGAGTCTCCTCAGCCCCCTCCTATCCCTTTGCTGTTCCTGTAACATATGATTGAACTGGCAGTAATCCCACATGGAAACCTTTTGATTCTGCAGGGCTGAAAGAGCTTTGCAAAGCCCAGAAAGCATTTGGGAGGGAGAATCAGTATTTTAAGAACCTTCTTAAGATAACTCTCACCGGTACAGTGATTGTGCCACATGACCTCAAAAGCATTTTCTCCTGCTTGCTTTCCCCATCCAAGTTTCAAATGTGGGAAGAAGGTTGGAGGAAGCAACTGGGAGAGATCCTCCTTATTTTACTGCAGGATCCAAACAACGCGGGGGTTTCTATGGATCACCTTACCAGTGAGGGGTTATTAGCCAAGCCCCAGAACCAGGCTCAAAATACACCAGAGCCGCTCCTGAATGCTGTAAAGCAAGCAGCACAGCAAGCGTTCTTAATGATGCCCCCTAAATTAGCACCTCAATTGAATTACACTGAGATTCGGCAACTGCAAAATGAGCCATTTATTGATTTTGTGGATAAACTGAGGCTGGTAGTGGAAAAACAAGCGGAAGATCCGAAAACAAGAGAGCATATTCTAACGCAAATTGCAAAGATTAATGCCAATGATGCTTGTAATAGAGTGGTTTTGGGTCTTCCATTCGAACCTCCACCGACCTTAAGTCAAATGATTCGTGCTTGCACGACATTGGTGCCAATTCATCAGCCAAATTTAAAAACGGGGAAAAACTTAATAGAAATTGCAGCCGCTGCTGATGCAACAGCATCTCAGGGCAATAGAAATGCTAATTGGGTCTGTCACAGGTGTGGCAAACCAGGGCACTTGGCCCAAAACTGCAGAGCTCTGGCTTCAGTTAATCAGGGTTCCTGAGCTGTCTCCCCAGGGAAAATGACATCGCCTGCCGCCGATGGGATGCAGCCAAAACACTGACAGGACTGTGTGGATTGGCAGGGCCACATGGGGGAATGAATGAAGAAACTGCCACCAGGAAAATGGTTACCACGACCAGTGCAACTCAAATGGACTCAGTGACACCCCAGAGAATCGTCGTGAGTTGTGAGAGTCTGAGAGACTGTATATTGTTTGTGTTAAAAGATGTTGTACATTCACCAGCTGACATTTGTGTTACACCAGAAATTGTTCAAGTGGGCCCACAAGGGTTCTTTACTGTCAATATCCAGTGTGTTAACCCTCCCTATTTTCTTGCTGCTAACCAGGTTGTGGCCCAAGCTATTCTCATGCCCAGTAGTCCGCCACAGGACTACAACCCCTCTGTCTTCTGGGCTGAGGCAGCTGGGAATGACAAACCCATGCTTAATTGCAAACTGTCTGGCCAAGGCTCAGACATCAGCCTGGCAGGAATGATGGACATGGGAGCAGACGTGACAGTCATTTCTTCCCACAATTGGCCGTCACACTGGGAGCTGCAGCTGGCAGAAGGTATTGTGACGGGTGGGGGGGGATCTATATCTGCTCAAAGAAGCAAGGCACTTGTCCAAATTGAGGGTCCAGAGGGACAGATAGCATCAGTCCGTCCTTTTGTAATTGACTCTGGATTTCCATTGCGGGGCAGAGATCTCATGTCCCAGTGGGAGGCTCGAGTCGAAATTCCATCTCAACCCCAACATTTTTTGTACAGGCCACTGCGGAGTGCCCCTTCCAGAAATTAAATTGGATCTCTGACAAACACATCTGGATGGATCAATGGCCTTTGAAAAATGACAGATTAAAGGCACTCAGCACACTCATGGAGGAGCAATTGAAAAGAGGAAATATCGAACCATGTAAGAGCCCTTGGAATTCCCTGGTATTTGGAATCAAAAAGCTGGGGAAAGACCAGTGGCGCCTCCTCCAGGACTTGCGGAAAATAAATGCAGTCATAGAGGACATGGGACCCCTGCAGCCCGGAATGCCTTCACCCTCCATGCTCCCCAGGCAGTGGAAGGTAGCAGTCATTGATATTAAAGAGTGTTTCTTCCAGATCCCACTACGCTCAGACAATGCGCCCTGGTTTGCCTTCTCGGTCCCTTCCATCGACCGAAAGGCTCCCGTGCAGCGCTAGCAGTGGTGAGTTTTGCCACAAGGCATGAAGAACTCACCCACCATCTGCCAGTGGTATGTAGCTCGCATTCTGTCCCCTGTCAGAAAGTTAGCAGCAAAGGCAATAGTGCTCCACTATATGGATGATGTTTTGGTGTGTGCTCCTAACCAATCCTATTTAGACTGGACATTGGGGAAGGTAATTGAGGCCTTAGAGGCAAATGGATTTGAAATCCAGGCCAAAAAGGTCCAGAAAACCTCTCCATTTAAATACCTTGGACTAAAAATCCATGAGCAGACTGGGGTTCCCCAACAAGTCAAAATAATTGATAACCCTAAGACCTTGCAGGAACTCCATCAGCTCTGCGGGTCCATCAATTGGGTGAGGCCTCTCCTAGAGCTGACAACAGAAGATCTCGCTCCTCTGTTCAACCTCCTGCGAGGGAAAGATGACCTCCCATCACCCAGGCATCTAACAGAGGAGGTGAGACAGTCCATCTGTAAGGTACAGGAAGCGCTGTCGTCCCAGCAGGCACACCACTGAGCCCCAGGTCTGCCTTTTCAAACTGATTCCAAAAGAAATTCAAAGCAGAAAACCATTAAATGCCTTGACAATCTTTTCAGATGCCTGCGGTCGTTCCCGCAAGTCTGTCATCACATGGAAGTATCCCTGCACTCAGAAGTGGGAGTCTGATGTACAGGTAGTTGAAGGATCCTGAAGTGGCAGAACTTGCAGCCGTGGTCAGGGCATTTGAGTGGTTCAGTGAACCATTTAATTTGATAACTGACTCAGCCTATGTTGCAGGTGTAGTTTCCAGGGCAGAGAGAGCCTTACTAAAGGAGGTTGCAAACCCAAAACTTCATAACTTGCTTTCAAAATTGATTCAACTGATCTCCCACTGAAAGCAACCATTCTATGTCATGCATAGTGTGTGAGATCACACACTGACCTGCCAGGATTTAATGCCAAAGGGAACAGGAGAGCAGATGCCCTAGCAATGCCCATTGAGTTAGCGAATGTGCCTAACAGATTCCAGCAAGCCCAGCTGAGCCATGCAGTGTTCCATCAGAATGCTCCAGCTCTCATCCGAATGTTCCACCTCACTAGAGACCAGGCAAAAGCAAAGACGATCTCTTCTTCTGGCCGAGCTGCCCTCACTTGTGCCCCAAGTGTGGCCATGCAGCTGTGGCACCCTGAGGAGGGCATCCCCTGGACATGGGCAAGGGCACCTGCTGGACTGTGACCACTGGAGATGGTTGTGCATGGACAGAGAGCCTGCAGTGCTGTCCACAGCTTGGAGAAGGGCAGGCTCAGGCCCGGGGCAGCTTCTCCCAGTGACACTCCAGCTCTCAGAAGCCTCCAAGGTGCAGCCACACTTGCAGTTGCCTGCTCACTGCTTGGGGTTCTGCATGGCTCCACACGGTGCTGAGGGCAGGGCAGGGCAGGCTGTGGCAGCGCTGGCCTGGCTGTCTCCACTGATGCCTTTGGTTCTCTTTTCCTCTGCAGCAGCAGGGACCGGCAGCAGCGGCAGCAGCAGCAGCAGCGGCAGGACGAGGAGGAGGTGGCTGCCCTGGCCCTTTGCTCTGCGGCGGGGCCCAGCCAGGGCTGCGCGGGCGCCAGGGCAGGAGGGCTCCGGCTGCAGCAGGGCGCTCTTCGGGCAGCCCCTGGCAGCCGTCTGCGCGGAGGACGGCACGCTGCCCCGGCCCATCCAGGTGAGGCGGCCGCACAGGGCTGCCCGTCCCTCCCTCTGGATGCTGCACAGCCAGTGTCCCCACGCATGTCCCCCAGCCATGGGGCACTGGGCTCTTCAGCCGTGCCTCAGGCTCCTGCTCCCAGCCCCTTTGCAGCAGGAGGCAGCGAGCCCAGGCTGGGGCAGAGCTCTGCAAACAGGGCAGCTCCTCACACAAGCCCCTGCCCTCTCGCCTCTCCTGCAGGAGCTGCTGGCTGTCCTGCACCAGGAAGGGCCCACAACAGAAGGCATCTTCCAGAAAGCAGAGAGCGCCAAAGCCTGACAGGAGCTGCGGCAGGCCCTGGACCACGGCCTGCACGTCGACATGGCAAGCCAGCCAGTGCTGCTGCTGGCCATGCTCCTCAAGGTGAGTCCTCCTGAGCTGCAGCTGCAAAGGCTCCTGCCTGCGCCACCGTGCTCCAAGGCTCACCGGCAGCCCTTGGCATGGCAGGACTTCCTGGGAAGCATCCCCGGCAAGCTCCTCGTCACCGACCTCTACGAGGACTGGATGGCTGCGATGCAGATGGCCAGCAGGGAGGACAAGATCTGTCAGCTCAAAGAGTAAACGTGGGCAGCAGCTTCCAGCTCCGCAGCAGGCACTGCTGGAAGCCTGGCACTCTCCTGAAAGGGGACACTCTCCTGAAGGGGCTGTGTTTTTGGACAGCTTGCTCTTGCTGGCTGGCAGTCTGATTTTGGGGCAATGCACGGGGAGCGTTCCCTTGCGTGAGCTCGGGGGAAATCAGGAGCTGGGCAGCAACGCCCTGCATCCTTCCCGCGGGAGCGCTGGAGCCCTGAGCGCTGGCCGAGAGCGCCTGCGGAGCTGCGCAGCAGCCGCTGGCTGCTCCCTGCCTGGGGCCAGCTCTGGGGACGGCCGTGGGCAACGTGGGCCTGCTGATGGACGCTGCCTTCCTGTTCCCTCGGGGGGCCAAGAAGTTGCCCGCAGCAAAGCTGCTCCTCCTCAGGCAGCTGCTGGCACTGCTGCGACTCATCGGCCAGCACGTGTCCAGCAGCAGAATGACCTGCAGCAGCCTGGCCGTCTGCCTGGGGCCAAAGCTGCTGAGCCCACCGCAGGAGCAGCAGCTGGAGCTCGAGGCCATGCTGGCCGAGAACAAGCAGGTAAGGCTGGCTTCAGCAGCCGGCTGCAGCCTTGCTGGCCAAAGGCAACTTGGCTGCCCAGAGGTGCCTGTGCCTGGCGGCCCCCTGTGTCCAGCCAAGGCTGCTGCGGGAGCTGCCTGCAAGAGCTGCCCCCCAGCCAGCGCCTTCCTCCTGTGCAGAGGCAAGGCTCAGCCGTGATGGCCAGGGCTGCTTGGCACGCTCTCGGGCCTCTGAGCTGAGAGCAAGGCTTTCCTGTGTGCAGGCGAATGCTCTGGTGGACATCCCGCTGGAGAACTCAGGTGACATCTTTGGGGAACAGGTAGCTGGCCCCAACGAGTCACCAGCACCCACAGAGCTATGCACAGGTAGGAGCAGGAACAGAGCCTTGTCCCAGCCTGGGACTCAGGGCCCCAGAAATCTCAGCATCAAGAGGCCAAGCAGTGTAGGGCTTGCCTGTGGGTTCTGGTGTTTTGTTCTTGTCTTCCAAGTTGTCACTTTGCTGCACATGCTTTTGCTTTCTAGAGATGCACAGGGAAGAGCAAAGTGGCCCTGCAGGAAGAGAAGACAACAAGCCCCAGGCAGAAAGCAATCTGGATGCATCCCCTTCCCTGCCTGAGACCTGGCAGGGAGATGGAGAAGAGGCCACGGTGCTGGAGGTCCAAAGAGCAGAGGTATGGCAGCTGCACAAATCCTGGAACAATGTGTCCCAGGGAGACAGGCAGTTTGTCATGGGGCCAAGGAGCTGCTGTGCCTCCTCCTGACAGCACAACTCTGCAGCCTCTGGCCTCCCTCCCTCCCTGCTTTCCTCCCTCCCTCCCTGCTTTCCTCCCTCCCTCCCTGCTTTCCTCCCTCCCTCCCTCCCTCTCTCCTCCCTCCCTCCTTATCCCCCTCATCCCTCCATCCCCCCCCCCCCCCTCCAGAATTTCTGCTTCAGGCACCTCCAGCTTTGTCTCCAAACACCCACCAGAGCCCCCCAGAGTCGCTGGCCAAGGCCGAAGCCCTGACGAGCCTTTCTGTGTCAGGAAGGTAAAAGGAGCCCACATTGGTTCCAACAAGAAGGGACTGAGCTTGTGCCTCCCACCTTTGCCTCTCTAATCCAACTTTGTGGCTAAAGGCTTGTAGGCTGCTAGCCCCAGGAAGAGAAAAAGAGAAGGAAAAGACAGCGAGCAGAGGCCTGGCCAGAAGACAGGGAATAGCAGCCAGAAAGGGAAAGGAGGACACACAAAGAAGACTGGAGAAACGCAGGAAGCTCTGCCAGCCCAAGAAGCCCAGGTATGGATGTGCCAGGCTCTGCTGCCCACCCTCCTCTCCACACTGCCCTGAGTCAGCCCAAGGCACTGGCAAGGGCCGGCAGGGGCTGGTGCTGGGCAGGGCTTGGCAAGAGCTCCATGGCAGCTGTGCAGGGGCTCTGCAGCCCTTGGCTTCCTCCACGCCCACGTGCAGAACCTCTGCAGGAGGATGGCTCTGGGCGGGACGAAGGGGCTGAGGGAGAAGCTGTGAAGGTGGGGCAGCTTGAACCCCTCTCCCTCTAGTTCTGCTTCTAGATGTTTCTAGTGACACCTATCAAGCTAAGGTTTTCATTCTAGAGGCCGCTCTTTCACATGTTCTATGTCAATGGATAATTAGGTACGTCTCTTGGTACCTGTCAAGGCATCTGCTGCTCTGCCACATCTATCCCCACTCTGCTGCCTCTGTCCCCATTGCCTTGTCTGCTGTGCCAGCTCTGTGCCCTGTGGCCATGCTGGGGGCTGGGCTGGCGGCCAGGCCCAGCTGAGCAGCACTTTCAGCCCCCGGTCTTGGCTGCCCACACCTGACGGGAGCAGCAGGAACCGCTGGTGGCAAAGCAAAAACCAGGGTGGGAGCTGCAGGCACAAACGGTGGCGTGGGCTTTGGCCGCGGGCACTGGCCGGCTGGGCAGGAGCGGGCCCTGCCCGTGCTGGGGCCGCTCAGCGCGGCTGCCCCGGGCGGCACAGGGGCTGTCCTTGGGCAAGGCAGCTGTGCCGGCAGGGCCCGGGAGCGGTGCCGGCTGTGCCGCGCTGCCGGGGGCTGCGGGACGGTCCCGCCGGGGCTGCGCTCACCACAGCCTGGCCCGCTGGGCCTGGTTTTTCTTTCTAGGCCTCCTGGGGAGGCTCTGAGATTTCTCTTCCCTGATGGAAGTGCAGCTGCTGCCAAGGGAAACGTCCCGATCCTGACTCAGTGTTCCCTTTGCTTCCCAGGTGTCCCATCTGCTGTCCCCGTCCAGGAGAGCTGCTCTGCACAAGAGGAAGAGACCAAGGGAGAGGCTGGGAATATCGGCGGCTGCAATCCCTCCTGATATAATTCTAGTTATAAATGTGTGGAGTATGACTAAGAGCGTTGGAAAAATGGGGATATTGACACCTGTATATCTATTTGTATGGGTATATTGATGCATGTATATCGATCTGTTTACATCTGTAGTTATATTTACATACTTGTTCAGTTGGGTACCTCTAGAGATCGATTGATGGGGTTGGAATGATTTTTATATTAGTACATTGATATTTGCATATTTATAGAGGGATTTGATATGTGTGTATTATAGATGTCTCGTTATATCTCACATGAAATATTTAATAGATATTTACATCTGTGTGTTTTTATATGTATTTGTATTTGATATGTATTTACTTACATTTCAGATTTATGGAATTGTATAGTTCTAGAATTCTATTTATTTAGTTCTGGATCTGGGATTCTTTAGAGAGGGATATCTGTATTTCTGTATTCATATATGGGCCGTACAGTTGTAGAATTATGTAATAAATTAAATTGTTAAACTTCAGTTGATATTTGTGTGTAGTGGTAGTAGAGGGTTCCAGTAAATTAATTTTTTTTAACTGAAGTGGGTATTTGTATATATGTACATAGCATGACTGTAACAATAAATTAGTTTTGTAAACTTCAGTTGATAGTTTTATGTTCATGTATTAGCAGCGTGGGTGTAGCAATTTAAAACAAATGTCATTTTTAAACTGAAGTTGCTTTTTGTGTATTTGTACATTAGCAATGCAAGGGTGGCAATCTGCCATAATTTCCATGTTTAAACTGCAAGAAGGGTAGATTTGTGCTGTACAAAGGACTGGGCAGATGTAAACAGGATGGTGCTGGAGGATTTTGGCCATGAAAATCCCCAGCCGTGCCCAGCAGATCCCCCAGCTGCAGCCAGGCTGGGCAAGGGAACGGCACATTTGGGCTGGCAGCAGAGCCACACGTTGGCTACAGACTCGCTGCAGAGGCCTGCTGAGAAAGCGGGACTCCCCTTGATGCCTTTTCCTGGTCTTAAAATCGAGAGTCAAACATGGTTAGAAGGGGAAAAGGGATTTTACCTGGGGATTTATTTTAAGGATCCTTAGGTGCACACATCCAGGTCGTATGCATTGAGATGCACCCCGCTGAGTATGTGTGTGTCTCCCCAACATCGGGTATAACATTATAGGTTTTACTAATTAGCAGATCTATCAAAGGTTCCCCAAGGAGAGGCTCAAGTGAGCCCCCTTCTCTAAGGAACCTTCCCCTGCCATGGTTCTATCTTGCTTTACAGAATGTGTTCTGGAGAGGACCTTGGGCTCTGGGGCACACTGATCCCTAGCTACCAAGCTTCTAAAATGTTTTGTCTCTCAGTTTGACAAACAAGTCTAAGAATGTCGGCAAAAAGCACGAAGAATACAGAAGTTGTAAAAAGGTATAACGGCTATAAAAGAAAAGGCAAAAATCTTCATGGCATCATTGCCCCCGTTTTAGAGACTAACAAAACTCTGTCTTGTCTGGTCTCTATTCCTTACCCGCAGAACCTGTTTACACAACCAGCTGCTCCACAGCAAATTACACAGATAATAACTACAATTACAGCTGTTATGAATATTTCTTTTACCTGGGCTCAGTTTGGTAATCATGAGGTGAGGGTATCAAAAACATGATCAAATTTTAAGGTGTTATTTCTAGAAGCTACTTCATGTAGAATTTGAGTTCTCTTCCAAATGTCATCTAAATCTTTCTTAATTCTTCCACTTTGGTCCACATAAGAACAACAAGTGGTATTGACAATAGCACATACACCTCCTTGTGCAGCAAGTTTGAAATTGAGAGCTACCCTGTTTTGCATAACTGCACGGGACAGACTGTCAACTTCCTCCTGTAAGGCTGAAATTGCATCTGCAGTATGCTGCTCAATACGTTCAATGACAGCCGAGATGTTTACAACTGTTCTTTCCAGTTCAACTACTCCGTAAGCGGGTACAAGGGCTCTGATTATGCTATGAAAAAGTGTGGGACGTTCAATGAGGGGATTAAGAGACCTTTTTTTCTTCTCATTTGGTTTTTCAAGATGGTCAAATATTGTTATATTTGGGACCACAGCCCCAATAGCACAAGCCTGGTCTTTGTTCACAGGCATAACTTTCCAGGCCTTATTACCACATATCCAATACAACCCCATCCCAAACGACTGAGCCAGTCTCCACCCTGTCAGTTTCATCTTTGCTGCAGTTCTTGGGTCTATTATTTCCCTGAAATGAGTCTGATGACAATATGAAGGAAGAACGGCTTTTCCTGTGGCGTTTACAATTGCACAAGGAACCTTATAGTTGGCATGCTCTACCAGGCTACTCAGGGTAATGGGGGGCAGAAGGGTGCTATTCATTGGTTCCCACATTTCAGTGCGGTTCTCTTCCATTAAAATGCCAATCAATGGCCACTGACCCTTCCCATCTAGGGGTGGTAACTGAGTACAGATCTAGCAATCGCTCTTATTAAGAATTTTGGACACATTTTGGACCACAGTCTTATGCAAATCATGGGGTGAACCTTGAACCATGGTTACCAGCTGGACAAACAGGAAACACGTCAAAACCAGTTTAAACTGCATCTTTCTGATTTGTATCAGTCTCTGTATCAAATCTCGGTGATTTTGGGAGCAGAAGCTTTCTTCACCCTGGAGTAGTGGATCCACGGTCCCTTGCCAGCAACCTTGACCCCAGTAAAAGTGGTCAGCAAAACTTGGAATGGTCCCTTCCACTTGGCTTGCAAGGGGTCGCTGTCCCACCCCTTGATGTAGACTCAGTCTCCAGGCTGGAATGGATGAGCAGCTGTGTCCAATCCTATTGGTTTGGATAACACGACGAATCTCTGGAGCTTCTGCAAAGTGGAACTCAGAGCCATTAAACACTTTTGCAAATCATTTTTACTTCTCATATGAATTTCCCCTGGGATATGTGGAACCTGCTATGGCCTGCCATATAATATTTCATAGGGACTGATGTTGTCCCTTCTCCTTGGCTGTATGCGGACTCTCAGCAAGGCTACAGGCAGGGCTTGAACCCACGTCATGGATGTCTCTTGACAAATCTTGCAAATCTGGGTTTAGAGGGTCCCATTTCTACACACATAGCTACTCTCTCTGGGTGGTCCCTGTACTTCCCAATTGAGTTTTTCCACTGCTGTCATTCTCCATGCAGATGACCTGGACATGTGCACCTAAGGATCCTTAAAATAAATCCCAAGGTAAAATCCCTTTTCCCCTTCTAACCGTGTTTGACTCTTGATTTTAAGACCAGGAAAAGGCATCACCCTGAGCGTAGAACTGTAACCAGGAGCCACCCGGGGAGGAGAAATCCACCCCCATCCCACCGGAAGCTCTTTAGGGAGCGCTCCAAGTGTCCCTCTGAAGGTCATCCTGGAGAGCAGCAGCAACCAGGGATCCTGAGCCAGCTGCGCTGCCTTTGGCAGCACTTTGGCAAAAGGTCTGGAGCCAGGGCGAGGGAACAGTGACTGTAACTGCTGCAGGGCAGGGATGAGGGAAGGGCCATTGACCCAAGTGCTGAAATGCTCCAAAATCCAGAAGGATGCTGGACAACTGGGAAGCAACAAGTTCTCACAAGCGCTGAAATGATGGAAGCCCTTTTTGTGAAGTTCCCTGAAGGAACTCGCAGGGGAAACGCTGCTGTAATAAGTAGGACCAGAAGGCAAAAATGTAGCACTGCTAGGAGATGGTCTATAAGCCCCACAGGCTATGGCTTAGGAAAAGATCAAGTAGAAATTTGACATATTCTATTTATTATATCTATTAAAATATATTGTATATCATACTATATAGGATAAATTGAAGAGATGATAAATTAATATGTATTATTTGATACATGTTGAGAAATATTTTCATTTCATGTAGATTTGAAATATTCTTCCAACTTGGGAGAGTGAAGATGTACTGCTGTCCAAAGCCTTCTGCCCACACAGCCATCAGCCCACGGGTGTGTCCGTGCACACCCACCCACCGTCCTTGCTCTTCTCGGCATCTCTGGGCTGCTGTTTGCACACAATTAGGGTGAATTCAACTCGACAGACCTACCAGTGGGGTACCCAGCTTGGCATGAACGCTGATGGGGCAAGGCACAACACACAGCTCTCAAATCACTTACATTATCACACGTGCTTTCTTTCCTGCTGGGGACTGAGGAACTCTTAAAAGCACCAAAGATACAGAAAAGAGGTGCAAAGAATTGGCATCATGCTACTGCTGGTATCCTCAGGTAGGAAAACCTGTTAGGGTTTTAAGGTTGCAACTTTCTAAAAACTAGGAAAGCTGCTCAGCATCAGCACCCCCATTGTAAATGGTTTTATTGACTTGGCAAAACTGGAACGTTACCTTTGGACTCCATCCTTGGTTAAAATCACCTGCCCTGACCTGCAGACTAAAGCACCACCCGCAGCAGAAGCTACGTCAGTCACTTCTCTCAAAAAGATGTCTTAAATTTGCAAGGAGAAAGGAAAACACGTCAGAATCTATGGATTAATGACAAGACTCGGAGAAATAGTCCAAAGAAGAACTCGGAAGAACTACTGGGAGAAAGAGCTCCAAAGCAAAGGGCCGCAGCTTCTCTGGGACGCTCCTCGTGCTCCAAGGCAGCTGGGCTGCCCTGGCTGCCCAGGACGCTGCGCACCACGGGCCCCGCAGAGCTGCGCAGCAGGGAGGCAGCTTCGGGCACCTCAGCCCCTGGGCAGGAGCGGCCTCCTTGCTCTGCACGGCTGCCCGTGGGCAAACGCAGCGTGCCGGCCTTCTGCTCTTGGCCCCAGCCCGGCCTGGCAGGGCTAATCCCGTTCCCTGTTTGCAACCTGCTAAAGAGGGACTTGTTCCTTTCCAGCCCTCCAGGGCATTCATTTGCACCACAAAACACTGAAGGACTGAGGCCTCAGCAACAGGCCCTGAGCCAAAGTTGCCCTCTAGATGACCCTTCTGACCAAATGTTCTATGGGTCTGCTCCTTAACCAGGCATTACCATCAATGGGATCTGTGCAGCCCTTCATTGGTGGAACGTGTCTTTACCTTTCAGTATTTAGAATGCGGACAAGACCACGTCTGGCCCTGTTTGGGGTGTAGGATCCAAGACAACTCCCTCGGTTCCTCCTCCAGCCATGGCTGGGCTTTGGAAGGAAACAGTAGAATGAAATCAGATGTCCCTGCAATACAAGTTCTGTCAGACTGGTTGTTCAGCACTATCAAAGCCAGGCTACTGCTGCCTAGGCAACAAGATAATGCTTGAGCTCTGCAAAAAGCTGTAGCTATGCAGAAAGAAGTAGTTCCTTTGTAACAGGGTATGTGAATGAAGCCCTTTTTAGAAACCAGCACATTTAGCAGGACAGGCTAACTGCAAAAGCTAACCACTGGCTATTTGAGCCGGCAATCTTAGAGAGCACGTGCAGGAAGCAGGGGTGAGAAGTTCAGGAAGACTTAGGAGCCTTCATCAGAAATGACCACCAGGAGGCTGACGACCACCGCGTGCAGAGACTGTGCATGTGCTCCAAGGGCTGACATAAACGTGTGATTAGAAAATGTCTTGCAATATGAAGGTTAGGAAAGTATAATGTGCACATTAAGGAAAAAAAGTATAAAATCTACTACTGTGTGAAGAATGGAGTGAGTTTGTGGTGGAGTTACTCCCCTCCCTCCCTCCCTCCTGGTGTCCAATAAACAAATACCTGCTCTATAGGCCTTATACTACGGAGGACTGCTCTCTTGCCCAGGTTTTGGGCATCAGACTTTAAAAACTGTTGTTGATTTCAGACCAGAGGAAGAGAACAACTCCACAGTTTTTTCCCAGCTCCTTCAAATGGTGTTATAAAATTCTTGTCTCTTCCCTTATTCTTTCACGTTCAGACAAAGATTTACTAGAAAACTACCAATTTACCCCAGCAAGCACATTCCCTTTTCCACTGCTTAAGTCAGGACAGTTACTGCTCTCCACACGGTTCATAACTAGAATCAGACTGGCCATGTGGCACAAAGCTGGGCCTGTGGGAGAGCCCAGCAAGCACAGACCCCTGCTTTTCATGCTAAGATGGCTCATGCTCCTCCTTTCTCAAAGCATTTCCACCTCTTTCTCCTTGTAATGGTATATCCTATTGTTTGTCCAGCACAAATACAGTTCAGATCAAAATCTCAGAATGAAACAATCAGCCTTGCATTCTAGTTTGCCTACAACAGACATCTTTGATTGCAATTTCCATCATCTGCTGTGCTGCCTGCAAAAAATAAATTTACATTCTGTCATCAAAATAATTTTGTCCGATAAACTTGTCTAATTCTTAAACAATGCCATTGCTTTGACCTTAACAGGGGTTAATTTTGTGTGTTGGCTTCACAGAAGCACACAGTCCTCAGCTGGTGCCAGCGAGTGCTGAGTGTGCCTCAGCACTCAGCACTCTGAATGTGTGGAGTTTGATTGCTGGAGTGCAGTGTTTTAGCAAACATCCCCAAGGCCCGTATCTGTTCCCATAAACAGCAGGAGCTCAGAGGAGATGGCTTGTGCTCCTTTTCACCCGCTGCTCATCTCCACACACCGAAATACCTGAGAATCATGGCTGTATTTGTCGGCAGACAAGGAGCTGTTATTTGGCCCGGTCAGAAGGGACTGTAATACCATAAAAAGAAGTGATGTTTCCAGGAAACATCACTTAAGAGTAAGGGTCAAATTCTCCCGACACTAAAATGTCCTTCTTATTTATTCAGTGATAATTGAATCTTGCTACCTAGAACGTATAGTTTTCTTTCACATTCAAAAAGAGGTCTAAACTGTCTTGTGTCAAAGGAGTGACATTATGGGAACAAGTTTCTCCACCTACTTTTTATTTCGTTTGGTGGGGGATTGGTGTTTGGGGGGGTTTTTTTGTTAGTTTAGTTCAGTTTAGTTCAGATTAGTTCTGAGTTGGGGATTTTTGTGGAGTTTTTTTGGTTGGTTGGTTAGTTTGGTTTGGTTGGGTTTGCCTGTTGATGGTTTTAGCCTGAGACCTACAGCATACAGAAAGGTAAAATCCCTGGCAGGTGCACACCTGGAAAGCAGTTGGGTGCATAAGCAGGCAGACTTATATCCCTAGCTTTAATAGAGTAAACCCTGCTTTGTTTCTTCATTTCTTCACTTGAGCCTTTTGCAAATATTTGCATTTTCTTGATCCTAAATACTGACAACGGATGCTTTAATTTCTTTCTTTTCTTTTACTTTGGCTTAGGTGTCGAATGTCTTCAAGTTCTTCTGGTAAGAAGACATTCTTTACTGAAGGACACGGCAAACATATGAGGTGAGTTTTGAGTCTATGAGATGTCCAACTTCCCAGTACTTCCCCTGACATGAGCTGCAAGATGCAGGTGGCCAAGTTGATATTCCTGGAGAAGAAGAGGGAGATATTTCTTCCATTGCTTGGCAAGAAGCTTTTCCAGCAAGCAGAAGGATGCTGGAGGGTACCTGAACCCCAGGAGCCCTGCAGAATTTGTCTGCCTCTCTCAGCTTGTGTGTCACTGATAAACACACAGGCCCACAGCCACACATCTGGATGAGGAAGAGTCCATACCATTTAAAGTCCAACAGCAGTATTCCAAAATCACTTCTGAGCTACCTTAGCCAGTGACTAAACTACCTGTGACAGAAGCCAGAACGAGATGCAATTATTACTGAAAACTCCCCTTAATCCCAGTTTTGTTCCTTTGCCACAGCCCTCACCAGAGTATTTCACCATGACCTTTAGTCCTCCTGGAGCTACTCAGGTAACAAATGCCATTTCCCCTCGGCACAGTCACAGCCAGCCTGAACAGGCACAGACGATGAGAATTTCTTCCACCTGAGGTACCTGCGCTCTTAAACGTCCCTGGAGCGCTTCCACTAGCTCAGCTCACTTGAGGGAGGAGAACCATCCTGGCAGACCTGAGCAGCATATCCAGGAGACAGGGAGACCCAAACCAGGGCATCACAGCTTCAGGTTTAACAAGACTTGTGCAGACATCACACAAAACAGTTCATGCAGATATTCAGTGGAGGCTGCAGAATGTACAGAGAGATTTTAGTCGGGGGGAGCAGCACTAGAACAACCTGAGATGGTGTTTGCAGACAAACAAACCCAAGGGAGCAAACAGAAAGAGGCAGAAGCTGCTTGTGAAGTTCAGCAAAGAACCATTTCAGACCAAGTTCATCCCAAAACGGAGGTGCAGTTTCAGGGCAGTTACCATGAAGTTTTGCTTTGTGGTTCTGTTTTTCTGTAGAAAAGACTTTATGTTCTCTCTTCTTACCCTCTAAAGTCCAGGGACTAAGGTGGTCCCCTCAGTGCTGGTGAGCAGGTTTCAAAACCTGTGTTTTGAATTCACTGGACTCAAAAGCGTGGATGCTCTGTACCTGCTGTTGCAGTAAGATTCCCTTTGCCTGGTGGGATTCTACCTCCTATGCCAATATTTTTAGTTATGTCAAACTTGGGGTCTAGGTGTTCCTATACTGGGTTAAAACCACATCTGTAAGGAGGAAGAAAGTGATGAAGATTCTCTTCCCCGTTCTGTTGCCAAGGAACCCAAGAAATACATGCTAAATTCAATGACTTATTACTTGTTTGCCAGGAATTTCTCACTTTTATCAGCAATGTAAGTCCAAATACAGACTCCAGCTAAATTGGTCAGAAAAATGTACATTTCTTTCTTCAGCTTCTACTCTTCATGCTGCTGTGGTTAGACCAAGTAACCTACAACACTGGCAGGAACAGCCTTTGCCACAAGTACAGTATAGAAGTAAACAGCAAAGGATGGGTTCAGGACCAGCAGTTAGTTCCCAGAAGATCAGGAACAGCTTGGGTGCTGCATGCCCACCATGTCTGCATCACCTTAAGGGACATTGCTCTCGCAGGTGTTGGAGGAAAAACTGTCTGAGCATCTGAGATGGAAAGGTGAAGGCAGTGACACAGCTGTGGGCCAATCAGAAAGTGAAAATTGTGTCTTCCTACGCCGCAAGGAGATCTTACATGCTAGCAGAAGAGCACAAAGGACAGTTTCACCTGAAACACACACTAATGTATTGCAGATATACTGAAAATATTTATAATTTCTAACAGCTTCTAAAATAAGTCAGTATAGACTGTTTTAACGTTGCCCCTGTTGCACGTAATACCAAGAGACTAGGGAAAAAATATATTTACATAAGGCATATTTCGCTTTCAGAACTGACTGCTCTTTAACTTGGAACTGGTAAGTATTCACCAGTAGGAAAAACATTAAAACTGCATTTTCAAAGTGGTAAAAATTGGGATTCAAAAGCTACAGTGCCATGTAGGGAAAAAGGAAAGATATGGAACAGTAATAATACTTAAAGTCATCAGGCCTGTACATTGAGTGATGTTCTCTACAAATTACTTTTAAAGGGGAAGAGAGTAATTTTAAGAGAAAAATCTTAATCTAAAACCACATACCACAGTTTTAAGGATTTTTCTTTCCTAAAACTTAACAACCTTTTCTGTTGTTAATTATTAAACCAATTTTTGGCCCAAACACTGAAATATAATATCCATCATTTGTCTTGTGGTGTTTGTAACTGACATTAAATTCTACCAGTAGGTAGAAAATTGGGAATGAGTCATGCTGCCAGACACAAGATAAGCACACTTCTTTTCAAGTTTCAGTAGCCTTAAAACACAGCTAAGGGTAACTTCTCATTCTTAGCCACAGAGTACTGTGGAAAAGTCAATGCATAAACATAACCATACTTCAGGGGTGACTAAACATTCCAATGGACAATCCGCTTTTCAGCCACCTGCTTCCTCATCTCCAGTAGGGCACCGGTCCAGTGATCGTGTGTTTCTCATAACTCACAGAGAGTACAGAGGAGATCTTCAAAACGAGACTTTTCTGGATGAAGCAGCACATAGACAAATGTGTGGGAAATAAGGGCCATGAAACATGAAGAAAGATGTCCCTTCTCTTCTGAACTCCTGTCTTCTCCTTTTTGCCTATTCATTAGAAATGTTGTTGCAATTCGGTCGCTGGGATAATTTTTACAAGAGTTGTTACACTGTGTTTAAAGAAAGACAAACCCCATCCCACTGAGGTGCATCATTCGGAATTCAGGTACTGTTTTAAGCTGTTTAAGATGAATTGGGAAGAGATTTTCTGGGTAGTGGGTTTCCATTTTTCTGAGAAAGCCAGCACACACAGGAAGAGATGACAGGGCATCTTTAAACCACTCAGTGCAAAAGACTATTCCAGAATGTGGTGAGACCAACAATCCTTGTGTCACCCATAGGGCAGGGACCAAAGTGACAGGGCAGGGCTCCTCACAAAGGGACCTGGAAGGAGGGCAAGAGAAGGCAGTGTTAGCTGGAACTCAAGACAAGCTGGATGTAAGGAGAACATCCCCTCTGTGTGTGTGGGATGAGCTTATGCCACAGCACCAAACATACTCACATGAGCCCGCAGGGTTAAATGATGTAGAGACATTAAAAAAAAAAAAAAAAAGGCACGAATTAAAGAGATGGAAGAATTAGGTCTATTTTTTCCTGCTATGAACAGAAAAATCTTTCCAGTTCAAGAGAGAATTTAAAAGAACAAGTGACACTAAGCACAGAGGATTGGAAGATCACCTTTGTTAGTCTCCATTGAAAAGACTTGGCTGCAGGAGGGATTTTGCATTGGAACTCTCCCCAGACTGGGGAAAAAAAAGAAGAGAAGAAATGATTCCTGAGGAAAGAAAAAGGCACAATCTCTTGGAGAGACATCAGCGGGAGTTCACTACAACTCTAGGTCATTAATCCCTTGGGGAAAGCAACATCCATCCACGGTGCACGATTTAAGCTTTGATGGCAACGCTGACAAAACTGCTGCCCCTTCCTGTTGCTGCTTCTGACTCCAAAGAATGAGAAATGGGCCAAATCTGCCCAAGACAGGCAGAGCCAGTGAGAAAGAGCCAGCCAGTTAGCTGGAAAAGAGGCAAAAAGCAAGTCCTCAAGTCTCTCCTTTTCATCATTTCCCCTGGTCTTGTTGGACCAGTGTGCTTTGAAGTAGGCAACTCTGGTAGCAACCCCAAGCAAAAGAGTGAAGCTACTCAGTGGAAGATCTTTTTCCTCCCTCCCTTCAGCCATGCAGAACACAGAGAGATGTGGCTGCCACTTGACACATAGGAACAGTTTCCCATGGGATTCCTCAGTTTGGACCCTTTCTGAAACTGGCTGCGCTTGCCTTGGTGGTTTGGGGTCGTGCTGCGAGCCAAAGGCAGAGGGACGATTCCACGCAGAGAAAGAAAGGCTTTGCCCCGCTCCGGTCCGTGCCGCGCCCGGGCAGCGCCCCGGGAGCCGCCCCGCCCGCGCTGTGCCCGCAGCCCCGGCTTTGTGCCGCTCGCTCCCGCGCGGGGCCGAGCGCAGCGCCCCCCTCAGGCCGCGCGCCGCCGGTGCAGCTGCGGCCGTTGCGGCGCCAGTGGGCGACAGGCGCGATGGCCGAGCTGCCGCTGCCCGCCGGGCTCAATGCCAGCACCTTCCCCGCCAAGCTGTGGCGCCTGGCGAACAGCCCCCGCGTCCGCTCCGTGCGCTGGGACACCCAGGGCCAGGGGGTGCTCATCGACCGCGCCCTCTTTGAGCAGGAGCTGCTCAGCCCGGCCGGCGCCGACGGGGCGGGCGGAGAGGGAGGGGCGGCGCTGCCGGACTCCTTCAAAGCCACGCACTTCGGCAGCGTCGTCCGGCAGCTCAATCTCTACGGCTTCCAGAAGGTGCTGGGTTGGTTTGGCGCGGCTGTGCCGGGCGATGCCGGGGCCGTCGTGCACTTCAAGAATCCCAACTTCCGCCGCGACCGCCCCGACCTCCTCCTGCGCATCAAGCGCCTGACCAGGGCCAACAGGCAGCGGCTGGCAGCCGGGCTGGAGGTGCGCAGCCGCCAGCCCAGCCGCTTCCAGCAGCTCAACACGGAGCGGCCGCTGCTGCACTTCCCCGCCGGGCACCCCCCCGGCGCCGGTGAGACGGGGTGGGAGCTGCGGGCGTGAGGCTGGCGGGGGCTTTGGCCGCGGGCCCTGCCCGTGCTGGGGCCGCTCAGCGCGGCTGCCCCGGGCGGCACAGGGGCTGTCCTTGGGCAAGGCAGCTGCGCCGGCAGGGCCCGGGAGCGGTGCCGGCTGTGCCGCGCTGCCGGGGGCTGCGGGACGGTCCCGCCGGGGCTGCGCTCGCCACAGCCCGGCCCGCTGGGCCTGCAGCCGGCCCAGCCCTGAGCCGTGGCTGGCTCTGCTCCTTGCCCGGCCCTGGGGTTGCTTGGGGAGCTCTCCGTGCGGGTGTGTAAGCCGAGGGCCCGGCTGTGGTCCCGCCCAGCTGGAGGGAGCCTCCTGTCCCTTTGGAGCAGAGGGAAAAGACCCGGCAGTTGGGTTTCTGGCAGCTGCCTCCTGCCAAGGATTTGCAGCGGGACGGTTTTCCCAGACGGTTGAATGAGTAGGGGAGAGCTAAGTAGACAAGGAATTGGTTGTTGAATAGCCCGGGAGCATGGTTTTTTTTTTTTTTCTTCTTTGTAATCCTGCTTGGGAGGATGGGAGATTTTCTCTTCCCTGATAGAAGTACAGTTGCTGCCAAGGGAAACATACCTGAGAACCAATACTCACCTAGTCTTCCCTTTGCCTCCTTTCCTCTTCCCTGCCTCCTACACAGCTCCCTCATCCCAGCACCTCGGTGCTGTCTCACCTGAGGGTTTAGAGCTGCCTCCCGGACCTCCCAGGACAAGTCCAGGTGCTCAGGAGTCTGACGCTTCCCCACCAGCTCCCAAGAGAATGTTTACCACCTCTGGACTTCCTGGGGTCTCATCTGAGGAACCAGGCACATGCAAATTTCCACTCAAGCATGAGCTCGTCATTCCACTGGTTCGCATGGACCTTAAACGCCACCCTGAGCTCATGGTTCCACTGGTGCCTGTAGACCATCCGAGAACTTCCGTGGCCCTTCCGCAGAAGCGCAGCTGCACATCTTCAGAGCAGCACACCCCAGCCTACAGCCCATCAGGTAGGGAGACAGTTTGTACCCTTGCTTTTCAAACAGGTCCTGGAAAGTGACCATTTGAAGTCTTTTTGCACAGTGTTCTGTCATGGGTAGATCTCAAGAGAGAATCAGGTAGAAAGTGTCAAGTGTATGGGGAAGCAGGACCATGAAAACAAAACCAATCTCTGTCTGCTTTTCCTGTCCTTCCTCCAGATTTGGAGGGTGTTCTGGCCATTTTCCAGACAGCCTCTCTGTAGGGATGAAAGGGAGAGGCAGAAAACATTGGTCCACAACCGGTCAGTGTCAGGTGAACTCCCATCTCTCTTGGAATGAAGCCCAACTAGGATGCTGACAGGATATTGCAGAGCTTACAGGTTGTCTCTCCTGCAAAGAAGGCTATTAAATTTCAGTGAGCTCTGTGTGTCCCCAGAACTGCTGCAGCTGCAGAATACAGCCTCACCCACAAGGTTGCTTTTTACAATACAATCAGAGTTGAATTTTAGCATGTGTGTCTGCAGATCTGGGCTCTTCCTGGGTGAATCCACTTTCTGTGGTCTGTTGGGATGAGAAACTCAGAAGCAGCCACATCTAAAAGCTGCTGGGGAGATAGAAAAGGCTGAGATTACAAAGTCTTTGTGTGTAGATCAGTTTTACAATCCATCCTTTAATATACATACCCATCAATTAGAGGAAACACTATTTAAGAGGAAGAAATCAGTCTTCCAATCCCCTGGGAAGTTGGAATACATTTCTGGAATTGAGTTTCTGTGTGCTTCCTGTGATGTTTGCTGCAAGGCAGCAATAGAGCTCTGTGTCCCAAAGCCACATTCTGGAGCCTGACCAATGTGTTTGGATTCCTGCAGCCACGCCAGGCAGTTCAGCCCCCAGTGCTCCAGCTGGCAGTGCTGGTTGGGCAGCGTGGACGGCCTCCAGCTGGGCTTGGAATAGTCCTGGGGAAGAGGAATTGCCACCCCTGGATCTAGACCTTGTTCTTAAGACACTGGAGGAGATGCTGTCACCATCCCTGCCTGAAAGGTCTCCCTTTGCTCAGGTAACTCCATTGGGTGGGAGGGAAAGGGGCTGGGCTGAGAGCTGTGGATGTTGTTGCATGGCTGAGAAGCAAAGGCTTCTTGGATTAAGCTTTGAATGGACGAGGAAGGATTTGCTTGGTCAAGCAAGATTTCCAAAAGAAGAGGGAATGAAAAGTCTCCCCCCTTAGGGAGGATGAGAGGTTTGAGCCGGTGGTGGCCAGGTTTGGGTGCTCCTTTTGCTGGGGAGAATCCCTGGTGCAGGGGCCTTTGTGGTGATGCTCTGTAGGTTCTAAGAGGCTCTGTGTGATGGGAAAGAAGAGAAGAGTGTGGGGAGAATTGCCACTGAAGGCAAAGTGTCCCATGCAGGGAGGGGCAGGCGAGAGGTGCCTCCGTTAGAGCAGCAGACGTGGGCTCTGCCTGTTTTGGGTGGGAAGGCCAAGGCAAAGCAAGGGCTGGGCTGCAGCTGCTGCTGCTGCTGTGTGAGCCGTGCCGAGCGTGCAGGCGCTGCCAGAGCCCTGTTTGGGGATGGGCTGGAGCTGCAGCTTTCTTGTCCTCTCAGTAGCCTGGTGCCTCCATTCCTGTTTCTATCTGGCAAATCCTCAGCTGGGCAAACTTGCCAGCCTTGCTCTCTGTGTTCCAGAGCTCAGGCACCTTCCTCTTGGGCATCTCTGTGGGAAGAGATGTGTGTTCCCATCCAGACCCTGCAAAGCTGCAGCCTGGATGAGAGTGTTCTGCTGTTCTGCTCAGGGCTGTGGAGGGAGGAGCACATCCCTGTGCCAGGAGCTGGCAGAACTCCTTCCTTAGTGCCCACTTCATGTGTTCAGTGTGAGCCCCACATTCAACTTTGTCAGCTTTGGCAGCTTTTGGACTGTGTTTGAGAAGTCAGTCTTCTCCACTGTTGAAGGCCTTTGGGGCCCAGACTTCTTTGTTAGGAACAAGGGATGGAAGTGTGTGAGCAGTGGAGCTTTTAGGGGGCAGAAGTGTTGGTTTTGAGGCCCCATGACTTGTGTGATTGGTGAGCAGGACAATGATGATGCTGGACATGAACGGGTTAAGGACTCCTTTAAGCCCAGGGGCTTCTTCTGTGTGGAAGAGCAATTCAGTCAGGGACCATGAGTCCTTGTGTTTGACAGATTCCCTCTTTGGATTAGGAATCCCCTTCCTGTTAACTCTTGCCTCTTCCCAGATGTGCCTGGAGTGTTCAGTTCCTGTGTTGGCACAGGCCTTTTTGCATATTATTATACAACTTTGCCAAAGAATTTCTCTGTTTTGTTTAATATGCAGACCCACTGCCTGCTGCAGATTTATTAGCCAGAAAGGGCAGAGTCAAGGTGGTGAGTGGGATTTTTTGGGATCCCCAGTATCTCATTGCTAAGTGTGATGACCTTTCGTCTTCTGTAAACTCAGACACAGCAGTTTTCAAAAGCATTTTCTTCTTCAAGAGAAGAAAATGTGGCAGGCTCTGATCTATTGTGTCCCTGCAGAAAACAGTGAGTGATCTTTGGGTTTCTTTCTTTCTGGTTTTCAGGACAATCGTAGTGTTGCCCCTGAGTCTTCAGGAGGGGAGGCCGGGAACAGGGCTGCAGCAGAGGGAGCTTTGCCTGGCGCCATGAGCTGCAGAAAGAGGTCCCTGGAGCCCGAGGAGCCTGGTAAGGAGAGAGCCCACACTGCTTTAGAGAGCTTTGAGGCAGCTGCTCTGAGCCTGCCTCTGGCAGGAAGGGAGATGAGAAGAGTTGAGCTCTTGTCTGCAGGGTTGGTGCTTCCTGGTGCCTTTAGGTCAAATCCTGCCCTGGCACAGCCTCCCCGAGCCCTGCCCTCCACGCTTCTCCAGAGGCACTGACACCGAGTGCTGTGCTGTGGCCAGAGAGCCATGAATAACCCTGACCCCGTGGGAGTTGTGTCACCAACCCAGGTGTCCCAGTTTGGAGCTGAAGTCTGTGGATGAGTTTGCTGCAGGGTGACAGTGCTCTGGAGGCAACACTGAGTGACTCCTGATGTAAGAGAGCAAAACCCCAGCAAAAAGTCAATGTAGAAGTCTGAGCTTTTTGTCTCAGAACATTAAATCAATGTATGACCAATCTGCTGGTAGGCCTAGTGAGACACATTAAAAATACAAGCAGCAGAAGCTCTGAGGCCAAGCAAATGATAAAACACAAGGATTTATGATTTGGAAAGGAAAAACTTACCCCAAATTAGCGAGAACTAATAGGAGAGAGAGAGCACCTTGGATTTGCATTCTTGAGCAAGGCTGGTGCAGCCTGCAGGCCTCATGGGGAGATCTTTCCCTCCCAGCTCTTCCTGCCAGAGCTGATGGTCGAGTTGAAGCCGCTGTTGCTCACTGCAGAGGGCAGTTTGTAGGTCCCAGGTAATGGAGCTGGTTCGTAACTCAGCTCACAGCACCCTTCAGCTTCAGCCATTTCAGTGAGGACTGAGGTGTCTGTGTCAGCACAGAGGAGGAACAAGGCTGGGCTTCTGTGTGGGAGCTGGGACTGTCTGTGCTTCAAGCTCTCGTGGGTGCCATTTGCACTGCGGGTGCTGAGACTTTATCGGGAGACTTCAAACCTTCAGAGGTTTTGAAAACTTGGAATGCTTCCTGTTCTTTAAAGAGCAGGCTTCAAATTCCCAAGGGAGAGTCTGCCTTTCAGGTCACCTTCTACAGTCTTTGATAGAAAGGCAATTACTTCCAAAAGGAGAGATGCCTGAAGGCCAATATTGACTCAGTGTTCCTTTTGCTTCCCAGATATCCATCTGATCTACCTCTCCAGGAGGGCTGCCTTGCGTGGGAGGAAGGGACCGAGGGAGAGCCTGTGACCATCAGGCAGGTGGAATCCCTCTGTTTATAGATAGATTTATAGATGTCTATAGTTATATTTATATATCCATATAGTTATTTATAGTATTTACACTATACTTATTAGTTACATATAGTATTTATAGATTTATACAGTTGTGTTTATAGGTGCATATATTTATAGATCTGTGTAGTTAAATTTATATATATAGTTATAGATGTGATGTAATTATATTTATACATAGGCAATTACAGTTATAGATTTGAAGAGTTATATATGTGTAGAGAAAAATATTTATATATCTAAGTAATATTTATAAATGTACACAGTTATACAGTAATTGGTATTTGGATGTTTAGATACATAGATTGATGTTTATATAGCCTAGGCTGCATTCTAAGCTCTTTCTGCTCTCAGCCACCTTTTTAATCTCTTGTTTTCCCCCTGTGCCCCCTCTGTCCCCTCTTCCTGTGCTGGCTCCGAGCTGGCGGCCGGGCCGGGCGCAGCAGCAGCTGCAGCCCCGGTGTCCCTGGAGTGGTGGGAGCTGCCGGTGGCCGCAGGCACTGTGCCCTGAGGAGCTGCTGGAGGACGGTGAGCCAGAGGGGGCTGAGGGCGCTGAGGAGGCAGCGACACTGAAAGGACGGTGACCTTGAGGTGCTGGTGGGACTGGGGGGTTTGGGGGAGCAGAGGGCGAAGTGGCACTGAGGTAACAGGGAAGTGGCACAGGCTGAGGGGGGTGGCAGGTCTAAGGGGACAGGATGGATCTGAAGGGACTGAGGGGCGTGAGAGGACTGTGGGCGTCTGAAGAAACTGAAGGCGGCTGTGCGTTTGCCGAGGGCATGGCAGGGCTGAGGGGATGGAGGGGGCCAGCAGGGAGCACAGAGGGATCTGGGACTGTGGGTCTGCCAAGCCATGGAACCAAGTCCAGAGTCTCCACTTTTGCCACAGCTGCCCTGAAGTCCTTGAGAACACCAGAGACTGATGAGAACCAGCAGGGAGAAGCTGAAGGCCCAGCCGAGCAAGAGCAGCGAATATGAACCTGCTGCTGCCACCCGAGAGCCTGGGTGAGGCCCCAGGGCCGGTGAGGCAGGGTGGGCGTGAGGCTGGCGTGGGCTTTGGCCGCGGGCACTGGCCGGCTGGGCAGGAGTGGGCCCTGCCCGTGCTGGGGCCGCTCAGCGCGGCTGCCCCGGGCGGCACAGGGGCTGTCCTTGGGCAAGGCAGCTGCGCCGGCAGGGCCCGGGAGCGGTGCCGGCTGTGCCGCGCTGCCGGGGGCTGCGGGACGGTCCCGCCGGGGCTGCGCTCGCCACAGCCCGGCCCGCTGGGCCTGGTTTTTCTTTCTAAGCCTCCTGGGGAGGCTCTGAGATTTCTCTTCCCTGATGGAAGTGCAGCTGCTGCCAAGGGAAACGTCCCGATCCTGACTCCGTGTTCCCTTTGCTTCCCAGGTGTCCCATCTCTGTCCCCGTCCAGGAGAGCTGCTCTGCACGGGAGGAAGAGACCGAGGGAGAGGCTTTGAAGATGGGGCAGCTGGAATCCCTCTGCTTGTATTTCTGTTTAAAGATGTATGGACTTGCTCATAAGATAGTGATAATTACATAGATATTTATATGTAGGTTTCTATTTGTATAGGTATATTTCTATATGTATGTTGTTATATTTATGGATGTATGCTGTATATATATATACATATATGTTTGTAATTATATATATGTGTATATATCTATCTAAGTATATATGTATGTTTTTATGTCTGTGTTCTGTTTCCTATGTATGCTGATTTCTAGGTATCTATTTCTATTGATGTAGTTCTAGGCATATGGCTACTTAAATAAGTATAGTGGTATTTGGTTAGGTATATATGTCTATTTTTATATTTTTATATGTATATTGATCTATTTCTATGTATAACTATATTTACATATGTGTTGAGATGTACAGCTATATATTGGTATTGATTCAGTTGTATGGATATGGAGATTGGTATGGTTGCCTAGAGATAGGTTTGTTGTATGTATCTATTTATAGATATAGTATGTAATATCTAATATTTCATCTATATCTGTATCTTGTGGTGGTTATAAATGTCTTTATTTCTATTTAAATATGTGTGAAGTTGTACAGTTGTAGAATGCTGTTTATTGAGTTCTTGGCATAGGGCTATTTAGAGAAGGATAGTGATATTTTTGTACTGCTATATGGGCTGTACGGTTGTAGTAGTATGCAATAAATTAAGTTGTTAACCTTCAGTTGATCTTTGTGTATAGTGAGTTGTTGTAGAGGTTGGCAATAAATTAATTTTTGTTAACGGAAGTTGGTATTTGTATAGTTTTACATTGCATTGTTGTAGAAGTCTAATAAATTACTTTTTTGAACTTGAAGTTAGATCTGTATAGTTATATATTGTCAGCGCGGGTGTAGCAATTTGTAATAAATGACATTTGTCAACTGAGATGAGTGTCCTGTGATTTGTGCTCTCCAAAGCAAGGGGCAGATGTAGACGTGAGGACGCTGGAGGATTTTGGCCATGAAAATCGCCAGCCGTGCCCAGCAGATCCCCCAGCTGCAGCCAGGCTGGGCAAGGGAACGGCACATTTGGGCTGGCAGCAGAGCCACACGTTGGCTACAGACTCGCTGCAGAGGCCTGCTGAGAAAGCGGGGCTCCCCTGAGCGTAGAACTGCAGCCAGGAGCCAGCCGGGGAGGAGAAATCGTGCACAATGAAAACAAGAAAGAAAATGTGGCAAAACAGATGTGATGATACTGTGGGAGCTTGATTAGATGCCCTAAATCACCACTGTCTAGGCATGTATTCAGCAACAATAATGTGTATAAAATCCCTTCCAGGAAAGATAGGATTGCACTTTCCCCTTCATTTACCTTGCTGTTTAAGTGGAAGATGTCCTTGTTACTGAGAATTTTTGCCCTTCAGCACCTCCCTCCCTCCCATTAAATAAAAGATTATGTACTGCAACGTGTCACCATAAATGAAAACAGCCCTGGCCTCGTGACAGGGTTTGCAAAGTCTTCCCTCCTCCTGCCCCTTCCTGTCCAAACTCTACCTGAGGTGAGTGAGGGCTCCAGGAATTCAGCAGGGTGCAGTACCACCACAGGTGGGAAGGTTTTGCAAAGCTTCCTAAGTATCAGGAAACTCTGGCTTTGCCAGTCTTCCCCTGGAGTATTGTTCTGCTCGTGAATGATCTGGGAGGACGCTGTGCCTCCAGCTCACTCAAGTAAAGTTTGTTTTCTTCATGGCTTGAATAGAGGAAAATGAAAATTGTAATTTTTAAAGTGAAATTTGGGCTTTGGTGCAGCTGAGTTTGCTTCATGATTTGCTGTGGAAAGTAGGGTAAAAGCTTTAAATTCCCAACAGAAGCTGACACCTGGCCCACACAGAGAGTTGAATGAGGCCCAGGTGTGCTTGCTGCACACTGGTCCAAGGGAGAAGTTGGAAAAAAATGCCCTTGTATTGCAGATTGAGCCTCTGTGTACTGTTGTCGGAAGGGCTGTCTGTGGTAAAACGTGGTAATCCAGCCAGAAACTGTGGATATGTGAGCTCTAACAGCAACCTGCTTCTCCAGAGCGAGAGACAGGGCCGGCCCCAAAGCCTGAAAGGTGTTCTGGGTACTGGCGGAGGTACTGGAAGGCCAGGCTGTCCTTGTGCAGGGATGGCCTTCAAAGGGGCCTTCACACCTTGTGCTGCTGGCAAAGGGCAGCTGGTGGCCTTCCAGAGAAGGCTGCTTTTGTCCAGTTCTTTGAAGTGTTCCAGCCAGCATCAATTCCTGCTGCTCACACCAGCCCCTTTCCAAGCAGGAGGAACTCTGTGTAGGCAGCCTGACAGCGTAGTGGCAGGAGAATAAAATACTCAGCTGAGTGTTATCAGCTCTCTGTCAGAAGCTGCATCCGCAGTGCCTTATCTCTTCCAGTTGTCTCAGACGTGGAGGAAGTAGCGGTAAATCACTGATCCTGGAAAGGAAAGCGGAAGGAACAAAGGCAGTAGCTGGTCCCTGGGGCCTTGGGAGCAGTGAGAGCCATCCAAAATAGGACCATTGCTGGGTTGTGGAGATGAGAGTGACCAACCCAGCAATCCTCTGCATGAGACTGGAGCCATCTGTGAATAGGAGCATGGAAATCTGACCTTGAAAAACAGAAAAGGTGTCCTTGGGTATTTGCCAAAGCTTGGATGTGGTCTGAGCCACCTGGGCTAGTGGAATGTGTCCCTGCCCATGGCAGAGGGGCTGGATCTAGAGTGTCTTTAAGGTCCCTTCCAACTCAAGCCCTTCTCGGAGTCTGTGAATTATAAACCCATAATGACAAAGAGAACACAACAAATCTGGGTTCCCTGCTACGTTATTGGAGGTTGCTGTAGTCACTCGTGTCACCTGGAGACTGCTTTGTATTTGGAGAGATTTTCATGGTCCTACAGTATCTATGTGTGACTTTCCCCGGTTCAGAATGACACCAGATGCCAGAACAGGCTATGTGCAAGCACAGAATTGGTTAAGCTGCCTGTGAACCTGATGGGAGAAGCGTGTTTGTGTTATTGCAGTGTTTACCCTGTACAGGTGATATTTGGTTTTCATTCTGAACATGCAATGTTCATGCACAATGCTTATATATGCATAAATACTGGCTTTAAATCCCAATTCCCTCTTCACACAAGGATGTGCAATCCATCAGAAATATTTAACAAGGAGCCATATTAGCTTTGGGCTTGATGGTATGGCTTGTTCAAAGTGTGTGATGAGCCCTAACAAATACCACTCTTGTTAATTTGGGTTTATCCTTGATCAACCCTCTTGCACAGAAATCACTTACTTACAGCAGAGACTAAATGAAATTCCTTAATACAGATGAGAATTGTGCAATCCAGGCAGATTAAAGGGGGAGTGTTCTGTCACTGTGAAAAGGCAATCTAGATAACCTGTTTGCTGTACGTCCTGGAGAAGGCTTTGCACTTAAGAATGAAAAGGAAAAACCCATTTCTCTTTAAGATGTATCTTGAAAGAGCTTTTTGTATGACCAGAAGCAGCTACACTGATATTGACCTGCGCAATTCTAAAGGCACAACAACTGCTTACATAACTTAACCTGGCCATGATTTTTAGCTGCAATTGCAAAATCTCAGAAAATATGTTTCTATAGTGTAAACAATGAAGGAGAGCAGAAATACCAACATTTCTCATTAGCCTTTTGGGTTGGAAAGACCACTGAATGTATGCTCCCTTAGCTGTCAGCCTAAACTCTGCTGTGCAAACCTTAGGTCTATGTTGGACCTTATGTACTTCTTTAGCATCAGCTTAGGTGCAAACCTGGTATAAAACCCTCCAAGCATCACGCTGATTTAGAGTGAAAGAACTTCACTCTTCCAGCGCCGAATTTACTTTACTTGACTTGCTCCTTCAAGTCATTTCCACGCCTCGCTCTCTGGATGTGGTAGGATTTTACACCTGTCCTGCTAGACAAAAGAGAAGCAAATTTGTTTCTATCATACAACCATCTCTTTGCAGCTTATCAAAAGCAAAAACACAGGCACACTCAGAGCCCCTGTCAGCTCTGCTCCTCACTGCTCTGCCTGAAGAGGCCAAAGAACAACCTGGCAACCAAGGCACCAAAGTCCCTGACTTCAAGCAGCACCTCCCCGTCCCCAGTGTGTCTCTGAAATACTCCCAGCTCGGCCCACCCAAGAAGCTCATGTGGACAAACCACCCCAAAGCACTTGTGTGCTCACATCAGCAGCTTTTGTGCCAGCAGCTACTTGGCCAGCCTGTGCAGTGGGACACGGCTCTCCAGGCCACCGTGTCCCCCACGTGTCTGGCAAGGCTGAGAGCGGTGTCTTTGGAGCGCTCCCTCCTCTGGCGACAGGGGAGCCTTCATGATTCACGTTTGCCCCTCTTGGAATCCCAGCAAGCTGGGGCCTGAACATGACAGCTCAAAGGCCGTGTTCCAGCTCTCACTGGCTGGGGGGAATCGCTAGGTCCTGCCAGGACTCCAGCACTCAGCATCCTCGGCCACCACCAGCAAGTGCTGGCCGCTCAGAAACTTGCAGCTCTGATTTCCTCTAAAGACAGCCCCAACCACAACTGCCACTTACCGGCTCACGACGTTCAGGTTCACGTCTGATGCCAGCTGGAGATTTCCAGACATTTGTCACCCATTTGGCTTTTTCTCCAGGAGCAGAGGGAGCCAGAGGAGAGCTTGAGGTTGGTTCTGGGCTCTGTGGACAGGCAGGAGTGTGAGGGACAGGCAGTTACCTGTCATTTCTAACCTTATCTCTATTCAGCTCTACAACCAGCTCTACTAAGGAGAAATCATCACCTTGCATAGCAATGGGATTCCAAGTGCCTCCAACTAAAGTAAAATGGGCTAATTCAACAGTACTGCATATTGCTCTGAATTAGATATTGCACCCTGGCTACTGTCAGCAAGCAACGTTCTCTCTGCAAAGCTGGGCTTTTAGTTCTGCGACAGCTCTGAAATGCAAAAGCAGCTATTACACAGCGATGCCTTTGCTATTGCTGCTGCAGACATGGAAACCTAAAACTGGACAAAATCTGTGCTAGTGCTGGAAAAGGGCAGGAAAGGTACAGCAAAAGCACCTTTGCTTGCTGGAGAAAGAGAAAATAAACAGGCCTTCTCCTCCGTGCAAACCAACAAACCAAGAGACCGAAAGACAAAGGGGTCACCTGCTGCAGTGCCTAAAGCCCTTGGGTGCAGTGAGGGGATGCTTGGCAGGGGATGCAACGGCACTTGTGGCGAGCACTGTCACGTGGGCATTTAGGGAAGTCTGCCTGAAGGTCCCTCAGGAGCCTCCCTTTCTCCAGCCTAAAGCTGCCTCAGCACCTCCTCACGGCACTTGGCCTCCACACCCTTCCCCAGCTCCCTTGCCCTTCTCTGCACACGCTGCAGCCCCTCAAGGTCTTGCTTCTTCACAGTGGCCCAGAACTGGACACAGCACTCCAGCTGCAGCCTCACCGGTGCCCAGCACAGGGGGACGCTCACTGCCCTGCTCCTGCTGCCCCACTCTTGCTGACACAGGCCAGGATGCCCTTGGCCTTCCTGGCCACCTGGCCACACGCTGCCTCATGTTCAGCTACTGTGGACCGGCACCCCTGGCTCCTTTTCTCCCACGCAGCTCCCCAGGCACAAAGTTGCACATTGGCTTCAAATACAGCAGCCAGAACGGCAAGATCTCCTTCCTGTTCTTAACCCTACGAGACATCTCACAAGGACCTGCAGCTTTGCCCCCACTCTAGGCTCCAATGCAGTTTTCAAATGCAGTTTTAAAAACAGACTTCACAACAGAAAGTATCTGCAGAAACATGGCAGCCTCTGGCTTCTGCCACGGAAGAAGGGCTCCCAACTGCGCACTTTGCTTCTTTTGCCACACGGGAGAAGAGTGGCCCCACAAAAGTCCGTGCACAACACAACCATCTCTTTGCAGCTTATCAAAAGCAAAAACACAGGCGCACTCAGAGCCCCTGTCAGCTCTGCTCCTGACTGCTCTGCCTGAAGAGGCCAGAGAACAACCTGGCAACCAAGGCACCAAAGTCCCTGACTTCAAGCAGCACCTCCCCATCCCCAGTGTGTCTCTGAAATACTCCCAGCTCAGCCCACCCAAGAAGCTCATGTGGACAAACCACCCCAAAGCACTTGTGTGCTCACATCAGCAGCTTTTGTGCCAGCAGCTACTTGGCCAGCCTGTGGAGTGGGACACGGCTCTCACGGCCACCGTGTCCCCCACGTGTCTGGCAAGGCTGAGAGCGGTGTCTTTGGAGCGCTCCCTCCTCTGGCAACAGGGGAGCCTTCATGATTCACGTTTGCCCCTCTTGGAATCCCAGCAAGCTGGGGCCTAAACATGACAGCTCAAAGGCCGTGTTCCAGCTCTCACTGGCTGGGGGGAATCGCTAGGTCCCTCCAGGACTCCAGCACTCAGCATCCTCGGCCACCACCAGCAAGTGCTGGCTGCTCAGAAACTTGCAGCTCTGATTTCCTCTAAAGACAGCCCCAACCAGAACTGCCACTTACCGGCTCAGGACGTTCAGATTCATGACTGACCACAGCTGGAGAGTTCTGGACATTTGGCTCCTCTTCAGCCTCTTCTCCAGGAGCAGAGGGAGCCAGAGGAGAGCTTGAGGTTGGTTCTGGGCTCTGTGGACAGGCAGGAGTGTGAGGGACAGGCAGTTACCTGTCATTTCTAACCTTATCTCTATTCAGCTCTACAACCAGCTCTACTAAGGAGAAATCATCACCTTGCATAGCAATGGGATTCCAAGTGCCTCCAACTAAAGTAAAATGGGCTAATTCAACAGTACTGCATATTGCTCTGAATTAGATATTGCACCCTGGCTACTGTCAGCCAGCAACGTTCTCTCTGCAAAGCTGGGCTTTTAGTTCTGCGACAGCTCTGAATTGCAGATTTAGGTATTTCACAGTGATGCTTTTGCTATTGCTGCTGCAGAGATAGAAATGCATTTTCTTTCAGCCCACCCAGCTCAGCCTCCTCACTCTACTGCCACAGGCTAAGCTCTCAGCTTGCTCCACAGTTCTTAAACTTTAGGAACATCAAAGCTTCCTTTCACTCACCTCAGGGTCAGGACTGATGAATACACGGATCAAATGACCTGCAGTAAGAAGGGAAAATGAACCAAATGCTGTGAAAAAACTGCCTGTGCTGGTGAATCCCGCAGAACAAGTCCACCCAAACAGAGAGTGTTTTCTTTTCACAACAGCCCTCCAGCAGACACAGTTCTTCCACACATCCAGCAAGAGAGCAGGACGATATTCTTGGTTGTGCCTAGGCTTTGGCCGGTTTTGCCAGCAAATGAATACAAACTTGGTCAAAAAAATGCAATAGGCAGATGCTGCCGCAGCTGTAATTTCATGAGAAGCTTGGACAGGGAGATAAGGACTCCCAACCAGATAAGGACTTTTACTCTAAATGAGAAAGGAGAAAACCTCAGTTCCTAGAGATGCTCCCAAGAGATAGTCCTAATGATGAAGATGAGGAAGACCCTTTGCTCCCAGGGAAGGAGAAGGGCCTCTGTTTTTTTGTTTCTGAATGGCTCAACCTTAAAACTGTACCCCAAAAAAACTTCAAGAGTGGACCCTCAAAAGCAGTTGCGGGAAAAGCTGCAAGTCGGGGGAAGGGACTCACATTGCGAGCAGAGACACTCCTCTTCCTAAATGGACGGAACAATATTTGGAAGTGGGCGGCTGTCTCGTTGTGATACTGTTTTCATAGCACGAGCAAAAAGAGACTTCTCTTTCTAAATGGACTGAACAAGGTTATTATGGAAGTGGTAAACAGACTGAACATCTTAAGGGTTATCTTTTTACATTGTCAGTGGGAGAAGGGAGGAAGGTGGGGGGAGAGGAGAGTTCTGAAGGTGGTATAATTTTTTTCCCTTCTTTTAGGTCTGTTAATAAACTTCTTCATATTCTTTCAAGTTTGGTGCCTGCTTTGCGTTTCTCCTAATTCTTATCTCACAGAAGATAAATAGTAATGAGTATTTTAGACCAAACCACTACACAGGGGGAATGGATCTTTCACAACAGGCAGAGAAACACTCCCTGCACTTTGGGTTCCAACAACTTTTCAGTGGGTGACCATGTTTTCTTCTAGATCAGGGATCTGGAAATGGTTTCAAGCACAAAAAACACTCCCCAAAGCCCTGCTAAACACACTTCATGCTCCATTCAGAAAATACAACTATTTCTTCAAAAAAAACCCCCTGAAAACTCTAGCAGCCGGTTCCCAGCCAAATGTTTCCAAGCCATTTTTATACTTTGTTGTCTGTGTCCTACTTCTTAGCAAATGTGGGTGCTCCAAGCACAGTGACATGGAGACAAAACATCCATTCACAAGGAACAAGACGGCTTGGTGCTCCAGGCTGAAAGTTGGAACTCAGGGCCCACAAAACCCTGCTTTGAGGTGCACCTGAGAGCAACTAGGGAATGCAGCCAGGGGCTGACTGCTGGGGTCAGAGAAGGCCCAAAGCATTGCACAGAACCAGGAGAGAAGGCACTATGGGCAAAACAGCTGTAGTAATACCTGACAAATCTCCCCACACATTTGCACATTTATTGGACATGCCCCGGGCCCCTCTGTAGGTACATCTCTACCTCTGCCTTTATTCCACTTTGGAAGCAGTCGAACGGGCAGGATTTGCCCACCCGCAGGAGCTGCTCCAAGCTGGGAATGCAACTGGCAGTGCTGATTTCCAGAGGCTTCTGGCTCCCGGCTGAAGCCAAGGCCAGGAGCGGGTTGAAAGGTGCTGGCGCTGCTGCTGCTCTGTGCCAGAGAGCCCCGGCTGGGAGGGCACGGTGCCCACTGCGCCGTGGGCTCTCTCTCTCCTGCCAGAGCTGGGCGCACCTGGGAAGGAGTGATGATGACTTGTGGGAAAACCAAGGGCTTTGTGGGGGCTGCATTTCTCTGCACACACCCAGGCCACCTGGGGCACAGAGCTTTGGCCCCCAGGAAAGGTAAACCAGAGGGAAACGGCTTGAAATATTTCATTTCAACATTTTTTACTGTTCAGTAGAAGTGACCAAAATGAAAGATTACCAAGTAGGGCTCCTTCTCTTCTCCTGCAGGAGGTGCCCCGTGCTGTCTCCCACCTGGGGCCGGTGCTCTTGTGTCGGCGGTCGGCGCTCCGGGGGCAGCGATGCTCCTGCCCCAGCCGGGCAGCACCCACAGCCCCCGGGGCCTCGCAGGGACACGCTGAGCCCAGCCCGGGGCTCCGGCTGGTGCCACGGAGTCGCTTCTGAGGGGGAGCGCTCCGCCACGCCTGTGACTCGCTGCTTCCGCAGCCGTCCTGCATGGGCACGGCCCTCACAGGCAGCGCTTCTGCGCAGCCCTCTGTCATCAAAAATGAGCGGAAAATAAAACGAACTCTGCTAGCTCAGTGTTAGAAAGGAGGCATTCCTTTATTTTGGCACCTACTAGCTTGTATCCATGGAACTAAGACATATTCATGACTTTGCTAAAACTCACAGGCTAAACGTTCCCTCAAATTATTTGATGGATTTAAATCACTTCCCCAAAATTACTGACATTACACCAAGGGTCCCTTGAGAGTCTCTGGTGGTCATTTGGGGAATATCTTATTGCACAAATTCTCCTTCTATGGTCAAGAGCCACTTTCTTCTTGAATGCCTTCCAGCTGCCGTCTTAGCAGGCCCACTCTCTTTATTCTCAAGGCTAAGATATCTACTTGCACACATTAAGCACTGGTGTGGGGGAATACAGGACTAAGCACTGTCTACTAAAGCTCCAGGACTTTTGACAATTTGTTCCAGTTAAACATTTTCCCAACACCTCTTCTTCCTTCTCTGGGAATCAAACACAAGCATTTTGTGATCACTAAGAGGAGTTCAACAAAGAATTTTGTATTTTTGCCTTGTTTGGTAATTTGGTTTTACTTGGTTTTGTAGTTTGCCTAACCACTGTAACTTCCATTTCATAATCTAGCTTTACTTAATTGATTTTGCTTAAACTTTGTAACTTTCAAGCCATAGTTTAATTTTACATTTGTAACTTGATTTTCATTGCTATGGAGACTATTAGCTCATAATAGAATGCTGATAACAAGGGACAGAGAAGTTGAGCAAACGTCACCAGCTGTGGCTTGATTACAATGACCTAAGACCTTCAGAACACTAAATTCCTAGACACATGTCCAGTTAAAAGAAACCTAAATTCCACTTGGCTGCAGTTAATTGCCTAAGGCGCCCCTTCATAGATAAGAGGTGGACAAGTCCACGAAAACGAACAGCGCATGTGCAAGCATAGAAGTTCAAGCAGAGGACAGGATGAGGAAGGTGCTGGAATCAAATCAAACACCCCAACACTCAAAACAAAAGGGGACGCAGTTCCAAACAACGCACAGTAGCTGACAGTCTTGTTCCACGGAAACATAAAGGACCAGCAATCCAAGTCATTTCCAATAACGTACCTCTGAGGTAGGTACCCAAGGGGACAGACTTTGGGTGCGGCTTGGGGAATGCTTCAAATATTACAATGTATATAAACCAAAGGGAACCTGCCTAGGTGAGCCTGCTTATGGAAGGGATACCCCCAGCATACTTCCCATAGCAAATAAAGGAGTGCTTAAGAGTTTGTGCTCTTAAGTGATATTCTTTGAATCATCACTGAGCCCAAGGCGGCCTCCAACCCTCCCGTCACCCACCAGCCTTCTCTCTTCACAAACAGCAGGTCCAGCAGTGCCTTCCCTCACGGGCTCAGTCACCAGCTGCGTCAGAAGTTCTCCGTCACACACTCCAGCAACATCCTGCAGTGTTTGCTCTCTGCTGCACTCTACTGCCAGCAGACATCCCCACCCTGTTCCATTCCCCCTGCAGAGCCTCGTACCTACTATCCACGGGCACCTGGGAAGAAGGGGCAATCACAGAGGAGACGTATCTGCTGTGCTGGGGAGGAACCAAAACCCTCTCGAGTCACAGCTGCCGGCCTCTATCTGCACAGCATGCTCTGGCTGCCCCACTCCTCATGGGCTTTTGGCTGGAAATGCAATTGCACTTTCTGCCTCATGTAGAAGTACCACGGCCATGCAAAAAACAGCCAGTGGGCCATATTGCAAAGGCACTGCAGTGTGGAGTTGAAGAAGGAAGGAGACCCTTGCCCAATTCCTAACCATACCAAAACCAACCATAAATGGGATTTCCATCTTGAAAAAAAAAGGGACAATCCAGAAAGTGAATGTAGAGCTTATTCACAGGGTGACAAGGAAGGGAATCTTCCAGTGGAGTTGAGGTTTGATAGAGTTTTTATTCTGAGTCCCACTCAGAGCTGGCCCTGGAGAGAGCCATCCTGAAATGGTCATCACCGCCTCCTGAACTCCCTCCATGGCTTCACTGCAATGATCAGAGACACGTGTCTGGAGAGAGGCTCAGCTGGCTTCAAACATGGATGCTGCCCAAAGGGAAAACAAGAACAACAAAGGAACCATTACTTTGCAAACTCAGTGCCCCACAGGATCAAGAGAGATTCCCTGGTGCCCAGAAATACACAGAAATAGGACTGAGAGGACCATCTTCACCTCTGCCTTCATGACCTTGCTATCACTGGCCCATAATCCCACTAATCCATTCATCAAGGCGTCTTGAGAAGCAGCAGCAGCAGCAGCAGCAGCAGTTGGCGCAGCACAAAAAACAGCAGGCAGCAGTTCCCATGCCCTGGGGGACTGTGCGTGGGAGTGGGGCCAGCATTGTCAGGACCAGGGTGGGTGGAGAGCATGGGCAGCAGCCATCCCAAAGGCCCTCTCATCCCAAGGACCCCCGCTCTCATCCCAAGGGACACCGCCTGTGGGGCTGAGACGAGGGGTCGGGAGGTGGCACTGAGCACTGAGATGATTTTTGCAGCGCAGCAAGGCAGCCCAGGTGCCTACCTGAGCATTGAGGAGGCAGCAGCCAGCCCTGCCAGCAGCACCAGTGGCCACAGAGCTGCTGCCTTTCAGACTCACAGCAAAGCCCACCCAGCAGGACAATTTCCATGCCAGAGCTGCAGACCCATTTTCCTGTTACCTTGCTGGATCCCAGGGCAAAGTTTTGGACACTGTGACAGAGAATCTGCTTGTCCACGAGACTGACTGTCCTAACTGACTCCACTCAGCGGGAGCTCAGCACAACCAGAGCTTGGGCAATCCCTGTGGGCCCAGCTGAAGACGGCATTGCAGCCGAGCGGACAAGATCACTGCCTGAAAAAAGGACAATTCTACTGAAGTACTGAGGCCTGAACAACAAGCCCTAAGCCAAAGCTGACCTCCAGATGAACCTTCCAACCAAACATTGTATTTCTATTTGCTCATTAACAAAATATGCACGATCATTACCGGTATGATATATGTATCTGCTCATTAGTGAAGCATGTTTTTACCTTTCCATACTTAGAAGCCAGACTAGGCCACAGAATCAGGTATTTCTCGGGCCTTGTTTGAAGGTATATGGTCAAAGCAAACTCGCTTGGTTTCTCCCTGAGCCCTGGCCAAGAGGAGGATGGAAACAGATGTTCCCACACTAGAAGTTATGGTAGCCTGTTTATTCAACAGTATAAAATCTGGGCCCTCTCCCAGCCAAGCTGGTGGCCTCACCTGCGGGTGGGCGCACCGCATAGGAATTCTCAGTTACTGGGAGTGCCTCTCCAATCCTTTGCTGTGACAGGGGTTCCCTGGCTGATGTGTGTGTCTGGGTGACGGTCAAGTATGAGGGTAACTGGTGATGTGTCTTTCTTAATCCCTGCGGGCAATCTCTTGTAGTAATGATTAGGTGCATTGCTTAGCTTATCCTTTTGCACTTCTTTGCTGCTTTGGACTACAGTAAATGACACTTATTCCTTAAGTTGGTGTTGGTGTCTTTGGTGCTGACCCTGCCTGCTGGCAAAACAGCAACCCATTCGCTTCAGAGTTGGACTCGGTGGATCCCTTCCAACACAGAACATTCTGCAAGTCTGTGATCACTTCTACAAGGTTCACTCAGATGGAGTTTCAGCTAAAACACTTGAAATTAGTTGCTGAACTTGGAGTTGGTAGATGGTTCCTGTTGGTAAGCAGGGGAGTGAGACAACAGCTTCATGTGTGGTTTTGGGGTGTCTCCCCAGTTTTGGGGGGTCCTCCATCCATTTTGGGATATCACACCTCCATTCTGGAGGTCTCCACTCAGCGATTTTGGATTCCAGTCCTTCCATTCTGGGGTCCCCCTTTCACTTTGTGCACCCCATCCCCATCTTCCACACATTCCCAGTATCCCCAGTGTCCCCTGAAGGGCCAGCAAGGCACTGGGGCATGCTGGGACGCACAGCAATGTCGGTCACCTGTCCTGGTGACACATGTGGCTCCTCGGCCCTTTTTGGGGTGCCATGGCCACGGTCAGGAAATGCCTTTGCTGCCACACATCCCTGTGCAGGCTCTTGCCCTGCCCATTATGGCCTCATGTCCCCCCTGTCCCTCACTGTCCCCTGACAGCTCCTGTGTCCCTGCACCCCCCTCAAGAGCAGGACTTTGATGCCAACACCCCAAATCCATGCGGTGGCTCTGTCCCCATGGTATCCCCACATGTACTTTTAGGGATGAGAATACTCCTTAGCTTATCTAATAATCACAGTATGTTTTTAAAGTTCTACTTAGGACCTTCATGCTCTTTTTGTTTTCATCAATACATGTAGGCAGGAACCAGCTCCTAACAAACATGACATGGCAGAGGAGGATATCCTGTGGACAGCTTTGAAAGCTGACTGATGGCTGTGGCTGTGGGAGAGAGAAGGCTGGAGGAGCAAAGCAGCAGCAGGGACTGCAGGCTGAAGCTGCTCCTCTGAACATTCTTACTCCCATTTCCGAGAGTAAAGTGAGTAAGACAGCGACTTGTGCATTGACAAGGCAGAAACAGGGTAACCCAGGACAGCAGAAACATTTCCAAATGGCAGCCGGGGAAAGGAAAAGGCAGGAAACAGCGTCCCTGGCGCAGCCCCCAGCGCTGCCACCCTGCACAAGATGGCGGCCGGGGCTGTGGCTGTGCCTCTCAAGGCGCTCTGTGGCCCCTGCCGGCCTAGCCCTGGCCCCGGAGCAGTGCTGGACCAGCAGAGCACCCTCTTTCAGCCACCTGTTTAAATGGACATTAACAGACACCTGGGGAACTGACAAGGCGTGGCACCACCTCGGCTGGCAGTATTTTGTTATCAAGGCAATTCAAATAGGTGAAAATCAGAAGAAACTCCAGGGTCTGAATGTTTTAAAATAAAAAACTTCCCCCCCCCGCCGCCCCCCAAGATAGGGCCAAAAGCATTTCCTGTGAAGATGGACTTCGTTTAGCATAAAGAGGCATCAGAACTGGTTTCTTCCAGGCAGGAAGATCTGCTTTTTAAAGTAGGGATATCTACTTGAAGCACATCATGCAGTGGGTGCTCACCTGCAATGTGTATCCCTCAGGGTACCTATTTATTTAGAACACTATGAAGACCATGTAGAAATGAAAAAAAAACAAAAAACCAAACCTAATTGCAGCAGGACCTCCATTGTGGTTTAGTTTGTTCCTTATGAGATTCTTCAAGTTGAGCACAGAACTTCTGTTTGGCAGACACACAGGCAGGGGCTTCTTGGGTTGCTGTGCTGGTACCCATTATTTTCATTAGGGGACTGCAGGAAAAAACGAGAAGCCCATCAGCTACTGAAGATAAACAGTCACTGACAAGAACCAGTGCATGAAGAAATGTGAGGGGGGGAAAAGGCAGGAAACGTGAGGTGACAAGTGTGAGAAATTTGAGTGAAAAAGGGATAGAGAAGTGTGAGGGAAGAAAAGGGTAGGAAGCTTGAGTGGAAAAGGGTGAGAAACCTGAGGGGAAAATGGTGAGAAATGTGAGTGAAAATAGGAGAGGAAGTTGAGGGGAGAAAAGGGCAGGAAATACGATGGGAAAATTCTAAGAAACATGAGCGGTGAAGGGTGACAAACATAAGGGGGAAAAAGGGAGGGAAATGTGAGGGGAAGAGGGTGAGAAACTACCAGCAAAAGGAGAGAAACTGGCAGGAAATGTGAGGGGAACATTGTGAGAAACATGAGTGGGGGGAAAAGGCAGAAAACATGAGTGAAAAAAGGGCACAGAATGTGCAAAGAAAAATGTAAGAAGATGAGGGGAAAAGAATGAGAAACATCAGGGGAGAAGTGTGAGAAATGTGGGAGGAAAAGGGTGAGAAACATGAGGGGAAAAGTGAGAACTGTGAGGAAAAAACTTTGAGAAACATGAATAAAAACCAGCAGGACACATGACAGGAAAATTGTGAGAATCATGATTGGCAAGGGGTGGAAGTGTGAGGGGGGAAAGGACAGGAAACGTGAGGAGGGAAGGGGGTAGGAGGGAAGGCACTACTGGCATAACAGCTGTAATAATTCCTAACAAATCTCCCCACACATTTGCACTTTTATTGGACACGCCCTGGTCCCCTCTGTAGGTACATCTCTGCCTCTGCCTTTATTCCTCTTTGGAAGCAGTCGAACGGGCAGGATTTGCCCACCTGCAGGAGCTGCTCCAAGCTGGGAATGCAACTGGCAGTGCTGATTTCCAGAGGCTTCTGGCTCCCGGCTGAAGCCAAGGCCAGGAGCGGGTTGAAAGGTGCTGGCGCTGCTGCTGCTCTGTGCCAGAGAGCCCCGGCTGGGAGGGCACGGTGCCCACTGCGCCGTGGGCTCTCTCTCTCCTGCCAGAGCTGGGCGCACCTGGGAAGGAGTGATGATGACTTGTGGGAAAACCAAGGGCTTTGTGGGGGCTGCATTTCTCTGCACACACCCAGGCCACCTGGGGCACAGAGCTTTGGCCCCCAGAACAGGTCAGCTAGAAGAAAACTGTAGGAACCCAGGTTGCTGAGAGGATTTCTCTGCCTGTTTTGAAGGGTTCTTACACCCCTGAACAACACTGTTTTAGCTTCAAACCTTGGAAAAAATTACCAACAGTCAGACAACAACTAGAAAATACAGTGGTGTGAATTAGCTGATAGACTTCTATGTAAGATTGTCACAGGGTGAAAAATTTAAGAGGTTTTGGGCTTCTCTTTGTAGTACATAGAGAAGAGTAAAAAATATCAAAATGGAGGATTGTTGTTGTTCTCTAACCCTTCTTCTCCTTCTTCTACTACTCCATGTTCTGCAGTAAAAGTAGTTTGGATTGATTGGATAGAAAATTCCGCAGTTCCTAGTTGTGTTTCTGAATCATTGGTAGGAAAGTGAAAATCATGTACCTTTTTAGTAACTATTGGTTAAAATATCTTTAAAAAGCTGTGTAAATCTTGATGATTGGACTCACTCCTACTTTTCTTCTTTCTGTGCTGTACCTGGGTCACCCTAGTGGCTCTGTTCCTCTGATAAGACTTAATAAACAACTATCTGGAAGCACTGAAACTAAAGGAGACATCTCGGTTTATCTCTCAAACTCCTTGCAAGGACTTTCGGTAAATTCTCTCCCATCCGGAGGGACTAGATTTACAGCACGGTAAAGTGTCAGAAAACAACTTAATGGAAATGGTTTCATTTTGATTTTTCTTTACTGTTCAGTAAAAATGGCCAAAATGAGAGGTTACCAAGCAGGGCTCCATCCCCGCTGCCAGCTCAGCGTTCGAAAGGAAGCATTACTTGATTTTGGCACTGGGTGCATGGGGAATCACTTCTCTAACACATGCACACCCAGCAATTTCACCTGCTAGTTTGTATCCATGGAACTAAGACATTGTGATTTCGCTTTGATTCAGCTAATTCTGTTTTGTCTCAACCCTGGCTGTCAGAGGCATGCTGAGGGAGGAAGTGCACGTGTGCCGCTTGCAGGAGGCAGCCAGGAGATGGGGGAAGCCTTGTCTCTGGGGAGACTCTGCCTGTCAACACCTCACATGGGACAGGCAGTCAGTAGGTGACACTGTACACGCCAGAGAGGCTTCTCAAGTCAGATGGTGAAAGGTCTCCACCAATGGATGGCAGAGAAAACTTGGAGTGGACAATGCTCCCCTGTCAGTGAGCAGACTTTGGCAGGGGACAGGGGATATAAACTCTAACTTTATATAACTCTAACTTCTATAAGCTCTATCATGAGCTTTAGGGCTCGCTGCTGCTCGCTGCTATTTGTTCACTGGCTCACTCGCTCCCTCCCTGGACCTGCCCCAGCCTGCCTTTTGGCTCTGCTGCCCTGTTACAAAGAACCCAGATCCAATATGGAAATGAGTTATTAAAATTTATTGAGAACTCAATAAAAATGGCAGAGCAAAAGGGGACAGCACTGGGAGCGTGGCTGGGTGCCAGAGGCTCACCCACAACATGGTAGTCCTGCCTTTTATACCCTTGTGATTGCATCAGGCTGATGCATATTTATTCACAGCTTTGCATAGTCTCGCCCCCTGGTCAGTCATTTGGGAGCCTGCGCTTTTCTGTTGCTGTGGCCTTCAGGGTCCTCACTGGTTGGAGTCCTAGTCCTTTTATGGTGGTGCCTTCGAAGTCTGGCTGGGAACAGCACAGCCCTTTGCAAACCCCAGAACTGCTATTACAACATACAGATATACAGCCCTGCAAAACCAACCTCCACAACAAGACCACCCCAGCAACACTAAACATTTCAACATATCCTATCACCTTGATATTTTCCCTGGGAAAATATCATAATATTCAGCATCACAACTCATAATATAACTCATAAGATGACCCATAATTCATACAACATACGGCGAAAGCCAACTCTCAATAAGTCATTTATAGCAATCCCCCCTCTTATTCTTTGAAACCATTATTTGGCTTGAGCTTTATGTTAGATTCTTTATCTGTGTCATTAGTTCATACCTTTGGTCTTAATCATTTTTTTTCACCAAGCTTGCCTAAATAAGTTATCGCAGCAGTCACTGTTTAAGATGAATAACAAGCACCTTTTCATGTGAGTATGGGTTACCAGATAAGAATCCCAGGTACTTCCATAAAATAGATTTTGATAACCCTTCCAGCAGGGAGGGTTCCTTCTGCTTGCATCTCCAAATAAGAAGTGGAATAAGCACCAGAGGTCCAGTAGGACTCCTAATCCCACAGCCACAGCCTATGGGGTTGCCGCCCATAGCTGGCTCCTTACGTGGAGAGTACAGATATCCAGCTGGTCTTGCCCTCTGGCCTTGTAGGCTCACATCCACATCATACGGAGTTCCTGCTGGCATTTGGAAATACGGGGTTTGATTCTCTTTGATGGTCTCTTCCTATTCGATTTTGGTTAATTCTTGATTCTCTGGCAGCAATAGTTTGAATCCACAACATAAAACTACAATCACAGTTCTGGGGTTCAGATACTTCAAACAGGGTACGTAGCTAGCAAGAACCCCATAGATTTTAAAAGGACCAGGTGGGCCTTTCCTCTTTTTGTATCTTACACACATACAAAGACAGTGATTGCTATACCCCAAACCTTCCCCCGCCGTTTGTGGACGGATTAAACCATCCCTGGGACGATGTCAGAGTTTATCCAGTTTTTGTCCCTCAGGTATCCCAAACCACCGGTCTACTGGCCACCCGCTTTAGGGGCATCCTCAACTGTCCTGCTGCTGATGTTACAGTCCACTGGCAGGGTTCGTTGACAGGTCCTTTAACTCTGTTGACATGGGTCCAGCCTCACTCAGCAGTTCTGACGGCTGTCTCGGTTGTTACCAGCACCTAAAAGGGGCCTTCCCATTGTGGTATTAATGGTGGTTCATTCCAAGATTTAATTAACACCCAGTCCCCAGGCTCGAGGTGATGTATTTTAAATCTAGAAGGGCAGTTTGGGGAATCATCCCTCGTTTTCTTCATTGTTCCAAATTTCAGGCTATGGTTTTAATATATTTTGTGATGTTTGCCTCCCCTTCCTCACCAGTTGCGGCTCTGTGAGCTGTGGCTAAAAAAGGTAACCCAAAGATCATTTTGTAGGGAGATACCCCTGGGTCAGATCGTGGTTGCGTTCTAACCCTTAGTAACGCAAGGGGTAAGCATTTTATCCAAGACATCTGAGTCTCAATCATCAATTTGGTCAATGCCCTTTTAAGAGTTTGATTCATCCTCTTGACCTGTCCGGAACTTTGCGGGTGCCACGGTGTATGTAGCTCCCATTTTATCCCCAGTGCTTGGACTAATTGTTGTAACACTTTAGAGACAAAGCGTGTTCCACCGTTTGAATCAATTCGGTTAACCATCCCATATCGGGGAATAATTTGTTCCAACAACATTTTAGAGACGGTGTTGGCTGTTGCTCTCACAGCAGGTATAGCCTCTACCCAATCGGTTAAATGGTCCACCACTACCAGTAAATACCTCCAGCGCTGGATTTGGGGAAGTTCAGTAAAATCCACTTGTATATTTTGAAAGGGTCTTAGGGCCAGGTCCTAGGCACCTAAAGTTGTTCTTCTCATTACCTTTTTGTTCATCTTCTGACAAATCACACATCTTTTGGTTACTTCTTTTGCAATTCCAAAAACACCTATACACCCATAACTTTTCAAAACTTCATCACAAAGGGCCTGTCTGCCCCAATGGGTCTTTTGATGTGTTCTTTCTAATATTTCTTTGGTGAGGGGTCTGTTTAACAGCTGCCTTTCATCTGGGAGTTTCCAATTACCTGCATCATCTATTTCTGCTCCTATTTCCTTCAACCTCTCCTCTTCTTGCTTACTAAACCTTGGAGCTTCTGACTCTTTATCTTTGGAAGTTAGGACTATCATTACTTTCTCCTTCCCATTCTCTGCAGCATCCTTTTCTTCTCTGTCAGCAAGAGTATTTCCTCTAATCTCTGGAGCCATTCCCCTTTGGTGACCTTTAATATGAACAACAGCTATATCCTCTGCTGATCTCAGGGCTTCTAAGACCTCCAAAATCAGTCCTTCATGAATCAGTCCCTTCCCTTCTGAGTTTAGTAACCCTCTCTCTTCCCATGTCTTTCCAAAGGGATGCACCATGCTGGAGGCATATTTTGAGTCAGTGTAGATTGTTCCTCTTCCACGGCCTATTAACTTTAAAGCCCGGACTAAAGCACATAATTCACAAGCCTGGGCTGACCAATTTGGGGGCAATTCTCCTTTTTCAGCTACTGTCATCTTTTGTCCATTTATGATGGCATCCCCTGATTTCTGTCGCCCTTGTGTTGAGCTTTTGACGGGGTACCCTTCCTTCTCGGACCAGGGTAAGAGAGCAGAGGAGGCTGCTGTTCTGCTAAGTTCTTTATTTCATTGTCTCATAGCTTTCTTGAAGGCAGAGTTCAAAGGGGCTTCATGATAAAGCCAAGCAGCAACAGCAAACAGCAGGCAGAAAACAACTTCTTCTTCTTCTATATGCTCTATGTGCTCTATGTGCTCTATATTTTTTCTTACAGAATTGTGGATTATATTTGTTAACTGACCAATATGATTAACACACAATTCTAGTTTTCCTTTTCTTAACCTATCCTGGTCTAATTCTAACAATCGTAAGTCTTCCACAGGTGTTACATAGGTATTACACAGATTTGTGTCTATAGTTTCTATCAGTTCTTATTGTTTATGTGAACACTCTATCTAAAAATGTGAACAGTATGATTCTACCTATATTTTGTCTAAAGTGAAGACTTCTGTGAATAGGTAACACTGCTGCAGCAAGAACTGTGTTTAAGGTCTGTGCTACAGCTTTTTAATGTTTAAGGCACTTAGCATATATTTCTACTAAAAGTTAAAAAGATCTATATTTCTATTTCACTTTGGTGTGGCTTCATGTATCTCAGCTTGTCCAAAGGTTTTAATTCAACCCCTGTGCTTTGGCTTCCCTCTGGGCCTGAGTCCAGAGGAGCTTTCACTCCAACACCCTTATATGCATCTTGAGAAGCCATCTATATACAGAATCTTCCCTCCTTGGAGTGGTTAGTCAGTTAAGTCCTCCCTCACTTTGGTTTGATAATCAATTATGTCTAGGCAGACATAAGCTCCAACCAGCTCCCCATATAAGAATTGAGCTGGGTTCAAATATTTGTTTGTGATCCATTCCAGATCGTTCCAGCCTGTTAGGATGGCCTCGTACTTGAGTATCCAAGAGGCTGTGAGCCATTTTTCAGCCTTTTGATTTAAAATGCTCCTCACGGAATGAGGAATGTGTACGTTTAACTTTCCCCCAAAGGTTAATTTCCTGCTCTCCTCCACTAACAGTGAAGTGGTGGCTACAGCTTGAATGCATGTGGGCCACGCCCTACGAACGAGATCTAACAGCTTGGATAGGTACGCAACGGGTTTTTTAGATCCTCCCCAGTCTTGAGTTAGGACCCCATGGGCCACCCCGTTGTCTATGTTCACAAATAGAGAAAAGGCTTTTTTTAGAGCAGGGAGACTGAGGGCCGGGGCAGTTATCAATTTTTGTTTTAATTTCTCAAACCTGCCTTCATCCTCCTTAGTCCAGATTACTTCCTCTTCAGTTAATTTCTCATAGAACCATTTAACAGCCTGGGTGTATCCTTCAATCCATAGCCAGCAATATCCTAACAGTCCAAAAATCTGCCTTAGTTCTTTCTTTGGTTTTGGTTTAATAACTACCCCTGTAATTCTTTCTGGATGTAACCGTCAGCTGCTTCTGCTAATTATGTGACCTAAATATTGGAGTTCCTCTTCTACAAATTGGAGTTTTTTCTTTGACACTCTCAATCCCTGAGCTCCTAGAAAATTTAGGAGGTCTATTGTGGCCTTCTTAACTTCTCTTTCTTCTGTCCCAGAGAGTAGCAAATCATCTACATATTGTATGAGTTTAATGTTGGGATTTAGGACAAAGGATCGTAGGGTGTCCTCCAAGGCCTGCCCAAACAAATTTAGGGATTCTTTACACCCTTGGGGTAGTCTTGTCCACCTAAGCTGTTGTTTTCTTCCTCTATTATTTCTTCCTCCCACTCGAAAGCAAAGATGTCTCGACTTTCCTCAACTAAGGCACAAGCCCAAAAGGTGTCTTTGAGATCTCTTACACTGAACCATTGATGCGAGGGTGGTATCTTACCTAAAAGGGTGTATGGATTAGGGACTACAGGATAGCGGTCAAGAGTTCTCTTATTTACTTCCCTTAAATCTTGTACCAATCTATAGGTACCATCTGATTTCTTAACAGGTAGAATGGGAGTGTTATTATGTGGGGACATACATGGCTCGAGGGTTCTGGTTTTGACCAGAGAATTAATAATGGGTTGTAATCCCTTACACCCTTCCGAGGAAATAGGGTACTATTCCGAGGAATAGGAACTTGGATTGGGCGGCTTTTATCAGTTTTTTTAATCATAATGGACATCATGTCAAATTCACTCTGATTCTCTGGTCCTGCCCATGCAATTGGATTTGTCTGTTTTTCACCATCCTCTTTTAGTTTGATCAATTTAACTACTATTTCCCCTTCTTTTGGCAGTACCCCAGTTCCTAATTGTATTTGCAAATCCCTCCCAAGAAGATTACATCCTGCCCCTGGTACTAGTAATATGTCCCCCTTTCCTGTTTTGTGATTTCCCTTAAAGATTACTTGTTTAACAATAGACGCTTGAAAGCCTTCCCCTTTCACCCCCACTACTTGTAAAGATTCCTGGCTCTTCTCACATCCTTTTGGGATCTTACATGTTCTCTCAGTTCCTGTGTCCACCAAAAACTCAAATTCTTCTCCCTGAGGACCTAATTTTAAGCTTCTCAGGGGCTCACGATGCTATTTTGTTCCCAAGAGATAGAGTCCCTGACGCTCCTGATCTTTTTGTTTTCCCTTTTTGTACTTCTTCAAAAACCTCCAGATCTTTATTCCTTTGAGAACAATTCCTCCTTAGATGTCCCTTCCCTTTACAATAAAAACATATGGGACCTTGGTTTTAGTGGTTGTTCTCACTTCATCCAGCTTGTTACCATTCCCGAGTGTCACGATCCGCTAATGCAAGCGGGGCTCGTGATGGTTCATTTATCGATCTCAGAGTGTAAAAGGACACAAGGGATTTCAGTTTTAATCAAAACAGTGCACCTTTATTAAGTGCCCACAACACAGTAATGCAATAGAGGAGAGAGATAAAGAAAAACAAGAGAGAGAGAGAGATATAAAGGAAAACAAAGTAGAGAGGAAGAAAAAGGGGGGGCAATAGCTACCAACGGATGAGACGAAGGCCTCGTGGTCTTCCGCCAATAGATTCGTCTTCTTTCTGTGGGGAGATCTCGGGCTCAGTTATTTCAGAAAGTCCCTTTATAGTCCTTTTCAGAAGCGAGGGGCAACTGGCCAAGAGGTGGGGAAATCTACAGCCGTTGTTATGGGGCCCGTTGCTTTGGGAAACAGGTACAGGACAGGCGTACAGGACAGGTGTACAGGACAGGTCATTCCTTTTCTCTTCAGCGCGGTCCTTCCCGCCTGGGCAGCAAGAACGGCGCAGTCCATTGTGACCTGCACTAATTTTCCTCAGGAATGCGTACCAGTTCCCAGCGGGCACACCCGCAGGCAACACTTGGCAGACACCCCACCTCAGCCAGGCCAGGACTCCTGTGTTCAGTCTCTGTCCTTGGCGATGATCGTGAGGCAGATGAGGGATCTTCAGACCATCTCTTCCAGCGAGCATCTGTTGTTGCCACCCCCTATCCTGTCAAAGAGTTCCACTTCTCGTAGGTCAATTCCCTTCTCTCTCAGTTGCCACCATAACTTTAGCTTTTGCCTTGATTTTTTCCTCCTCCCTTCCAACATAGACTTTCTGGGCCTTCCTCAATAGTTCATTTAATTCTTGTTCCTGCCAATCCTCAAGCTTATGCATCCTTCTCCGGATATCTGGCCAGGCATGCATGACAAAGTTGATTTTTAATAATACCTGGCTAGCCTCTGTCTCTGCATCTATGCCAGAATATTGCCTCATGTTTCTCCTGAGTCTTTCTAACCATTCTGTGGGGGTTTCCTCTTTCCCTTGCTGTTCATCAGCAGCTTTATTAACGTTCTGGTTTCATGGAGCAGCCTCCTTTATTCCTCTAATTATCAAAGCCCTATAGTCCTCCATGTTTGGCCTTCCCTCTTTGGTGTTGTGATCCCAGGGGGAATGGGCATTTTCTCCTCCCCATTTTGTTGTCCGTTCCAGTGTTCCTTATCCCAAATTCTCATACCTGTCATCCTTATAACTTGCTTTTCCTCTTGAGTGAACAACATGCCTAGGATGGACTGCATCTTGTCCCAAGAATAAGTGGTTGGTCCTTAAAAGTGATCCACCTGTTCAGACAAAGCAAGAGGCTCATCCAGTAATCCTTTCAACTCCTTTTTGAAGGCTCTCACTTCAGAGGAGTTGCGACAGATGTTTACAAACCCTAGCCCTCCTTGCATTCCTTCCATCAGTACTTCTCTGAGGGGACACACTTGGAGCCTGTGACTCCCATCTCTAGAATTCTCCTTGCCCCTGGATATTGCTTTACTCCTAGTATTCTGGCTAGGTCCATCTGAGGGTATCCTCCTCTCCGGAGGCACTGGTGTTTCTAGAGGTACCAGTGCACCCGGGTCAATCGGGGGTGCTGGAGTTTCTAGAGGTACCAGGGCACCTGGGGTAATCAGGGGCACAGGAGCTTTCAAAGGTATGGGTACATCTGGGGTAATTGGGGTTCCTGGGGTTCCCAGAGGTACCGGTGTGTAGAATTTCTCACGTTTCACTCGTCGGAGGAAATAACTTTCAGGGATGGGACCATGTGACTAATTGGATCTATTGTTTAAAATAACAAAATGCATCAGTCGAGGCGTGAGATTTTACAATACCTCCGAATAATGGCGAATAGTCACAAGATTTAGAGTTACATTGTAATTTCTAACATTCTAATCCAATAGGCACTTAAAACGACACTTTGCTTTGGATTTATGACCTATCACCTGTGGCACTTCTCCCTGCAATGCAGCTCTGTCTTGACCAATAACTTCTCATGTCACATACACACAGATGTCTCTATTATACCATCTACATTCTAAACTCAAACTATATGAAATCACACTATTATAGTTAAAACCCTCCACCAGAACACCCAGTGTACATTTTTACTTATAACTATAGGAACACAGGCTTGTAATGCTTTTGCCTAAGATCTGTAAATCTCTGTCAATTAAGCCAGACCTAGTCTCTTCCAGGGTTGCAAATCAAAGCCTCCTCTAACTGCAGGAGTTTCTACTCCTCTGTCTCCCACACCAGTGCACCTGGGGTAATTGCTGTTTCCAGGGCTTCTAGGGGTATATCCATAGGTACCTTTTTACTTTCCTTCTTAGGCTTTTTTCTGCTCTTCCTCTGTCCCACGTTACAATCTTGGAGTTATCCTCCATTCCCTCTTCCTTCTCTGCCCCCGTACTCAACAACCAAATCCTTCCCCCTTTGCTATACACTTCTGGTTTCCACCTCCTCGTTTTCAGGCTCCTTCTCCACTACAATTGCCTTCCCTCCCAACAGCTAAGCCCCCCTTCAGGGCCTTCTTGGGGCTTTCTGCTACCTTTCATTTGCTTCCCACCATCTAGAAGTTTTCCGCTACCCTCTCTTCGCATCCTCACCGCCACCCTGTCCGTCCCTCTGCGTCTCGCCTTGCCTCTTTCATGGTTGCATCTTGCCCCAGCAGAATCCTGCTACCGTCTCTTTCTGCGTCACCAGCTATCCTATTTCTCACGTCTCCTGCCGCTTTTCTTTCACCTCACGTCTCTGCCACTTAGCAGTTCCTCTGCTACCCCTCTCACTTTGCGTCTCTGCCACTTGCCAGTCTCTTCACGTCCCACTCCAGCAGCTCCCTGCTACCTTTCTCTCTCTGCCTCACCACGCTGTTATCCAGTCTGTCACTCTGCAGGACGTTTCATCCTCGATCCCCCCGGAGCTCTTCAGGGTTCTCCCACCCAACTCCACCACTGGCCAAGTCCCCTCCGCCTGTGTGGGCAGGGTCTTCATGCAAAGAAATTATAAATAACCGCCGCAAAAAACCAAATGAACAGGGGAATTTTTACTTTTGCTTTGCTAGTTCTCCTCATTCCTGGTAATCCAGCTTGGGTCTAAGGATCTACTGGAGGCGCTAGGTGGACCGCCGAAATCAGCGGGGCTGGCCTTCCCAATGAGTTCAGCCCTGGGACCTGCAGAACTGGTATGTGTATCCCAGACAAGTCCCCAAATTGTTATAAACGACCCAAATCTGATATGGAAAGGAGTTATTAAAATTTATTGAGAACTCAATAAAAATGGCAAAGCTAAAGGGGACAGTGCTGGAAGTGTGGCTGGGTGCCAGAGGCTCACCCACAAAATGGTGGTCCTGCCTTTTATACTTATTATAAGTGGTTTGATCTCTGCTAATTAAAAAGGTTAAGGAGGTAATTAATTAGTAGGCTGTTTTGGGTTAGAGGGTTCAGGTATAGTTGATTGTTAACTGAAGTTCAGTGTTAAGAATCGGTTTGCATTTGGAGTGGCACTTATGTATATCAGCATTGGATGGCGCATGGGACCGGTCAGTGGGCTGGAGTATCTGGAAAGTTCCGAGACGGACATTACATCATCGCTAACCGCACCAGAGAGGATATGGATTGGACTATAAGAGCAGAAATTGCTTGTCGGGAAAATGATTGGCCAGGAATGCAGCCCTAAACGAGCCAAGGACAGCGCGGATCAAACGCGACTGACCAATGTTGAGCAGGTCAAAAGACTGTATAAACTGTTCCGGTGCCTGGCACCGGGTCCTCCTTTGCTGACATGCTTGTCGGGGGAGCAGCCAGCGTCGTGCGTGCTGCTTCATCTGCCTTGTTGTTTTGGGTTCCTGAGCTACTCTCGGTTCCCATTCTCAGTCACTGTTCATAAAACCAATTAAAATTGGCAATATTGTCAGCCTGTTTCTGACAATGGGGTCTTGTCCAGTATAGCTACTCCCCAGAGGCAGTCCCAAAGAAGGACAGAGACGGGAAGGTGTGCCCAGCTGATTTTAGCTGCCCGGATTTGGATTTCTTTAGGACCGTGGATGGGATTGCCGGCTCTACCAAGGAGGTGACTGAGGACCCGGCAACGCAGACTCCCTAGGCAGCCAGGCAGGCTCTCCTTCGGGAAGGACCCCTCCAAGAGAGAGCAGGACTTGTGGAAAAGGATTGAAAGTGCCTGCGAATGGGGGCAGTAAAAGGGAGTGCAAGCGAATGTGGAATGTATGAGACCGGAGCCGGCGGCTGGACTCCCAAAGCGAGTATGGACCCCTGAGTACTGCGGTTCCGGTTCTCTGCAATGAACCCGGCCAGGAAAAGGGGGAAGCGAGTGAAAAACGAGATAGAGTGCACTCCGAGGGACCCGAGAAGTGGGAGAAGGAGAGGTACTCCTTTTGACTGACCATGACCCATGGTAAGCTCTGGATCTCCCTGGCTGGGAGCTCCTAGGGGCGCCTTAGCCTTACAGCAAGTGGGTGGGTGGTTTGTGTCACGGATAAGTCTTGGTGTGGGGAAGACTGCTCGGGAGGGGCAGAGCTGACCGGGGCTTGAAGGTGGCTGGACAGACCATTAGGCTGAGGGTGCTTGGGAGGGCTCCTCAGAGCAAGTTGAGGACCCTGGGTGCCACTGACGGCTGAGGAACTAGGATCCTTAGGACAGACAGGATACTCTGGACAGGGACCTGAGTGTAGGGCGGCTGGCCAGGGGATTGCTCTTTGCCAGACAGGGGCCGGGAGATGGTTAGTCTGTCTAAGGGGAAATAGGACCCCGGTGTGGGAAAGGCAGCTTGGTGGTGGAGCTGACCGGGGCAGATACTGATTTACCAAAATCTGGGCATTGATCTAATATTGACAGCCAGCTAGGAGTGACAAAGACTCTCTAACAGTTTAGAGTTAGAAAATGTATGTTTATTCCAGCACCAGGAAGCTGCGTGGGATAGCTCCCTAATACGCAGTGCAAAGTTTCAAGGCAATACAAAGTCTATTTCTCTACAAAAGTTCTGAATATTCAAAATACAAATGCATCTTTTTACCATCAATACCTCCCATTCTCCGCTTCGCATGGTAATTAGCTGAAAAGTCATTAAGCAAACCATGTTAAAATACCAAACATGGTATATTCTCTGAATTGGGTCGGTGGTCTCCTTATTTGGGGAAGGGTCCTGGAAGATGAAGTAAAACTACTCTCCCTCTCTCTGGCCTTTTTACCTTTCTGGGTTTTGACAATACAGATTACTCTTGGTGAACTTCCAGTTCCTCTCTTTGTGACTTCTGAATAGATTCTCAAATGGGGCAAATTAGTAATTGTCTCCATTTCTTTAGATCTATTTATCAGTTTTTCTGTTTCTCATTATAAGCACAGCTAAACAAATATAAATGTGACAAGCAATCAGTTCCTAAGCAATCACTTACTTAGCAATCAGTTACTTACACCTTAAAAGTTCATCTCAGGTCTGGCTCTTCTTCATGAATTATTAACTTTTAATTTATTCCAGCTGGGCTTACTTATCCCTCTATTTTAACTAATTTCAACAAAGCTAACCTTGAAGTAAAATCTTAACATTTCGTTTAAAATCCGTGTTTCAATACCCCGTAGCTTAGCGACAAGTCTTGGTGTGGGGAAGGCTGCTCAAGAGGGGCAGAGCTGACCGGGGCTGGGTGGCTGGCTAGCAGAGGGCTCCTTGCTCATTAGGAGTGTGAGAGATGGGGTAGCCTGTCACTTAGGATGCGTTGTGTGGAGCAGTCGTGAGAGGCTAGCTGGGTGAGGTTTTGAAGTGAGGCGAGAGCCAAAAGTCCTCAAACCACCCACTACCTAGTGGGTTGTCACCTGGTAGCGGGCTGTTTGGAAGGAGACCAGACTCCACCATTTTGAGTTTTAAGGATTTAAGTTTACGGCCATTTCGTTGCTTACCTTGTACGTTGAATTTTAATTAGTGGCCGTCTTCTTAGCTGTGAGTGGAATGACTGTTTGGCTTTGGACAAGTGTAACTGGTGTTGGCTTATTAGTGTGTGAGGGGTCCTGGTGGTTAGTTTATTTTTATTGTAAGAGCGAGAACCGGCAGGGTGTACCGTGTGTCCCTGCATTGTTTAGGGTCCGTGGTCTTGTGTGAGGAGGAATTTGGTGGGAAGGTGCCATTTTGAGTAGGCAGTGAGGTGCCATTTTGTGGAGGAGTCATTTTGTTGTCCGCCTTTTTGTTTTGACTGTGTGGGAACGCCATCTTGTTGTGTAATTTGGCAAGAACGCCATTTTGTTGTTCATTACCCTCAGGCGTCAATTTGGCAGGAAAGACGCCATTTTAAGTCGACAGCGAGGGGCCAGTTTGTGAAGGAGGCGTGTTAACCCGTCAATCAAAAAGAGGTGGTGCCATTTTGAGTGACTGACAGGGAGGAGGATTTGCACCTGCTGCCAGTCATTTAAAAAGGAAAGGAAGTGATGTTTTTCTTGTGTCTTCTGGAGGCAGACATATTTGTTGGGTTGCACATTTTCCCACGATCTTGTTTGTTTTATAACTTGTTGATACTTAAATTCTCACGGTTTGTTTTTATTTTTGCACGGTTAGCCGGCCAATTTTATTATTATTTTTCCCACGGCCCCATCTATCTCCTAAGCCAGATTCTTTGGGGCTGTTGAGATGCCATTTTGTTTTTCTGCTCTTCCCAGGAGTGTTTATTTTCTTATGATGCTGTCCTGCTTTACCAATTTTTTCCCATGGCTTAAGATGATTTTAAGTTTAATTCCTAGGTCTTCATTTGTATATAGTTGTACACCTGAATTATAACATGGTTGATTGAAGTTGATTGGTAAATTAATTAAGTTAAAATTTTGTCAGTGGTTGTGACCAAAAATGGGACAGTGTTGTAGTTAAGGCCTCTTCTGAAAGGGAAAAAAAAAAGGCAAAAAGAGCAATAAAGTAAAGGACATTCCTCCACACAGTCCTTTGGGCAATTGTTAGAAAATTGGGAGCAGGATGACAGGACAATAGATATAATTGAATAAAGATGGTCAGATATTGTGTAGAGGAGTAGCCATTAGAAGTAATTCAGGAAGGGCCAATATATTGGCCTTGGTATGGTACTAAGGAAAGATGGCTATGCATAGCATTGAACAAACATGTAAATACCAAGGTGTCATAGGTTAGCAAGCATAGTCCCGGAAGGGATGTCCTTGCTGAGGGGTGCTTACAGTTTCCTCTGGGACCTGACAGAACCTATCAGTGGCCAGTTTGAATATGGACAATTCTTTAAGCCGCTTAAAGTTGTGACCGCCTCTGTGATCCACACTTAAGAATAGACAAACTCCCCCCCAAGCTCTCTCTCGTTTCCGGTGCTGGGACAGGTGGCTGCAGGCCCCGTGCGGGGGCCAGCGGGCCCGGCCAGGCCCTGCTTGGGCCAGGCCAGGCCAGGCCCTGGGCGTGCTGAAGCCATGGGCCTGTTCCAGCCGTGGAACCCCCCCCACTGCCTTGCCGTGGGCAACCAGAGCGGCTCGGCTCTCCCCCCTCTCCACTGCGATAAGAAAAATTCAACATTCCAGCTGCAAAGCTGCAAGGCCGAGGTGAGATTACCCCCTTTTATTGCTGTGAAGAGCTGAAAACCTGAGGGAAAAGAGAGAGAGGAGATGCTTAAAGCTGAAAGTCTGTTGTGAAGCTATGATATATCAGAGTATCCCGTTGTAATTTCATGAAGATATGGGGGGTGGAGTGTTCAACTCGTAAGCAATAGGCAGATGCTGACGCAGCTGTAATTTCATGAGAAGTTTGGACAGAGAGAGATGAACCAGATGAACCAGATGAGGACTTTTGCTCCAAATGGGAAAGGAGAAAAACCTCAATTCCTAGAGATGCTCCCAGAGAGAGTCCTAACGATGAAGATGAGGAAGACCCTTTGCTCCCAGGGAAGGAGAAGGGCCTCTGTTTCTATGCTTCTGAATGGCTCAACCTTAAAATTGTACCCCAAAAATCTTCAAGAGTGGACCCTCGAAAGCAGTTGCGGGAAAAGCTGCAAGTCGGGGGAAGGGACTCACATTGCGAGCAGAGAGACTCCTCTTCCTAAATGGACGGAACAATATTTGGAAGTGGGTGGCTGTCTCGTTGTGATACTGTTTTCATAGCACAAGCAAGAAGAGACTTCTCTTTCTAAATGGACTGAACAAGGTTATTATGGAAGAGTAAACAGACTGAACATCTTAAGGGTTGTCTTTTTACATTGTCAGTGGGAGAAGGGAGGAAGGTGGGGGGAGGAGGAGAGTTCTGAAGGTGGTATAATTTTTTTTTTTTCTTTTCTTCTTTTAGGTCTGTTAATAAACTTCTTTATATTCTTTCAAGTTTGGTGCCTGCTTTGCATTTCTCCTAATTCTTATCTCACAGAAGATAAACAGTAATGAGTATTTTGGACCAAACCACTACACTAAATTGGTGTTTCCGCCCGGTTACAAACCCAACCCGCAACAATGTACAAAACAGAATTACCGCTTTTCCTTCTTTTACCCATAGTCTTTTTGCGCTGAAGCAAAATGTTACCTCATCCCTCACAACCACCAACACCTTTCAGGCCCCTGTACCTGGCATCTTTCTACTGCAGTTTTTGGACCGCCAGCTGAAGCGGAATGTGCTCCCAAAATACCTGAATGAAATTGGTACATGTATATATACATGTAGCTATGTATTTATAGATAAGAAAAAAAGAAAGAAAAACGTATTTAGCCAGATATGACTACCTGTCCTGACAGAAAACTCAACCCTAAAAATATCTGTTTTCACCACAAGGGGTATCTCTGTAACTGTAAAGTAATAGCAAACTGCCACATTCTGATCTAAAGAAGGGCCAAAGGGAGGAACATGAGATTTCAGAGGTTCTTCCAGTCCTTTTTATGTGCCTCTTTTACATTGTCCCCTATTTAATCATCAAAGTCAGCCACCTGTCTCCTTCATTTCCCTGTTATCCAATCTAAGGGAACAGTTCCATTCCTTATGTTTTCTAACATATGATTTTTTCATTTTCTCTATTAGAAGACAGGCTGTGCTTTTATTGGAGATCAGCTAAATACCACATTGAGTACTTTTTACACTTTACAGCATTCAGAATTAGATTATCCTTTTACTTTATTTTCATTCAGATAATCTGTTGCATAAGAAAAGAAATCTTCCTCTTTTTGTGTGTTTTACATTTCCCAAGATGTCAGGTGCAGCTTCTTATTCTAAATACCAATGCTAGCTCATACCATGAATTTTCAGGGATGTTTTTTATGGGAACACTGAACTATTTAACAATTCCATAGCTTAAAAAATATTTTTTCCTTCAAGGAATTTCTATTGGCTTGAAAGAATTTGTATTCTTGTCTTCCTGTATTCTAATTAATAGTCATCTTTCAAATTCAGAATAGTCATAAATTTGTTTTGTCTGTATTACTTCATGATTCGTCAGAAACTGAACTTGCAATGTTAATAAAAAGAGTAGGTTTTGATCCACTCTATTTATGATCTATTTATGTCACATTCTGTGCATATAGCCTCATAAATAATATTTTATTGTTGCTCAGCCCAAAGGCAATTGAGTTCTGGGTACTCTGAGCTGGTAAAGGAGTGGAAACATCAAAGGTAGTAAAATCAGTACTTAAATGGGTTCTCAGATCCCAAAGATTTATCTTCTTTGGCCTTTGACCCGTGGAAAAAAGGTACCTATTTATGTCAGGCTAACCTAGTGCAGTTTAGTGCAAAGCAGATACTAAACCAAGTGTGAGAAAAGCCCTCCCAGATGACCTTTTAAAATTCCTTTTAGTTCAAGCTAAATGAGGTTGATAGATTTATGATTATTTTTCAGTAATGCTGTCAGTAAGATAGGTTCCTTTCAAACACTGAAGAAGCAAAGCTCAGAATTGATGGAGAATAGGACCAATTAATCTAAACAAAATCCTATTTTAGCAAAGTCATGGAAAAAAAAAAGTCATTCTACCTCTAGTCCACATTGCAAAAATTGATCCAGGTTAAGAGCAGATAAGAATCATCTGCCTGTCATTTCAGTCTTCTGGACCACCAACCATGCAAGTGTAAGTTTAGTTGTCATAAAATAAGATTGTGTAATTTTGACTTCTGTGATTTGTCCTTGTAGACAAGACATGCAACTAATACCTGAAGTACCTTTTGAAAGCATCTGCATGGAACGTTCCAGTTCTATGTAACCTTAATTAAATTCTAACACTGAAACTCTGAAAAGCAGCAAACGTAATTCTTAATTTCAAAGTCCTACTTTATTTTTAATTCACACATGTTAATTATTTAATTTTCTTTGCACCTTTAAAATGCAGAATGTGTTGTATAATGAAACAAAACATATTTGCTTGGCTAGTTTAGCTGGTTAATTCCATTTTCTTCCAAGGAAATACTGGAAAAAATGGATTATTGAATCTAGAAAAGAGAAAGCTGTAGAAAGAATAACATTGAAGAGTGCTGACTAGATTTAAGACATCAGAAGAGAGAAGGGTAATTTTTTTTTTTTTCCAATTTCCCCTTGAAAAGTAATAGAAGGTTTAAGTTCAGGAAGGAAAACACAAGCTTAAATGTAGGGAGAAGAAAAATCTTAGATTACTTGTTGGCATGAAGATTTAACAGAGAAAGTACATTATTTTCCAGAGTATGTAGCTTAGGAAACTTGAGGCTTTCAGCAGTTCAGCCGTGTGTCAGCATTGACTCAGGCAGATGAATGGACACTTCTATTTTAACGTGTTTCAGTAAAAAAGTGGTGACAGGAATGCTAAATCCTCAGGTGAGAGGCAAGTTTTATGTGGAACTGGCTATCTCAGTGTAAACCTCAGGGGTGCACAGCAGGTTTTATTTCCACATAGCTGAAATAATTCAGTTTAGCCATGACTGGGTTCTTCGAAATGGAACTGCGGTGCCTTGTCCCATAACGACCGAGCCGGCTCCACGCAGCGCCCATTCCTCCCCTTCCTTTCCGGCTGTAAAATTTGCCTGAGGCCTTTAGAAAACACCTGTGGAACACAGGCAGGCTCACTGGACGAGGTGGGCAGGGAATGCAAACGGTGTTGCTGCTCAAAGTCTGCTTTCAAGGTGCTTGGCACAAGGCTCTGGTTTGATTTGTGACAGAACCGCCCTGGTTGGGACACAATGCTCAGAGCATTTGTGTTGGAAACCAGCTGGGAAAGCCTTACCAGGAGAGATACCCTGGCAAGTTCCAGTCTGTTTTTAAATAACTGGGCACACCTATATTGAGTGTTTTGATTCAGAGGGTCTCAGCTTTATCAGCAAGGTATGGAAAGGCAGGAATGGCTGCTGACCTCCCTTTTTACTCTCAAAAGCTGCAGGAAGGTGATAGGGCTGTTTCAGCTTTTATCACATGCCATGACAGAGTGGAGATGACACATAATCAATGCTGTTTTCAGATTAATGAGCTGTATTATTTTACCTTTATACCCAGAGATTAATAATTAATCTTACTAATAAAATGTCCTGGAAGATAATGGAGTTTATGAAGCACATCCTCAGATTTTTTCCTCAAGAAAATGATGACCATCTGTTTTCTGCTTCGTTTTGTAATTATGCTCAGTAACACTGACAATTCTTGAAAATACCATTGCTTATTGGTGAGAAAAAGTATAATATGGTAAATTCAGTTAAGAATTTGGCTACCAATGTATAGATTATCAGCCATGGAAATGTTTGTCTTTCGCTTGTAACTACATAACTTTTCTGTCTTCATATATTCCCAGTGCATCACTGCTGTATAGAATGCTGATGGTCACATAACAGGTTTTTTTCCCTTTTTTGCTATATTTTAAGATAGCAGGGGTGAGGAGAAGGTCATGGACAGCTGAGACTTGGTCAGGAAAGACTTCAAAAGCAATGGTTTGCACAGGGGCTTAAATCTCACATGAGATTGTTCACCTCCTGAAGCAAGGAATTCCACTTCATCCACACACTGTTATTTAAAACATTCTGCTAAATGTTGTACCATGTGTAGATGCCACCCATCACTGAGGGGACACAGTGATTCCTGGCATAGTGGGGAGAGTATGAAATCACGGTGACAATTAAATCTTTGTTTCCTTTAACAGGATATTATTACTATGGTGCATAATTTATTATTAAAATGGCACAGGACCTCTGCAAGCAGGGGTACTGTGAACTTGAGAGTATATTCCCACATGAGTTTTTTGTCATATGAGGTTGAAGACCTCATAAATCACACAAGTGACTTATGCTTTCTGCTTGTTGCCTTCCTTCACCTCAAAAACTGAATAGTTCAGGTTTTCAAAGGCAGGGTTTCCCTGCTGCTCCTGGGCAGAAAGAATCTTCCCATCTTTATCCACTTTTGTAGAACTTTCTCTGACTAATCAGTGGGATGTTTGGGGTTTTCAGTTCTGTGGGAAGGTAAAAGACCAACAAAGAAGTCTAAGAAGGGTCATAATTTTGCAGGCTATTAGAGGATAGAAAGCACATGATAGAATATTAGGGTGTGTGTTTTTTTGGTGTTTTGTTTTGTGGTTTTTGTCCTTCCACGTTAAGTTATCTAGAAACAAGTTTGGAGCTGACTTTAATCTGAGTTTTCTCAGAATACACATCTGCCTATTGACAGAGAGCAGCCTTGAAAAAATCTCAACAGGAAGAGGAGGAAAAGGTTAACAGTAAAACTTACGGAAGTATATTCTCCACTGTCTTTGAATGATCTTTATTCCCATGGATTTGGGGCTACCAGATACAGATTTATTACCATGAAGGAAAGAGAGAACCATCACACAAATGATTGTTGTTATGTGAACACATGGAGGTTTCCTTCAGGAGAGGAAGGTGCTTTCCAGTGTATGGCCCTGTGGCAATGCAAAAATCTCCTTGTCCTGGCTCTCACTCAGTCTGATTTTAATGTTTCTCGGTGTTGCACACCATGTTTTATTCATTTCAGCTAGACATGATGATGAGCTTGGAGAGCATCATTTATTTTAATTAGGTTTTAGCATGGCTCATCCACATCAGTAGGCTGCAAAATTAAAAATGTTTGTTTTGTTTGTTTGCTTGTTTTCTGTGAGCTTGGAGCAACCTAATTAAAGCTTGAAAAACTGTAAAATGCTCAGACTCATAGGACAAAGAGTTTTTTCTTTCTTTTTATTTACCATGTAATTCTTTATCTAAATCTGTTACCAAATAAGATTTCTCAGCTGTGTGCTGTATTTTTAACTATTCATAAAAATTGCCAAATTATGGTACTTTCTTGTCTGCTTGGTCCTTGCTCTCTCTGCATGGGGTTGGGCATGGCTTTGCAATGTCAAGTCTTGTGCAGGAGTCTCAGGAATGAAGTTTGCAGAGTGGCATTCATCTGTCTTGTTTGGAGCTGAAAACCATTTTCATGGAAGTTGTGTCAGTGGATGGTTGATTTCTTGAATTTTTCACTCACATATGTACTCTGGTAGGAATAGGGTATAATATGCATTTTGTTTTCAAAAAAATCCTAGTTTCTTGCTCAAATATTGGCTGTCACAATAAACTGCTATGTGTAACCTATAATAATCTTAGTTAGCATCTTTCTCTTTTCCAAAATTTCTCACTGAAGTGGGTTTTATTGATTTAATTTTTCTTTAAATATAATTATTTAAAAACTTCTTTGTTTGTTTTTTAACTAAAAGCATTCTGACCTACATACCCTCCATTCTCTTGCCTTTTTTTTTGCGTTTGTTTTTTTTCCAGGAAGTCTCAGCAGGGGAATATTGTAATTGAAGCTTAGTTGCCCTTCATCCAGTTCTTCACCCAATGCACCATGTACCTGCTCATCCCACAGCTGGACACTTTGTATTGCTGGCAAGAGGTAAGGACATAATTTTGTGGCTCTGTAACTCATGACAAGCACACATCTTCAGCAATACTTCTTGTGTTGCCACGTGCCAACAATCACCTTTCTTGAACGCAAGATATATGTACTTTTGAGAAAGAATGTTCAAAGTACAGTGATTTCTTCCTCATCACTCTAAGAATAATTAATTTTCCAGCTTCTATTTTGACTCAGGAAGTGCATTATATTCTATAGCATTACACTCTCTGTCAGGGCCTTGTTCTGAATCTCATAGCTGGTTTTAGTGGATTTTTTAAAATGCCTTAATATGGCATTAAGATGGCTAAAGTCGTCACAGAGCTCTGCAAAACAGGCTCTAAACCAGGGATGCCTTGTTTTTGTTGTGTATCCTACAGCAGTAAGTTCTTTCCTTTCCCCCCTGCACTGGTAGCCTAGAATACGGAATCACAAGTACAGCAAGTGAAAAAAGTGTGTGAAACTGATGAGACCCATGGCACCACTTCCATCAGCCACAAACCCACTTGTTTTTAGCAAAAAACTTGTTATTCATTTCTTGTGATTTCCTCATTATTATTATTTTTTTTAAGTGGTAAAGAGTAGAACTCCTCCCTTTACCTATAGAGGTGTTTTCTCCCATGGCTGTGCTCTCTTAACTCAGATTAACACTAATATGAATTGCATCCTCATTTCCAGAAGAAAGCAGATCCCTTGGTGCTTCCCAGTGACATTCATTTTAAAGCCACCAGGTGTGCAGTGCCAATCTCATTATGTCAGCTGTTTTTATTTTTTCTGCCCTGCACTAGCAAAGCAAGCTGTCACAGAAGGATGTCCATGAATGCTGCCTAGACCTTCACTGTAACAAAACAGGATGATCCTAATTAGCTTTGGAGTACATTTCCTTCTCACTTTCTCAGCAGGATAGATATATTTAGAAATCTCTCTCCAGTAATAATGTCACAATACTTGTTTGGTTCCACTATTTTTTTTTTTGTTTAGTTCCAACAGCAGAAATGTTCTTTATCCTTCACCATCATGACAAACGCCAGCAAAAATCCCTGGAAGGAAAATGGGAAGATTTTTGGTGTGTGAGATTTCTTCAAGTCGAATATATAGTAGCAATATATATAATTTAGGTGCCAGATTTCTCAAATATGTGGCTACTTAAAGCTTCCAATCACTCCAGTTGCTGTCATTAGACAAACCCAAAACTCAGTTATCTGTGTAGCTGTGATAGTCCTGTTCTAGCCAACTTGAAAATATATTATTTTAATGGAGTTGAAATTAAGTCACTGAACAACATAAGTGCTCCAGTTCCTTTCCTGAAGCACTTGCTCAGATCTCTAGTGAAGAAATTTGAGGACAGTAAATATATTCACAAACCCATGTAATTGCAAGAATTGCTTGTAAAAATAAATTCTCAAAAAGACAAAAAAAAAAAAAAAAAAAGAAAAAAAAGAGAAAAGAAAAGAAAAAGAAGAAAAGGGAAAAAGTATTTTTTTTAATATACTTTTTATTTTCCTCATCCACTCCGTGTAGGACCACTAGATGCCACTGTGCCCTAAGGAAGAAAATGAACCACAGCATCACCACCTGCTTTAAATCCAGAGCATAAACAGTTTCAGAGAGTCAGTGTTGATTCAAACACTGCAATTTCTTGAAGTGTCTCTGTGACCAGACACAGCCAGACTGTTGATAAGCACGATTCTCTGAAGCAGGGAGTTTAGTTCAAGAGGGTTAAAACACTTGGACGTGTCACAGCTGTTTGTGGAACTGGTGCTAAGGGCTGATGGAGTTTTCAGCCAGGGAGAATCTCCCCCCAGCACAGCAGGAACATCCCCTGGCAGCATCCTGGTGCCGTGTGGGATGGTAGCTGCTGCTTCTGCTCTCTTCCTTTCTCACAAAAGAGTGGGGTTGCAGGTGCTGAGATTCCGTTTTCCCGGAACCTCTTACAGTAATCAATACTGGAATGCTTAGAAGGAGAAGAACAATCTTCCAGGAGGAGGAGCTGGATAACCTGATTCTGCTTTTGTGGCTCTAGCAGTTGTATGGGGAATAAGAAAAAGTAGTTAGAATAGCTCAGAATATTGAATCTGAATTCATAATCATGAAATGACAGTCCATAACTGCAAAAGGGATACTGTCTTTTTTTTTTTTCCCCAGCTTCCTAAAATACCTAGTTTTTGCATTTTCTTAATGTCCTGGTCCTATAGGAGGAAATGTTTTGTCCAGCAGCAAAGAACAGCCATAATTGTACCTCAAAAGTTATCTATGGTTTTACCCTGTCAAAGAGGACATGTCCATTACATTCACTGGTATTTTAGTGAGGTTTATAGACACAGTAATATCTTCCCACCAGTTCCTGTGTCTTAAAACCTTTTCCCAGCTCTACTTTAAAGAAATCCCTATTTCAAAAAAAACCAAAAAACACTCCCCAACCCCACAAAAACCCACACCAAAACCCAACTTCTCCCATAATTTTAATACGCTGAAATTTTCTGAGACTAATAATAGAAAATTAGATATTTGAACAGGGAGGTCTACACAAGGAGCAAAATATTCCCTACAGCGAGTAAACCCTTCTGTTCCCACAGTGAGACACAGGCCTGTCAGAAATGATGTCAGAAGAATTCAGAAGAGGAGGTGGGTTACATGATCCCCACCTTTCTTCTTGTGTTTCTGTCACTGCCACAGCTGTCCCTGAGCTGCTCTGCTTTTTTTTTTTTTTACCTCAGTACAGCTGCATGACTGTGTAATATATTTTGAAACACACTTACTTTACACCCTGCAGAACACAAAAAAAAAAAAAAAAAAGTCATTGCTGTTAAAACATCTTTTAATTTCAGAAATGTTTCCTCAAAGGCGGAATGTTGTCTGGCTGCTGGAACATTTTGATGCCGGCTCCTGTGATCTTTTTATCACATCCAGTTGATGCTGAGCTGAATTTCAATTATATGTAGCATTTTTTTTCCTCCAAATTTTCTGAGTTTTTGAGCAACCTGAATGACAAGGCATTCAGTAAAACCCTGAAATACTAACACTGTCATAAACCATAGGTAGGCTAAATCTGAATTTCACCAGTGTTGGTGTGCAGGCTCTCCCTCACATCACCACTGGTAAAAAATACTAAAGATGGATGAGGGAAGGGAAGGGAAGGTGCGGGAAGGTGCGGGAAGGGAAGGTGCGGGAAGGTGCGGGAAGGTGCGGGAAGGTGCGGGAAGGTGCGGGAAGGTGCGGGAAGGTGCGGGAAGGGAAGGTGCGGGAAGGTGCGGGAAGGTGCGGGAAGGTGCGGGAAGGTGCGGGAAGGTGCGGGAAGGTGCGGGAAGGTGCGGGAAGGGAAGGGAAGGGAAGGGAAGGGAAGGGAAGGGAAGGGAAGGGAAGGGAAGGGAAGGGAAGGGAAGGGAAGGGAAGGGAAGGGAAGGGAAGGGAAGGGAAGGGAAGGGAAGGGAAGGGAAGGGAAGGGAAGGGAAGGGAAGGGAAGGGAAGGGAAGGGAAGGGAAGGGAAGGGAAGGGAAGGGAAGGGAAGGGAAGGGAAGGGAAGGGAAGGGAAGGGAAGGGAAGGGAAGGGAAGGGAAGGGAAGGGAAGGGAAGGGAAGGGAAGGGAAGGGAAGGGGGAGGATCACAAACACCCACTTTTGTGCAAACCAAGTAATAAGCATATTCTCCATATTCTTATAATTAATCTGTGGTGAATTTTTTAGTCAAGTGAAGGTGTTGTTCTCTGTGCCTTCATATGTTCCTCTGACTTGGTAGGGCTTTGCCTTCATTTACCTTGCTGATATTTTTTTTCTGTCATGGGAAAAAAAAATCTTACTGAAATTCCTGTGGGGTCATTAGGAGGGAGGCCTCATGGATATCCTTAGGAAGCACACACACATACTCACATGAGGAAGAAAATTGAAATAAGAGTGCTTTGTAAGAATCAAAAGCTTATTGCATGTTGAGATTCCAGAAAACAAAAAGCAAACCCAAAACCAAAAAACTGATTAAAATGGAAAGATCCTGCAGTGATCTGTACCCAGGTGCTTCAACACTCTGGCACACGCTTCTGTCCTGTCCTTTGCTAGTTTCTCTATCCATTTGTAGTGAAGTGCTTCTGCTGTCAAGACATTGTAATGAAAGTAAAACTTGTGACGCTGGTGCCATTCAGCCACAGACTGCTCAGCCTGTTCCTGAGCCAAAAAAAGCTTTTTTTGGGCTTTTTGTTCCTTTTCATGAAGTTAAAGATGCAAATGACATCCCAGTGGTTGAGATATTATGACAAAAAAACCCCAAACCCCACCTTTCCAGACTTTGTATGCCCAATACTAAATAAATACAGCATCAGCATAGGTGTTCTATTTGCATTGCCCTTTCTTTTCAGAACATCTAGCACAATTTAAAGTCTGTTGAGTTTCTGAAAACATTATAGGCTATTTTAGGTGGTCCTTGGAAGGAACCTGTGTGCACTCAACAGAGTTGCTGTGTAACATTTTAGAATTTAATTAGTTGTAACTACAGAATCAAATCACCCCAAAGTCTCAACCTCCCCATATACTAAGAAAAAAAGCTGGACAAAGTGTGATTATGTTTGTAAAAACCATTTCCCAGGCACCTACTAGGGCAGTGAACTAAAGAAACTGAAGCATTTATCAAACTAACTAAATTCTAAACATGGCCCAAAAAAAAAAAAAAAAGGAAGAGGAAAAAAGACTAAGTCCACCAATATGTTAAGGTATTAAATTAAATTTGCTTCATATGTCAGGGGATTTTTTTGTGTTTGATGGTCTTTCACACATTTGCTGATAATTTTTTTCTGCAGATCCAGCTAGGCTATTAGCCCAATATATTGGCCAATTAATTAGCACTTTTAGTCCAAACATGGAAAACTTGTAATGAAAGATCTTGGGGCTTGATTATTTATTTTGGGTGTGCATTTGTTTGCTTTGGGTAAAGGCACTTGCAATAAATTCTCTTAGAACAACACAAAATGAGTCAGTGGCATAGGTAAATACAGTGATACTGTTACAGAAGCAGATATATACAGATAATAACAGATTATAAAATAATTATAGTAATAATAGAAGATAACAACAGAATGTAGACCTTAACACGTGGATTGAAGGTGGGAGACCAGGAACTTTTGCTCTCCTAAACCACAAGAACAATGGGGACATTTTAATGTGATAATAAAGAAATTAACAACTGTTTCACACAGGAGGCTGTGACAAAACATCACAGGTCCACAAAATTACTTCAGAGTATTTACCAAAGTTTTTGTTCTCTTGAGATGAATTTAGTGGAAATCATGTGACGTTTTTGCCGATGTTGGAGCCAGAGTTTCTTAGAGGTCAGGAGTAATTATTGTGTGATTAGCAGATTGTTCCCATTTGCATGAAAACAGTCACTTTTGGAGACACAATACCAGACTGGATTGTCTTGGGCTTGGTCCAGCTGGGAAATCCCAATATTTCCCATTTGACACGCAGCTGAAATGCTGAACAAACGCCTTGTCACAGCACTGGGGAAGGGGAAAGAGAAGTGAGATTTACAGGGAGGGGACTATGCACAGAAGCATAGCAACTAAAATGTTCTGCAGCTTGCCTACTGCAGCAGTTTAATTTAAGAAAGCAGCTTTTATTCAGGCAGCATAGCAGCCAGATTTATAGGTGGTATGAACTGTTCTCAGTTAAGACTGGAAAGACATTCAAAGTTCATGGGGACAATCTCCTACAGCTTTTTCTCATGCAAAAGTGCAGTTGACTTGAAAAGAGTGTTTTGGCAGGGAAAATAATTTTTGTTCAGAGTTTATGTTTAGCAAAAAAGAAAAAATAGCTTTACGCAGATCATATGGCAAGAAAAAAACCCCAAACTAAACAAAATGTGTTACAGTGCTAAAAAATTGTTTTAAAGTATACAACACCTCAATCAATACGCAGAAGTTGTATAAGAACTTTACTGAAAAAGTACAGGAAAGCAAATAATGTTAGGAATCTTGAGGCAAGAAGTAGATTTCTGGTACTGTGAATTCTTCAATAGCTGAGTGATCCAGATGGTGATTCTCAAGCTTTGGGTTTTGTTACCAGTCCAGTTTCATACTTGATAAAAGAAACAAACTTAATGTCTCTCTTCTAATCTCTGCTCTGAAAACACCATACTTTTTTTGCTGTTTTGCATGGGAATGAGTGAAGTTTAATTCTCAGAGGGATTAAAAAGTGTTTTGAGGTGTTTAAAAGCCGCAGTTAGATTTGAAAGGGTCCTTTAATTTCCCAGTTTTTGGTACCTAGAGGTGGAGTTTCAGAGACAGGGGCATGAGAACTGGTCATAGAGTAGCAGAAGAAGTGAAAGAGAAAAGAAGGGCTCTCGTAGGTTGGCAATAGGTAAATTAGCTCTCGTTTTGCACACCCACCCCAATTTCTGGCAAAAGCACAAAATGGAGAACTGGCTTTAGAAACAGTCTTAACAAACCTTAATTAGTGTAAACTACATCTGAAAACACTTCTGTTCTGTTTTTCTGTCTCCTGTTATGCCATTGTGTCTAGATTCCATTATCAGATAAGAGAATATATTTGAATTCAGCAGCAATAATACATGGAATCTTGCATTCTGAGTCAAATTGTGTACTACAACAAGGTAATGTGGGGGTCTGTGTGTGCCTTTTTTTTTTTTTTTTTTTTTTTTTTGGCTGAAAATCATTCTTTGAAAGCATTTTAGCTTTTTGCTTCCTTTCAGTTAGTTTTCTTCCTTCATAAGTATATTCTAGCTTTGCTTCTGTTCTTCCAAGCTATTGTCCTGGTTCCTTGTGATAAGGCTGGTATTAACCTCACCGTGTCTTCAAGAGCCTCCCAGGAGAGGAGGTGGTGTTTGTCAAAGCAAAACTAAACTGTGCAGATGATGGGGCCTCCTGATGCCTTGCTGAGTTGAAAGCAGTGCCAGTTTATCCTTTCACCCCTTGATAGTAATTTCCTCATTTTCTTTGCTAATGCATTAAAACTGAGAGAATTATCAGGAACTGTGCAGGAAAGGGCTGTATGATAATTTATTTTTATGTAAATATGCATGCACAGACACACAAACACACACTGCCTCCTTTGTATGTAGTGCCAGGCTGAGCCTGTGAGCAGAAGGCATATCTCAAGTGTTTCCCAAACTCCATGGCTGCATTGTTTCTGAACAGCATGTTTCAATTAATTCAGACACAAATGATGTTGTGCCAAAGCTATTATGACTGCTGCATATATCACAATTAAATAAAACACACAGAAGTGAGGACTGCAAAGTCACATTTCCAGGCATGGACATATATTCCTTTATCTGCAGACAGTCAGTTTACTATTACCAGCACACAGGGTGTTCCTCAGGCAAACTTTCTGCATATTCCTGCCCCTTTTCCCTCCTGAAATGCCAAATATATCTGACCCCAATTTCCACCCCCCAGATTTTATGTGTTTTGCTAGGTGGACAAGAATGGTATGTGGCATAAAGTGTCCAGTTGGGACAGTCTGGAAAATGAGAGAGAAAAGAGAGACACAAATACAAAACCTTGTTGAAGTTGAGAGAACAAATAAATCAGTCTGAGGAAGTGCCTTTGGACAAGCCACTGAGCATGGTGTTGCAGCAGCCTGATGTGTTATCATCTGGGAGAGTTCAAACAGGCTGTAAATCCCAGGCCCTCCAGGCTGTGGGAAGCTGGCTTGGAGAATTTCTTGTTTTCTTTCTTGGGAGGTAAAGTAGAGACTGGCTAGCTGATGCTGCAAGCATTCCCTGCTGGCTGATCAACATCAGACAAAAGAATTTTCTTAACCTCCAGCCAAAGATAAGGCCAGATGGTTTGCAAGAGAGAGAAAGAGTTTGCTGAAATAAAGGACAGAGCTGACAGGAAAAAAATGAGCTAGTTAGAGAGGACAATGCCCAAGGGCAGGAGGACAAGGATTTTAATCTTTTTAGGTTGTGTCACACTGAGCACTGAGAGTCCTCAGACCAGATTTAAGAGGAACATGATCATTTCAGTGAGATGGGCACTCTGAACACCTTCATGTAGGTTCTGCACTGCCTAAAAAAATACAACTGAGCCATTCCCTGAAAGAGCTGGGCATAAAGATGAAATGAATGGGGAACCGTAGGCAGTCTTGAGGGGTGGTCAGAATGATTATTTCTAGTGCCTGAACAGGCAGTGTAGATCCATGCTGGTGTATTCAGGTGGGGACTGCCTAGGGACAGCTGGCAAAAGGTACCAAGCATAGGAATGTACCTGAACGCCTATAAACACTTAATTTCATTCCCTCATCAGAATACAGAACAGAGCACTATTAGGCACTAGGTGTCTAAGTACACTGGGGTATCCTTTATAGGGTAACTGCAGGTCAGTGGAGCTGCAGTGCTCTCATACAACTGCCTTTGCTCAGAGTATTTGCAATTGGGGGATGCTGGCTGGGGGCTTTCTTTTCCAGAGCCAGTGAGATCCCCGTTCTCCAGAGGTAGCCTTAATCACTGAGCTTCAGGAAGGCTCGTGCAAGGCTTACCTTCCTTGTGAAGTTTGGCCATTGCCTGTTCAGGAATGCAGGAGCCCTCAAGCTGGGAAGAGAGCAAGCAAGAGACCAGGAGTTAGGCATGATATGAGCATTTCAGTCAGGCTGTGGCTTGGATAGGCATACCTAGGTTTGGATGGCCTTCCAACATATATTGATAGCCTTGGAGAACAGGTTCTCAGCTCCTGAAATAAGAAAGTGCCAGAGCACGTGGGGAAGTCTAACCTTGGCTGTAGGAAATAACTGTTTTTTGAAATGAAAGCACTCTGTTCTTGCAGGCAGCTGTCAGTTATTGTTATTGGCAAAAGGAACCTCTGAACTGCATTTGGATTTGGATGCCAATAACCACTGTAAGGTCTCCTTTTAGCTCTACCTCTCATTCAATGTGTGTTTCCTAAATTCACTTAATTTCTGTCCTCTGTATCTTGTAACTCATCTTAAGTTCTTCCAGTTCCCATCAGAAATCAACACCTGGAGTCTGAAGCTGTTGTAATCCTGATACTGTGACCCAGAGATCATTTTCTTTCCTCTGGCAGGTCCAGCTTTTCACTGGGATAGGAAAATTAACCTCACATGTAGATAAAAGTTTCTAGAAAGTCAGTGTCTAGTTTCTCCCTTGGCTGTCAAATCTTACAGGAATGTAGCCAGCATCTGTTAAAGATGAAACACTTTTCTCCACAGGAGACAAAATCAAGCAGTGTGAGGCGGAGTCATTCCCAATTCACCAGAGATTCTTGCCCAGGTCTAGTTTTCATTTGAGTGCTTTTTTCTACCCACTCATTTCCCACTGTGTGAACTGCACATCAGGAGGGTTAGAGGAAAAGCAGAGAGATCAGACAGGATTCAGACAGGTGAAGATGAAGCTGGCTGTGTGTGACACAGTGTTATGCAGCAGGACGCTGAGCATTGCTTACAGGGAGACCAGAAAAGCTACTACAGCACCAGAAGACAACTGGTTTTGGTCCAAAGGACCAATAAAGAAGAGCATGTGTACAGATAAAAATTGTTTTCTGGGACTTCCAGATTTGCAGCAACTTCTTCTGTGAGCTTGTGTTAAACTGACAGCACCTCAGTGGAACGGGTGGCTTCTTGGGAAGGACGTGACACCCAGTGAAGTACCAACAATGCAAAAGAGCAATGGATGTGATGACCTATGGTGGCTCACCTGGCTGTTTCAGGACCAAGATTTTTCTGAGAGTCGTATGCTGCTTGCAGGGAAGCACTGAAATAAACTCAGATTTTAAATAAAGTCCCAGCGTGCCCTACTCTGTTTTCACAGTACTGTAGAAAACAGCACATTGCTGCCCCAGTGCAGAGTGTTTGGTTATGTTATAAACAGAGCTAAAACCAGCAAAGATCTCTGTTTGGCTGATCCTGACAGACCTTTAAACTTATAATGCTTTATTTCTAGGTGCACCTTGCTAAATTTCTCTCATGACAGCACAGAGCATTTTCCTTTTAAAGTGCCTCCAGGACCCACACATCAGGCATTGCTCCACCTAAGCGTGTGGGACATGGTTTGTAGGGCTGAGGCTGGAATCTGCAAAATCCCCATAGCTTTTATTCATCATGAAAGAAACTGGCTACTCTGCCTCAGGTTGTTCCTCAGCAGATCCAACCCTTACTAAGCACACTGAATTTATTCTGTCTGTGAGGTAGATGGAGGATTCTCTTGTACATTTCATCTGGCAGGGATTTTGGAAGCCAGACATCCCAGACATGTGCACCAAACCAAAACAGTAGAGCACTAGCCACTGATAGTCAGGGAGAGGAAATCTCTTGTTAAAAACCACAGCATTGGCAGGGTATAAATCCTATTCACGTTCTGTTCTCCCAGTTTCAGATGATCCTGGGAGCAGGAACTTGTGCTTGGACCACAGAGAAGTAGAAAGCATCCTTGAAGTCCTGGATTGTTTTGCTGCTCTGTGCTCCCCGAAAGGCGCTGTGGAATTTGCTTCAAGGCCATCAGCTCTAGATTTAAAAATGCCTGCTTTCTCATGCTGAAACAAATGAGTTCTCTGTACTGGGAGAATGAGAAGGCTGGGGCTGAGGAAATTGAATTAGAGAGGCAGGTAGCAGAGCAGAAAGGGTGCACAGATCAAATCAGCACCACTCGTGGTTAGGCCCAGGCTTCTCACTGCTCGGCTGCCCAAACTTCCTGCCCTCTCCTGGAATCTGCAGGATTTCTAAACAAGTGTGGGTTTGATACAGAAATATGCTGAAGCTCTGGGGAAATTCCAGGACTCAGAAATTTGACATAGAAGTAGGAGCTGTGCCCCAATGTCATGTTCACCCTACAAGGCCGAGCTCCCAACTGGTGCATCCTGTCCCACCTCCAGGGAAAGCTGATTTATCCCAGCTCATGTGTCCCTCTCATATGAGAGTCTCTTTTCCTGAGTAAGCTTCCTTGTGCATTTTATAATGCTGTTCTAAGTGCAGGTGAGATATTGAACATATCCTCGGCTCATTTGCTGCCCTAATCACTGATAATCAATTGAAATGGTGGGGGGACTCTTGGGGCTTGGACTTTGTTGATCCTGGTTGGTCCCTTCCAACTCAGAACATTCTGTGAATATTTGTGAGTAATTTAAGAACTCCCTCCTCTCATAAAATAACTGCTTTATTGCATGTCCCGATACTAAAGGAATTAAAATAAGTGACTGTCTATTTTACTCTGCTATCAATGTTCATAAAGCTTGTTATGGGCAAAAAGAGAACACTACACAGACATAAAGCCAATAATTATTATTATGAATAATAACAATAAAATCTTTATTGTCTTAATGGTAATTTGAAAAGATTTTCATGAGCCTAGGTTAAATTATTACAGAAAAATAAACGAAAATCAAATAAAGAATATTATTATGTAAAAAGCTCGGTTACACAAAACAGCAGTACTGCTTCAGTATGATGAGCTTTATTTTTCCTCCTTGACATTGTGATTATTTTTATTCACCTTGGGGGAGAAATTTTTTAATATTTTCTAATATTTAGCCTCTGCCACGTGTCGTACCTCTCCCCATGACTTCCCCTCTGTCACCAATGCTCTCCATGCTTCCAGCCTGGAGTGCTGTGCACCACTCCATACAGTCAAAAATCCCTACACTGCTCTAGAGTAATAAATACCTCATTCTCCACAAAATAACTACCTCTGACTGCCACCTTGTCCAGAAACTGTGGTTACACTGTACAAAGATAGGCAAAAGTAAGACAGATTGGCCACAGCCAACTGGCCACTGGAAAAATCCCTGTTAGGGTTAAAACAAGTTCTAACAAAGTTCTGGGCAGGTCAGGATGAAATGGAACAAAGGAAACCTGATGTGCCTTGGTCCTGTGGCCTCCCAAGTGCAGAAAATAGTCTGTAGGCTGTTACTATTGATAGCAACACTACCTTCCCTGGCCTACAGGTCTGCAATAAATATAATTTCAGGAAGGGACAGCACTGTCAATAGGAATGGCTAAGTTTTCAGAAGGTTCAGAAGCTTATAATAAATCTTTAACATGAGGGTTTTTTCCTCATTGCAAGCTACAAGGGTTGTTTGTTAACACAGCTGGTGAATAATTCCATTTTTCATTATTAACTTGGAAGTATTTATAGCCTGTGATCATGTGGATGTGCTCTGTTTCTACAGTAAATAAATTTAAAGCCCTTAATCTCTGCTCAGACAATTTGTTTGTGTCATTTTTCTTTCCCTTGTTTTGTATAAATTGGGTGTTTGCTGTGAAAAGCACATAACTGCCATCATTTTGGTTTTGCTTTTTTCAACAGCTTTATAACCTCAGGAATATTTATAATTTAGCTGCTTGCTAAGCTGATTGAACTGATTGACAGCAGCCTTTTCACTGCCCCTGTGTTCAGGTAATAACCTTACAGTATTTTTCCTTCTGCCTGCACAGACATCTCCGTATATCAGTATTTGATGCTCATTTCAATTATTTCTTCTCTTATAATGTGCTGTTCTGGTTCACCATACTTTTCCACTGCACCCTCATGCCCTTCCTCATTGCACTCCCTGCTTTACAAGGCAGGACTGTGGCCGTGATGAGCTGGCAGCCTGTGATGGGCAAAGATGGGCTTTAGCTCCTCAACACTTTGCTGCTCCCACTTTTCCCTGTGCCTGACAGAGAGTTGAAATCTCTCATGTCTCACACTGCCCTGGAACTTGATGCAAAAAAAGGTTTTTTTAAGGCGTGGGTGAAGAACTGCTCTACAAGGTGTTGTCGACACACTCATCAATTCTGACCTGTTTGGGATCAAACTCCATTGGAAAAGCTTTTCCATAAATGCTTTCTGAAAATGTTGTGGTTTTAGTCAGTTCATAGATTTCTTATATTTATAAAAGCTTATTTTCCCGTCTAGTCTAAACAGCACCTGAATGAATTTAAAACTGTACACCCCCATCCAATCATTAAGCTAATTAAAGTGAGGCACTGGAGTTTTAAGCAGTCTAATTGTTTGTGGTGCTGCTAATGACAGCACATTAACTGGGTTGTGAGATGACACGAGACAGTTTTCTGTGTTTATTTTATGTCACTTTGCTACCTTACAAAGTCCTGATCCTGTGGTCTGCTCAGGGTGGGTAGCTTACACACTTATCACAACAAAATTTGCACAGATTACAGTAATTTTGTCAAAATCCTGAATTAATACCTCATTAGTTTGCGTTAATTGACTTCATCTGTATTGAAAATGCACATGGACACTAAATTTTGTCACTGCTTTGAGAAGAAAATGGACATATGGATTCAGAGATTGCAATATGCCTCGACAGAAAAGTAGTAGAGACATCATATCTGACCAGCTGAATTCTGTTCTTCCCTTATGATATTGATAATTATTTGTTGAATAGGTGAGCAAATTATTGCAATCATTTTGTAACCTCCCGATTTCCTGCAAGATAAGCCCTGATCCTTCAGTTACCTCGGTGAAGGTGGGCCCTCAAACTCAGCATATCCACCAGGAAGAATGGAGAGCGTAACAGAGGAAACAAAGTAGAAAACCTGCACATTTTCCCTTAGCACAAAAGTTTTAGAATTTAATTTCTCTGAAGCTGAATAACAAAATTAGTAATAGTAATAGTAATAGTAATAGTAATAGTAATAGTAATAGTAATACTACTACTGCTATTAAAGTTGGCATTAGACATTTTTGTGAGTGCTTGAAAATACAGCATAGCTGTTATACACTGGGCTCAGATTTGGGGAAGACATCACAGTGCCTACCAAAGCCTGCTCACTCTCTACTGGACATCAAAATTTGCAGGCACAGAAGGGGTCATTCACTGGCATGACTTTTGTTCAGTTCAGCAGAAGTTTGACAGAGTGCAGGCAGAGAGATAAGGACTGAAAAAAAGCAGTAATTCACTGGCTTTACCCTGCCAGCCACCCCTGTCAGTAAACAACCCTGGGCCCATGTGCTGCTGTTCTCCCCTTTCTTATCTTTAAACTTGTAGGTGAGGGGAGTCTGAGTTTGTTCCTGTCTGGGCATCACACGTGACACGGTTGTGTGAATTTCCAGTCGTCCTTGGCAAAGAGGAAAAAACCTCTTCCAGGACCTTTTCTGACCTGGAAGAAATTACTGCAGCTCAGTGGAAAGGGAAACTTTCACTTTTTCAGCTGCAAAAAGCATCAAACACCACTACTAGATCTGAGATAAAAGTAACCATGAAGTCTTATAGAAGATAACAAAAAAACCTCACAAAAACCCTATCTGCCCCGTTTCATGGCTGTGAAACCAGAGTGAGGTGTGACATGAACATTGCGCTGATGTTTTTCCTTTACAGAATTTTAAGTGCAGACAAAACCTGTACTTATCACAATTCGAGAAGTGTTTGCACTTTAGACCTGCTTCAATTTCAAAGAAAGTAGGAGCAATACTGCAGGAGTACAGTTTTACTGCTTTTCTCTCCTCCCACAAACATAATTTCCCACCAATTTCACTTGGCTTGCTTGCTCCCAAAAACATGTCAAAACTTCAGCCTGTAGTGTAATGCTTGGAAAACATCAAGTTTTGTGAAAGCTGTAAGCTCTGCACAGCTCAAGTCCCAAAAATCATCCACTTGCTTGGGGAATGTCAAGCGTGTCAATCATAGATCAAACCCTCTTAAAAATTTTAGCACACAGAAGCAAAACCACTTCAAACATAACAACAGAAATTCAGAACTTACAAAACTGCAGTATCACTTAGCAGCAGTGATGGCTCAATTTTTCAGCTGGGTAAAGCTGTTGTTTTAGGTGGCAGGCAGTTGAAAACTGTGTACAAGAATATCATGTCCCCAAAAATCAGCTGTTCACCAAGCACCTATTACAAAAATGGTTCACAAAAGTCCAGTCCAGTGTCAAACAGTGAAATGAAAACATGTCCTTAAAGCTAATTTACTTTATTTGGAGGGAACAATTAATGATATAAAGACCTCTCAGTCAGCAGGATGCAAGCTGTTCAAAATTTATAAAATGGGAAAACAAAGTTTCCTGTATTAAAATAAAATAGTTATAATAAATAAAATGAAACGGAATAAAGATTAAAAATTTATATACATTGAGCTCTCTGACAAAATAATCTATATAAGACAGGTCTTGTCTTTCAATTCATGTGAACTACATGAATGTATTGGGCCTTTCAGAAACCCAATCAATCATGTATTTTTGTTATTCAGAATAGAATTGGTCTCAGGATTTTGTTTTAAAGGTGATTCCTGTAACTATCTGTAAATTGTGACCGTTTTTTGACTTCATGGAGGCCTCAGATTTAACCCAAATCATTACATTCTGGGTAATGCCTTCATCTTGTTTTTTCTTGGGTTATTTTTTGCTCTGGTCCAGTTAGCAATATCCTTTGTGTCATCCTCCTCCCCATTTCTATGTCTTCTATCTATTTGGTAAAGGTTTCTTACCACCAAAAAATCCAAGTCACAACTATTTAAAATGGGTGAATAGTGGTGAAGTCCATAGAGGACCTGATGGAAATATTACCTTATCTTCAAGTTAAAGAAAGTTGCACCAGTAGTATTCCTTCAAGTTACAAAAACTGTTCTGTTTATGGTTCATAAGTCTCCTGAGAAAAGAAAACATTTCTAGCATTGTCCAAAGGTCATCCAGACTGAGCTAATTTAATAATCACCTTTGTGAAATTAATTTTCTAATTAGACTCCTTAGCTCAAAAAACTTTGGCCTTGTCCCTCCTAGGCTTCATTCTCAGTTGCATGAGTGCAGAAGAAAATGACAGTAAAAGCCATGCAGTATGTGCTGACAGGCCATGCATTATACATGGCGAAAAATAGAGCAAGAGACTCTTCAATTCCAATTTAAAACAACTTTTCTGGAGCAAATCTATTTTCCATCTCCAGCAGTTCTCAACCAACCTGCCTGAAGCCAAGCTATATAAAGCCAGTACAGATGTGCAAATTTGGTTTGAATAATTAACTGCAGCAGATGATGACTGTGTTACAATGATTGTAGTCGCTGAGTGCAAAAGTTCATGATAATAATTCAGAAGCAGTTTAGGGAAATTTGATTCCCTGCCAGAGCTGCACACCAGGAGGAGAGCAGGCTCTCTGAAGTTTCTGAGTCAGCCACAGATCTGTAGAAATTGGGTTAATAAAGCACTCAGAACAGCACTCTGAGGCATGACCTGCTGTTCTTGAAATTTTGGCTCTGAGGCGTATTACAGGTAAACATCTTTAATTTCACTAGAAAAGAACAATTCTGGAGGGGTCAGCGAGGGCAGGTGGGATACATCTGTCTTAGCAGAACTGGCTTTTCTGAGATGAGTTTTGTTCTAAAGGAGAAGCAGAAATCTGGTAAAATTCAGGTGGGAATTAGGAGGGAGATTAAGCTTCCAAACAAATCACTGGAGATAACCTGGCCTTCTCAGACAAGTAGGACAAGGAACAGCACACTGATGAACCCTGGGTAAAAAAACCACCATAATTATCAAAAGTAATTTGATATTTGTCAAATCCAAACCAGCTGCTTACAACTCTGTGTCTGTAATGATAAATCCCTGGTGTCTGGTGAGCATTAACAGGTGGGAGAGGTGATCAAAGCTATATTAAGACACACCATACAAATCTGTACCACTCATTTATAATGCTACCAGCTTCTTTGCACATGAGTTATACTAATATTACTAATAATTCCCCCTTGCAATAGGTCTCCTAGGGACGTACAGACTTTATTAATTCATGTGATCCAGATCTGAAAAGTTCTGGGATGAGAATGTGAAGACAGAAGTGGTAAAGAGTTGAGAACAGGAACGCATTTCCAGCAAGATAAGACACAGGTCTTGTCTGTTATTGCCACCATTTAATGACTATGGTGATCAAAATGCCTAAACCATGTGTCTATCTGTTCTTTAAATATAAATCTCTCCATTATATTGTTATATAAATCAGGGTATTTTATTATAAGAACCACTGTCATTGTATCATAATGAAAATTAAGAATGATTTCCCAATGACAGATAAATCCAATAATTCATGTAGGGAACTATGCCATTACAGGCAGGGAAAAAACAAAAACAATTAAAAATGACAAAATTTTCTTTCTTTTCAAGTATTTAAAAAATCTTTCTACATACATAAACAACTACAAAAATTGAGCCAAGTATAATTTATTTTCTTTTTTCAGTTTCTACACAGCAAACCTACTATATACTGCTCCTAAAGACATCACTTGTGCACAGGTTATAAACTTTTGCAAGAACGTATTTGAACCTAGGTAAAGTAAGTTCCTGGTATTCAGACATTTGGAGACAAGAAGACAACTGTTTTCCCAAGTTCACTTGCATGCACAAAAGTAGTATCAGGTAGGAAAATGTGTTAATATTCTTTTCTTACTAAAATTTCCACAGCTAAAATGCCTTTAAAATAATGTTGTGCTCAGAAATGCAATTAAAAGTTTGTGTGAATGCATCCCAATCTGTGAGTTTTGTTAATTATTGACTTTCATTGTGTCCTTGATGATTTTCTGTTCAGCTGATAATTTTGTGCAATTAAGTCACCAAAAACTAGCTGTTGCCATAGAAACTGTCAATCTCTAACTGTTCATCTCTCAGGTATAAAATTTGAAGATGTGAGCACTAATCTGCACTTTAAGAGCAGTTGACTCCATGGTAATTCAATTCACTTTTAACAATTATGGATGGAATTGCATTGATTTTGATGAGGCTGCCAACACATAATAGTGTGGAAATTGACTCCAGTGCTGAACTTTCTGTCCCAGAGTGAGGGAACACCAGGGGAATACTGCTGCCTGTACTGAATTCTCCCCCAAGTGACATTTAGAGTATATCACACTAAACTGTGGGGAGGGGGGAAAGCCAACCCAAAAACTGTCATAATATTTTATTTATGAGCTGAGAAAGAGTTTCATTCACTAACCCCTGACTTGAACAGTTTTTACTCTGTCTGCTGTAATTTGACCTCATACACGAGATCACTTTATCAACTTAGAGATTCTGCTGTGACAGAAAATGGCAAAGGTAGTGCTTGGGAAATGAGAGTAAATGGAAAAAGTGCCCTGTGAGCTGTTAAAGAGAAAGGAAGTAAAAGAAGAGGATGGGAAGGAGAGTTGAAGAGAAGGGAGGAAATAATGTTAGTGAAATATTAGAGCCATAAACAGAGCATAGCTAGAAGTGGTAAAATAAACAGAAGTATTCATTCATGTTGGCAATGAATCCCAGCCAAACTAAACAGCTCCAAGACCTTTAATCTTGATCTCTGTGGCACCACCTTGTTCTGCTCTCCAGCCTACAACTGCAATGCATCAAACCTCCCTGGAAATTCGCAGCTGCATTACGTCTGTGCAGTCCTCATCCTGCTCTGGACAAACACTTCTTTCAAAAATCCAAAACACATCAAAGTTATCACCCAGGACCCTGAGAGCCTTCTTTGTTTTCCTGGGCTTGTTTGCAGATGTTTGGTGGTATGCAGGGTGCTAGTTTTCATTCACTGAAGATACTTTGTGAAATACAGAGTACACAATCCATCCCATTGTAGTCTGTTATGAGGGATGGCAAGGACAACATGGACACAAGTGATTCTTTTATTTATATTTTTCCTATGAAATGTCCATATTAGACATTCTGACAGTTTCAGGGGTTTTATTACCTTCCTTTTCACAAGTGTTCTTGGAATTAGGGAAAGAAATAATGTCTATGTCTCCTGGGAGTGGTGACTGGGATGATTAACAAGGGAAAACCCAAGTTAATAGTCTGCAGTTACTCACTGGACATCAAAAACCACAACAGCTCACAACCTGGGTACTCTGACATTACAATTTGAATTTCACTGCAGTTGGTGCTACAGTGAGCATCAGAAGCTCCTGTGAGACTGAGAATCCAATTCATAGCTCAATAGATTCTTTATTATTCTGCTGAGGTTTCTTTTAGGCTTGCTAAAATTGCTCTGAATTCAACAGATTTAATGCTGTGCTTTAAACAATTTGAGTGACATTCAGTTGCCTCCAACTATTGCATCATAAATTTCCCACATCATCTAAGTCAGTCACATTGTTATGTTCTAATTTCTCCATATTTTTCGCTTCATTCCCTTGTTATCAAATTGATGTGCCCTGCTGAAAAAATCAGTACACAATGGTTTATTCCAAGTTTAGCTTTTTTTGGTAATGATGAGAGAAACCAATGCAATGAACTGGGAATGAGGTCCAGCAGCACAGACCGCAGCATTTCTGTTAGCTATGAAATACAATTCATTGTTGATAATAATTCCTAAGATCATGTAGCTTCTATCCAGAAAATGTGCTGCCACACTGTAAAAAAAAAAAAAAAAAAATTAAAAATTTAAAAATAATTAAGAGCCCGTTTTCCTATATTTTAATTATATTTCTGTATTATATTTAACCAATGAGATCACTTCTCCTCCTTACACTGCATGTATTGAAAGCATGACTTCTCTGCCTCTGCTTACTTCACTCTCATTAGAACTAAATCTGTGGTAGTTGTGCTGATTCAGTCTAATAGTTTACTGCCAAGTTTGAAAAAAATTGCTTGGGTCGTTGTTTGGGTTTGGTTTTTTTTCCCCTACTATGTTCTTTAAATCAAGAAGCACAGGCAGTGTCTGATCCACTTCTAAAGTGAACGGTTTTCCCTTTTATATGTACATATATTTCCACTGGCATGGCCTAGGGTGGAAAGGATCCCAGGACAACCAGGGAAGTGGTGCAGATTTTCTGGTCCTGTGTCAGGATGGGTTGGAAATTTGGTCTGAGTCCAACACCAAAACAGCAAAGCAGGTCGCTCTGATTTTTCAAGTGTTTCCATTGGAAATGATTACTCTTTCTGGAGACTCCTTAGCACCAAACATCTTCCTTCTTTTAGGGGCAATTTGAAAGAGTTCAGCACAAGTTGTTCAAAGGGGGACAGTCAAAATTTTAGGGACAGGTTCACTCCAAACCCAGGTCCTGAAACTCAAGAGCCCAGGTTTAAGGTACTTATGTAATTGTAGCCATACAACAGCAGGTGTTGCTTTTCTCTTAAGGAGTAAATTTTATTCCTTTCTTTGGTTGTATCTAAGAATTTAACCTGTTCAATGTGATCTTTTTTACTGCAAGATCATGAGCTTTTAGCAAGCAAGCACAGTGGTCTTTCAAACAAATTTGGCAGGCAAGGAAAATTCACAAACAGAAACCCACAGACTGCATTCAGCAAATCCAGCCCTGCAACTGTGCAATTTCCAGGTCCCCCTTTCCTCATGATTTCTCCAGCATGAGACAACATCACTATCTGGAAATATATAACAAAAGCAAATGATGACTGCCATGGGAGTTAAATCATTTCAAGACGTTTTTTGTGGGGCATAATAAAAGGAGAACTTGTGGAAAGCACTGTAGCTCCATAGTAATTTGGGAACTGGAAAGGAAACCACCTCAATTTCTTTATATCTCCCTCTAGAGAGAGTGAGATATAAAGATTAATGACCTTTAATTAATAATAATTAAAATAATGCGCCTCTTTATTCAAACTAAGCTGCTTTGCTTCCAGTGGGACAACTGCGGATGCAACGGAGTGTCCCAGAAGACTCTGAAGTCTGCTCTGGACCTGCTGGATCATGAGGAGCTTTTAAAAAAAAAACAAACCTGTGGGAAAAAGTTGTAAGTTAAGCAAAAACCCATGGAAAAATAACCCCACTTTGCATCCAGACGCATGCTAACTGTTGTCCTGTTCCCAGAACTCTGTTTCTCTTTGGATTGCTGTGCTGGCAGGCACGGGTCCAGGAGGAGGAAAATCACTTTTCTGCATTCCTACTGCACCAAAACCAACACATTGAACCCCACGGGAGATTAAAAATGCTCTTCTGAGAGTGTACTGAAGGCTCTTCAGTGGCCTTCTTGCTTAGAAGAATGATTAATGCATTTCAAAGGGGAAAAAGCTCTGAAAGGCCCAGTTCTTATTTTTCTTGTTTACTACTCAGGTAAGTGCCTTATCACTCTAGGCTTTGATGTTTATATGTAGTACTCCATGACTACTAACTGTGCATGTCAGTCTTCACAGGACAGGTCTGCAGGGTGCCATTTCTTGTGAAATATGAGTGTGAAAACAAAGCAAATATAATTGTTCCACCAAATTGTCCTTTTTTGATCAAAGGGAAGCTTTTTAAGATTAGTTTCTAGTTACTCACACAGCTTCTTTAAAAAAAAAAAAAATTCAGTTATAAAATTCATTTTAGTTTTCATAGTTAAAAAAGAAATAATTAAAAGATGGAAAATGTTCCTGGAAAAGCAGCTGCCATATGGGCTGAAAATTGTTGCAGAGGGTCATTTTTTCAAACAGCTGCCTCATTCTTGACCTTTGGAGGAGGAGAGAACACACTGCTGATAAGGATTGAAGTTGTTATGCTACATCACTTAATCAAATTAAACAATTGGACACATTTGCAGACTGTAGAGGAGAGTGAAATCTTGTGATGAATGTGTGACTGTTGGGATTATTTTTTTTCAAAATAACTTAATTAAAATGTTGGTTTCCGAGTTAGAAGTCTGGCAAGGTAATTACTTGGAAAGTCCTATAAACCCTGTTCAAGACATGGAGGTTCAAAGTACAGGTATCAATCCTCTACATCCTTCCTACCTTAAAGCACATTTCAGCTTTTTATGGCTGAACATTTCAGGCTTTTTAACAGACAGGGGAAAAAAAAAATTACTTTGGGTCTTACTCTGTGGATTTCAAGTCTTTTCACGAGAACTGAAAAAGTAGAGATTTAAGAGTCTCTGTAAGCCCTGCATTTCACCAGCCCGTGATTCAGCCCGTGTGTTAAATAAAAGCTGATTAAATCCCTGTGTGAACAGCCTCAATAAAGACACACGTGGTGTTAGATCTGTGTAGTGCGATATCTCTTGTGTCTTTGTCGGATTTTTCCTGACTTTCTCATGATCTACTCTACAGAAGTGACCTATTTTTTCTGACTTTCACACCATGTAATTTTTTTTTTCATGATCCAACTGTGCACCAGCAGTAAAGGAGCTAATGGTGGTCAGGGGTTATGCATATCACCTGTGTGGTGTGGCTATGCATCCTATAAAGGTACTCTTTGTGGTAAGACAGAGGTTTGGGCATGGCCAAAGCTGATCCTTGACCATGCAGGCTTTGTGTTTGTTGGGTTATCTCTCCCCTGTCCTAATATTTGAGATAACTTCAGAGGAATTCAGAAGGTAACACCCATGTGAAAAGCCAAGAAAGGTGTATCAGGTGTGGCGGTGTCTTTGTCTCTAAATGTGTTACTGAAATATATGCAAGGGTGCCATCTCACACAAATAATGGGAACGTTTCTGATTCAGATCCGCCCATTCCTTTGCTCTGCTCTGGAAAATGTCACATCTCTCTGATGTGACGAGGCCAGAGGGGTGGGAGATTAGTCTGCATGGTTACCATTCAGCCATGTTGAAAGGCATTTCTTCTTTGGAAGAAAGCCACAGCAGGCTGAAAACCTGCTTTCACAAAGGTGCCTGAAGGTTCAAAGAACCTCTCCCAGCCTTTGTCTGATGAGTTGCTGCAAGGCTTAATTCAAAGCTTGTTGCTGCTAATGGCAGCTCTTCTGTGGACTTTAATGCATGCTGGGTTGACTTCACAGATCTTTCTGACATCAGAGGAAGAAATTTAAATCATTCAAGTCGGTGATAGTTTTTAATGATTAAAGTCATGATATGGAGCAATGCAAAGCATAAATCACTTAACAATTTTTTTTTTTTCTATGATAGAGTCACAGAATCATGGAATGGTTTTGGTTGGGACTGACCTTAAAGCCCATCCAGTGCCACCCCTGCCATGGGCAGGGACACCTCCCACTGTCCCAGGCTGCTCCCAGCCCCAATGTCCAGCCTGGCCTTGGGCACTGCCAGGGATCCAGGGGCAGCCCCAGCTGCTCTGGGCACCCTGTGCCAGGGCCTGCCCACCCTGCCAGGGAACAATTCCTGCCCAATCTCCCATCCAGCCCTGCCCTCTGGCACTGGGAAGCCATTCCCTGGCTCCTGGCCCTCCAGCCCTTGGCAATTGTCTCTCTCCAGCTTTCCTGCAGCTCCTTCAGGTTAGTCCCTTTGTTTTTTCCTTGGAAGTCTTGTTTCACCAATAAATGAGAAACTTGGTGTCTGTGTTACCACTGCCTACTTCTACCACCTGTCTTTTGACTGTTTTCAATTTACCTTGATCTTTGTTTTTGGTACAATGTGAAAATATGTCTGTAGTTAGGAATAACCACATGTACAGTGAAGGAACACCTGGATTATGATCTTTCCCATCTGGATTAAAGATTTTACTAAGAAATTATTTATTCTGCAGACTTGCTTTGGGAAGAATGCTTCCTACCAAGTCACAAATCCATGATCCTGAGCATATTTCCCAGAACACTTGTTTGGAAATCTCTGCAAATTCCATATGAACTTACATCACATCTTTTGAACAGCGTGAAGACACTTTTCACCTTAAGGCAACATTTTTTTTGGTACCTAGTTAAGCAAAATGATGCTGTGTTTAAGGAACCATAAGCAGGACTTAAGGCTCACAGATAAAAATAGTAATTTCTAAAATATATCTTAGGTTTTTTTCCAAGCCTACAATTACAGTGCTGGGTGCACTGTTTAATGGATAGCACTAAAAAGGAAAAAGTGTAATTTAGACCTAGATGGGAAGTTTCTGAACATTTTTTTCTTGCTTTTTCTGTGCTAATAATATTGCAATGCTCAGCTGGCCTCTAAGTGGTTTCTTTAAAATTTGAGTTCTTTTGGAATAAAGCAGGAGTTCGCCTGTTAGTGAATTCTTATGGCTGTGCTTCCAACATATCCTTTGGATTTTGATTTGGTTCTGTCTCTGTCCAGATCAAGCAGCTCTCTGGTGTGTAATCTGTCCCTTTGTTAGCAACTGTCTGAACACACTTCTAATTTTATTAATGTCAGTGTAAGGGGCTCCAGACATCCCTAGAAACAGGGGGACTTCACTGGTGTAATTTTTAAGCTTTCAGTACCAGTGAGTCAGATTTTCCCACTCCAAGTGATAAATAAAACAGGAGAATTATGGCAACCTGTTTGTTTATGGTTCTGCAACTAAAATAAATTTCTTCTCATTAAGACCCATTTCTTAGAGACAAATTTTTATTCCCCCAAAAGAATCCAGACAGAAGTGTTGGAGAAAAGTTCTAACTTGCTGCTGGCAATGTTTGAGACTTTCTACTGCTTTTCTGAGTGAAGCTATTAGTGGAAATCTCACAAATTTTGAAATGTCAGATTAGTAGCTGGTGGTGCAATGCAGCAACAGAAGTTCATTAGAAGAGCAATACATTGGTCATAAAACTCTCAATTTTGCCCTGAAATTAAACAAGTCATGGTTGAGAGGCAATTTTTAAGCTTCATTTTTGAAGTATTAAGGACTATTCAAGTGTGACCTTCCTTCTCCCCCCACAGCACTAACATCCCCATTTGTTTTAATGTTATACCTTTATCTTTAGCAAATGAAATGCTGCCTTTACATGAAGTGCTGCCTAAGTGTGGCTTCACCCACAGAAGTAGGAGGGGTGAAATAAGAAATGACGTTGTAGGCTTTCACATTCTTTATCTCCATAAATGAGGTAAAGGTTTTATGTTTTATGTGTGGACAAAAATCCAAAGTCTGGTTTTAAAAATTTTGGAGGAGCTTTGAAAGTCAGACAACTTTATTTAGGGGCTTGATTAAAGATTTCTCCCTGGAAATCAACTGCTGCTTAGGGAAGCAATTGCCACAAATAGGTGGAGTCAACCAGCACAGAAGGACAGAGGTGTTTGAGCCAGGAGTTTCTGGATGATACAATTCCATGACACTTCCTTCTCATTACTCTACACCATCAAATATCCCCATGCCATTTAATAAAGACCAGTGTGGTGTAGGAGCTGCTGTTATCTAAATCAGGATGGTGAAAAAGGGGTCCCTACCCTCATGTTTGTATCTGCTGCTCCTGGTATTTCTTGTTGCTGCTTTAACTATGTTACATTTTTGTTATTTTAAATGTGCTGACAATTGAACAGAGCACACGGGGACGTGGTTATAATGTGTTTCACTAGAAATTATTATTAGAGCAGACTCTAGAACCTGCAGCACGAGACAAATCCTTAAAAAATTGAACAGACACCTAGTGTAGATATGCTAAGGTATATTCTAATACTGATTTAATTATTTAATCAGAAAATTAAGTGACCTTAAGTGTGTGGGGAGGGTTTTTTATTAGTTCCAGTCTTTAGTCTTGTGATGAGCATTCCAGATTTTCCAACTACTAGCTGGCCTGTGAGAGATTCCTTAACCAAGCAGTACAGAAATTAGAGAGGCCATCACTGTACATTTAAAAGCACAATCTAAAGTAAAATCTGTTGCAGTCCTGTTGCTCTTATGTCAAATTTTGTCTCTAGTGATACAATCTGTTTCTTCAGCTAGTGACTTTAACATAAAATGTAAAATTCTGAGAGCTAAGGAGTGCCCATTTGTTTGGCAAATGCAGTTCATACTCTGAACAGCTATTTTGGATTCAGTTGTGATGTTTTGTATTACTTTCATTAAACACATAATGCTAATTTCCTCTAATTTTCCTTCTTCTGGGTGAAATCTTCTGATCTCATTAATTTTATCCATGATGGCCTGTAGCTTCCAGCAAGAACTGCACTGATATTCTGATAATACCACTATGACAGTATTTTGTGTTAGGTTATATATGTAATTTATATATATATATATATATTTACATTATCTTAGGAACTGCTGGAGTTGGATGAGTTGAAACCTGTGAAAGGTAAGAACTCTTCAACAAATATATTCAAATCTGAACTCTCACTGCAGCTGCATTTTCAGAGCTCTTCATTTTTTATGCAGTTTTGCTAATCTGTAGAAATTATGTTGGTTAGTCAGATCTTAATTCCCAATGAGTTGCAGTTCACAACTGATGTAAGAAATTAAACTATTCAGGAACATGAGTCACAGTACTTCTTCAAATATGTCAAGATACCAAGACATGTTACACCAGGTGGGTTTTTTTTGAGAGTGGCTGATGAAACAAACACTAAACTTTACTTGCTGTCTGATCTCCAGTGGCTGCAGTTTTGGACCAAAATATGGTGAAAATGGCTGGATGTGACTCAGGTAAAATTATGTAAAATAAACTCAGCAGTCCTGTGACTCAGAGGGATTTTTCCCAGATTTTCAGGGCAATGTTAGAAGGGTACATTGCTGAATGGGTACTTTTCTGTGTGAGCAATTTGGTTGTTTTGGGGATTTTTTAAAACACTTTAAGGTAGCCTTAAAAACTCTTGCAGAGAGCACGAAAACTCTAGGCAGAGTTCCTGAAAGTGTTTAGGCAACTGTGCATGTAATTTTAATTGTGAGGCTTCTTCAGGCAACTATGCCAAGCGATTGTCCCATTGTGACATTACCGGGGGGCGGAGGGTGACATGAACTGGTGCTGCATTTTGACGTCACTGGGAGATGGATTATGACCCCGGCTGTACAGATTTGGGTGGCAGAGCTGCACCAAGAAGCAAGAAGGCGGCATGGCCACGGGGAGGAGGGAGGAGAGCTGCCCCATCTGCTGCGAGGTGCCAGAGGACATCGCCCACGCCCTGCCCTGCGGCCACGAGTTCTGCCTGGGCTGCATCCTGCGCTGGCTGCGGGGGAGCCGCACCTGCCCGCTCTGCAGAACACTGATTTCCATCGTCAGCTTTTCGGAGCAGGAGGAGGACTGCCTGCAGTGCATCACCAGACGCTCTGGCCAGGCCACCAGCCACGCAGGAAACGCTTCTGGCAGCAGCGATGGACGCAGCACCCGCAGCCCTGTGGAGTGCCTTGTCTCGGCCTCGCAGGGGACACTGTCCCCAGCTGAGCAGGGCGCTGCAGGGCCGGAGGCCGTGGGTGGCATCCTGCCCGAGCTCTGGGCAGAGCTTTTCCGAAGGAGACGGAACCTCCTGAACCCCGTGCGGTCCTGGCTGCAGCAGCAGCTGCAGAAGATATACAGGGAGCGGTGGTGGCAGGTAAAGACCACGGAAAGCAGCATCCTGCTGGCCCTGTGCATCTTCGGCCCGGACAGGGAGATGCTGATGCAGCGGCTGCAGCCTCGCCTGCAGCACCACACCTCTCTGCTGGTCCACGGCGTCCTCAGCATCATCGAGACACAGTGCAGCCAGCAGGTGCGCAGGCTGCGGGGCTGCCACGCTGCCCAGGAGGACACCGAGAGCGCCGGGGCCAGCTCTGGCCCCTCGGCCTCCCCTGGGGACGCTCCCACCTCAGGGGGGCCACCAGAATCCAACGTGGAGCACGAAGCCGGCACGTCGGAGGAGGCCCCCAAAGGGAGCCCCAGCACGGCTGCGGCGATCCCTGCACAGCCGGAGCAGCCCTAGAAGGAGCTCAGGGAGGTGGCAGTGGCTGCAGGGCCCCTGATCCCAGTCTGGGCAGGGACCCCTCAACTGTGGCATCGCAACGACCCCAAAAGTTGAGGGCCCTTGGGCCCCACTGGCAACACGAGCAGGCTTTTCGTTAGTCAAGAGAAAGAAAATAAATACCTGTTTCCTCGACACAGCCTCTGCTGTCACTTCTTGCTGGGGCCTTTTCCCTTTTCCCCTCACACCATGCTGCTGGACAAGGGCCCCACAGCCCCAGGGCCTCCCCCAGGGAATCCTGCTGTGGCCACGATGGTGGAAGAGCTTCTGAAAGGGCATCAGGGTGATGAGGAGACGGGAGTCATGAGTGAAAGGCCAGATGCTCCTCAAGCAAGAGGAAGAAAGCTGGAGAATGCCAATCTCCATTTCTGCCAAATGCTTTAGGGACAAATGTACGCCTCCTTTTTATGCAGAGAAGGATACAGCAAGTGTGGATGGCATTCAGAGACAGGAGAGGCATTTGCATCCTCATTTTTGCAGCTCTGCTCCTTGCCTGCTGATGAGAGCTCCTTCATGTCTTAAGTTGATTATCCCCCTAAGTCACAGGCTGGGGGGGGGGTCCAACACATAAGACCCTGTGAGGTGCATTTGAACCTCATAAAAAACTATGGGTTGTAAAAACTCATCTACAGCACTTTCCAAACTGTACTTTTATACAGTGTGGTAGGAGCAGTTGTTTATGATTTCTGCACATTGCACCAAGAGCTGCACCAGTTCACAGGGACTGTGAGCGAGATTAGGAACATGACTTGCTCTTTGGGGACAGAAGAGATGTCTGGCTGCTGCTCGTCTGCCTCCCAGGAGTCCTAATGATGCTTACTGCTCTTTGATGTACTGACTGAGAGGAAAGGGAGCCGTGCCAAAATGTGCTAATGATATCAACAGTGTTAAAGCCTAAACAGTCTGTTGTAAGGATTATAAAGATTTCTCTTATATTTTCTGCTGTCTTTGTGGGAATATGTGTCTGGTTAATTCTCCAGTTCCTGGTAGATTAAAAAAAAAAAAAAAAAAAAAGGTAAGTGATGAGAAAGCAGAAATAATGTCTTTGAAAATGTATTATTTTTCCATCTTCTTCCCTCAGTCTACAGTCAGGCTACAGTCCTTCTCTTTTAAAATATGATTTTTACCTATATTCTAAATTGGGAGAAGTGAGTTAATTTAAGGAAATATTTAAATGAAGACTAGTTTCTTCGAAGTTTAGCAACTAGCTTCCAGAAGGATTAAATTACTGTCAATGAAAAGCTTCTTCTGTGATAGGTTCTCACAGTGATAATGCATTTTAAAGCAAGTTTACTGTCCCTACCACATCAAGACAACCACTTCAATATCTGTTTACCTGATTAAATGGAGTACTTTTGAATATACAGCTGCTACAAGGGGTTGCCCTTCACTGCCTTCTGAAGCATTCTTCTGTATTCTGCATTATTTCTATATATTTGAAAGTAAAAGAGCTTAATTTATGTGTTGGTAAATCCAGTCAGTGATTTGTGGTCTCTAATTTGAGAAGGATCTTATAATCAAAGTTGGCTTTCTAAATCAACATATTTATTTCTCAAACAAAAACAAAGAATCAAGCCCCCAAACCTTAAAAATGGTAATTAATACATGACAGTGTATGCTCTCGTTTCTTCCTCCAAAGGCCTTTAATTTTTAATTTCTTTTTTACCTAAGAACCTCAGTTTCTCTCTAGCTTAGCCAAATTAAAATGGCAACTGCTGAATGAAAAAAAATTGATGCCTTTCAAGATGTGAAGATAAAAACTTGTCTGTAACCACACAATAGGAAGAAAGAAATTCATTAACATGGGAAATTCAAGGCACATTTGGGATAATCTGCCACTGTCTGGTAAAAAATCTCTTCTCCAAGTGGAAGGTCAGAGGAAGGGACACTGTGTTTCTCTGACATCTGTGACTTGAGAGCAGAAGTTGTTACTCAGCTGCCAAAGCAAAATAAGTCTTAAAACAAATGAGTGGAGAATAATTTTTCCTCAGTTTTTCCAGGAACAGTTCTCTCCACTTGAATCCCTACCTTTATAACTTGGACCACATCCATTATACTGTAAGGAGAAAGTAAGGAAACCATGTACTGCTTGGAAGAGTAGCAGGAGCTCATTGATAGGCAAGTTTGGTATAACTTGCACCTCCCTGTCCCCAGAATTATCATCAATATTGCAGACATATCCACAGGACTCTGCAAAAGACTCAAGAGCTTTTCACACTCACTAACTCATTATTGTTCTCATGATGTTTTAAAAAATAAAAGGTATCTTTCAATCTTTTTATCAGGACTCCAATGATTTTAGTGCAGGTCGTTGGAAGGCTGGAATGATATGAAGCTGTAAGTTCTGTGAACCTTAATTTTTAAGCGTACTCCATGCAGAACACCTGAAATTAAATTTTAAGTAGTATTTATGAAAGAATGGTAAATTCAGTTCTCAGCACTGGCATAATTAAGTCAGATGAACAGTTTTTTTTACAGGTCCCGTTGAAATGTGCAAATGAACTTGTCTGCTCTTAGAGTCCTGCTTCGGTCAAAAATATGGCTCCTATTAAAGACAAATTCTAATACATATACATTTATTACCCATGTGTCCACAGGAAGAGATTGAAAGATGAAACCATATACCATCTCCATAAAATCCTGATGGAGTAATGCTGAGCAGTTAAAGCGAACGTTTTTATTAAACCCTCAAAATGTGAAATATTTGTGAGGATCGCCTGAGTAAGACCTTATTAAAGGCATTGATAGAATGATCATGTCGTTACAACAGGCTGAGAGGACTCCAGAATTTATCCAGTTTCCTCTGTGTCCCGACAAATGGGTGGAATTGCTCACACAAGGTGTGTGCAAGGAGAAAGAGTTGTTATTGGGAGATACCACTGAAACATATTTAGTAAGATCTTCCCCTGAGAACTGAATCTCTGTGCTCACTGTCCCCTTCTAAAAAAAAAAAAAAAAATTAAAAAAAATCCTCTCCAGTAGGTCTAAGCAAGACTGTACAGTCATACAAGCAACCTACTTTTGCCATCAGGATAATGGAGTTCCTGGAAAGGTCAGAAGACTTAAAGAGTTTCTTGGCTAATTGGGAAAAAAGAAAAAAAGTATGAAATCGTTAAGTTTTCCCAATTTATTTTTTCAGCTGCCATAAATTACAGGCAGCAAGGAACTTGCTGGGAGTGATGGTCATGCAGACTTGCAAAGGTATTTCCAGAAACTAGATTTGTATGAACTGTGAGGATCCAGTGAATCTACTTCTTCTCAAGCATTAAGTCCATAAAATACATTTACTCCTCGGGGGGGAAAAAAAAAGAAGCAAATATGCTACAAGCTTAACATTATTTTTCCTTCTTGCTCCTTTTCTCAAGAACAACCTAGATTGATTAAAACTAAAGGTTAAGATCAAATTTCCTCATATGTCTCTAAGATGCCAAGAGCAAATATCAAGGATAAATTTGATTTCTGGTAACTCTGCATCCTGTGAGTTCTTAGGCTTTGCCAAGCTTCCTGCACCTGGTCCCAGCAATGTAAAAAGAACCTTGCATGACCCAGGGAGATCCCAGCGGCCCACCTGCTGCACCTTTGGCATAGCAGCACTCCTGAATTTTGAAGCACCACCTTCAAAATCCACCTTCTTGATGCCACGGATCAGCTGTTGTGCTGTTTGACACGTGATGAATGTGGCAGCGTGGATATGGTGGGAAAACACAGGTCATTCATCTGAATAGATAAAAATGTTCCTAAAACATCTCAGAGAAAATGAATAAATTTTTTAATCCATTCAAAATTATCAGAAGGGCAAGTGTTTCGCATATAGAATGAGACAAAAGTATTTATTTGACTCTATGTGGTTCCTTTATCTACTTGTAGGCTCCAGCCTAATTTGAGAAAGGAAGGATAAAGAAGGAACAATCTGACAAGCAATAATTCATTCAGGGCTCATCTTGTCCCTCTTTCTCCTGCCCTTTACCTGGCATTACAGCACAGATACTGCACCACCTATGTAATTCAATTTTTAGGACATGACAGAAGGAATAGCTTATTTTTATTTTTTTTTTTCCTCCACAAATGCATATTCACGGCTGAAAATGCAAGGTGAAATCATCTTGTCTTGAACTCCAGGACCAAACACCCTGAAAGGTCAATGACTCTGGAATATTTTACTGCATTTCCAGTGTTGACTGCTGATAGACACTTCTGGTCATTTAGGGGCGAGTGAATAACTCACAGTCATTTCTTCGTATAATAACTTTTATCTCTCACTTGGTGAACTGTTTGCAAGTCAGTAAATTATCAGACCAAAGAGGAAAAATTGGTGGAATCCTGCAAGTTAAAATAACTGCAGCTTTGCTTGGCAGGAAGGGAAAAAGGGGACTTGTGTAGGACTCTAGCAATTTATAGTGACTTGGACTTCTAACAGAAAGTCAGGGAAAAGACTCCATCTCTGATTCCTTCAGACTGGGTATTGGTAGACTATAAATGGAATTTTAATATATCAGCCCAGAACCGTGAGGCAGGTCAGGCTTAGGGTTCTGTTACTGCCTAATGATTTAGCAATTACTTACCTCAGTTGAGGTCAGACCCTGCAATAAAAGGTCAAATGATGTTCAGGGATGTCTTGAAAGGATATGAACACGGTCACATTGCTCTAAACCATGGTAACACCTTCTTGAGCTGCAGTGAGAAGAAATGGTAGTAACTGAGCTGTGATTGCCAAACATGTGGAGAACTGGGATTGCTCAGCCTGGACAGGAGGCGACCTCATTGTGGCCTTCCAGTGCCTGAAGGAGTGACAAGGAAGATGGAGAGAGATTATTGACACGGGATGGAGTGCCAGGACAAGGGGGAATGCCTTCCCACTGCCAGAGGGAAGGGTTAGATGGGATATTGGGCAGGAATTGTTCCCTGGCAGGGTGGGCAGGCCCTGGCACAGGGTGCCCAGAGCAGCTGGGGCTGCCTCTGGATCCCTGGCAGTGCCCAAGGCCAGGCTGGACAGGGCTTGAAACCACCTGGGATAGTGGAAGTTGTCCCTGCTTATGGCACGGGGTGGCACTGGATGAGCTTCAAGGTCCCTTACCCCCCCCCCCCCCCAGACAAATCTAAGATTCCATGATTCTGTGAATGCTGTTAATCTTTTAGACATGTTAAACCCCATCCCTGTTAGAAGTCCCACAGTCATGTAGTTGTTCTTGGTGGTGATAAGCCAAAAAAACTACTGGAGCACCTACCCATGAACCATACATGTCTTTTTTGCTGGATTTGACAGAACAGGCAAACGTTACACATTAATTAAGTATATAGTATTTATTAAGCAGCTGTATTTCAAAATGTGTTTTCTGAAGCTGGGAATTGGGTGAAATGTCCCCAAAATACAAGGTTAAATACCTTGGAAAAGAAACTAAGTTCTATCAAGACAAGTTTTTCACAGAGTAATAAAAAATGGGAATGGAGACAAAGATGATCTCATGAGGTCACCTAGTTGATGTTTTGCCCCAGTTAAAGCTAAGCCATTCCTGACAGATGTTTGTCTAGCTCTTATTTTTCTCATCCCAGCATATTTTTAATTCTCTGGCTGAACTTATTCTTTTATGAATCAGGCACTATCGAGTCTCCATAAAAGATTAAAAGTTTCCTTTGAATAAGAGACTGTATGGTGTAAGACAAATTATGTACAGCAGACAAGGGAGAATTTCAGAAGGGAAAATGTCTGACCTAGAAACTGCTGTCATTACTAAAAGGTCTTCTCTAGAATGAGTTTGGGATTAAATAGTTACACATTGCAGTATATGCTGAGGTTTAAAAAATCCTTGATAAAATCAAAATACATTTAAAAAAATCAATTATTCCTCAAATGGTGTTAATAACATGTATCATGTCCTCTGCAAATCTCACAGGAGTAAATAGTTAATGCTTATTAAATGAAACCCTTGGCCGAAAAACATCATAAAAGTAAATGCTACTAGTACTAGAAATAATCACAAATGGGAGTCTTCCAAACAATATTCTTATAACTGCTTTAATGAGCAGGGCTTTTTTTTTTCTTTGCACGTGTCCAACTTTTGCCTTCTTTACAGATGGTGTCTCTCTCCTAAATTTAGAAAACCTCTTTTTGGTGCTGGTTGCATCCTGGGAAACATTAGACCTGCAGCAGACACTGTAAAGCAACACAAGAGCGATGCAGATTTGCTGGAATTATGTATTTTGGCACCATGTCCCTTGCCCGTGATGCACCAAGGGTCAGTCGACGTGTGCATTGTGCTTAGAACCTTGCAAGAGTCGAAGGGATGCTGCAGAGGGCACTATTTACCAAGAAAATTAAAATAGGCTCAGGGTTGGGCTTAAGGGGTGAGCCATGCTTGTGAAAACACGTAGGGCGCTTTGATCCATCTATTTTTTTTACTCGTTTTAATCAGGTATGAAGCAAGGATTCCATTCAGGTTTTTCCCTCCCCAAGTTCATTGGTCTGGGAATGTCTGCACTCTGAGTTTTCTCAGGATGATGTGTACTCACTCAACTTTTATTTTTTTCAGGAAGAAAATATTTACAAAGACAATAATATGTGATGCAAAGTTGTGTCTGAGACAGTTTTAATACTTCGAGGGTTTTTTTCCTGGTCTGCAATAAATTGCTGGAAAATGAAAGAAAGTCAAGTTCTAATATCACCGAGACTAACGTTAGACTGTAGCTTTCCACAAAATCAGAACAAAACAGAAGAAAAACAACAAACCCTTCAAACAAAACACAAAAGCAACCAAACCTGCCAAAAAAACCCCCATCCTGACACTAATAAAATGACTGAACCAGATAATTTGCCAGGTGCGAGGATGAGAAGGTGTTGTAAGACACAGAACTCTCAGTATCAGCCTCTCCCAGTGTTCCAGTCACAGCCTGGCTGCATATTTTATCACAGTAGGTAGCTTTAAAAATTATTTATGAGACTTGAAGAACACTTAGTGTACCAAAGAAAGGACAAATCCCTTCTGCTCAGTGTACATTTATGTTGAATTCTCACTGGTCTGCGGCGAGGTTAAGATGAAGCTTCTCTTCTTTCCAGGGAAAGCAGCAGAAGTGTGATCCCAACAGGCGTTTGGTGGTTCAGCTCGTGGCACCTGCACAGGGCTGGGAAATAGTTTTCTCTCCCAGCTATGCCACAGCAATGTAACCTGCCCCATTCCATCAGCAGGAGCTGCTTCCAGCAGCCTTTTGGTGGGTTATTGCCTGAGTGAACTAAAAATGCCAGAAAGATGCAATCAGATCAATTTTACGAGTGTTATTTTGAAAGGAACTTTTATCTGCAATTCAGCCTGCGCTGGTCAGATTTTTATCTGTTGCTAATAAACTCAGTGAGCTAGATTTGATTGTAGCCTGGAGACAAGCAGACCCTCTGTCTTGGGATGTTTCCATCATATTAATCAGGAAAATCTGCCTGTTGGTCCAGTCACAAGACACCACCTCCACAATGGATTTCCAAGTCATATAATTTGTTGTATTCTGTTAACAGGAGTAATTCAGGAGCTGAGCCAACACAAAATCATATCAGTGTGTTACTGGAGCACAATATGAGTTCCCCATGCCTTACAAACATTTTCTACATCTTTTTCATCCCCACTCCACCAAACACAGGGATATACCACACAGGTTCTTCAATCTCTTGTTTGCTTTGTGTTGTATGAATTTAATGAAGCATTATATGCTGTTCTTTGTACTGAGGTTTCTTTTTATTTTAATGGCATTGAGAAAATAGATCAAACTGTCTGGGAAATGTGTTTGTCTTTCTAAGTGAAACCATAAATGTATAGAATGGTTTAGGATGGAAGGGAGCTTAAAACTCACCCAGTTCCACCCCTTGCCATGGGCAGGGACACCTTCCACTATCCCAGGTTGCTCCAAGCTCCATCCAGCCTGGACTTGGACACTGCCAGGGATCCAGGGGCAGCCACAGCTTCTCTGGGAAACTTATTCCTGCCTGGAACAGTCAGTCAGCCTGTTCCAAATAAGATGATTTGCCCCTGATGAAGAAAGAGTTTGCTTTTTAAATGTTGCAAAAAGCAATACAAAGTTTTGATGTACTGACTTGTTAAGAGTCAAGTGTCTTCATTTAAGAAGGTTTTCAGCAGATACTCCTAAGATAATTTTGACACTAACAGTGGTAAATGATACAACAGGAAGTTATCTGGTTCCTAAGCAGTGGAATAAAAGACCGTAAACACGTAAAATTGATAAATAAGTCTGTGCACCTCTGAGTTTTTCCACATGTACTTTATAGAAACAGCTGCTTTGCAACTTCTTTCAGGATGAAATGTTTAATGTAGTTTATTTGCCTTGTTGAGTGAGGGATGTTGTGAGAATGGCAGAGAGATGCTTGTGAGATTTCCCTGTGCGACAATGCAACATTAGTTTTAGTAGGAGTGCTAATGTCTCTTTTTTCTTTCTGCTTTAGACTCTGACTTCCTGCAACAATAGACTGACTCTCTGATCACTCTGAGTGCTCAGTAATGAGGAGAGGAAGGTTCATCCTCTATAACCACAGTCTAATCCAACAGTCAACAGTACCCACAGAAGCTCGTTCTGATACAGGCAACTGAAATAATTTTGTCAGGGATTTGTAACTGAAATTGTGAATATATTGTTTCTGCATGGGGAAATGAACACATATTTAAACTACAGAGGTAAGGGAATAGAAAGAATCCTCCAGAAGTTGCCCACTCACTGTGCTAAGGTGGGATGTAGGATTTGGTTGCCAGCTGTTCACAATGAAGGCAGCAGGTTTGCAGCTGGTGGCCAATTACCCAAGCTGCATCCAGCCTCACAGGAACTTGGATGGGGAATCTTTTCAGAGGCTGAACAGTTTATTTCTTGGACATCAGTTGGCTTGGTATCACCTTTGCTTTTTTCTGGAAATCTCTGTAAATCAGGGGTTGTGATTATTCTAATCTTTATGACTTCCATTGAAGCAGCAACATCTTTGGTATTACCAAGCACTGATAAAGTTGTATTTCCTTTTGTTTTGTGAAGGTGAGAGAAGAACAGACCAGCACTGAAAACCCCAGAGGTCCTGGCTTTGTGAAGGCACGAATCCAGGCCACTTTAGTGTCTCATTCCAGAAGGGTGGTTGGACCTGCTCCCAGCACTTACTGCAGGCTATTGATTGCCTGGAGGAGAAATTCTGTGGGTAAATTTTATGCACAGTAGTAAGAGATCAAGTTTGACAGTGATATATCTGACACATTCTGACATCTAAATTACAGACTTCACGCTCAAGCCTTCTGCCAGCGTTTCTCCCCTCACTCTCAAAAAGCACATTTTCCTAAGAGCTGTCCCAGGGCTGACACGCTCCCCTGGCTGCTGTTGTGCCCAAGGCAGATCCCCTTGTTCTCTCATCCAGCACGATGATGAACAGCAGTGAAGGCTCAAGGGAGAGCAGAGCACCTTCTTTTTGTTGCGTTGTGCTGCTACAAGATTTGAGCAGGCTCCTCGCTATGACCAAACCCTTTCTTTATGGAAGTCCAAGATTAATGGCAAGTCTATATACTAAGTTTAAAAACCAAAAAATAAGTGTTTCAGTGAACTGCACATGGCATGGCAGTGTCTTTAAGAAGGGGCAAAAGAAAATTTTATTAGTTAACATAGCTCAGCAGGGAGCCCAGGATAAGATTAGATTTTCTGAAAGAACAATAATAACCTTTAAACCAGATACTAAGATTTTTTTTTCCTATGTTTTTATTAAAGCAAACCTACTGTGGTAGCAGGCACAAGAGAGATGACACAAAATCTACCCATAAATAATTTCTTACAACCATTTGTCTTAGGTCCCTTAGGTCTTCTACTGCAGTCAGGTTTGCTGTAACAAAACCACAAAACATCATCTTTTGTTGCCTGTGCAAGAGCAGCTTCATCACATTCACTAGTTCCTCAATTGATTCTGCCCCTGGAGTTAAGAGAATTCATTTTGCTAATTTCAGTGACTAATGAAGCATGATCTTACAGAGGAATCAGTGTGATTCTTGGTGAACTGTACCAAGAGATGTTTTTTTATGAGCACTTTCTGAGCAAGTTGAATCTAAGAGACAATTTTTCTCTCAAGTCATATGGTCGTCTTCAGCATTTTTGCTTCCACAGTTCAAAAACCATCTGAATTAATTTCATTCCGGCTTAGTCTTACCCAGACAGCTCTTTGAGTGGTGAACTGTGCTGCCTTAGCTATTCAGAATGGCAAATGGATTGGCAAATGGAGCTCTTGGCACACTGTAACACTCTCTCCCACCCATGCCTGGACCGGATCTATCCAGGCTGCAGCTTCTGAAATAGAGCTGCAACTTCTTCTTGCACATCTTTGAAGTGGTTCCAATCACTCCATTTCCAGTCTTGCCTCAGATTGCTCCCCACCTTAAATTCCTGTTCCTTGGCATATTTTAACCTCATTTAAGGCTAAAAATAATAAAGGGAAGGATGCCATGTAACACTAATGTTTCTTTTTTCCCCTAAATAATCAGTGGTAATGCGATAAGAGCTTATGAAAGAGAAGTGTTTATGGATTATGTGACTGTATTGATGTACTGCCCTCATATGCAATTAGGTAAGTGCTTTACTTCACATGCCTAAATACTGCCAGAGGGTACAGCATCAGATGTTATCACTGCAGCAGCAGAAACAAAAATTGTCTTGAAGTTTTGTACTGAAAACAATTTGTTACTGGAAATTAGTTAATCCTTTACCTGTATACTAGAAAGTATGGAGTCAGAGAATTGTTTGGGTTGGGAGGGACCTCAAAGCCCATCCAGTGCCACCCCCTGCCATGGGCAGGGACACCTCCCACTGTCCCAGGCTGCTCCCAGCCCCAATGTCCAGCCTGGCCTTGGACACTCCAGGGATCCAGGGGTAGCCCCAGCTGCTCTGGGCACCCTGTGCCAGGGCCTGCCCACCCTGCCAGGGAACAATTCCTGCCCAATCTCCCATCCAGCCCTGCCCTCTGGCACTGGGAAGCCATTCCCTGGCTCCTGGCCCTCCAGCCCTTGGCAATTGTCTCTCTCCAGGTTTCCTGCAGCTCCTTCAGGCCCTGCAAGGCCCCAGTGAGGTCACCCCAGAGCTTCTCCTCTGCAGGCTGAACAAGCCCAGCTCTGGCAGCCTTTCCTCCCAGCAGAGCTGCTCCATCCCTCTGCTCATCCTGGTGCCTCCCCTGGCCTGGCTGCAACAGCCCCAGGTCGTTTCTGTGCTGGGACCCCTGAGAGCTGAAGGCATGTTGGTATCCTTCTGAGACATGCATATTTTTGACCTAAAAAAATTAAAACATTCAATGACACCACTGTAAACACGGAATTTGAATTTCTGCTCAGGATAATGGCACAATTTTTCTTTCCTGTTGTAGAAGGCCATCTGTGCAGCACAATCTGTGCAACTGTACAGGCACAGCTACAGGGATATCACAGGTGATTTTAAGCCATCAGTACTTTTCAACAGCTTACCTGTGCTCATTACATGTCAGGACATCCAAGGGTGTCTTGTAAAGCACAAATAAAATGATGTGCACTCCTGCCATCCCCATCTAAGTCACAGGTGGACTCACAGTTCTCACAGTTTTGTGCTGTTGGTTAAATTCTCCCCAAAAGCCTCATGGGGACTGAACCCTTCATCACCTCTTAAGTCTCCCTGTCTCTTCCATGCGGTTGTGCTGCCACATTTCTAAAATTCAGGAGACCAAATATGCTGGATTTTAGGACTTCAGGCAGGCACTTGATGGAGCTTTTTGTTGGTTGGGAATTCTCAAGCAACAGTGAAAGGTTTCCTACTTTTTCTTTCAACTTTGAAGGAGGCTGTAGACCAGCAAATAAAGAATTTTATTAATGGGGGCATAAACTTAATGAACAATCCAATGCTAGATACATAGATACAATGATAAATACACAGAAGCACTAAATCTGAGATAAAGAAAAAAATGTATGGAATATCCCTGCGTAGGATTTTCAAATACCAGCTCCTTTAACTTTGTGCAATCTACAGAGGTTTGAGTTAATGCTACTCCCACAGAATGGCTATAAGTGAATCATCAAAAAAACTAAAAGCCATAGATACTGGTCCCAAATTCCTCTAAGTTTGGGGGTTTTTTTAAAGTTTCAGAGTAAATAAGATAAACTTGCTCATGTTATTCACTGTGTCTGTAGAAAACCAATTTCCTAGCTCCTTTTTTTTACCTCCAGGTGTGTCTCAGATACCTGTTACATAAAAATAACTTTGTTTGTAGACAGCATGTGCTGTTGAGCAAAAACATTAGCCTGTTCCAGCCAGTGAAAAGGAACAAGTCTTAATTAACCCAGAAATACCCAAAGGAAGTCAGGAGCTGGTCAAGCTTGTAGTTACAACCTTCCTTATTTTGACATCCAGGCACCATTTCCTGACATGGGTTTTGAAGTCCTGTTTTAGAACATTACCACCATGACAACCTACTTTAAATTATCTTGTTGGCTGGAGTCTACTGAGTGAAAACAGAAAATGAACAAAAGAAATGTAGTTGGGTGGTGGGTTTTTTTTGTTTTGTTTGTTTTTGTTTGGGTTGTTTTTTCGGTGTTTTTTTTTTTTCTGCCAGGTGCTTGCAAAATAATGTGTTTCCCTGCAGGCTAAAAATAAAAAGCATCTTATTAAATCACATCATAAATGACCCATGTAGCACAGTTTATTTTACATTACCTAGGTAAGGAGGCACTGAGCCAAATAAATCAAAGTGAACAAGGCAATAATTGTTCCTCCTTTTATATCACCTAAAATATGGGAGTAATGAACAAACGTGATTAAAGGGATAATACTACATTAGTAATAGGCTCTTCATTTATTGTTTTTTAGAGAAATCGTGTTCACTGTGGATATGGAAGCCCTTTCCCCTGTATTATCAAGCTGACACTTTGTATATTTTAAAAGGATAATGCTGTACTTGTAAAATAAGAACAAGTACAAAATGCAGGTGGCTTTCTTTAGAGAGATTTTATGAGCTGGATTTGTTTCGGATTTTTTTCCATGAAAAATAGTATGTTCAGATAGAGGTCAAGACATCTCTTCAGTGCTTGCATTAAAAATTCTACGATTTTCTGGAGACCAAAGACCACTGTAGAGTCTTTCTTTCATGTGCTATCTAGTTTTATTGAAATAAATGGAATTACTAAATGGAGGTTATGTGGTGAATCAGTTTCTTAACTGACCTGTGTACTTTGCCCATTACTTTTCAGAAGGATTAAGATTTCACAGAATAGTGAATTAGATTTAACAATTACAGCTTAAGTAAATGAAATAGCAATAAGGCCAAGTGTAGAAAAATGCAATTAATTATGATTAAAAATACAAACCAAGGAGGAACATATCTTTATGATCAAGATCAGCCAAACACTTGGCAGGTCTGAAACATGATTAGGTTTTTAAAGGTGCATCTGAAAATATTCCAGCCTGGTCCTTGCTGGCTCAGACCAAGGGTTCTCTAAGTGCAGTGTCCTGTCTCTGAGGTCAGCCAGAAAAGACACAGGAACACAAGAAATAGGAAGTAACAGAATTTTGGAGAGGTACTAAATGCAGCATTACATACAGGTGCTTTCCTCCCCACACTTTCTGTTTTACAGGCAAGAGTTCACATTGTGGACCCTCCTGTTGGTTTCACACTGACAAGCCTGTACTCCTTCGATTTGTCTGATCCTTTCCTAACTCTTTCACACATTTTGCAGCGATGTGTTCTGCAGTGGGATTATCTGCAAAAAGGTAATTTCCTTCTGTTTGTTTCAGGTGCCCCTAATCCATTATGGGAACGGGGAATGCTGTTTGATTCCTGCTTAGCAGGAGGCTGCTGGAAGTACCAGTGCTGAGATTTTTGGTTAGACACTGAATTCAGATTCTGAGCTTTTGAGTCATCCAGACTTTTGGGACAGAAGGACAGAGGCTGTACCATGTGAACACTGCTTGTCTTGGGATGACTTTATGATGTGTATCCCATATCGCTGCCCTATGCCCAGAAATTAAATTTGTGCCTTTCTATGCCTTTAAACTGAGCCTGAGAGGGGGAAGGAAAAACTGAGCAAAACGTTTTCAAAGCAGTTTGCAGCTTGTTCAAGGTCACACAGAGATAGCAACATTTTTTTCCCAGCTGCAGCAGGGGAGTGAGGAAGCACCCAGCTTGCTGCTCCCGAGTCAGTTTCTGGCCAGTGTTTCAGCTTCTTTTTCTCTGAAGGGAGACTGAGAGTTTAACTTTGCTTTTCCTTCCCTGGAATTTCGGATTTTCTCCCTTTTCTACTGGACTGCTTCAACCTCAGAGCATATCAGGAGGACTTTCCACCGAGCACAGAGGGCCTGGCCCTGGGCCAAGCCCCAGCTCCGAGAAGACCAAAGGCAGGGCTCTGACACTTTCCCAGGTTTTTTCTCCACAGTGAGAGATTTTATTATTTAGCATTACTTTCATTTTCCCGTGTGTTTGTTAAATAAATAGTTTTTATCTCTTTCACTTTCCTTTAAGGAAAATTTATTTTTTCCCAAACCTGGTGGGGGAGGGGTGGTGACCTGCCTTCTCTCAGAGGATATATTTCTAAATTTGGCCAAACTGGAACACTGCTGTACCTCAGATGGACCCCAAAGCCATGGACTAAATGACCTCAGTAAGCGTTTTGGGGACATTTGTAGACATTTCAAGGACATTTGAGAAAAGTGGTCCATAGACTAAGGGAACAGTGTCTCTGTACCCCATCAAAAGGAGGGAAAGATGGGTGGTGGTTAACAAGGGTGCACTGGAGACTGCGTGGCCTGGGCATGGAAGAAGAGGTGGAGGATGGATTGCGTTTGTCTGGGGTAAGGTGAGTTTTGTTCAGAGTAGCTGGTGTGGGGCTGTGCTTTGGATCTGTGCTGGGAAGAGTGTTGACAACACAGGGATGGTTTTGCTCTTGCTGAGCTTGCACAAAGACATTCCTCCTCCTCCCACCACCCAACCAGGGCCAAGGCTGGGACCACACAAGGAGCTGGGAGGGAGCACAGCCAGGACAGGTGACTGCAGATGACCCAAGGGACATCCAAGACCTTGCAGCATCATGCTCTGCATGTAGAGCCGTGGGGACAAGGAGGAAAGGGGGGACATTCAGAGTGCTGGTGTTTGTTACCTGAAGTCACCATGACATGTGACAGAGCCCTGATGTCCTGGGATGGCTGAACACCTGCCTGCCTGTGGGAAGTGGGGAATGGACTTCTGGTTCTTTGCTGTGTGCACGGCTTTTCCTTTACACGTTAAACTCTTTATTTCAGCCCATGGGTTTTTGTCACTTTCTCTCCCTGATCCCACCAGGGCAGAGTGGGCAAGAAGCCACGTGGGGGTGACTTTCTGGCTGGGGTTAAACCACGACACACATAAATCTTGACAGCTGATCATGGGAATGGGTGATGCACTCCCTCACAGTGATGCTATGTTATGCCTCAGGAGTGAATTCTGCTTGATGTCCTTACCTAACATTTGCAAGTAGAAAGGGTCAGGCTCTTTCTCTGAAAATAAACTGTGGAAGAGCCTAGTAACAAGCCAGTGTAAAGCCTGGTTATCCAATCAACCAAAATGCAATCTCATTTTCCCACAGGAATCCTTTAGGAATGATCTGGATGCACAGGCCCACTTGTCCTTGCTCAGGGGAGCAGTGATCAACCTTACCGCAGAGAGGGCTGTAATCTGCATTTTCTATTACTGGCAGGCATGAAACAAACTGACACTTCATAAAGCATTTTGTAATCCTGTTGGGATGAAAAAAACCCAGTAGCATAATCCTCACTTGGCCTTGTGGCTGTCTTGTGTACCAGAAAAGAAAGGAAAGGAAGAACAGTCCATATCCTTTCTCCTCCTTTGTATAAGGTCTTCCGTAATTTAGACATATAAAGCATCTCAAATTCACCTTTACTCAAAGCACAAACCTTGTAAGAGTATTGTTTTCTCATCCCAAATTACCTCCATATAAATAAATTCCTCGAGCCAGCTCACAGAATTGGCTCAGGAGTCAAATACTTGGGAGAAGAACAGAGGAAAGAGATTTGGGCCAGCTCCCACCAGCTGTCCAGTGATGTGATCAACGCATTTGTGCATCTGTGCTGACTCTGACCTGCCAGCCAGCCTGGGAAATACATTGCTTATTTGGATCTCCCACATAATGGTATCTTTCGGTATTAGATTTCTTAGTTTAAGGAGGAACAGAACCAACTCATCAGTACCAATAATTAAGAGTTTGTCAGGGTTTTTAGGACCAGATGACAATGAAGCCATGCACTCTTAGGTTACAACAGCCATCAAGCCAAAAATTGACTTTTGGTTGGTGCTTCAAGACAATGTGTTGAAGAAGGCATGATCCCCTATGCCTCCTTGTCCATAGTCACCCCAAAGTATCTCCCTCTCACTGACATTAGCAAATCTTTTGAGCACAGGCCAACAGGAGAATAATGGAGGTCACTGAGAGTGGTTCCAAAAGATCAGTTTTCAGCTAAATAGGTCTGTGCAAAAGGAGACATCCCTGGGCTGTCCTGACAGTTCTTTTGGTGCAGCCAGCAGCGAGAACAAGCAGCACTTGCCATGAGTTATTTGTGAAGGGATTCAGGGCTGGATCCAGAAGCCTGATGGAGGAAGCCAAAGCAGAGTCAGCAGGGTGTCCAGCCCTTCTTGGCAGACGAGCACCGCCTGTGTGATGCTGATGGCTTCAATCTGCAATTGAACTGTGTGTAGATTTTGTTTATGGCCACTGAAGATGGCAGAGGAGTGAATGCTGCCCTTGTGCGTTGTTTATTCTCTTAAATGGGTGGCTTTCAAGGCAATGCTTCTGGCTTGCCCTGCTTTGTTGTGGTGGGATAGGGCTGGGGGCTGTCAGTGTTGCTTTGGTAAAAATGGTTTCATGTCACAGTCGGTCGTAATTGAGAGAGTGAGAGCACATCCAAAAGCAACATTAAACAGATTGTGCTAAATATGATGTGCTATCTTAATCAAATGTGTCGTTTGAAGGGTAACCAAACACGGCCACAGCTTTACTGTCACTACATGGTCATTTACTGGGAGCCAATAAATTACACAGTGCTTGTTAAAACCAGAGTGACCTTTTCAAGGCTGAGTACAGCACTAAGTGTATTAAACGAGCCGTGTTTCCTTATCTGGCATGACAGATGTTTGATTTTGTTGACATTTTCAGGAATGCACAAACAATTACGACTTCAATTGTTTATTCATCAGAGAATGCAAAGCTACCTGATGGTGCTTATATACTGGAGGGTATTGCTCAATAAATCTTGCTGGGGTTGTTGGTGCCACCTAAGTTTATCAAGCATTTAAAAAGACATAAGCAGTGATTTTTTTTTCCTTCGTGGAAAGGTCATTCCTTTCTGAGGGGTGATGTTTTAGGCACCAGCAGTATCTCATGGAAGCGTGAGACATTTAACAAATTACTTCCAGGCATTACAGAGAAACCAAGCATTGGCACAAAACTACATGAAAAGGCATCTAATTTGGGTACTCCTGAATTTTACAAGACTCACCAAACCAAGGAGTATCCTGCTCCCTTGGGTGCTCTCTGAATGGATGGGGAGTAGCTGATGGATGTCTGACTGGGAATTCTTTCCCTTTTCTTGGTGACAGTCCAGAATTTCTAATTTTTTGGCAAATGTTTGAGCATGCATTTCAATTTTCTTCCACTTATAATACTTATTATAGCAACAGAGCACTGTGAAAACACTGCCTGTTGAGAAAATGAGGTAAGGGAATGATTACAGTCCTTTGGACATTTGTGTGAGACCACTTGAACTGAGCAAATAAATGAAGAATTAGACAATATTTATTCAGATATTGCAGCACTATATAAATAATAATTCTGTGCAAAGACTGAAGTTTTAGGAATTAGGTTTAACAGCTAAGAAGTGCAGAATACAGGGAAATGTAATGGCAAAGCTTTAGAAATGGTTTTAATTTCCTCATTCTGTGCATATTCATTCCCAGGTAACAAATACTGTTTTTGGGTGGAACAGAGAGCAACTCCAATAATTTACATAATTATTATTTTTTATCTGTACACCATCATACATATACATTAAAAATGGATGTAAATTAATAACTAGGAAAAGATGCATCACACAAAGCTAAATAAAATGGTTGGACAAAAAGCTGACATTTTTTTCACACAGTTTTGGTTTTCTACCACATCTACATATGTTTCACTGTTCATTTGATATTCAAAAGAATTCCTTAATTGGATAGACTTTGACTATACCCAACTGCTATTTTATAGCTTCCCTGTCAAAACAAGCCCCACAGAACCTTTAGCTAGGACTTCTCAATTTTTATTTTTTAAAAAATATATCTGTATTCTAAGTAATGCAAATACATTTACAAGGTCTGAAGAGGCTCAATCAGGAAAACCTGCTTCTGTTGTAAATGTCTGCTTTGTGTCACATTAGCAGTGCCATCCTTCCTGCCTTAAAACCACATTTGTTTTACAACACTTACAGTACCATAGAGCTTTGGCTCTTTTTTGGGGGGTTTGAATGCTTTCTAAACTTACAATCTTGTTATGATAAAAAGAAACTGAATGTGAGAAAAGAACACACAGAAGATTATGAAGGGGAGGGAAGGAGCAATGAATTTTTGATAACCTGCAAGACTAACAGAGATATGAGTCCAGATGGTGCATTGCCTTTTAAATTACTTTTGCATTTTACAAAAAGGCTGGAAAATTTTAAAGCATTAGCAGCTGAATGGGATTGTCAAATAGGTATTTAATTATCAGCACTGAATAGCACCAGTGTTGATGTTTCATAGAGTATTTACAGCTAGAAATGGAGAAACTGCAGTTTTACAGAGTGGCTAGTGAGATAATGCAAATTTTTGAGAAGGAAAATGTTTGGGATTAAGGGTAAACAACAACATATCTTTTCTTTAGTGTATGGGCTGATTTTTTTTTTTTTTCTAAATAAATCCTAGTTTAAAGGCTTCTACGTTTAGGGAGTATGACCTCCCCAAATCTGCCACTGATCTGGTGTACACTAAATGGAAGAATTGTCCAGAAAAATTGTTCTGTCTGAATAATTTGAGATTGGGTACTCAGAGCTGTGTACCCTGGCTCATAAATGCTGCAGAAAATACAAGCCAGAATAACGCATTCTATTGCTGCTGCTTTATTTTTAAAGCCCTCCTGCAATTACAGATGGCTTAATTCAGTAACAGGTTACGTAGCATTCAAAGTGTAGATAGGAATCCTTATTTATGTTTCTTCAGGAAAATGAAACAATATTCATTCCTTCGGCACACAGCTACCGAATCCTGTTCTCCCTCTCATGTTTGGGGTGCTAAAACCCTGAGCCTGGTCTCTGACCCCCAGGCAGTGGCTGGGTGTAGTTTGCACCTGCACAACTCAAACCAGTGAGGAGAAATACCTGGGAGAATTTAGGTCCCAGTTTTCTCTGTTGTTTTATTCACCTGGCAGGTGGCCAAGGACCCTTTGGTGGGCAGTTTTTCTTAACTGTGATTTGTTGCAGATGTGAGCCATTTTAACCTTCACTAAGTACCTCTTGCCCAGCAGCACCCTCCACTATTTCATCTTCAGTGAAATAGTTTGAACTCCTGCTTTTTTCCCTCTTTTGTCAATAGACTTACCTTGAATTGTCTTCTATTTCTGTTTGGTCACTAATTTCTCAAAGGTCATTGATTCCTAAGGGAGAACAAAGGTTTCATTTAGCAATCTCACACGAAAATTGCTAGGGGGGTTTTAAGAAATTACCATTTTCAGTCCCTGATTACATATTGTCTTTTTCCTCTCCTGCAATTTCAGAAAAAGCTCTCTTAGAGTGTGCCTCTGGCAGTAATGCCATTTTCAAAAGCAGAACCTGTGGTTATTTCCTCTCCTGCGTGACCTGATTTAGTGGGTGTTCACATGGCTGCTGGAGCGGTATCTAAATTTAGCTGGAGAAAGAAGAGGTGTGTGGTCACCTTCCACCCAGGTGAGCTGTTGTGCAGAGTATGAGAGGCCCAGGCTCAGTTTCAGATGATCTGTGGTGTCTTCCCAGGGGTGTTGCTTTAATCCACACGGTTTGAGCTGCTCTGGTGAGGGCGTGCTCTCACTACCAACCCGCCGAGCTATTCCACTTTTCAGGGATTGTTTATGGCAGAGGAGGGATGGTTCTGGAATTTTGCTAGGAGAGAAGGGGCCTGAGTTAGTGTTCTAGTAAATAAGAAATAATAATTACGTACAATTGTATTTAAACACCCTCTGGAGCAAGTGCTCAAAGTCCAGTCTTCTCTCACAGGAAATTAGGTTGACTATCAATTTTATGGGCTCCTTGGAAGGAAAAGTGAGCCAGTTATGGCACCCAAGACCCCACAAAAACATGGGGGTCCGAGCCCTGACTTTGTGCTCCGTCCTGTCTTGGTGCTGATGTTCTGCTTGGCTTTCTGGGCTTTTCACTTCCCATTATTGGAATTCCCTACATAGCAGGAAAATTGCCTTGAATCAACCTAAAAAGTAATCTCTCTGAAGTGTTACTAGCTTAGGTTTTGCTGACCTATTTAGGATTAGAGTAGCTGGCAAATTGTTTTACATAGTTTGATTTCAGAGGTAAATTCCAACTGAACTGCTGCAGTGTTGCTTTAACTTCAAAGCAGTGTCAAAGAGAGAATTAAATAAAATTTAGGTAATTTTGAAGTCACACCTTCAGCTGCTTCAGTTGTGCTGCAGCTGGGCTGTCAGGTGCCCACACTCTGCTTTTGGATTATGTAGTGGGCAGAGGAACTTCACCTATGCCTAGCAATTAAATTACGCAGGTATTTGCAGAATACTTCCCCATTTGTGCTGCCACTCCAGAATATGAAAATAAGGGACCTTACTTAGGAATTGCCAGCTTTCCCCCTGACCCCTCCAAAAAACCCCCATCCCTTCCATATCCAGCTTCATAAAGACAGCACTAAAATATTCCCAAATGAGCTATAAAGAGGCACTTACAGCTCCTGGCAGCGGGTTGAGACAATACTGAGTTTAACAACTGAACTCCAGCTGTTTGGCCGAAAACAATTCTCTGCAGTATTGGATTCAGAGGACAGCACCACGTCTGGGAGAAACAAACAGGAAGGAGAAGTGACAGCATGGTTTTGGAGCACAGGGATGTGCACATTTCCAAAAAAGTTTCCAATTAGCTGTTCCCCAAATCTGCTTCGGGCTATCAGAAAACAAAGGTGTTGGAGAGATGGATCTTCCTTAAGGAGGCACATCTTCAGATTTCACTTTCAATTACCTGGATAGCTCATGGAGGCAAGCAAAAGAATTTCTCACTCATATTAATGACCTGTATATCTATGTTTGTGGTTTTTTCCCCGACAGCCCATTCTGCCACTGTTTCAGGCAATAGCTTTGGTTCACAGCAAAGCCCCATTTAGCCAAATATCTGTGCTGATTGATTGGCTTGTGCAGATTTTCCCTTCCTTGAGAAAGAGATCTTTCTTCCTGTCTTTACAAAACCAAATTTAGTCCAGGAATGTGGAGTTGTGGTTTGGGTTTCTTTTTGGCCAAACTTAGTCTAAAGAGCTCTCAAGAATTATGAATTTTAATGGGGCAACCAAAATTTTACAAAAAAAGAAGCAAAACCTCAGACCACGCTCTTCCCTCTCATCTCTGTCCTTCCACCACTTGTCATAATTTTTATATACATTTATATACATTTTCACATACATGATTTTTACACTTTTTTTTTTTTTTTTTTTTTTGCCAGCAAGGTACATTTCCACATTTTGTTGCTGGCTGTGCCTTAGTCAGGTACTCAGCAACACTATTTATACAGTGACATTTTTCAAAGAGCTGCACGCTCTACATAGCTAATGGAAAAAGGTGGCGCAACCACAGAAAAGAACTTAATGTTATTCATGGAATACCAAAGGAGAAAATGGAACAGTGGATCACATTAATTCCGGCAAATACTATTATTTTAAACTCATTTAAATTCAAGTCAAACTTATTGAGCATATCATCCCAGAGAGCAACTAACATTTATCTTCCCTGTGCAAGCAGAGCAAACAGGAGCTGAGCGGGTGCTTGCTGTTCGCAGAAGGGGCTGCCTCTGACAAACCCATGGGAGAGGGCAGGGGGGAGAGCCCACACTTATGTTTTAATTGAAACAATGATTAATTGCATCACACAGGGTCTCACAGTCACTGTCTTTCCGTCTCGACCTGCCATAAGCCACTCAGCGCTACTCCGAAGTGTTTTTCCAGTAACATATATCCTAAACTTGCACCATTCCTCCTATTTTTCAACCTGTGTCTTTTTGTGATAATTGAAGATGTAATTACACCACTTTTAACAATAAATTAGTGTGTTACTGTGGTCCTCTGATACACATTCCAATTTCCAGTTAAGCAGTCCAAAGACTTAATCTGTTTTGCCCTTCTATTTCTGTCCTAATGTGTATTTTCACACATTAAAATAATGATTACAAATAGCTTCTCATAGGCTGTTTAATGTACTCCACAGAGGTGGGAACAGGCAGGAATATTTCTATAGCATTGGCTATTGTACATCAGCTCTGATATCACCTATTGTGCACATCTTTTGACCTTTATATACCTTTATTTTTTGATCATGAAATTGAGAACAAATTTCTTTTTCATGGAAGCAGCAATTTTTTCTTTCCTTCTTTCTCCTTTACAATTCTATTTAATTTTTTAAAAAAATCCCATTTATGTTACTGCACTGAAAACTCAACCAAAGTAATGAATTGCAATGTATAGAAATATAAAGGATAAAAATAGTTTGAATGTGCTAGCTTGTACAATACTAAGTTCTACTTTCATATATTTTTCCTCCAGCCCTATCTGTTTATAAACTTCTAAACTGCTTCATGTTCAGACAGAAATAAAAATCTCAGACTAGCAAGAAACGAGAAAAGAGTAGCTGATAACTTACATTAAAAAATATTTTGAATTTTTTCCCTACTACTTAACTAGCAGTAAAATGATCTTAAAGGAATTTTCATAAGTAACTCATACTCTTAATTACTGTACAGGACAACACCTGAAGGAGTCACAATTTAAAAGGAGAAAGAACTTAGTCCAGGTTTCTGTTTTACTTATATCAATCTATTATGAGAGGGCTGCCCACAATAATTCAGAAGTGTAGCTCATCCAATCCAGTGTCTTATCTCTAACATGGATCGATACCAGATGCTTCAAAGCACAACAGAACAAGACTTGAAACTTCTATTCTTTGGGGGGGGAAAAAAAATCAAACTCCCTTTGCTTTCTGAAAAGTGGATATGAAAAAGATATGCTATCAAATTAATTGCTAGACAGAAATTCCAGAATAATTTGATTTGAAAAATAATATATTCATTTTCACAAAATCAAAGTAGTTACCCTGTTCAGTGTAACTGAACCCAAGTCCTTCCAGACTTGTCCCTCTGGAACAAGGAGTGTTCCAGAGTAAGAAAGAAAGATCCACAAACTGAAAACATCCCAAATATTAAAATATGACATCTGATTCACATCCACTCAGATTTAGTTCAGAAACAGTGTGAAGACTATACCTAACATAATTAAAATAATAAGCTGTGAAGCTCTCTGGAAGCAAAGCAGAAAGGTTTTGAGTTTGTGCCAAAACAGAAATCATGCAGGCAAAAATTCTAACAGTAAAATTGGAAAAAAAAAAATCAGGGATTATTAATGATTTTCCTTAAAATTGGCATCTGGCAAGCAAAAAATTACAATCATTCACAAAGATGTGTTATTTCCCAGAGGTCCTTTAACCACTGCCTTTTTTTCCTTCATACAATTTTAATGACAGAGGAGCACCACTTCCATATTGCTTTTTGCCTATTTTCAATTGATTTATCTTCTACCAAGTCAAGGTGCCCTAAAGGGAACTGAAAAGACTATTTTAAAATAAATATTTCATTGGGTACCCAGACTATTATATAGCTGAGTGTGATGGAACACACTGTTATGTTTTTGCACAACAATTCTGCAGCTTGTGGGCTTTAATGAATCTGATCCATCCCTCTTAATAACATTGAATATCAGTTCATTCTTACATATTTATAGTGACACTTCTGTCTCTAGAATCACTCAGGGCTGGGTATTTTTATGTTAATATCTGTGGTGGGAATGTGTTTAGAGAAATCACTCTGGAATGAGAAAATAAGGTGAGAAAAAAATCTGAGTTTCTCTGGCTCACCTCTTTAGCAGTCAGTAAACAAATAAAAGACTAGGAAGACTTAAAACAATAAACTATAGAATGGGTAAACTACAAGAGATTAAGACCAAGGTAAATTTGGGGAGTAAATGAAAAAAACAGGCAGTTAAATGAATAAACAAATAAATAAATAGGTATGGTTGGCTGAATGCAGTGATCTTCCCACATGAGCAAAGAAACGAATGCAATCTGGAGTTGTGTCTCTGTGAAATTAAAACACAAACACCTGGTATTAATGACAGGAGCCACATCTCTCTCAATGACAACCTGCATTTTCCACCCAGGCAACCAAAATAATGAATTTTAGACTTTGCTTTATTGAGAAGTAATGAAATTACAGATAATCTAGAATTAAAAAATGCCTTTGGGTAGAATGCAGGCTGTCCCATTTTGTAGTAACAGAAAGACCAGCACGGATCTGTTAATGTATTTCTGCTGCAGAAGTGAAAAGTTCTGAAGTCCTAAGGGAACCAATTACTTAAGTCAGGCAGAGAACTTACGGGCTTGGTAATTGATGTGGCTTGAAAACTACTGAAAACTGCCCAAGCAACTCACGTAGGGGAGCAACCCAGTTCTAGAGGGACTAATTACAGCTTTGGCAGCACACAGGAGTTAGAGAGTTTGCCATGAATGGAGAATACAAGTACTCATTTTCTAACTCGCAGCATGCAGGTGTTTCATCAAAAATACAAACTAACAACTACCTGTACTCAAGCAGCCTTCAATTAACTGACCTGATTAACGAAGGCTACAAGATTGTACTACACTTCCTTTGTAAATGAAAGGTTAACTAGCAATAGCCCACCACAAACACAGGTTTATCAAATAGTTTATGACTAACATGATGCATTTCATCAGCCCTCACACGAAGCAGGGCTGATGTTGCTTAATTTTTGCATGATTTGCACTGGCACACAAAAGCTGAGGTTCTACAAGGAGAGCTGGAATACAACCACCAGCACAGAGGAGGTTCAGATCCTCCATCCCCTCAGCACACAGCCATGGAAATTATGTAAAACAGCAGCAGATGAAAGATTTCGGGCACTGTGCTCCACATCAGTGATTTATTTATCTGAGTCGGTAGCAGGGTTGGAAACAAGGTCATGATTTAGAAACTTCTTATAACTACTAGCCCCCAGGACCTTTCTGCTTCTAAATGACTACGATCCATCAGTGTAACAACACTGTGAAGGGATGATTACAGCTTTAGAACACATCACAAGAGGAGAAAATCTCTAACACTTCATCCAAAAATAATTCCTTTAAGTTTAACCACCCATGCTCAAAAGTATCTTTGAAAACTACAAGAGAAGGGGGCAGCATTCAGAAAGGAGACCTTGTTTTTAAGCACAGTAAAGGAGTTGGTTTGCCTATCCCACAGGGTGACCCTTCAGAGGCAATGTGTGCTCTTTTCAAATACATCAGGGACTCTGGAATAAGGGGGAAGTCATCTGCACGTTAGACTCACCCCTGAAAAAAGAAATGTGGAACCCAGTAGCTGCTCTGTTACGAGCAGCATGTTACCCACTCCCACGTACTGTTGCTGGGGGAGCTTGGTAAGAAACTGACATCCATACAGAATAGCAAGAAAATACAAAATTTTATGAAAATCTTCAGTTTGCAGATTCTGCTGCTTCAAGCCACATTAAATGCACTGTGCTGCAGCAGGAGGGAAAAAGGAGAGCAGAAAAGTTCAAAAGGAACGCAGCTCACAGCCCTTCAGAGCACTGCCTGCAAGGGTGAAGGGGCCATCCCGGAGCAAGGCCAGTGCTCTCCATACCCTGTGTCTCCAGAAAGTGGCGTGGTCACAACAACAGCAGTGTGAAAATGAGTTTCTATTTGTGCTGTCAGCAAGGCCACTGACTGAAGTGTCTGTGAGCCCTCATTGGTTTCAGTATCCTGACAGCATTCACAGCTTCTGGACTATCTTTAATTACACAGGCCTCAAGGCCAAGCACAGCTCTACCAACAGAAAGCCATCAATTCCCTCCAAACACCTCCAAAAGTTCCAGTTTTGGTAACTGTAGAAAACTACCAATGATTTTTTCTGGTCAGAGTTATGCCCACCTCATCCCCTGAGCCTGAAGCTTCATGAAACCTCTAAAACAGTGCCCAAGTTCCTGCTCAGAGCTGATGCTACAGAGACCTGGGACCAGCAGCTCTTTAGAACAGCTCAGCATGGAAGAAAAGCCAAAGAAAATCCTCACTGAAGTTAAACAATTCTGCAGCATGGATTATATGATAGGATACCTACTTCTATAAACAATCCCAAGTCATTATTCTGAGCCAAAACAAAAGTTCAGCCCAATCCCAGTTTTGAAATGTGATTTTCCCTACCCCACTTTTATACGAAATGACAGTTAACTGTTTAATTTGATGGCAAAACACTGTAATTTGAAGGGATTCTCAGTACAGACCAGCTGTCAAAAGCACTTCAGGAGTTTCACAAAACACACAGCCCAAGGCCTTGGGGTTTAAGATTTTATTTAGAGATATCCAGCATGGATTGCAGCTATCATTTTCCCATTGAACAACGCTGTGTAGAAGACTTCAACTCTGCAAGAAAAAGAAATTGAACACATTTAAGAACCCTGTAATAAACATTTAATTAGAATTTTTGATGGGCTTTGCATCATCCTCTGTCTGGTTTTGCATCAGAGGCCTTGACTTGCATGGAACCACACAGTTCTACATGTTCAAGTTCAATACAAGTCTGCTGATTTTGGTTTTCTCCTCAGTGTAGGGTGGAAAAAGCATCAAACTGATAAAGGAATTACATAATTTGTTCCAATTGTTACTTCCTTTCAAGAACTATCTGTGTCACTCAAAAATGTTTTAAATTCTCAGACTACAGACAATATTGCGGTTCCAAGTGGAATCAGTTTAAGACAAAGTGAAGTGGGCTTTCACCTGGAAGTGGAATACTTGCACAGTCTGAGTCATGTCTGAGGCTTGCTTTGTTAGGATCATCAGCAAGCACCAATTAATTTCTGTTAATGACCTTATCTCAACCGGACAGCATGCCATAAACCATCAGGAATGATGTAGGTGGTGAGACTGTTTTGATACAGGGCAGGTTCAAGAAAACTTTATTTTCCCCTGAGCTTTATCTGGCACATCAGAAAGCGTTTACAGCATCACAGTTTCTCATCCTGTTCTGTCACATCACACGTGCCAGGGACTCCCACAGATCACTCTTTATTTCCTCAGGGGAGGAAACAGACATGGCTTTGGTCAGAGCCAGAAGCTGCAGGCAGAGAGGTGTGGCCTCTGTGGAGGCAAAGGTCACAAACCAGCAGAGTGCAGCAGCTCTGTGACACAAACTTCCACCTCCTCACCGTTTCAGTTATGATGCAACTGCAGACCACAACTCCTCAGAAGCCGCACTGCAAAAGGTTGAGGGTTATAAAGGTTTTTTGATGAGGTCAGGCTCCCTAAATTCCACAGTGCTATGAAATCCAACAAAAGCAGTTACCCAGCTAGTGCAGCTACAGCCTGTCCTCTTCATTTCTTCAGGAGCTGGTGTCTGACTATGAAGAAAGGGGCACCAAATCCACTCCCAAAGAACGCACACATCATCGCGAGCAGCCGCCACTTGTTGTCCACAGAGAAGGGGAGGTTCTAGAGGAAAAAAAAAAGGCAGTTCTACCTTTGCAATCAATGCATTAATTCCTTTCTCAATCCATTTAAAAGTGCTAAGAATCTCAGAGCAAAACAAATATGCAGTTGCAAAGCATTTTCAATACCTCTCAAGGAAAGAAAGACAGTACTTAGGATAATAAATAACTTTCCAGTATCTGAAGGGCACCTACGGGGAAGCTGGAGATGGACTCTTCATCAGGAACCACAGTGACAGGACAAGAGGGAACAGATTCTAATGGAAAGAGGGGACACTTTGGCTAGATATTAGAAAGAAGTTCCTCCCTTTAAGGATGGGCAGGCCCTGGCACAGGGTGCCCAGAGCAGCTCTGGCTGCCCCTGGATCCCTGGAACTGTCCAAGGCCAGGTTGGATAGAGCTTGGAGCAATGTGGGATAGTGGGAGATGTCCCGGCCCACGTCAGGGGGTGGAAAAAATTATCTTTAAGGTCTCTTCCAGCCCAAATACTCCATGATTACAGCTTGGGTGTGACCTCTGGAGGTCACTTTGTCACCTTTTCTCCTCTCTCTCCAAGCCAAAGTGGGGCCAGTTTGCTGCAAGTCTCACGCAGTCAAATATAAAACCCCCTGCGGATACACATCCACAACCTCCCCAGTGTTCTGGTACTTCATCATCTTCACCATGGAAAAATTTCCTAATCTCAATTACACGTGTAAAATTAAGCTTTTAGGCCAATGGCTTGAGAAAACACGCCAGGTACATCAGAAAGCGTTTACAGTATCATTGTTGCCCCTCATACCGCAATGCTCATCATCTGTACCACCGCAGGGAAGGGCGCTGGCGTCCATCACCACACGATCTGCGCTGCTGTGGCTGTGCCGGCATCACCGCGCCACCCCAAAGCCCACATACCAACCAGCCACAAGGCAGCCATCAACCCCCACCCCACCATCCCCCTCCCCGCGACCTTCAGCGGGCCAGGACGCTCCTGCCCACCTTCCCGGGTCCCTCCTCATAGTGGCTGCGGCGGATGGCAGAGGTAGCGAAGCGGCGGACGCCGGCGGACAACATGATGGGGACAAGAGACTGCGGCCACTCGTCCGCCCTGCGCGACCTTCCCGAGCGCGGCGCGGCTGACGGGAGCCGGAACCGGAAGCCGGAAGGAGGAAGTGACCTCCCCGTGCATGACGGGAGTTGTAGTTCCGCAAGGTCACGTGCAGCCAAACGACGGCCTGCGGTTGGTCGAGCCCCGCGCGCGCTCCCCGGGGGGCGGGAGAGTCCCGCGCGCCCCCGCCGCCATTTTGTGGTGGCTGAGGGGCGGAGGGGAAGTGGCGGGAGTGGGCTGGCGGGTCCGACGCTTTGGTACGTCTCGCGAGCTGCCCTGGACTAGTTTTCACGTAGAGCTCGTGGATCCCGCTAAGTGGACAGAAAAATACAGGAGTAGTCTGTGTTGGAAGGGACCTTAAAGCTCATCGAGTTTTACACTCCCCGCCCCTTCCAAGCCCCTTCCAGCCTGGCCTTGGACACTTCCAGGGATCCAGGGGCAGCAGCAGCTTCTCTGGGCACCGTGTGCTAGGGCCGCACACCCTGACAGGGAAGAAGTCTTTCCCCAAATCCCATCTAACCCTGTTCCTCTCCTAGTCTGCATGCATTTCCCCTCGTCCTGTCACTCCATGCTCTTTTTTTTTTTTTAAAGGGTTCCTCTCCATCATGATGGATGGTGATGATTTCTACATGATATATTTATATGGTATCACTACGTTTAATGACTATATTGTGGCCTATTTAAAGAAACTTTGGCAATGTGGAGGGAAAGAAAGACCCCTAGCACTGGTCACGTTTTCCAAAGGAATAACAAAGTTACTTCCAAAATTGGGGGTCTCTAGCTGTTTTCTTACATGGAGTATTTTAAAAACAAACTTATTTTCCGGAAAAGGAGTTTGATGCTGCCATCTCAGTCTTGCAAGGATGCAATTTGTTTTTTATAGCCTTTCTACATATTTATGTACTGTCAAAGAATAGAAAACCAGGATTTTTGTGCTCACCAAGGTAATGCTTTAATAAAAACAGGTTAAAATGCTTTTGAGAAGTGAGGCTTAATTACATTAGTTGATGGTCCTTGACCATTAGTAGGTGAAGTAGAACTCTAGGACACCTTGTGTCATTACTTGTGGATCTAGTTGTAACTTCTTTAGCTAGTTGTTTTTCAGATTTTTTCCCTTTGTTTAGATAGACTTTTTATTTGTCAGAGTTTGCAGTACTTTTTTTTTTTTTTTCCTTCATTTGCTGATTCTGAGGTCTACTGAAAGATGCTTCCCTATTCTTGATAACTTCCATTGCTATTCAGGCAACCAGGCCTCTTCTCCCCCCGTTCTCCCTTTCTCAAGCATTTTCTAATTGGAATTAATATGACAATAGTGCTCTGCAAGCTGCTTTATCATCTCTATAACAAATGTTCTTATTTTAATGTGGCTCTTCTCGCCCTGTAGTGGATGTTATGGTGTTGCTGCAGAGGAGATGCTGAATAGAGGCATAAAGATTCCTGTTATACATCTGCATTGGCAATAGCAATTTAATCCTTGGTGCTCTGCAGATGTTTTTTCTGTAGACAGAAGCAGGGATCTCTAGGTAAATGTGATAGAGAGTGGCAGAAATCTAGAGTTGTTTTACAGCTGGAGAAATACAGCTGAACAGTAAAACCTGTTCTCCTTCAAGGCATAAACTGATACAAAGTAAGTGCTCGCCAGCCCCAGAAAGCCATGGAGGAGGAGTTTAGAGTAACAGATTCTGATGGGATTGACCGGCATTTTGGCGAAGGAATGAAAGATAGTATCTTCCAAAGTGCTAGAAATATGATGTACCTTAATTATGATGAGGATAATCAGGTAACAGGGCAGATTTTCGCAGGAGATGCCAAGTGCCCCACTGTGTGTCTTTATAAAAAGGCTATCTAACCCACACACAAACGGTGGGAATGACAGAATTAATTACTGGGTGAAATTCCCTTGCCTGTGTCATGCATGGGGTCACAACGGGTGATTATAGTGGTACCTTCCAGCTTTTAAATCTATGTACCTTTGAATCTAGGCTGCTAGTTCACATGCATCTTTTTATATCTACCATTTTTTTCTTCCTTTAAAAAAACTTACCTTTTGCCAGGTTATCTCTTTCATCTTCAGTAATACATTACATTTTGCTGCTGTGAATATGTCTCAGTGATGAATTCTTTCAGGTACTGCTTTCTTACTCGCTTTTCCCCGCAAAGAATGTTTCTCTCCTTGAGCTAGATGCCAAAAAATGCAAATAAGAAAAACCACGGGTAGCTAAGGAAAGTAATGCACAGGATCTATCTTTTGTGATCTTGATGGAAGAAAGAAGCATAGAAAGGTTAGTGTATGTTTTACAAAATACACAGGGCCCTACTTTGGGGCCTGAAACTGCCAATCACTGAGATACAGTGAGAGAACCAAGATAAAAGTCACACTGGCTTTTTGAATCCTCTTTTATGAGTAAGTAAACAGCTGTTTTTAAATGCTGGAATTATGTATAATCGAGTTCAGATGTGTGTACTTCATGAAAGCTTTTTAATAACATAAACTCCCTAAATTGTTTTGCTACTGTAATGGACAGAGGGCTCAGGAGACAAAATGACCGTCATAGATGACACAAAACCATTGTTTTTCTGTAGAAATTATCCTCTGTTTCTGTTGACATGATAAATTATTTTGTCTAGCATTCATCTTAGGTATTAACCTCCCTTCAGGCATAAGGTCAGGTATTAACCACAGGATTAAGCAACTGTTAAGTAATAAAAGGGAAGGGGTGAGTAGAAGCTGTGAGAGACATTTTATAATGGATATTAATGACACGTTTTTTGGCAAACATATGGGTTAACAAAAATTTCTCTGATAGAATAATTCGTCATTCAGTCTAATTTCACAGTTGTAGAAGTATGTCTTTCATAAGAATAATTACTTTGCCTCATTTGTGAGAATGGCTTTTTCCCACAAAGTAGGTATTCTGATATAAAAGCCTGTTACAAATGTAAAATAAACAATTAATAATATTAAAAATAACGTGTGGATTTTCTAAAAGAGGTGTTGGTATGTGAAGCATTTGTATTTAGCACAAATACACCTTGAAAACCTTGAAATGAAATACAGATAATGTTAGTTTAAAAGAGTTATTAGTCACAGAAGATACTTACCTTGGTTCCAGAGAGCCCACCTAAGTCTCAGGAAAGTGGAGTAGTAAAAGGAATTGTCCTTTGGAAGCAGTTACGGAGTTGCTGCAGACATTGATAGCCACAGGATGCCCATGGGAGAAGGTTGTGAGGGAGAAGTAGCATCTTTTATTCTTCCATGATAGTTGTTAAAACCAGTCAAGCTTCCAAATGTGCCAGCCTTCCTTAAGGTGTGAAACTGAGTTACTTCCAAACGTAAACATTCACTGAAAATAATTTTTCAGGGCGCAGTTCAAAGGACACTTTCCTCCCTCAGCTGTTCTTTGGAGTGGATAATTTCACAGATCTAGTTCAGGGTGTAGTGGCAGAAAGTCTTAACTGGCCCACAGAAAGGTGTGAAACAGTTGTAGCATTGGAAAGGTGGAAACGGATGCATAGAATTAGTGCTTTTCTTGGCAGCAACATCGGTTATATTGGCAAAAAGAGCTTGCCCAACTATTGCTTTACTGCTGAATACATATCTACTATGTGGTATTAGGGCATGAGAAAATTATTACATGAGACACATCAAATTCTTTCCCAAGCCCCAGACTGGTAATGCCTAATGCATTTATTAATGGTATTAATGGATCATCCTTGATGATATTGAAGATAAGGGGGTGGGTATTAAAATATTATGCACTTAAAAAGATTTCAGTGTATCATGGTACGTTATAAACAAGAGGATAAAGTAGATGGAAGTTTCTTTTTGTACTGTAATATCTTTATGTGCAAACATCTTCCTGACAATCTACTGTTGTCATTTTGTCAGCCACCACTCCACAACTTGTCTTTAAGACTGTGTAATTACCATTTTTAACCTTTTACAGTTAACATGCTAACATGAGAGTTAACATATGCAGCTCAAGTTACTGTTCTCAAGCTGAATTAAAATACTATGATGTTTGCACCCGTTTGAAACCCAAGAGTGGACCTGTGCATCCAGATTTGGCCTGGTAGCTCTGGTTGTATCATTTGGTTTGCTATTAGGATTGCAGGGGGAAGTAATATAGTACTTGTGGAATTCATACTTCTAAGTCACCGTGAATATAAAAGTGCTGCAGGAACTTTTCTGCTGTGACTCTGCTTATTAGTGTCATTTTTTAGTGAAAAACATGGGTAGTATGAAAAGTTGAGGACGGATTTATAGATTGTTATGCATGAAAGCAGCTGTAGCTGGGTGTGCATAGTGACAAAATTACAGTTTTGGCAATGTACCTATATAAATTTATTTTCACATTATGTGAAATAGCTCAAAAAATACCCCTCATGTAAATGATTCCTTGTGAAAGCAGAGTCTCGTTTGTACTAACTATCTGTATTTCAGCAGCTGAAATAAGTGTCTAACAATAATATTTTACCCTGAAAGAATTACTTTTTTTTATTAAACTTTTGCAGCATTAACTAAATCTCCCTAAAGTCTGTTTAAAATATGTAAGGGAAGGTTGGTTTCACAGAACCTACTCTGGAGGCTCCATGAGAATACAGCACTTCCACAGTGAGTAAGAGCCTCTTTGCATTATTTATTTTTTCTTCATGTCTTTCTCTAAAATGGAGTGTGTAAAGCTCTGTATTTTTATCAAGACAGTTGGTTTGCAGTTACAGCAAGCAGCATTATAATTACTTGCATTTTCAACTATCTCACTGTAACAGCCATTGCTTGGTTGCTAAAGCTTGTGCTTGAAGGAGCTCTTTGAGTGTAGGAATATCTTAGGAGCCTTGAAATAACAATTTTTCTTGCAGGTGCAATACTCAATTTATTTGGTGGTAAAACCAAAAAATACCCTTAATTTTTTGGCCCTATTTGTGCTTATTTTGTCTATAGTTTAAAATGGGAACTTTTTTTTAAGTCTTCTGATTGGTTTCTCCACCAAGAGGACAGGATGTGGCTGAGAATATGCAAGGGAGTAAAAAAGAGCCCTCAAAACACAGTTATGCTAATATACTTATGGTATATATGATTCACATAGTTGTCACATATTGTTTTTTGCCTGTTTCCTTCTTTCAAACTCTTCAGTCATGCACAAGCCTTTTTAATATCTTTGTATTCCTATATTTATCTGTAAAATCTTCCACTGATGCCTTGTTTCCAGCTGTTCACAGCTATACACACTGTTACCCTGACTGAGGTAAGTGAAAGACTTGCATGTGTCTTAGTTTAAAAAAAAAAACTTAAAATTGAGCATTTTTTTCTGCCTTAATCTTGGAAAGAAGTGCTGAGAGGTAGAGCTCCGTTTAATAACATCAGTGTTGTCAACTGGGTATTAGTTGTTTACAAAGCCATGACAGATATTGTGAACACTTCCTGAAGAAATGCATTCTTTACAGTAGGCTAAAATTTGTGATATGTTGGGCTAACCCATAAATGCAGCTGAGTTTTGAAGGAAGTGTTTAACCTATCCAGTTTGGTTTTTTTTTTTTTTTTTACAAGTTAAAAAGACCAAATCACTCTCAAATTACCAAGTCAGCAATTAATTGGAAAGGGCTTGTTTGTGTAGACAAGGTGTACTGCTGTATATGTGGTAGAGTGATGTGCTAAGATACCAAGTTTCTATAATTTCCATGAAAAGGGGTGACCAAGCACAAAAGCCAAAAATTGAGAAGCACTTGCCTAGTGTGGTATTTTTTTCAGTCACTGTAGGTATGCTCTGGGTGATTCCCAGTGCTCAGTGTTTCCAGGTGAGAAGACAACGTCAAAAGAAATGCAGCAATTAGAGAGAAATAAAGGTAGAAGGAGGAAGGCTTTTCTATTAGGTACTTTTTATGCAAAAAATCACTTTTAACTATCAATGATCAATTTGCATTCCTCTATAACTTACTGTAACGATGTAATACCACCTCTGCTTACTACTGTTTTAAGTACTTTCACAGAACACTTTCTGGACTGATGTTTCCAGCAACTTCTAGTTGGCCATAAGCAAGAGCTCTCCATATTATTACTTTCTCTTTCTAATTATAGCAGATGGTTTAGCTGCTAAGCAAGTATTGCTCTAATTTTTCTTGTTTATATGTTGTTAGACTATAAATTCACTTGTGACAACAGCTTTTAACTGTGTCTTTTACAACAAGGATGCCTGCCAGGGTGGTTACTGCTGACTTACCATGATGAAAGAACAGTAACTGGTGTTTTTACAATCCATTCCCAGGTACTGTAGGCAGACACGCCAGTGCTGACAGGAGGTGAAATTGTGTAATTTAAATTTTGACATCATTGAGGATATAAAAATGATTTATTGTCTTAGTTCTCAGAGCTCAAAGCTGGAACTTCTGAAGTTCTTCAAAGTACTTGCTGGTGTAGTAGTTCATGGAACCTGATGAGGTGCACCCTCAGGTCCTGAGGGAACTGGATAATATTCACCCTCCTGTAAATACATCATAAGAAACTATGCACATTTCTTCAAATATTTTGATTCATTAGTAACATTCCAGTTCAGTGTAGCTGTTTTATTTATACATGAGCCTGTCAGTTCCTCCAGTGACCTATTCACTGATTTCTCCTCTAAACGTAGTTTTTCAAAATGTTTTTGTTAATATGCTGGTTAAGTAGAATGTGTCACCTATCAGTGACCATTATCATGAAATATTAACTATTTGAAATGTTGAATGTGAAGTCTGCTGGTGGCCTCTGGTTTATATTCATTGTGCATCAACATTACCATCTTTGTTTATGAGGTCAACAAGGAGCTAATGTCTGCCAAAGCACAGACACTTTTTGTGTCAGAACTGGCTGTTTGGTCAGCAGTCAATGCTGAAAGGGCAGTGAATATTTAAGTCTTGGACTTGGTTATGAGTTTTCTATGTAATTCAGGCTGTAGTGACTCGCTCATGTTAAATATGACCTTAAAATGAAGTGACAGGGATGAGAACTCACATCATCTTCATTACAAACACTAACAAGGTCACTGTGCTACAAAGTCTGGAGTCGAGTTTTATCAGTCAAATGAGCAAGATGAGTAGGAGGAAGTATTTTACTAATACACTTTTCATAGTGGGATAACCAGAAGATTTATTTCATAGAATGGCATTTTCAAAATGTTTTCAGCTGCTGCCTTACCATAGGTTACTGAGTATCCACAACAAAGTTTGTGCCAAGCTGCAAACTGCAAATGCAGCCCAAAAGCTGAGTAACCACTATTTTTCCTAATGGGAATCTCAAGCTAGTAATTTGCCACATCTTTTGGCAGTGGATCTGCTTCTGTGACATATCCAAACATTTTAGTGGAACATATGCTGGATTTTGATACATTCAGGTTTCTGTGCTGGAATTTTCTCTGTATTTCTCCTTCTCCACCTAAAACTGTCTTTTTACTAACCAGTAGTGTTTGTTTTGTCCACTCTGAGGCACCATGAGAGAGTTTCCTGCTGTATCAGGTTTATGTGGCAAGGTTTTGGTAGTGGAGGACTGCAGGATAAAGTCTTGAAATAGCCAGCTTGTGTTAGGAAAATTTACATTTGCCCTACTTACCTTGGAAATCATGAACTTGACTCTTCCTGCACTCCTTTTGGCTCCTCTCAAGTCACCTAACTCCGAAATCCTTATGCAGAGTTTTACTTGAAAATTTTTAAAGATATTTTTTATCAGCTTAATATTTGTTCCTGAGATTAAAAAAAATCCTCTTAAATGTCTGAAGAAATACTCTCTGGAATTCATATTAGTGGACTTACTGTCATTTTTAATCCTCTGTGGCTCCAAACTTTATCAGATGTTTGATGTATTTATCAGATACCTTGAACAATTTCTTTTGCTCAAAAGGTTATCTTTTTTTCATGTCTCATCTTTGTCTTGTTCTATGTCTTGAAGAGATGTGTGCAAAACCTTCCCTGAAGAATTTGATAAGTTCAGCAGCTTGTCACTGGGACCAAGCTCTCTCCTTTAAAATAGTTCATTTTATAAATGGCAATTCAATACATTTTATAAAAGGAAATCATTATCAACTAGACATGGGGATAGCAGTGGATTTTTTTCCCCACTGCACATACTCAATTGCTTCATGGAATTTCATTTCACAGTTGGAAACTTGACTCCTGACTAGAGCTGTATGATACTGCCAATTTTTGCTTTGACTATTCAAGTGTAAAAATAGCTAACTTTGCAAGAGTACAGTATGTTTAATCCAGCTCAAGGGTGTCATGTTATTGTAGAGCAAGTGGTTCTTGTCTTTGAAAATAACTGGGCTGAAGTAATGGAAATGTGAAACAGAAAAATGTCATTTGCCTGAAGGTACTCGGGTTGAATCAAAGGTTATTTATTGTTTGTCTTTATTAGAAATTAAGATTCTGAATGGCTAATTCTGACTTAAAATTACACAAAATGGAGCAGATTGATGGCCCATTGTCCTCATTTGTTTCCTACTGTTCTAGTAGCACGCACTGCAGTTGCATCCAGGTAAATGTGTTCCCTTACGGCTCCTCAGAGGGGGGAACAGGGCGTGGACAGCTGGGACATGAATTTCTGCAGGGGATGAAGCTTCAGCTTTGGAAGGACAAGCATGTGACTGGGTACCCCTTGCTGAGTCTTGCTTGAATACTGCTTGTAGAACTTTTTTTAAAACAGTTTTTCAGATAAATATGCATCATGGGTGGAAACATTCTTGAAGCTTCAACTGTGGGTGAGAATTCAGGGACAGTCTGTAGAAATATGGGGCAGATATGCAAAGTTTCTCTAAGAAACTCAGTTCTCCCACAGTGTTTACTTGCATGCATAATATCAGACATCAGCTTAACTTCTCATACAAAATTTTTATCACCAATAGCACTTTCTCCTAGATTACATCTAAAGTGTGAGAGTTGCACATGTAGGATGAGAACACAGAATTCTTGTCTCTTGAGACTGAGGGTGCGTGCCACAACTTCATCCCAGTTCTTTGCCTGTGCTCTGTATTTCTGGGATTTCTTTTCTTTAGAAAATACTTGCAAGGCTTATGGCGAGAGCCAGAAGTGGTTCTGATACTTATTATTTTTCCCCAAATCTGAAGTATCTTTCTAGGCTTTCCTGGCAGATCCCTTGAGGCCATTTAAGTTGTTGATGTTCTGCAGGATTACCTTAAACTGCAGTTCCATCTCTTGAGTACTTGATGCATGAACAGTGATTTGGAGAGAAAGGTAGAAGGAAGCAGAGAGCTGGGGCTGGAAGCAAATACATCAGGAAAGGATATTTGGGAAAAGGCAGATGAGGAAAGGACCAGTGAAGAAAGACACAGGGGATTGGATGACATATCCACGAGATAACAGCATCAACTTCTATTCTGTGCTACTGTTCCCTCATGGATTCAGCAAGGCTCTTTGGGTGTACAAATGAATGGTAGTGGATGGTTCTCCAGTATGTGCTGAAATGCATCCCAAACTGGGATTGGCTTTACAAGTGAGCTCGTTTTTGTCTGATGCATCTGATTTGGTGTCTTAATAAAAGGAAGGCAGTGACACATCTTTCTGTTATCATCGTCTCCAAAGGGCATGTGAATGTTATAAGGAAATATCTGTTAAATCTCCTGGAATTAGAAGTGACAATATAATAAACACTTTCAGTTTTTATTTGCTGTGCCTTGTGTGATGTTTAATCTTTAGCCGCCTACTGAGACTATTATATTTGTTGAGAGGATAAATATGTTTTCACATTTGTCATTCTCTTTCAGTAAAACATTCAAGCAGCAAGTTGTTGTCCTGGATGTTGTGCAGAGGCCTACTAGTGTTGGTGATGTGATACATCATATATCATATACATGTCAACATCATACATGTGATGATAGTTTGTACTTAAGATAGTTGTTAGTTCTTAATCATTGCGTTTTTCTGCCAGAATGTTTGTGTGCAAGTCCTTGTTCTCTTGAAATCTCAGTCTGTTAACTATTCTTAACAATCCTAACATTCTCTGCCATTCTACCTTCCTAATTTACTTTTTGGACTTTCTGAAAGCCTTTTATGACAATTTAGCTTTTTTTTTTTTTTTCAGAAGTTGTAGCCAAGATTACACAACTGTTCTTTGAGAGCTAGTCCTGGGTTCAATTCAGCTGATCACCAAGGAAGACTACATAGCCCTGTACTTTAGAGGAGATTTTACGTCACTTGCTCAGGAGTCCTACAGTGGCTTCAGCCTTAGGAGGCTTTCCTTGAGGGTCATTTTTATTCCACATAAAGCAAAAATATGGGGCATTTTCCAGTTTATGCTTGAATTTATGGCAAGCAAAGAAAGATGAGTTGTGGGTACAAAGTCCAAATCTAATGTAATCAGTGATTTAGATCTGAAGGGGTCAGCAGCAGGTCCTGTCTGTACTAATTTATTCTCTTTAATCAACAACAACAAAAAAGATCTTATTGCTTTTCTTGGTCTTTTGCCTATAGCTGTGTGGTCTTTGGAGAGAGTCTTGTCAAGTGTCAAAATCAGTGTCTCAGGGATTATCTAGCATTTTTCCATAGGAATTCCACAGAAAATGCAGGTGCAGGGAGGGTTATGCTGATGTTTAGTGCCTTTCTGTATCGTTCTTAATATGTGTTACTCCTTCCTCTAAGTAAAAACTGCCTTCAACAATGCATTTAATGATTCTCTTTCCTAGAGAAATTGTAAATAAAGAAATAAATTTTAAAATCCTGTGACAGGTTTTCTAAGCAGTATTTCATGGTTGCTACTTCTGTTTGCCTGCAGACATTTTATAACCTTCTTATTTTGAGTGAGGAGACTAAAATGATAAGTTGTCAGAAGAAAATGAGTTTTTCTTGTTTCTAGTCATTGGATCTCCTAGAGGAGGAGGAAAAGTCAATCCTTTATCTGAGTGCATGTAAAGAGAGATCTTACAGGTCATATTTGGTATGGTGCTAGGGCATATTAGCAGATTCTTTGATAGTTGTGATCATCTGATAGAAAAGCTATGTCCTGATTATTTAGTGTAAGCACCTTACCTTTAGGACTTCCAAAGGGACAGGGAATTCCTGAGGACAGCCATGTGAGAGAAATTTGACAAGAGACTGTGCTTGCCACAAGTTCTGCTGTGTCTGACATGGGTTGTCACTACAGTGGCACACAAAATGAATGAACACATAAGTAACAAATAAAAAACTTGCTTCTTAATATGGAATATTGTATTTTTAGAATCTTCTTGTCTCAGAACTTGGTGCTACAGGAAAATGTGATAACTACTGAGATATGTAGAGTCCTTATACAATGACCTATAGAGAGTTAGAGCTCAGAACTAATCTAAAACTTAACAATACCACAAACCTTCAAAATAACAATTTTGCATTGATTTCAATAGGACCAGGATTGTTCTGAAATCTATCAGCCAGTTCATAACTCTATAGATTCTCAGGGCGATGTCTGAGACTCTAGTTTGAGCCCTGGAACTGATATCCTTTATTTACTGACTGATATATTGGAATAAACCTGATCAAGTGAGGAATAACCTGTACAGTTGTTTTTTTTTTCTATGCCTGCAGTGTGTAAGGAAGCTGGTCACTGCTTGGCTGGAACTGCAGTTTCAAGTTTCTTACTGCTCTTTCTGTGAGTTTTCTCCAAGCCTTGGGTTTTTTATGTTGGGTCAGGAATCCACGTCCCACCTGCAGAATGCATTTTTCCTTCATCCCATGGGAAAAGGAGTGGGTTGGTTTCCTGCTTCTGATCCTGGTGTGGAGCCTGTCTCACTTGGCTTCATCCTCAGTATGGTGCTTGTAGGGCAGTTGTCCACATCTGCCTGGAGTGGGTAGGGGCATGGGAATGTTATGAAAAATCCAAAAGACAGATCAGGAAGTATGAGAAAACAGAAGGAACATCTTTATGTGTGAGGGAATGATAAATTAGATGCTGTTGGGTGTGTATATAAACATATATAGATACTGTATATATGCACTGCATTTGGATACAGCTATAAAAACATGAGCAGCTAGGAAAGCAACTTGGCTATTTCCTGACAGAATCTTTCTTTGTAGGAAGGTATTCCTTTGCTGAAACTGGAGCTAGAGAAATTCCCTGGGAAAATGTTTGAAATATCTCACCCAGACTTTCCCACTGGTGTTCTATATTGTTTGCAATGAAATCGTACATCAATGTTTTAGATAGCAGAGAATCTCAAAATCGGTGACTTCATGCACTCTTTTTACCTTTATAGGGAAGAAATGAAAGATGAATGTTACATGACAGGATCTCCTTTAGTTTGGCTGAGTTCCGTTTTACTTCAAGATGACTTATTTTTAAAGCCTGTAGAAATGTCTGTGCTTCACAACCATGACAACCAGAAGAGAACAGACTTCCACTAGGACTTTCAGTTCCTACAGGGCATGCAGAAGGATCCTGTGGATCACCCTGTGGGTCATGGCAGCTTATGGCAGAGTATTCTGACAGCTGTTCTTCCCTGTGAAGTAGCAATACATGTATTACAACAGCAAGACTCTCAGGTTAGTTTTCGTTTATTTGCAGTTTGGTTGTATTGGTTGTTTTTGTTTGTGAGTTTTTGTTGTTTGTGTTTTTTTTAATCAAACAACAAAACTGTAGGGATTGTGCAAATAGTTTAAACATCTTATACAATCGTATGTTGTTTCTTAAAAATATACATGGTTTTGTCTTTCCCCAAAAGATGGGCAATGTGATTGTTTTATGTCTGAAAAATTTTCCTACCCCTGTGAGGAGTTAATTTCATCTTTCTCTGGAAGATGAGTTTGAATTGCTACTCGTTCTAGACATGAACATTTGTTACGTGTGTTACCTTTAGTCAGCACTGGTTTCAGTAGGTTTTGCTCTTAAACCAACTGCAAATAGGAATAGGGTAAGACCCACAGGTTAATATATATTATGTTAATAATTTTCTTTGCATCAAGCAACATTCTGTTTCTTCCCTTTCCTAGGCTACATGTTTGTTTGCAAGACCGACAGAAGAGATTAGGTCTGTATGTGCAGCTCTTTTCTCAAATCACTTTCTCCTAAAGGAGGAAGAACGCAGTTTCTGAGGTTGGCCTTTACATAGCAATGTCTTTTAGCATGTGAAGGAATTGGTCTGCGGTCTGTGCAGCACCAGCAGAAAGCCTCGGCTCCTCTCACCATCAGCTGGAGCAGGGAATACAAAAGAGCATTTGGAGAGGCAAAGGGGGAAGTGAGGAATGAGGTGAATGTTAAAAAATTTAAATAGTAGGTGTCAGCTACCCCAGTTGGACTGGAACCAGTTAGGAGATGCTGACACAAACGGGATGCTGGAAAGTAGGTGATCATAATGAGAAAATGGGTGAGGTGATCTCTGAGCAGCCAGAGAAAATCCATGCTAAAGGACCTCTGAAGGTCACCAATCCATCAAGGGCCAACTAGTTTATAAATGGTGCTAACATTTCTATTGTGTGTGCAAATGTTGAAAATGTCAATTACTACAATGAGCAGTGCAATTTACTTGTGCAAACTGATAAAACACTGTAGGGAATATTGAGTTAATATAATGGTTTCATTCAGCCATCTAATGAAAAGAAATCTTTCCACTCAAGATAGTAGTTGGATTAGACACTTTCTTTTACAGTGACAAAACAATAATACTAAGTGCTGTAAGAAAGGCTTTCGTAGGTGAAATGTAATTTGAATTGTAGTAGCTGTAGGTTTCCTTTAAATATTTTAGTACCTAATAAATATTCCAGCAACAATGTCGATGAATTTTAACAGAGTGTCCTGCTGGTGCTACTCATGCTAATTTACAAGATTTACAGCAATTACCATTCCTGAAAGCTAAAAAATTGTGAGTTATTTCATGAAGACATAAAACAAGGCCTTTGAAAACATTTAACAGGACTCTTAAAGTGAAATATTTGGCTCAGATATAATTTGGGACGGATACAAAATTAAAGTGCACTGTCATTCCTGACATTCATAAAAATAAATTATTATGTATTGTTTCTTTCTCTTTATTTCTGAACACAGATCAGTATGAAAGAAACTGGATACTGTCATTCTCTTCTTTCTGAGGCTGTTGGGAGTTTGCTGTGTGCACATCCAAGTAGCCAATTAAACCTGGAACCAGAAGAGCCTGTTTCATAAGTTGATGTTTAGAAAACCAGGAAGATTAGTCTTTTAAGAAACTGGAAAATTTGTAAAAAGCATATTAAGAAATTGAATTCATTTTTTTATTGCTTTTTCATATATTCTTTAGGCTATTTAATCTGCAGCCATTCCAGCAGTATCATAAATGTGGGGACTTTTTAAGGGGAGGCAGAGGGATAGCACATGAGAAAGAGTTCATGGTGTCTCAGTTCAGAGTTAAAAACTTGATTGTAGTGAAATCAGTGAGAGAAAAATCTATTGATTACTGAGAAAGGTTTTGCTTATCACCAATATTTGTGTAGAAGTTCCTTTAGAGAATTTAAATGAAAGGATTTTTGTATGCACTTCCCTCCCTGTGATGCTTATTCTCCTGTTGAGTTTCTGTGTGTACCCATACATGTCTTGTCTTATCATATGATACTGGGTAAATATTGCTTTTTTTTTCCATCTCATTTAGGGACCACTGTAAGACTCTAGTTCATAATAGTTTTCTTCAATTGTAAATCTTTGGTTTTTACTTTGGTATCAAGCCTCTTACCTTCTGTATTACCATATAGTTCGTTCTCTCAAAATGGTATGGTCCTACTTAGTGCCATCCATAAATGTCATCACGCCCTTTAGAAACTTTTTGAAGATCAACAGGGAAAAAACTCTCGATAGGGCTTCATGAACTGGAATCTTATAGTTAAATAAATGTATATCTTTAGAAGACACAGAAGAGCTCTGTAAACTACTCTCAGTATAAATCTATATAAGGTGAGTTCTCTACTAGTGTCAAAGTCTCTGCTGAAATTTGTGGTTTTCCATATCCAAAATGTTCTTTGATTGTTTTGAGATAGAGAATTAAAAATACAAGACGTGGTAGCCTAGTTCCCCACAATTCCAAAGGAGGAAACACGAGAAAAGTGGCAGTGTGGATTAAGCCATACACACACACACAGAGTGTGTGATATGTAGCTGTACTTGTGCAAATGTAAGGAAAAAGTGATAAAATTTATCTGAGACCCTGACTGTGGCCATGGGAATAATTTAGTTGTATACTTTAGCCATTTTTTTCTTCAGGTGTTCAAGAAACATATTTAGATCTGCAAAGCAACAATTTCACAGCATGTCAGAAAATAAACTGCATGTTTTTGTTACAAATTATGTCTTTTAAATAGGAATATACTGATAAATACATAGAAATCGCAGCTGATAAATGCATAAAATGTTCAACGATCCCAAGCACAAATCCAGGCTAGGCAGAGCAGGGATAAGCAGCCTGGGGGGGGAAGGCCTTGAGGGTGCTGTGGGGGAGAGCTGGGACCCCAAACCCCCTGAGCTGGGACCCCAAACCCCCTGGGCTGGGCTGGGCCCCAGCGTGGGCAGCAGGGCAGGGGGGATTCTGCCCCTCTGCCCCTCAGCTGAGCCCCCACCTGCAGAGCTGCCCCAGCCCTGGGCCCAGCTCAGGAAGGAGCTGGAGCTGCTGCAGCCAGGCCAGGGGAGGCACCAGGATGAGCAGAGGGATGGAGCAGCTCTGCTGGGAGGAAAGGCTGCCAGAGCTGGGCTTGTTCAGCCTGCAGAGGAGAAGCTCTGGGGTGACCTCACTGGGGCCTTGCAGGGCCTGAAGGAGCTGCAGGAAAGCTGGAGAGAGACAATTGCCAAGGGCTGGAGGGCCAGGAGCCAGGGAATGGCTTCCCAGTGCCAGAGGGCAGGGCTGGATGGGAGATTGGGCAGGAATTGTTCCCTGGCAGGGTGGGCAGGCCCTGGCACAGGGTGCCCAGAGCAGCTGGGGCTGCCCCTGGATCCCTGGCAGTGCCCAAGGCCAGGCTGGACATTGGGGCTGGGAGCAGCCTGGGACAGTGGGAGGTGTCCCTGCCCATGGCAGGGGTGGAATGGGATGGTCTTGAATATCCCTTCCAACCCCAACCATTCTGTGATTGTATGAAATTATGGTAATACACACCTAGGTATTTTTGAACTTGATGATATTCTTCAGAATTCTGCTTTCACAACTAGGTGATAGTACATGTCCACTTACATGTAATTGATAATAACATGAAAGCAGTTGGATACTCCTTCATGTTGCTTGAAAATAGAGATTGCTTTTTCTAAGAAAAATTGAAGCCTGGAGACTACTTCCATTTGTATTCTTCAGCTGTTCTACTTGAAACCAATCTTGAATGTAAGCTGTTTTGAATGTTGCCTCACGAGCATGTGCTGCCATCATCACAAGGAATTCCTAAACTTATGCATAATGTGCCACACTGGGATTTTGAAGTGGCTTTTGTGCTGTTTAATTGGACTGTTGCTTTCCTTCTCATTCTGATATCTATACATATATTTATACACACCACTGCTGTGTGTACACCTTTTCTTGCAGTTGTTTGTGAATGATACAGAACAAGCATCCCAAAAGCACATTTCAGTTGCGAGATGAAAGAGAGAGTCTTGCTACTAAGTTTTCAAGTGGTAGAGAGACAGCTGAGTGGTGCTCTGGCTGTAAGCCACATTCATGACTGCTTCTGGTCTAAACTTGAGTGTCTTCAGCTTGACTTACCCATGCAATTGCCAAATTTCCTGGTCATACCAACAACTTAGTCCAAATGCACAAGTTGCCTGCTGTTCCCTTGCTTCAGCCGCTGGCAGGAAAATGTTTTTGAAGCTGTTATAAATAGGCTTGAGATTAGAGGATCATTTTTGCCATGGTGTGCTGGAAGAACAGACAGTTCCAAGGTAGCAGAGTTCTTGCTCTTCTGGGGTGATGAGAAGAGCTCAGTGCCTGGAGGCTCAATATGTGTTGATGCTCTTTCATGTCAAAAGCAAAATGTGCCTCAGTCAGCATGAGATGTGTTTTTCCATCTGGATGGACACCAGTTATTTTCTTTACTCACTCCCAATGTGCAGAGAAAGCAGCACTGTACATAAAGTTGAGTTGATTTTTGTGTTTATATTTAGTCACTTTATGTGTGAAGTTATGCAGAATAACATAATCCAAATATTTTCTTCTTTGACTACTGAAATAATTTTAGTTGTGAAGAAGTAAATCTGAGAAGTTATTCATTGGCTGTGAGCATTTCTGAAAATGGGTGCAAAATAACGGGTGGTAGGGTAAGGAAATAAAGAACTGTCAGAGTGTAAGAGGCAATACAAATAAAATTCTTATAATGGAGATGGAATTAATATCAAAGGCAATGGAGAAGATACTATTACCCAACTATCCTTAAATGCCCAAATCCTTATTTATAGCTTCGGTTCCCTTTTTTTTTGTTGTTTATTTGCATTTGCATTTAACAGTTCTCAATAAAATTGTGTGACTGAATTGCTATTTCCAGCCTTAGCCTTAGCCAGAGGAAATTCAATTAACAGCAAGGACAGAGGAAAAAGATAACAAATAATTATTGCCCTTCCTTTTACCTTTTTTTTTAAATGTAGATTTCTAGTCTGTGAAACTAGACATCAAAAAAAGATGTTGGACACTTGAGGAGCTTGTAAATAACATCTCCAGATGGTCTGACTCATTTGTGTTACATAAACTAGGCTTTTCAATTTTATAACTGTAATGGGTCCTTTTTTGCTAATTTATTGACATGATACTCTTTTTTTTTTGCTTTACACGTTTTTAAAGCTGTTATTTATGGTTTAAATATTTTCAACATCAGGGCTATGTTTAAGTCTTTATGTTTTATAGACTGGCTTTGGTGTCTTAGCATGATAATATACATTTGACTGGCTTTTTGCTTCTGGAAATGAAGTTTGAATGAATTAAAAAATAAACAAGAGACTAGAAAATGAGATCCGGCACAGCATGAAAAGGAGAAAGCTTTTCTTGAAGAAGGCAAGAAAAATGAGAAAATAGAAAAAAGCCAGATTACTTGGGCTGGAGGGAAGACATCAAAACCGTTAGTACATAAATGTAATTGCCCCATGACACAAATAATCTGTTTTTAAAGATGTGACAAAAGTTACTGGCAAGAAGAAGCATTCTCATGTTTTGTCATATCCTTATGGATGTTTTCTTTCTCAAGAGTGTGTGCTACTGACATTCTTACATTTGGCATTAAGTATGAAATTGTCCATTGTCATAAACTCATTAAAACTATGCTTGTGCATAAACTGGGCTAAAGGCATAGAAGATCTGCGAGGTCATTAAGGATTTCACTAATTTATTTACAAAAGTAAAGATTGGCAGTGAGATCTGGTATACTCTGCAGTCTGAATGGGCTCTTGGAGGCTTCAGAAATGTAGCAAAGGTTTTGTTAGGTTTGCTGTTTCTTGGGGGCTTTTTTCCAAGTGAAGAAAGAAATCCTATCAGGTTGTCTGCAAAATGCTCCCAGAAATCGGGATTTAATTGGTAACTCATCCAACATATGCAGGGCAAATTTCTGGTGATCCCTTAGTTTAGGAATCTGAGCCTTCAAAAGATTTTACTAACACCAAGTGAATTTTTACAGATTCAGGGATGCAAACTGATTGCAAGTGTAGAGATAACAAACAAGTATTGCCCTTCCTTTTTCTTTTTTTTTTTTGTAAAGTAATTCTAGCAGCAACTGTTGGACAAAAACAGAATGGAAAAAACTGCAAGTCCTGGACCCTTTTGTGATGAGAAGTGATGGGAATTTTGCCAATACTGGCCAGATCTTACCCCAAACATTCATTTTCTGAGAGGTCTGTAGGACTTCATTCTAGAGGTAATTCCTTGGATTTCCAATATTAATTGCAGATTAATTTCCTTAATTTCCATCCATAACTTCCTGGGGGCAGGCATAATTTATTGCCATACTGCTAATTGCCGAAGAAATTAAGAATAGTAACCTAACATTAAAAATGTATTTCACATATTACAGAGGATAAAAATTTGAGGTGATTGATTTACCAAAATACGAATATCGATCTAATATCGATATCCAACTGAGACGGACAAAAACTCTCTAACAGTTTAGAGTTAGAAAGTGCATGTTCCATTTGGTGCCAGGCACTGCGTGGGAGAGCTCCCTAAGACGCAGGGCCCTGATCCAAGCAAACATGATACCTTTTATTTCCAAATATTATGAATATCCAAAATACAAATGCATATTCATAGTGTTAGCACCTCCCATTCCCTGCTTCGTATGGAAATGAGCTTGCATGTCATTAAGCATGCGTAGTGTGTGATCTGAATTGAGTCGGTGGTCTTGAATTGGGTCAGTGGTCTTAAAAAGATGAAGTAACTCATCGTCCTCATTTTGACCTTTTCGCCTCTCTGAGCTTTAACAATCCTAATTACTTTAGTGACCTCTAAGTTTCCTCTTGCATGACTTTTGGATGGGTTCCCACCAAGGGAGGAAATTGGTAATTGTCCTTGTTCCCTACACCAATTTATCAATGTTTCTATTCCTCATTCTAAGCACAGCTAAGCAAACATGCAAATGACAGATCATCAGTTATTTGGTAATCAGTTACTAACATCTTAAAATCCATTTCAGGTCCAGCTCTCTTAACTATTTTAATTAACTCTAGCTGGGCCCAAATTCATTCCTAATTCTAACTAGTTTCAACACAGCTGGCCTGTAACTAAAATCTTTATGTTTCTTCTAAATCTGTGTTTCATGAAATCCTTGATCCCCTGTCAGTGGGACAGGTAGCCAGTAGGATTGTTCATCAGTTTAATTTCTGATCCTTTCAGTGGTGTGATTTTGAGGAATGCCTGTGTTTGAGGAATGCCTGTGATTTTGAGGAATCCACTTACGTGGATGCCTGAGGAAATGATAGCAGTACTAAACAGATCGGGCAGTACCTTGGAAATGTGTTCCTCTGGTGTGTGACTGGTGGTATCTGCTTGGGCAGCATTACATAGGTGAGATTAGTGAGATGCACGACATCTGCATTATATTTCATTTCATGATACGAGCAGGTTGACTTTATGATTTTATTTAACGCTTTGGTGAGTGAGCCACGACCAGGAATGATGCTCTTACATCAGCTGTGCTGGGAGAAAAGGAGGGAGGATGGAAAAGCAATGGGTTTGGAAACCAGTCTCAATAATTCATCCTTCCCCCCACAAAGGGGAGAAGTGGATGCACATTTTATGGAGCTTAAATGAGTTTGCTGGGAAATAAGTGAATGTTGCTTTGCAGAGAGTGCTTCCTTGGCATCAGTGTAAGTCATGCACTGAATCACAGAAGCTTGTCCCTGTTAACTGCAGTGGTTCTCAGGGAGGGGGAATATCACAAATGGGACAATTGCAATTATCTGGAGAGATTTTCCACCCCGGCCCCAGCTTTTGTTTCCTTTCAGAAATATGTTCTCTGTCTGCCTGAAACAATGACAGTTAATCCTTGTCCTAAACATAATGATAATAATCATAATAATCTAGTTTCTTTCTTCTTCACTCATGTGCAAAGAGCACCTACGTCTACATAGGTTCATTTCTCTGAAGGTGTTTGTTGCCTTTCTGCTTCCTTTGTGATGAATTTACCTGGGACCAGAAGCTGGGATTGGTTCTCTTCCATGCTGCCACACTGTTGAGGATGATCTTGAGCAGCACTGGAGGAAGGAAGGCAAACAGGAAAATTCTCTGTCTTGCTGGGGTGACAACTGTTATTGCTGAAGAGTCTGAGTATTAAAAGCAAGCAGATTTTGCACTGCAGACAAGACCAGAACTAAACCAGTGTGGAGCTCTGTAAAGACACAGAGAGTTTGGTTTGGAGCATTTAAGCAAGGATCTAACTTTTTCATTCACTATATAGATTCAGATTCCTAAAACAACCAATCAATCATTAGTCATAAATCACCTGGATACTTTTCAGTTCTTGACATCCCTGTTTGCCCTGTTTTGAGAAGACATCCCCACTCAGCATGTCACAAAAAATGTAAAAGAAAAATAAAACTGGGAAATTCTTAAAAAGAAAACAAAAACCCCAAGAAACTTAAAATTGTCCTGGCTTCATTCCTTCGTAGTCTTTTTTTTTCCCAAAGCCTCTTGTAACCTTTTGTTTTGTCACTGCTTGGGAATTAACAAGATCTCTAAGGAGAGGTCACTCAGCGTGCCATCTAATTTCAGGCCTTCTGTTTTAACAAGTGTAAGAGATTTGAAGAACACATTAAGCAAGTTTTGTATGATAATTCATGTCATTTTCCCTGCTCTTGGGCAAGGAGGTGCCTTAGGTGGCCTCTAAAACTCCTTCCATCTGCCCCCCCTTGATTCTGTCATTTATGGAGCAGTGACTCATTTCTTTGTCCCTCCTGACTGGCTATAAAGCTCCTGATCCTTTTCAGGATGCAGTGATTTCTGCAGCAGACTGGACCTTACCTCACCCTTTGCAGGTCTGTGTTCCTGCCAGAGTCATGCAAGAGCTCACCATTGGTCCCTGGGCTTTTGCAGTGCACAGTATTTGCTTGAGAGAAAAGCAAGTGGAAGAAAAGGTTTAAACACAACTGACTTGCTGGAAAGTACCCATTGGTTACTCAAAATCAGATTTTCCTCAGTTCTTAGCTCTGCAGTGGGGCATTTTATCTGTTCTTGAGTGTACCTCAACCAGAGGTTGTGTCTCCACGGCACCAAGGAGAACTCTGTGAAGGCACTAATTTGATCTGAGAATTATGTTTATTAGCCAGGTGTAGTGCTTGAGCTAATAAGCCATCCTTTCATTAGGCGATAGCTTTTTTACTTCTGCATAGTGACAAATTTATATAGGGTTGTGCTGTTCAACTCTGAATCTTAAAACACCTTCATATTTTTGGTTTTTAGGCTTATTGATTCTAAACAGCAGCATAAATCATTTCACAATGGAGAAAAAGGAAACTTCCAGATTTATTTATTTTCCCATTGACATATGTCAGTTACCTTATGGAGTTTTCAGGCTCCCAAAGATATGATGATTGATTATATTTAGGTAACAGATTTCTTTCAAAACATCACAATGACAGACATATTCATATTTAAAGGTCCATGTTTTTCTCATATTTTTCTCTATAATGTAAATGGCTTTCAGGTATAATAGTTGCTTTGATAAGAGCATAAGATAACTTTGGAACAACATTTATCACCTTTTTTTTTTAAAGACACAACCCATTTTAATTCTGTTTTTAAGAAAAGGAAATTTATTTTTTAAGAAAAAAAAGGTCAGGAACTGTTTGTCCATTCTCATTTAAAGCAGGTGAATATTTTTCTGGTTTAAACCAGAATATAAGGAAGTCTGATAGACTTTTATTTATAAATGAGCAATTTTTGTCTTGTTTTTATCTGTAATAAAAAACCTCCTTCAACACGAAGCTTTCATGTCCATATTAATGTGCTGTGGGCTCAGCCCTTGCCTTGCACCCAGTGTTCAGGAAAGGTAACACAAACTTCATTCACCTCTTTGACTGCAGCTTGTGAAGCTGTGTACCAGGAACAACCTTGCCCCTTTCCCCTCTACCATATTTACCTGAGAATTTGAAAGCACTCAGGCAGCTGGCCCAACTTCACTTCCTTGTGGCAACACTTCTCTGCCAGGTGTACCAAAGATAAGTAGTTTAAAAATGCCTTGGAAATGTTTGTACCAGCTGTAGGTGCACCTCCAGCTAGAGTACATGCACATCTTTCCCTAATTTTGTTTTCTTGTTCAGACTGTAAGATGGTGGAGAGTCAAAAATTGTTGATACTCTTTTCAGGAGCAAGGACAACACTTTTTTAAGTAGGGATCTCATCAGTGTTGGAGCAGTACACTGATGAATCTAAATCAATTCATACCAAAGCTGGTTTTGTTCATTTAAAGTCTTAGATGCTCACAAATTCGTAGGTCAGTTCTTACTACACCACCAGTCACTGGCTGTGGCCCAGCTACATGCAGTCTGCTTTTGGTGAGTTAATTCACTTGCTGTTCTTACTGATGATGTCAGAAATGCTAAATAGACTTTACATTTCTACTTATTTTGACTGTAGCACAACTTAAGAGCAGCAGTCTGTAGCTCTGTTGCTTTGCATTTTTCTGCTTGTGGGTTTCTGAGATGACAAATGTGCAGGAGTCTCAGAGAAAGTGCCCTGCTTACGCTCTAACTCAGCTCTTTATGTGATGTACAGGTGGTCTGCTTGTACATGATCAAATATTATATATGCAGCCATTTCATGAAGGCAGTGGATCATGTCCATAGTAACCCATGTGCTCTTAAACCTTCCAGTGTTGAGAGAGTTGCTGGTAAAGTCAGCGGAACTTGCATTTAGCAGCAGTCTGAACTAATTTGTGTGCTGCCTAACATTTGTACCAGGCATGACTGTATCTTATACTGCCCTTTGTCCTGCCATCTCCCTTTCTAAACAGAGCATGACTGTGATCCGTGTTGGAATACAGAATATCCCTTCCCATCAGTGGCAGCATCTCCTAATTCTAAGACACATCTTCACAACTGGATGTGAGGTGGAGGAGGCTGAAGAAGCCAACCTGTACTTAGACATGGTTGTTGTACCAATGGATCTGTGTCAGTAACAACCTCTGGCAGAGCTGTGGGGCTTTGTAGGTGACACGAAGCTGGAGCACTCAGCTGAGAATTGCAGCAGATTTCTGCAAAACATGGTCAGGAACGAGATGGACCTGAGCTCCAACACTGCCATTTTTCACTGATACAAGCAAAAAAATGTGGTTTATATTTACCTTGATACTGCATTGGGAGTAGTGCCAGACCACAGTATCAGAGAGCCATAGGTGTCTCTTTAACCCCATCCTGCCAACTTTCAGCCTTCCTGGTTACGTTTTTCTCAGTGAAGAGAATGAATGAACCCTCTGAGAAGCCAGATTTTCAACCACTGACTTTCTTTCTCTCTTCCTGTAGGCAAACCTGGGGTGATCCATTCACCAAATGTTGCCTTTGTTCTATGTGTATGCCGGGAAGAATTTTCTGATGCAACTGTTAACAAGTTTTCACATTTCTGTAGTTTCCCTCCTGAACAAATATATTCCTCTTCACTATAATCTTTCCCTGGCTTCCCATTTTGTATTTTCAAGGACACAGAGGTAAGTGTTTGTCTGGTTTTTCTTCTGTTCTCTTTTGTTCTCCTGAAAGGAAGGATTGTCAGTTCCCTGTATAACTGCAATGCTACTTCTGATGCTGCCAGCCAGAAACAGAAAGGTGAATTGAAAGGTACCTGTAGTGTTTGGGTGATCACTGTGAATGGGTTTTCTGGTTGAAATGTCACACTAATCTTTTGGGTTAAAGATTTTTCTTCAAGTGTGTGATGAGGTTGGAATTCTGCAGGCAGCATTTGTTAAGAGCTGCTGTTAACCTGTGCTGCTTCTGCCCAGTTTGCAGAAAGCATACCAGGTCAGAAGCTGCATTGCATGACTGTCACGTCATTTAAAACAACATCAGTTCTCCCTAGTGTATCACAAGTACTTTCCTCTTACCTTCTGTCTCCTTCCACCACTCCTGTTAGTGCAGTAGATGTTTCTATTTCACTGTGCAGTGCTGGTATTGTCAGTTGGTGGCTACTAAAAACCCTGGAATTTCTAATACTGCTTCTGGCTTTTCATAAACATTCTCAGAGACACTTGAGTGTCACCGTATTCATTATTTTATTAGTGAATCACATAAAGAGGAACTATGGATTCTTTGTTGTGATACTGAGTTTGAAAGGAAAATATAATTAAAAGGGAAGACACAAAGAAATATGAAGAAAAGAGGAATTTTCATAATGTGTGTGTGTGTGTGCATCTATTTTTGTCCCCAGTCAGTGAGGAAAAATTGTTGTCATTTTCGGTCACAGGTAGTTTTGTTGGTATTTGTGTGCCCTTGTAGTACAGGAAGAAACTTGCTTTCCATTGCAGTGCTAAAAAAGCAGTTATTGATCACAGAGTGAGTGAGACTTGAGATGATAATAGAAATCTGTAAAACTGAATGATAAAGATAGGCCAGAAGGATGTTTTGAGATAAAGGATGAAAATTGGCTTTCAGAAAAGCATCCAATTCTTTTTTTCTGGCTAATTTCAAACACTGCCTGGATATGAATTGTCAGCCATGCCCTGGCCTGCATCAAAATCAATGTGACTGGAAAATTGACAGAGGTGATTCTCCACCTCTGCTCCCCTTTTGTGAGGCTCCACTGGCACTGTTGCTTGGGAGTCTTAACATACGGAGGACTTGGAGCTGCTGGAGGGAGTCCAGAGGAGGACATTGAGATGTTCTGAGGGCTGGAACCTCTCTGCTCTGGAGCCAGGCTGGGAGAGCTGGGGGCGTTCCTGGAGAAGGCTCCAGAGAGACCTTAGAGCCACTTCCAGTGCCTAAAGGGGCTCCAGGAAATCGGGGGAGGGACTTGGAACAAGGGCTGGAGGGACAGGACCCAAGGAATGGCTTCCCGGTGCCAGAGGGCAGGGCTGGATGGATATTGGGAAGGAATTGTTTCCTGGGAGGGTGGGCAGGCCCTGGCACAGGGTGCCCAGATGGATCCCTGGCAGTGTCCAAGGCCATGATGGACAGGTCTTGGAGCAACCTGGGATAGTGGAAGGTGTTGCTGTCCATGGCAGGGAGTTGGAACTGGATGATCTTTAAAGTCCCTTCCAAACCAAATCATTTTGGGATTCCATGTTTCTATGTATGAAAATTCTCTAGTCATCTCTTTGAATAAGTTATGCACCCAATCTCCTTGAAAATTTGGTCTGAAGCCAAAATCAAGAAGATTTATTAAAAACACAAGAGTTTTATAATTCTGTTTATCAACTCTGAAATGCCTACCTCTAAGTCAATTTGCAAACAGTGAAAACTTTTATTAGGTCCTTGTCTTCCTTTTTTGGCTGATTTTAGCAAAACAGACTTTAGGAATGAATTATTATCCATGACTATTATTATTATTATTATCATCATCATCATCATCATCATCATCATCATCATCATCATCATCATCCATTGTTCTGGCCCTCTCAGTTTTTCCTGTGGTCTTATGCAGCCCTGTGCATTCCCAAGTAAATATGAGCAATATCTCTTATGCATTTAGTTTTAGTGAAGAAGGAAAGGAGATACAGTGTTTGAAATTACAACTAGATCCACTCTATTGATCCAGGTAAAACCTGGTGATTAAGAGCACGGTTCACTGTCCTCTCTCAGATTCTCAATTCTGACTTAATTGCTGGTTTCTAAAAGGATATTAGAGACAGAATAATGTCAAAAAAAGCTTTTCTCATGTGTTGTTTTTTCAAAAAATGAATTACAAAATTTCGAAACCTCAGACTCTTGTATGCTTTCAGCGTCATAAAGTTGTTTGAAAAGTTTTTCTCGAAATGTGTTTATTGAGTATTTTTACTGCTATGATGAACCACAGTGCTAAAAGTGTACAGGTGTCATTGCCTCCAGTTTTTTTTTAATTTTCAGTGTAGATTTGGTGTGTTTTCAAAATTTTTTGTAAAGCTATTTGTATCATGCAAAAGGTCATCAGAACTTTGTACAAGTACCCAAAATAGATAAAAGCCTTGATTTACGGTGTAGATAGGTGTGTGCAGGGGAGTACAAATGCACATAATGTCCTTTTACAGTTTAAAATGATAACTCCAAATCCATATGTTAGATGTGCCTTATTTTCTCATGCTGTTAACTTTCTTCTGCCATAGAAACCACAAATGGGTATTCAGTTGAACCATTAAAGAATAACATTTTCCTTCTTACAACTTGATGTCAATGCTGTGTTGGCTCTCTTGGAATCCTGTTCTATTTGATCTTTTTCCTTGTCCTACCAATATTTTACACCTAATAGCAGGAAGGAGAGTAGAGACAGAAGTGGGTTCAGTGAGGAATCAAAACTATGGAACAAGTTACTGGAAAGAAGATGGGGAGAAAGGGACATAAATGAGCTAGAGAGATACAGTTTTAAAATCTATTAAATACAGATGCAGCTGTGATGAAGACTAAATAAAAAAATTGGCACTTAAACTGTCTCAGCAGACTACAGGAGAGCTCATTTTTGATCCTAGACGTGACACTGTGTTGGCAGTTCTGGAACCACCTGGAACCAGCTGTCTGTGCACTGTTTCCCCAGGGTCTGAATGACTTTTTGACTTGAGACCATTGCGCCACATGCATGTGTAATGTTGCTCAGCTTGGGTTTGCCAAGCTCAGAGCCTTGCCAGGGTTGAGAGGTACCTAAAGGGCTTCCCATGGAGGTACCTGAGTCCCTCTCAACTGGACTGTGTCCTTGTGCTGCTGACTCTGAGCTGGCTTGTCTGAGACAACACATACTGATCTCCTGAGGTTCCTGAGCCTGCAATTTGCTGTAAGGAAATCAGTAACATTTGCAGTTAGCACTGGACGAAAAACCTCTGTATTGCTTCTAGGTTCCAAACCACCTTTTCAAGTAGTTGGATTAAGAAAAATCTGCTTTAGATTGGGGATAGTTCTAACAATGCTGGACCTTTACTGTCTGCAACTCTCCAGTGTTTGAGAGTGGAGGTTATAACTCCCTGTAATGGGCTGTAACAGCCAGATTTGAAGCCTTTATTTTCCATATGCAAGTTTGTGTATGAGGGTAGATACTGTACTTTCTAAAGTTTGGAGATAAGCTGCTGTGCAATTTTATTTTTTTGTCTAATGATTTTTTTCATGGTTGCTCAGGGTCTTTTGTAGAAGTCTCTGCATGGTATGACATGCTTTTGCCTGAATGGCTGGAGTGGGACTTCTGTGATCCTTGTGGCTCTCATCTAACTCAGGATATTCTATGATTTTGTAAATTTTCTCCATCTTTCAAAGTGGAGACATGAAAAAAAAAAATTACAGAGTTATGATAATGAATACAACCTATTCCCATTCTATTAACAAAAAAAAAAAAAAGAAATTGAAGCTCAGAGCAAATGACTTTTCTTTCTGTTGATTAAAAGCAATGTTTTACCTAGTGTTTATTCTCATGCTGCCATCTGTTGAAAGACTAACTCTCTTAAATTAAGGTTCAATTCTTAAGTGGTATGTTTAAAAAGTATTGAACTAAGAATCTCTTGACATCCAGATCTCTCTTGGATTGTTTGGATTTTCAGTGCTACCTTTTCATCCCAGTGTACCTGAAAACTCTCAGATCTCAGAGGTTTTGCTTGAAAAGTGTATGTTTTCACCTTAAGGAAAAATTCCCAGTGTTAGTCATGCATTATTGAATCCTAATCAGGGAGAATTGAGAAAGATGTGCTGAGGGTTTGTTTTTTTGATTTTTTTTTGATATAGAGATAAGGTTTTATGTTAATTTACCAGTTGGTGCAAGTTTATTGAAGTCCTGCTTTGAAGGTACACGATTGCTTAGTAGTCCTGTGAGGTGTGAAGTGAATGAAAACCATGAGTGACTTGTTTTCTTTGCAGTTTTTCCAAAAAAAAAAAAAAAAAAAGAGCATGTTTCTCAAATCCCTATATATATATGTTAAGTATGTAAAGAAATGCACATTGCCTTCATAGTGCACGTGTGTCGAAGCCATGTGTCAAATCAAACGTTACAGCAAAATATCTATTTTTATTAGGCTACTGAAATGCTGCCTCATATTCTGCTATTAGGAGAAAAGTGTTCCCTAAAGTAAAAATAAAGGTCATCTTTGTTGTTGTTTTGGTGGGGATTTATCAGGCAAAGTTCTCTAAACAAGTGTATGAAATTGATGTCTGCCTGACTGAAGAGGGCAGTGGTGCCTAATGTGACAGAATGTCCTCATTTTCAACCAAATGCATTCTATTTTTCACTAGATTTCCTTTGATAGATAACCTGAAATTCTTCTATTACTCTTTTAGAAATGCTTTATGCAATTACACTCCAGAAAATTGTACTTCTGTACATTATCTCATAGGAAATACCAAGGCTTGAACCACTGATGCATCAGCGTTCCTGAGATTGACTCTAAAGTCTGAAATAACTTTAAAACCCTGCTGATTTTTTGTTGTTTTCCTCTGCATCAGTTATAGACTTGTACTTTTATTTCCTTAGAATTTTTATCAAAATTTCAAACTGTAAGTCGAACAACTGAAGTAACTCTAGGCACACAATATGCAAACTGATGTTTTTTGTGCCTTTGTTTCTTGAATACCCAAATATAAATGTCTTATCATGTTCCCTTAATATCTTTCGATGTAGGCACATAAAAATGTCAACATTCAGAATCATGAAGCAATTCTCAAACTCAAACCAGAAAGAATGAAACATGGAAGGAAAGTGTTTCTTTCTCCCTAGAAGAATACCTAAGATTAGAAGCTCACATATTGTTAGGAAAAAAAAAAAAAAAAGAACCAGTAAGAGCAAAGAAAAACACTTTCTCCTAGGATTATTCTCTTGCCAACATTTTGCAACTTACCACCTTTGTATATCAGGTAATTTGCTAGAACTCTTGAGATATTCATTACATTAATTAAAATGTTTTTCTTTGTGTTTCTGTGGAAGTCTTTCAATACGTGTGCTTCTTTTGACCCAAGCAATGCATTTTAACTGTAGTACTAACGAGGTGATGGCATAATATTCTAAATCAATTTGGAAAAGGCTTTTGTCAGATAAGCCAAGTTGGCAACTTGTTTGAAGTTCCTATAATTAAAGCATATATCTTAGCTGAAATTATGTTTAGCCTGTTGATTACATTTTCAAACAGCTAGCCAAATTGAAAAAAACCAGCAAACCAACAACAAAAATCTTCAGAGATCCAGCTAAAACTGATGATGTCTCCATGAAGCATTTCTGTTTAGCTGGCCTCATAATGGACTGAGGTTGGTAAGTACATGGGTTTTGACAGTGAATGGTCTGTGACTTTTAATTTTACCTTGTGTGGTTTTATTTTTTTCCTAGGGCAAGTGAAATAACCTCAGCTGAAAGTGAAGTAATGCTCTGAGTGCTGTTCCTCTTGTAGGTTGGCCTGGTGATGGCAGGAGAGATCAGACTTATTGAAGGTGGAAACAGAAATGTTCCCTGTAGCTGTCATAAGTTGGTTTTTAATCTGAAGCTCTGAGGCTTGTGAAGGAAAGTTTCCTAGCCTTTCTGCAGTTTTCTTGCAGGGAGGGTGGGTGGTGTGTGTTTAAATTCCCCTTGTTTTTTTGACAGAACAGATTTCTGTCCTTGCAGAAAAATGAATTGGAAAGGGACTATTAAAAATGAATGCATCTGGTGGTTTTTTTTGCACTGAAACCTAGCACACCATTCCAAAGTCCTGAGATCAAATCATTTGGGTACCCTGGACTAATTTTCATTATTTCTTTTGAATCACAGATTCAGATGATTAGTGCTTCAACAAGCCATTTTTTGAAAGAAGTATAGCACTTAATCTGTCATAAAGTAACTTAAGTGTTGCTTGGTGTATGTGTGGGTTTGTTTATTTTCTGATAGACAGTGTATGTGTTCAGTGTACAAAAGAATGGTTATTAGAGAGTAGGATCAGCAAGAGAAATGGATGTGTGTAATCCAGAAACTTCACATTTAGATCACCTGTGATGAAACTTTTCCTTTGAACTGTGTTCTTTTTGTTTTTAGAAGAAAAAGTGAAAATGAATGACTTGATGCTTAGAAGTAAAAGTGCACAGCACTTTTAGTCTCTTCTCTGATAAATGTACCCCTGAAAAAGAACATTCCTTTAAATAAAGTTTTTGTGTTACTGAAATAGGATTTTACTTCACTGTTTAGTAGGAGAGGCCACAGTAGTCACAACAGCTTCATCACCATGGTGGCAGCTAATAACTTGGGACCAAGAAAATAAAACTCCAGTTCTTTATTCAAACTGAACACTCCTGTCCTTGAGCAAGGGCACACAAAATACTTAAAGGAAAAAGAAGCAGCTTGGCTTTGTCATCAGACAAACTTTTTTTCCCAGATACTGTGAGACAGTTAAATTTTTGCTTGGACCTTTGTAGTTCCTGTAGGGGTAACTGTGTGCTTAGGGCTTATCTTCATCCTCTCTCTTGCTAGAACCGTGTTTAAGCTCTGTTTAAGCTGCTGGAAGATGATGACGATCAAATGTAACCCAATAATGTTTCATGGATTGATACAAAACTGCCTAAAGTGTTTTGCGAGTGTTTTGCTATTGCACTTGATCCTGAGGAGGACTGAGTTAGGTAGAGAGAAGGCATGCAAATGGGTTTTGCTTGCTTTGGTTCTGACCTGCTTAGCTGCTCTTGCATTGGAACTGATTTGAGTTCAATTTTCTCCAAGTTTGGACCAGGATGAGATTATTTTCTCTTTGTCTGAAGAGGTCATACTGGCAGATCAAATGCTGGTTATACCAGACTTACATATTTAGTAACAAATATATCCAACTTAAGTTGTAGCACTTCCAGTGTTTTGGTTTGGAGAAAATGAGCACAGAAATCCATATGAAAGACACTGAATACTGAGAAGTGGTTGGGGTTTTTTTTAATCTTTCTTTTTTTCATTATTAATCTTCTTCTATACAGACTTTCCCAACAGCATTATTCTTGGCCACTCACTGCTGCTTCATGGGCTTTCAAAACAACTCACATATTAAATTTCCTATATACTTTGGCTTTTTTCTATCATCTGTGAAATGCTTTTGGATAACCCATTGTCTACAGTGGGCAACACTCACCAAAATGCCTGAGTGCATAATGATCTGTATCTTTGCAAGTCGGCCGTGGATAAATACTTTATTGATTTGTAGGAAACAAGTCTATAAGGCTGGTGATCCCTTTTGAGGTGGGAAAGCCTTGAACAACCTGAAGCTTCATGGCAAATTTTGGAGGGAGTTGTGCTTCTTTTGGCCTGGGAAGCACTGGAAGTGCTGGGAACATCTCAGCTCTTTGAAGGACTGAGCCTTCCCTCAAAAAGTATCATTTTTCACTGTCCACTGTTGCCATGGCTCCTAATGAGAGAATGATACCAAATGGCTTTGATGACAGATAGGAAATATGTCCTGCTAATCCACTCCAGGGGCAAAACATTTGGCTACTGAGAATTTCTTAATCTCTGGAACTAAGTGACTATATCCAGGTACAGCCAATAACTTAAAATGCGGACAGAAAAAGTGTGATCAAGATCAGTTCAAAAGAGGGTTTCTGCCAGTTTTGCCTGATATTCCTAATGGGTATCTGTTGAATACATAGTTGGCTGATTGATGCATCGCATTCTGCAGTGAGTTTGGGATGTGGAAAAGCAGGTGATAATTGAAATTTTGAATAGTAACCATCATATCTGTTTTAAATCTGTACTGCCTGTTAAGCGAGAAAGAAAATGTCAGCCTGTGTCTTTCTGAGGTCCATTGGTTCTCATTCAGCAGCTTGGCCTTCTGAAACCCCTCTGAGCATCTGTCAGATGTTTTTCTTTAGAAACTGAAACCTGCAGTGTCCACAGAGAAAATATAAGGATTTGTATGCATTTTCATGGAAAGGTCTGTAGTTGTGTTTTGAATTTTACTTCTAACCCTTATGAGGAGATGATTGGTCCTTGGACATCTTTTTGGATGCTGAAGCTTTGTCTAATGAATAATCTTTAAATCTTCGTTGATAGATTTTGAGACTATCACTAAATCATTCACTTTGTTTTATCTCTCAGTTATATGAATAAAACTTGGTGATTTTAGAGTGAAAATTGCATTTTCCACAGTGTTACCTCATTTGAAAGGCCTTAGTAGGATTCAGTGGAACCCAGCCCCAAGTACCGTATTCATTTTTAAGTAAAAAGTAGGAAGGGAAATTTTTGAGAGGGTGCCTCCCTTGCTTTATTCTTCATTGACATTTTTCAGAGAATTTATAATGATTCTTGGCTTTTTTTCTTTCTTTTTGTTCTCTTTATCCCAGTAAAAAGAAGAATATCAGGGAAAAAGTCAAGCCACAATAAGTCTGATGGCTGGTTTAACCCTTGCCTTCAGATCTGTGGGTGAGAACAGGATTGATGTCCCAGCACTTGTTCCTATCCATGCACATGGTGTACTTGTATACCCTGTGATTATGAAATTGTAGTAGTTATTAAATCCAGGTCTTAGGGATTGACAAATTTTGCTATTGGATATGAAATGCAAATTCCCTATAAACTCAAAAGCTCTGTATTTAGTTCTGTAAGTGCATTTTGGATGTAAAATGTAGAAACAAATAAACCTCTTTTTTAGGCTGGAAAGAAGAACAACAACTTTGGATGAGACTGAATTCTAAATATACATACACCTCAAGTAAATCCATGTGCATCTTAAATCTATGGGAAATCTATAACGTTATGAGTTCTGCTTTTCTATGCATCTGAGCAGTAATGTTCTTTCACTTTGACGCATAGACATATATGTATGTTCTCATATTCAGGGCTTCAAACTGAGAGAAAGTGGATTTAGACATTGGGCAGGAATTGTTCCCTGGCAGGGTGGGCAGGCCCTGGCACAGGGTGCCCAGAGCAGCTGGGGCTGCCCCTGGATCCCTGGCAGTGCCCAAGGCCAGGCTGGACATTGGGGCTTGGAGCAGCCTGGCACAGTGGGAGGTGTCCCTGCCCATGGCAGGGGGTGGCACTGGATGGGCTTCAAGGTCCCTTCTGACCCAAACCATTCTGTCATTCTGTGATATGTATTTATTATTGCAATGTATACATAAGTGCACTCATATAAATTAACTACCTTGTTAATATTTGTGTAAATCTAACTTGTCCTGCCTAAGTACAAGGGGGACATATATTAGACTTTTTATGAATTATTGCCATAATCTAACCCTTTTAAATTTCTCCCTGTTTTTCTTCTGTCTCCATATGTTTTCCCTATATTCCTCTCTTTCAGAGATGGAATATAGCTATTCTTGCCACTGCAAGTGCCCCATAAAAAAAATTTAGTAACTGAAGAAAGTTAGCAGTGCTTAGTTTATCATTAGCAATATTAGAATTCAACAAAATTTCTCAAAAGGAAAATTAGTTGCATGCTATTAATTTTATGTAACTCACCTGTCATTTGCTAGTATTGAACTTTATCTTTCATTGATGCATCTCATTTTTTTTTCCTTTCTTGTTCTCTTTTCCTTCTGAATTTAAGAAGGTTATTGCTGAAATGTTCTTAGTGAATCCTGTCAGCAAATGGTCTTTGCCTTAGTTTCTTCCTGTCATACCAATGTCGGAAGTCTCACAGAGGTGCAGCATCTTCTGTGGTGCCTGACCTCCTAAGGAGCAAGATCTTAGCACTACACAGGGCACTACAATGAGGTACCAAAGAGACGGGTCTTTAATTAATTTTATAGTGAATGTTATACTCACTTCCGGGCACTGAGGCGCTTCTCTTATGCACAGCTCTTTAAATCTTCCCCTTGGTTAATGCATATTATTTCTGTGTTATGAATTCTTGGAAGGTTCTCTGTGGGCCTTCAGAATATTCTTCTTAGTGCTCTTTGCAATTTACAAGTTTTATTAAATTATTCCCTAAGAAATGTCCGGGGTCTCTCAATTCCCGGAACATCCTCTCTACTGGTTACCCATGGGATTGGTTTTGAACTTTTATATTTGTCTTTTATTTCCTAGTATTTAGCTACCGAATGTCTCACATTTAAATACTGATATTTTTCCTCTTTTTTTTTTTTTACTTTTTAAAAAGGAATCTATTAGAAAAATCATAAATGCAGAAATGTTTTGTTTGTTGGTTTTTAAAAAAATAAGGCTAGAAATGCTGAATAATCCACTGCTCTCTAGCCCTACAGAACTTTTTTCTTCTGTAAGCATAAGTTCATCATAATTTCGAGTTGTTTACCTGAGCAGTCATACATCTCCTTTGAGAGCTCAAATGCAATGTGTAAATGTTGTTCTATTGCAGTTATAGTATTCCTGAAAAAGGAGGTGAAAGGGGTTTTGAAATGAAGGTTGAAAAGGAATATAAATGATGGAAGATGAGCCATTCAGTGAATAAATGAGTGGACGAGATGGTTGGTAGGGAAACTAAGATAAAAATGACAAATGAGAGGAAAATAGAAAGGGTAAACAAGAATGAAAAAATACTTAGGCTGTTGAAAGCCTTCACTTGGAGGCTCAATATATTCACCTGCCAGATGTTTTTAATAGGTGGGACCTGCTCAACTACAAAAGCTTGGTATGTTCAGAAGAGATATGTGAAACTGAAGTGCATGTATTGGGAATTTGGTATGACTTGGGCACTACAGGCAGTGGGAGTTTGAGCTTTAAATCCACCATTGTCTTGGAATTTCTGTTCATCCTGGGCTTATCCAAAGCTCCTCTGGAAAACTGGTGATGTGTGTAACAAGAGGCATGATTTCTTCACTTATTAAAGCCTTTTCAAAGTGCGTAAAAATTAATAACAGTTAGTAATTAATAAATTTTAAAAAATATTTTTTACTTAGACGCTCCATAGGGATTCAGTAAGACTCTTGCACCAGTGCTAATTGCAGAGCAGGTACCTAATAAAAGACATTACTGTTTTTAAAACTGTAACTTATTCTCTACTGTCAGCCTTTTACTTATTCAGAGCTTTATTTATTTATTTATTTATTTTTTAAAATACCGGTGTTGCTTCCAAGCTTCTTCTACTGCAGAGGTATGAAGTTTGTCATAATTTGCTGGGTTATGTTAGTGAACAGTGAAGTTAAATGGAACTCATATTTTGACATTGTATAAGTCTATATTTTTTACCCAATTAGAATATTTTTATCTTTTTTACAGCCATAAGCCCAATCTCTGCTGCTCTACATGCCCTCGTTCCCCTGAGGAGAAAATCAGTACATCACAGAAACATTCGTTGGTAGGTTTTTTAAAACCAAATACCTACCAATTTTGGTAAATGTATTTTACTCAGCTTCTGTTCTGTTGGAGAAATAACATTTTAAGTAATGCAGATGCAGTGCTCTTCGTGTTTCCTGAAGAGACGAGAGCGTTGCAATTCTGCAGCTGGATTTTCAGGAAATCCTGAGCAGTCATGCACATACAGTAAGGCTTCTAAAAAGGCTTATCTCATCAGAGACATCCAAAATTTGAAACATCCAGAATGAATTCTAAATTATGAAGCATTTCCCATAAATCCTAGTGTTAATAAGTTACTCTGTGTAATAAATACATACAGTATAAGAAGTAAGAACTTACATGTTACTGGCAAAACTTCAGTTTTTAAGAACTACAGTTTCTCTTAAGGACAGCTTTTTATATAGATACGTTTTTTCCTTTTTTTTTTCACTTATTTTTCTTTTTTCCTTCCTCCTCTTCCCCCTCTTCCCCCTCTTTCCCCCTCTTCCCCCTCTTTCCCCTCTTTCCCCTCTTTCCCCTCTTTCCCCTCTTTCCCCTCTTTCCCCTCTTTCCCCTCTTTCCCCTCTTTCCCCTCCCCTCCCCTCCCCTCCCCTCCCCTCCCCTCCCCTCCCCTCCCCTCCCCTCCCCTCCCCTCCCCTCCCCTCCCCTCCCCTCCCCTCCCCTCCCCTCCCCTCCCCTCCCCTCCCCTCCTCTCCCCTCCCCTCCCCTCCCCTCCCCTCCCCTCCCCTCCCCTCCTCTCCCCTCCCCTCCCCTCCCCTCCCCTCCCCTCCCCTCCTTTTTTTCTTTCCTTTTCCTTTTCCTTTTTACTTTTCTTCTTTTTTACTTGTGAGAGACAGCCTATACATTTGTGTGAGTGTGAATGGATCATAAAGAATGACCAGATTAATATTAATAATTATTTTGATAAACCTGACACTCATCTCTTAGTTGCATAGTGCTTTAGTAGGTATTTATATCAAAGCAGAGACTTGTGTGATGAAGTGACTTCAGGAACAAATAATAACTAATTTCTTTGGGAGTTTGTATTCTTTTAGCTGCCTTGGGTGAACAACAGGTTCTGAATTTGCAAGGTTCAGGCCAAAACCCACTGATGTGTCTGAAGGTTTAATGCTAAGGTTCTTAAACAAGGCCACAACCATGTGTTTCATTTAAGCAACTGTCAGGGCATTTGCTGACATATCACAGTTTGCACACAGTCTGCACATGAAAAAGAAATGCCTGACCTTTATATGTATTTCATGATTCTTTGCTATCCCCCAGAATATTAGTTAAATGGCTTAGTCCTACACTATCTGTTGTGTTGTGCTGATTGCAGGGGAAATAAGGAAGGAATAAAAAACAAACATATTTTTTCAGAAACTTTGAATTCCACATAATTATTTCTAGTTAAAATATATGGAGTAGAACTATGCATGGCTCACAAAATTTATGTAGGCATTTGCAATCCTTCTCTTTCCTAATTTGCTGTTCTTCCAAGCAGCAGCTTCAGGTGGGATCCAGATGATGTCCAGATGCATATTTGGGTTCATTCCCTGTTAACCCCCTGGCCAAAGGTGAGCACAAATCTGCATTTCTCATTTTGGATTATGAATGAGGAAGGGATGGAGAATGGATGTAAAATCCTCTCTGCCTGCAAAAGGGTTGTAAATAAAGCATTGCATGTGGATCCATATAGATAAATAAACATTCCCACATGCCATCACCTGTTTCTTCCTTTTGCTCTTCTTTACAGAACCCCCAGACTATATTCCATTTCCATGTGGAATCCAAGAGCTGCAATATTCAATCCTTTTTAAACATGTTATAAAATTGTGAGTATTCTCCTTTGTTCTTTTTCTTTGGAGAGAACTCCTGATGTAGTTGTGCTTTTATAACTGAAATGTTAATTATAACATTGGATGCATTGAAGGAATGTGTAAAATACAAAGTCCTGAGTTCAAAGGACTATCTTGTACTGTCTACACTATGAATAACGTGTTCTGTTATGGCACAGGGTGTGTTTCTCTGCCCAAAAAATTCACATATGAAGGTAAAACTTAGGATTTTTTGCTGGGGGCAGCACAGCCTGGTATCTGAGCAATTCTATCCTTCCTATTTCCTGAATATTTAAGAGTAAACCTATAAAAATTGGAGGTATATAAATCTGCCAACTGTGTTCCATAGCTGTAATCATTCTTTGAAAGAAATCCTGAGGTATACATCTGCTGCTTTTAAATATCACCCTTTAAAAGCACAGTAAAAACTATAACATCAGTAGACTGATGTACAGTAGCTACATCAGATGTTTGTAGTGTTTTGTGTAAAGCTAGAGGGTAGCCCATGTGCAGAAATGTGATTCAGTGTATTTTTAACTGATTTATACTTCATTACAAGCAAGTCTATTCCCCAAGAGATGTATACTTCACAGTACTTTTAGAAATAAACATCTTTAAAAGATTATGCTCTTTCAAACCCCTCTCCTTTTATGTCTAAGAAGGACAAGTTTAGATAGAATCACACTGAAATATTTAAATAGGATTACATATTTCTGCTGCCTGGGTATGTTTTTTGAAAAAATTAGCATCTCTCCAGATTCCTTCATCCTGAGACTGGTGGCAAATGCTTGTGGAGGGGCATCCCTGTTTAATGAGGCTGGTCTGGAGCACCTCTGGGTGGCATCACAGCTTGGTCTCCAGTGGCACCAGGTGCAGCAGTCCTGGTGTAGCTGTGCAGGAGGGAGGGATGCTCTGGCCACCTCATGGAGGGGGTCAGATATGCAGTCAGGGCATTTGTCACTGTGCTGCAGTGTCTTTGAGTTTCACACACAATCCAGAAATCAAAAACGGGGCACTCATAGCTGTTTTCTTTACAGGCAGTACTTTATTAGGTGGTAATACAGTGGGGTTTGTGGGAAGGCATTACCACAGCTGTAATTCCAGGGTGTAGTTATTAGTGGAGATTACATTAGCTTTTCAGTGGAGTTCCATGCAGATGAAACATAAATACCCACAAACTCCTGGTACCAGGAAATGGAAAGAAGATAAAGTGGCGCAAATGATTGCTCTTTATTTCTCTGGGTTCTTTTAAAGTACCAATATATAAGTGCTTTACAAGATGAGGATTGCAAAATAGATTCTGTTCCTGATGATTGTTTTATCTGCCAGAGAATTATGCCTGGTTTATGCTTGCTCTGCTAGCATACATTATTTCCAGAGGAAGCTTGTCTGCTACCAACTTCTGTAGAGACATAAGAAATGGACCTGAGTGTAAATGTGTTCCAGATACCTGACAAGCTTCTTGTTTTCTTTCGGTCTGGTTTGTTGTTCTTGGTTTTTGTTTTGTTTGTTTGTTGTTTTTCACAGAAGATGGTAGGTTAGGGCTGTATAGAGAGTTTTCCTGTGGTTTTGCAGAAGATTGCACAATACGGTCTGATTTTCCCAAGTCACCAGGATTTACAAGATGAGGGTTTTCCATATCTTCTGACATTCCAACCTTCAAGTTAACAAGTATCCAATTGTTATTTTTAAATTTAAATATATTGATTTTGTTTATGAAAAATCAGAGAAAAATTGTACACTGGGTAATGCCAGCTAGATATCACTGAAGGCTGATCAGGAAGGCTTATCTTTTTGGAGAAATTCTGGCTATCAAAAATTAAAACACAAGCACCAAAATTTTTTTTCCTCAATTCAGCAATCTGGAATTTAACACTTTGCATATTTGTTGGCTGAAAAATGGCCTAGGACTATTGACTGCTTAAGAAATTTTTCTTAAAGGAGTGTCTGTTTAATTTTTGAGGTTACAAGATTTGTTCTCTGCCATAATTTCGTTTGGGTGAAATTTATATTTTAAGTAGAGGAAAATATTCCCCCTGCCAACAGTAATTGAAGTTAGATTTAGGAAATTATTTAAAAATTGAAGAGTAATTAGAAGAATACAGTTAGTTATGGTATGCTAAGTTCACTTACTCACATGCTCAACTTTTCAATTTATATATATTGTACTTGTTTAAAAATAGAAAAAGCATAAAAGGAACAACCCTCAATTAAGGAAATAAATGTAAAGATGGGTAGGAGGTTTTAATTTTTTAGAAGTTATTTTTCTATAATACAGATTTTAAAAAATCAGCCCTAGTCATACCTAATAAGGTTTTAGAGTGACCAGAAGAATGTACTGAAAACACCCAAATAAAATTTTAAGTGTGGCAGTGAAAGGATACTTCTGGCATAATACACAGCACACGAAGACCTGAAGGCCAGGACTGAATTTTATTCTTTGCCAGAGCAGTGAGGGATGTACAGATCAGATTTATGTGCTTGCTGATGGCAGTTGTTTACTCCATGACAAAGCCCCCCTTTCAAGTCCGTGAAATTATGAGAAAATACACTTGCTGCATTTTGGTGCTTATTTTTCCTTTCCTTTCTTTTTTCTTCCCCAGCTTTTTGAAGAAATGAAGGTTAATCTTTATATCTGACCTAGACTGGTTTCTTTCATACCTGGGTTTAGGATGGCTATCCCTCCCTAGGGATACTCATTCTAATCAGAAATGAGAGACATCATCCATTCTTGTTAGAAACTCATTACCCATCTCCATTAAAAATGTGTTCTTCCTCCTGGATGTTGCTTAATTACTCTGTTTCACAAAGACCCTTTGGTGCAGACCAAGGGCTGTGATGATAAAATGGTGAGTGAAGTTAATAATTCAAGTTTTTGAGACGCGGCAGATGTTCCTCCCAGATTACACTGAAGCCTCACAAGCTTTTATTAAATAATAGGATAATTTGTCGACTAATTGTCATGGGTTAGCAAGCATAGTCCCGGAAGTGATGTTCTTGCAAAGGATGCTTACAGCTTCCTCTGGGACCTGACAGAACCTATCAGTGGCCAGTTTGAATATGGACAATTCTTTAAGCCACTTAAAGTTGTGACCGCCTCTGTGATCCACACTTAAGAATAGACAAACTCCCCCCCAAGCTCTCTCTCGTTTCCGGCGCTGGCACAGGTGGCTGCAGGCCCCGTGCGGGGGCCAGCGGGCCCGGCCAGGCCCTGCTTGGGCCAGGATGGGCCAGGTCACGGCCATCCTGGAGCTGAGGGACCTGTTCCACCCATGGAACCCCCCCAGCCCTGCGGTGGGCAGCCAGAGCGGCTCAGCTCTCCCCCCTCTCCACTGTGATAAGCCACACAGCTGCAAGGCCGGGGTGAGATTAACCCTTTTATTGCTGTGAAGAGCTGAAAACCTGAGGGAAGAGAGAGAGGAGATGCTTAAAGCTGAAAGTCTGTTGTAAAGCTATGATATATCAGAGTATCCCGTTGTAATTTCATGAAGATCTGGGGGGTGGAGTGTTCAACTCGTAAGCAATAGGCAGATGCTGACACAGCTGTAATTTCATGAGAAGTTTGGACAGGGAGAGATGGTCCAGATGAGGACTTTTGCTCCAAATGGAAAAGGAGAAAACCTCAGTTCCTGGAGATGCTCCCAGAGATAGTCCTAGAGATGAAGATGAGGAGGACCCTTTGCTCCCAGGGAAGGAGAAGGGCCTCTGTTCTTAGAGATGAAATGCTCCCAGAGATGGGTGAAGAGAACTTTTGTTTCTGAACGGCTCAACCTTAAAATTGTACCCCAAAAAACTTCAAGAGTGGACCCTCGAAAGCAGTTGTGGGAAAAGCTGCAAGTCGGGGGAAGGGACTCACATGCGAGCAGAGAGACTCCTCTTCCTAAATGGACTGAACAATATTTGGAAGTGGGCGGCTGTCTCGTTGTGATACTGTTTTCATAGCACGAGCAAAAAGAGACTCCTCTTTCTAAATGGACTGAACAAGGTTATTATGGAAGTGGTAAACAGACTGAACATCTCAAGGGTTGTCTTTTTACATTGTCAGTGGGAGAAGGGAGGAAGGTGGGGGAAGGAGAAGTGCTCTGAAGGTGTGGTAAAATTTTTTTCCCCTCTTTTAGGTCTGTTAATAAACTTCTTTATATTCTTTCAAGTTTGGTGCTTGCTTTGCGTTTCTCCTAATTCTTACCTCACAGAAGGTAAACAGTAATGAATATCTTGGACCAAACCACTACACTAAATTGGTGTTTCTGCCCGGTTACAAACCAAACCCGCTACACTAATGTCACTGGTCTCATTGACAGCAGAGAATTCAGCTGGGCTAAGGGATCAGGTGAGCAGCATGAAGCATGGCTGTGTGTCAGGTTTTCCAGGCTGACGTGCATGGATATGTATATAGATATGGATATGGTGATTTCATCAGAGAGACATCTCACCTCAGGGGACTGTGAGAACAGGGAAAAATGAAACTGGGAATGCGCTGCAGTCAAGTGCTAGTAGGTGTTCCTCCTGCAGAAGTTCACTTAGGTCTTTGCCTGGATCTGACCCTAAGAAGAGACCTTAAGAGTTTGAGTAATTTTTGAACCTTTGAACCAAAATGCACCAGTAACAAGTGAATACCACTGGTGTTACATGTATTTCTGACAATGTCAATGCAATCTGAGTTAAATTAAGGAAAAAACAAAACATCAAAGCTTGTTCTCGATTACAGAGTCCATGCCTTGCTGCAACCACTGAAGGTTTTAGGGGGAAAGAATTATGATCACAGCTCTCTTGTTCCATTTCAGCCCATGAAAAAATGCTTCTTTTTCTTTTCACAAATCTTTAATGAAAGTGAAGCACCTGAAATTAATTCTGAGAAGAATTTGCCAAATGAGGAAGCTAAAGCAGGTCAGTGCTTTTTAACAGTATTGTAATGACTGACACTCAAATAGAAATTTGTTCAATACCGTGTTCTGTTTGTGCTGGTTTGAACCCTGATGCCCATTTTTCTGGAGAAATTTCAGAATAAAAGACATTTTAAAGTACAATTTTGTCATTTGAAGCCAATTCAGATTGAATGGAAGACTGAAAAGTACTACAATGAGAACCTCTCTGCCCCTCCAGTAAGTGCTCTAATCACCCAGTCTGTGAATTACATCACTCTCTCTACTCACAGACAAAGAAATGGCAAAATTCTTCTGGATTCTGTAGGAATATGCTGCATTTTTACCTGACCTTTTCACTGATTAAAACCAATGAAAGTGTTACGCAGCAGCAGGGGTTTTTATGAACTTGATTGAAAATGGAGGCAAGATAGCACTGGGTGATTGAAACTAATCTGTGTTTAAAAATCAACCACCGAGAGTAGTTACAGTTCTGTTCAGAGCATGTTTCACGAAGTAAGAGAAATTTCAGTTAAGTTAATCATCAATTTATAAGTACTATGTAGAAGGTAGCACTGTCTCTATTCCAAGTCTTGAAATTTATTAAAAAATGAGAGATTCTCTACTCAGATAATATAATGATAAAACCTATAGAAAACTGAATCTGCAGAAATGATCCTTGAATTAGTAAGGTAACTATCCACTCTTTACCCAAGAAAAAGAGAATGAAAAACCCCCATGCCTTGAGGCAAAAAATACCATCTTTCTCTCTGAATCAACCATCAGGAACTGGTTTTCGCCTTACATACCAACCGAAATCATAATGTGCTGCTGGACTAGTAGAAGAAACTGTAAAATGAGAAAATAATGTATTTGTGATCCAAAAGTTTTTCTGACAGACGTACCAGAGAAATTGATGAAATTCCTTGTGGTGAATAATTCCCTGTGAAGCATATATTTTGTGTTGGTTTAGCTGGTGATTATTAAAACTTCCAGTTTGTCTGTGAATGAGTTACAGCTCTCAGGGAGATTTCTTGACAGTCAAAGGCTTGACTGTTTTAGTTGTCAGCAGAGAGAATCCTTATTAAATTCACTGAAAAGACACACAGTGGTATTAATGTGAGACAAATCAGATTATACCATGGGGACTAATTCCCAGAGGAGCTTCAGAGTAAGGAATTTCCAAAATCCAGAAGGAAATGTGGGAGAAACTCTTGCTACTCTAAAGAGAAATAAAAATCAGAAGTTCTGCTTGACATCTACTCAACACTGACTTGTGATACAGAAAGACATTCAATATTTTTATAAAACTATTATTATTATTATCATTATTATTAAGTTTCTTCCAGAAACCTCTCTAGTCAAACAAATTATACTTTCTCATTTTTGTTCTTTGATTTATCATTGACCACTGATCTTTTACAACGGTAAGATATTATGAGTGGCAAAATTTTAAGTGACTGAATATGTTTAGACATACTAACCCTTTTTAAGCATTAATTTCTGCAGCATTGGCAGATAACAGACTTTTGCTCCCATATAATCTTCATTGCTAGACAATTTAAACTCCCCAGGAGCTATTTTTATTTTCATGGTGTACAAGATGAATTAATACAATCAAACTAGCAGGAAACCAATTACATTATGCATGAAAGCAGTTGAAAATATCCAAATAAACGTTTAAACTTTTTCTTTCATTTGGTAGTTAAGATTCTGGAAGTGGCAGAAAATAAGGTTTTTATTGAATATCATACAGGTAAAATAAGTTTCAGTTGCTGTCCTGTTTAAGGAATTATTAATTTTTATTCTCTCTTTTTACTTGTTTTACAGTTTTATGTAGTCTTTGCAACAAAAAGAACTTCAAAATTTCTGAGATTCCAACTGACATAACCCCCCAAATGCTGATTATGAGCAAGAAAGGAAGATTTGGAACTCGACCCAAAAAGTGGTTTAAATACCTGAAGAAAAGCTGCAGATACTCTGATTTGCTCATTATAATGGTGAGTGTTCATCTTTTTTTAAATGTATCTGGATAGGGGAGGGGAAGGAAGGGCAGAAAGAAAGAGGAAAAAGTGGGCAGGTTTTGGGCCAATGTTTTAAATAAGTTTTCAGCACCTGTTTCCAGGCCCCAAAATAATGTTTTTGCTATGCTACTTTAATTTTCATCTGTTTCCTATATGATTATAATTTTTTTTTTAATGATTTCTTGCCAAAAATTTTAAAATACTGTGTTTGATAGACTATGAGGAAAAGCTTATGTTTGAAGGAAGAATGACTATTCAAGGCCTCTATCTTTGATATGAAAATCTTCAAAATTAGAGGAAAAAAATTTGTGAGAAATGACATCACTTTCACACACAAAATCTTTTTATGGCTTATTCTTTTTTGAAATTCTAAAAATCCTACTCTCCACATCTTATGGTAGCAAACTTGACATCTTAATTTTGTATTATATTGGGAGAATAATATATTCTATTCTTTTAAATTTAGTATCTTTTAACTTCTTCCCAAGCCTTGTGCTACTAGCATTTATTATGTTGGGTATTGATCCACATGCATACTTTCCAAAGTGTTACTGTGGAAAATACCTCATGCTGTCTAAATCATGCATGGTACAGTGCTGGTTACTGAGTAATTAATACAAATCTTACTTTCTTTTTCTTATAATCAGGAATCTATTATAAGTACATTGTGGCAGTAAGCAAAATCCAAAATGTACTCCTTTTTATGAAGAAACACAGTTTTCTCACATTATCTCTAAATGTAGTTGCAGTGCATCCTCATTGTGCTGTGAACCTTGAGCACATCCTTAAGACATGCTGATTTAAATCACTGGGTGATTGAAAATAGCCATGTATCCAACACTGGGTATTATTTTTGACCAGAAGTTTGAAAATAATTAAAACATATTCAACTTTTTATTTCTATTAGTGCAATATATGCTATCTTTTCAGCTGTTCCAGAGGCAGCATCTATAGCCCTGGCTTCCCTGAGCTATCATAAATTACCAAGTCCTTATGTTATTTGTGTGCCTAGCCTAGTATTATTCACATCTGGGAGTGATAGATGTACTGTTATATAACAAGATCAAAACTAGCAAGAAGTAAAGCAGGATGTTGTTAAAAGCACCACAGTACAGTGAAAACCTCTGAAGCTGTGGAATACTGGGAAAGGAGCTGGCTGCTGCTGAATATCTAGAGATTGGTGAGGTAGAAAAAGGAAAATATTTGGTCCTCATTGGAAGCGGAGTCCCTGTACTGAATGGTCTTTGTACATATTGTGTTTCTCATGTTCTGTCGTTGCTGGCTGACATCAGGCTACAAAACATAAATGAACTGTTGCCCATGGAAAATACAGCCAGGTCCATCCAATTTTGTGCTTTCTAATTGGTGCCAGACCGCTGGTCTTGAGACAAAGGGGTCAAGTGGAAGACAAATTGTTACAGGTATTTCTCAAAGCAACCTTCTACGGCCATGGGATCTGCAAAAGATGGAGTCTTCGTGCTCAGGGGTTTTGCTGGTAAAGAAATCCTGTGTGAATACTGTGAAAATGGGCAGAAAAATGTAGAGGCAGAGGATGGCTGTAACAAACTGATAGTGGGAGAAATGTGCTCCATCAGAGCAGCAGGTTTCCCTCATCCTCCCCTCTTGATGTTCCCCTGCCATCACATTAACCTTGTGCTTTGCCAGCCCTGATTGCTGTTCCTCTCTGGGAACATCAATTGGCCACAGAACTCCTCAGCTGCAACTTATTCCTACATTAGAGTAAAAACAGTCGCTGCAGGAGGAATGCTCTTTTTATCTTTACAAATCAAGTAGGATGTTCATCCAGCTCCAGTCTAATCCTGTTTCTCAAGTCCAATAATAGGGAATTTGGACTGGGAGTAAGCAAGCTTTAGAACTGAAATGCTGTGTGAGCCATCCTCCAAACTCCATGCATGGATATGGAGGGAAGAAGCATTTTGCTGTTGCTTTTTAAATATTAAGGGGGGGTTATTTTTTTTTTTCAGAAATATTCTCTTGCCATGAAAATGTATCTTTCATTGTTTTTAAAATTCAGAGATTTATAAGTCATGTGTAAAAACTCCTGTCTAGAGAGGAGTACCGTAGGCAGGGAAGAAGTGGCACAGAAACTGTCCGTACAGCAGAAAATGCAAAGAAGTCTATGAAGGCTGGAAAAATGAATCCTGCATTACTAAAATATGCAGTGTTTCCCTTGTTTCCCCACAGGGCAATGCCATGTGCTGCCATTTGCATTTCCCCAACAGTGAAACCACAGCCATGTAAAATTAATGAGAGTGTACAGAGTGTGTTTAACAAACGCTGACACATACCCTGTGGTGACTTGGCATCCAGCATTTTGCTTGGAATTGATAGAGATGTGCAGAGCTTACTGGGGAAAAAAAAAACAATGCACAGCATCTGTAAATAAATGAACACATCCCCACTGTCCAGCAGGTGCTGGGCAGGTCTGGAGCTGTCAGATGCTGCAGGACCCTCAGGCCAGCAGGCAAAACATGCATCCAATATATGTCCCCTGTGGCAGGACCTGGTGAGTTGTGTTTGCTTGGGAATGGGACTGTTCAGTCCATTCTGAAAGCTTCTAAAACCTTTTTTCCAGCCTCTGTGGAGCTTCTTTTTGCTGTCAGGGTTTTGGCACAGAGCAGAGCACACAGTTCTTGTTCAGCTGCCTTAAGTACAACTCCCTACTCTGTAACCTCCTAGAGTTATTCACACCAATACCTTGAAATTTTTTATGTCCTACTTGTAAAATATTTAATGAAATATTTAGTCTGACAAAGCATTAAGATGGCATAAAGCATTACTGCTATTAATCTCTTTATTCTTACCTGTCATGGTGCGCTGTTTTCAACAGTCAGATTCCTTCATGCATTTGAATTTTTCCAGGTTATGCAACAACATTGTGCACAGGCCTATGTATTCTGTGATACTTAACTGGTTGTTGAAGTGAGGGAGAGTTCCTTTTTTTTTTTTCTTTTCCCTTTCTCTCCAGGTAGCATTTTTGTGAGGCATGTCTGATAGATATACAGCCCTAGGTCATGGCAGTAGCAGTGGGATGGGACCCTGAGCAACTTGGCCCAGTGAAGTCCCAGTCCATGGCAGGGGGTAGAACAAGGTGGGTTTTGAGAGCCACCAACCCAAACTGTTCTGTTTTTCTGTGGTTCTATAACCAAGGTGTTGAACATGTAGCAGGGTAATAACTCAATGCAGTAAACAGGACATGCAGATTTTTTCAGACTGCTTTGAGTTTGTGCTTCAGAGGAGAGATGGAGGCTTTCAGCAAAACTGGGTGGGTGGTTGGTAAATCCTGTAGACTCTTTCATGGCCCATGTTTTCTATTAGACATCCTTGTCAGTGCACCACATTGTGATCATTTATGCTCTCAGTCCTGTTCTTACTTTTTGGCATAGCTGAAGGAAGAGTTGTTCTCAACAGTGCTCATAGAATCCCAGAATCCCAGAATGGTTTGGGCTGGAAGGGACCTCAAAGCCCATCCAGTGCCACCCCCTGCCATGGGCAGGGACACCTCCCACTGTCCCAGGCTGCTCCAAGCCCCAATGTCCAGCCTGGTCTTGGGCACTGCCAGGGATCCAGGGGCAGCCCCAGCTGCTCTGGGCACCCTGTGCCAGGGCCTGCCCACCCTGCCAGGGAACAATTCCTTCCCAGTATCCCATCCAGCCCTGCCCTTGTGCTGTCACTCTTCATCCCCTGTAAAGAGTCTCTCTCCATCTTTCCTGTAACCCCTTCAGGTACTGGAAGGCCAAAATTAGGTCACCCCAAAGATTCTCTTCTCCAAGATGAACAAATCCAACTCGTGGCCTTTCCTCACAGGAAAGGTGTTCTTGAAGCTGAATTGCTCATTAGCACAGTGGCAGATCAATCCAGCTGCTGCTTTTCAGCTCCACAGTAGGTTGCCTCAGTTAGCAGTTTTTGCCTGAAAAGGTGTGAACAGTGGATTGTGAGAGAGAACTCACTTGACTTTTATAATAAGACTAATAATCTCTTCATTAGATATTTTCCTCTATGATGAGAATAGCCCTCAAGAAGAAATTTCTTAAAATTCAGAGTCATAAGACAGCACAGAGACAGAAATACACACTTATAACAGTAAAAGTATATTTCAAAGGAACACTCCACCTCCTGAACTAAATGGAAGAAATTTTTGAAGTAAAAGCTGAACACTTGTCAAGTTGTGCTTACTAACAAAAGGACAAAGAAATTGCAAGGAGGCCCCTTAATGTGAAGTAGATCCTTCATTAGACAAACTATCAGTCAGTACCTCACTTGATTCATTAGCAGTCCAAAATATTGCTGTAATAATTAGAAATAACTATGTGTTACAGCTGAAAAGCCCTGCATTAAAACATATGGCATTCTCTAATGATATCATTTTTAGGGGAGGTAACTCAGACACCTGCATCTGGTATCTTGGACACTATTAGCAATACTGCAATAATACTCTATTCAGAGTTGATGTTTCTCATCTGTTTTGATTTAGTGCTTAATGAAACTCTATATTTTAACTAGCTGGTAGTCCTATTCACTGATCTAATCAAAATAATTAACTCTAGCCAAAGAGCTTATAATGTAAAATACTTAGAACCACCTTTTTGTTTTTTTAATGTTCATATAGAATCTACATCCAGTCTTCTGTTTCTACTGTGTAGATAAGATCATTACAATGTGTCAGGCTTTAAAGAGCTGGTTTGTCTGATACATGATACTTTCTTCTGACTGAAGATAGTACTTCTCATTTTGTACTTCCAGGTACTTTTAAAAGAACCACTTGCTAAACATTTATCCAGTCATTGCACAATTAAAAGAATTTGGAAGAAAAGAATCTCTGTAAAAGTGCAGATTACTGTCTGTGCTATTCCATTTCTTAGAAGTGTTTCTCTCAAAGTCTTGCAAGAGTTTTTCATGAATGCCTTAAGAATTTTTTCACCAAAAGCATACAGGATTAAAAATTCAAATACTGCATTAATTATGAAAATCTATTTGTACATGCTGGGCTAATCCTATTCACTCCCCTCACAAGCACGTACCACTTGAAAAGGTGAAGAATGAATAACACGTTTATTGCAAATGAATGTAAACTAGTTACATGAGTGTATTTTGGCTGCTTTCCATTGGACAAATGTTTGCACAGTCACAAGCAAAAATTCAGGGAGAGAATTTTGGAAATCGCTGCAAGGAGCAGAGATCCAGTGGTGAGGAGGAATGAATACTCCATTCAGCTGTTGTGCCTCTTTGCAGGACAAGTTACTGTCAGATGAACAGCAAATTGACTTGCTGCAATCTGAAGATATGACAAAAGTAACTTTTGATTGTTCTACCTGTTCTTTTCTTTCATCAGGCCTGCAATGATTTTCCTAAGTTTGATTGCATTTCCTGTACTCCCTGACACCTTTTTGTTATGATGGAATTTTTTCGGGATAACCATTATCTTGTAAGTCTCAGGTGTTTGGGAATTTAAGATCAGTTTCCTCCATTTACAGCCAGGCAAAGACTGGCAGTTGAGCCCTTAATGATTCTCTAGAAACTGCTGATAAAAATTTATGAGGTCTGCTCCTTTCCTGCTGGACAGAAAGTCACTGAAACGACTTTCTTTGGGGTAAACTCAGTTGTGAGCAAGACACTCTGCTGCTTTTTATCCTTCTCCAGCCAGAAGAGTCAGTACCTTGCTGATAAAAGCCTGGTGACTACTTTCTTGTAATATGTGTGTATTTTGATGATAGTTGCATTTGGGTGAAGACTGGAGCTGTGGAATTACATTTCATTTTTTTTTTTCCCTACTTCCTATTGCCACATCCTTCAAACCCTCAGGTCTGCCTGGAAGTGGAGAGATAGAAAACAGCAGAACAGAAAACAGACACACTGTTGAGGTGATTTAGGACCTCTTACAGACTTTCCCACATTTTACTTCACTTGCAATAGTTTGAACCAAAATCAGTTTAACTGTTCACAGCACATGAAATTGGCATGCTCAGAAATGCTGAAGGAAATTAGGAGTGCAGTTCTTGAAAAGCCCCACAGATTTTTGAACTTGAATCATCTTCCTAAATTAATAACAATGATTTAACTTCAGAATTATGTTTAGTTTTTTATTTGTCTGGCTTTTTTGTTTGTTTGTTTGTTTTTTGGTTGATTGTTTGGCTTTGTAGGTTTTTTGGTTTTTGTTTCTTTCCCTGACATGGAAGAAACTTCATTTTGGGATTCAGTGATAGTTAATGATAAAATGTAGGGCTATAAAATCCAAGAGAAATGATGATTCAGAAGATTGATACAAGAAATAGACATGAATACATCTTATAAATATTTAATTATTATTTTTCATTGCAAATTTTATTGTCTAGTTTTCAAATAGAGCTAAGGACTGATATGTTACATATAGATCCATTCTTACATTAACCAACTTTTAGAAATCTATTTAAATGAAATATGCCTTCAAGGAGGAAATCAACCACACAGGATTGACTGTGAACTCTGTAAAGTCATTACTCTTTATATTTTGTAAAACACATTGATCTTTCATTATAATAATTTATTTTAAGTCCAATGAGAATAAAACCAAGTATTTAATCATGTTTGATTTCTTAAGAGAGAGGGCAAGAGAGGTGAACAAGAGTTGGTGTCTGAGTGACTTTTACTCATCTACTCACACACAGAAGATTCAGTCAGGTCAGTCAGACATGGGCAGAAGTGGCTTTAGCTTTCCCAGCACTGCTTGAATTGCTCATCCTACTAAGTACACACCCACAAACACTGCCCCGTGCATTAATCACCACTAACATCCTTAACACCAAGGCCAGGACGGGGCTTGGAGCAACCTATGGATGGTGGAAAATGTCCCTGCCCATGGCAGGGGGTGGAACTGGATGGGCTTTAAGGTCCCTCCCAACCCAACCTGGTCTGTGATTCTGGGATTCGAAGTGTGTCTGGTTGTTCTGGCTGGAATATCAGGACTTTCTAGTTCAGTGTTTTGAGGTATTGGTGAGTAGGTGTGTGTGGGAGGTAAATGAAAGTGACACTGGGAAATGTTGATGTTTTTAACAGCTTGAGAAGTTACCTTTCCCTCCGCTTTTTTAAGGAAGTTTGACCAAAGCACATCTGACATATTGGTGAGGCGATTCTGTCACATTGGCAAAGACAGGTATTCTGAGTGTGGAGAACAATGAACAGCCATGGAGAGAAACACAGAACACGAATTCTTGTTAGTGTGATGGCAAGAGAAAGATAATTTTGCGGGTTTTATTGCTTGTTAGTCATAGGCAAAGAGGCAGCACTTTTTAGATGCCCCTGAGGGGCACTCTGCTCTACCCAGACATATTTAATTTTTTGCAAAAGAAATTAAGGAAGAGAGTTCTCTGGAAGGGATAAAGGAAATAAAGAGCAGATCACAAGAGACATATCTGTGGTGTGGATTTAGAAAATGAGCCACCCACATTTGAGATTTACCTCTAAACCATTACATATTTTCCTGTCCCTATTGTACAGATGCATTAAACATTTAAGACTGCAGGACGAGTCCATTTTTACATTTTACTCATTGTCATGTTGTGTTTTATAAGGTAACAATGTCCCAGAACCCTTCACAGCCAGACACTGCAATACAGACAGCTTTGGTACATGTCATCATTTCAGATACAAGTCTTAAAATGTGGGAAAAGTGCCATTTGGAAAGAGTTTTCTTCTTGTAGAGATGTAGAAGCAGAAACTGAAAAGATAGGTTTCATAAAAAAAACCACAAGGCCTTTCAATATTGTGAGACATTTTTGTTGTTGAAAGTGGTAATTTAGCAAAACAGAAACCTTTCATGAGAAAGTGCTTGGTTCAGTTAACTTGTCAGGAAATGCTTTGGAAAACAGTGATTTTTATAATATCAGGTGCTTGCCTTGTTACAGTGAAGATTTTGATTCTGTTATCTGAAACAGAATTTAAGTGCATGATACTCAGAAATTTAATGAGCAGTGAAACTGTAATCTTCACAAAAGCCCCTTAGCATTAAACAAGATTATTTTGATGTCAGGAGAACATTCTGAGTAATTCAAACTGAAAATACACTTCTTTTATCAGTGCTGAAAATTTTCTCTGAACTATTGGTCATGAGAGGAAAAAGTAATCTCCTGCTCAGTGCCAGCATAACACCTACTTCAGAAATTGTGGTGCTGGAACAACTGTCTGATGCAGAGAATGAAACATTTCAGAGTTCCCGTGCAAGAGATTTCTCTGTTGCCTAATGGCCCAGTGAATTTGGTAATGATTTCAAAAGAGTAAGCTCATTTTCCTCTGTTTTACTGCTTTACAAAGAAATTGTGAATCGTCAAAATACAAAAAAGGTCACTGGGCTTCCACTGCATATCACTTTGTAAGCTGTTTTTCTGTGACTGTTTTATCCCCCCTTTTTTTCTGTCAAGTAAGAGGATTCTTTAAAGAGACCGAGGTTACCCATTCAAACTCAGCCTCAGGGCAGCTTCCTGAATAAAATTTAGACCCTCGTGTATTTTACTTACAGTTTATTCTACATCATTAGGAGATGATTACTTTTGATACAGAGTTTTAAAAAAAATACCCCTCAGTTTTGATCTATAATAACTTACAAGACCCTTAATGTGAATTACAGATGAGATAATCATGGAAAAGTGGCTGAGGATCACAAAGCTTATAAATTTTTAAACAACCTCTATTTTCAGTTATAGATGGTGTATTTTTTATTAATATGCGCTTTGTATAAATCCATGTGGACAGCAGTCATGCTTTTGTCTTTGTAAATAAAATAGTTGCCATTAAGGTGTATGTGAGTACCTATATTTACTTTATTTTCTTATACAGGATTGGGCAGAATAATGCATGTGGAAAAATGAGTAATGACATGGAATAAATGAAAAAAGGGTGAAAGGGATATGCAGTTGCAACTTTCATTTTTGATACGCGAATATAACTTTCATTTTGAGAAGAATGCATAAATCACTTTATGGTTGCACATCTGTAGACGGCTGAGTAATGCAAATAAATAATTGCACACCATGTGAATAGGACAGGAATTAGCAGAGTAGCTGCAGTGAGGTAACTGCTACTTTTGCATTCACCAACTTTCATTCCACCTTTGTTAAAGACCAGGTGTGTGTCTGGTCCAAGAGAAGGACCTTTCCTTTCAGATTCGGAGTTTGTGCCTGGTTCAGGTTCAGGTTGTAAGAGCTTAAAAGTTTCTTTCAGGTGGCTGTTTTGTAGTCAGTGTAAAAACAATTTTATGGCCTAATTTTCTTTAGATATAGGGCCACTGGAAAAGCAAAACAGAAATTATCATCTCAGCTAGCACCTGCAGCACCTTTTTCCAGTGACAGAACAGACTAATTATTCCATCTTGATGATCCAGTTTTCACTTGATACCATGGAATTCTGATCTTTCATTCCTGACATTTCTGGGTTTGATCCCTAGTACCTGTTGGTTTCTGTATGTCTGTGTGGTTGACAGGTTCAGCCAAATAAAACTTCAGGCATTTCTATTTACAAATATTGGTTAGTGTTTTCCATCAAGACAGTATCTGTGATTTTCCAGCTAGAGATAAAAGTATTTAGCCCATAATTTCACTGAAAATTAATCAGATATGCACATTGTGGACTCAGTACTGCAAAATGCTCTTCATCCTCCACACTGAGCTCTTCCAGCTTCCAGGGAAGGCAGTCACAGACGAGGGTAATGAGCAACTACAGGACAGTGCCCTTTGCTTTCTAGCAAATTAACTTCGCAGAGACACTATTTCCTTTTCTTCTAAGCTGGCTGCTGAGCTTTAGCCATATTATCTGCTCAAAAGTAATTGAAAATATGAGCTAAAATATGCTTTATGTGTCTTTCAATTTATATGGAATAAAAAATCAAAGGAAGCTAAAACCTCTCAAAACACCAGCTGTACCACAGTCCGACTGCTGTTGAGTCTGAGCAACTTGGTTACTTGAATGCTGTTAAATAATTAAGCATCCTTTCTCATGTCTGTTTTCCCTCTCTGTGTTTCTAATTAAACTCTACAGAACACAGATATCTTATGCATAATTTGTTCTTTCAGGGGCAAACACAGATGAATGCAAAAAAACTTGGAAAGTGGTTGGATTGGTGAGTAATCCCTTACAAGTATGAGCTGCACCATCCCTTCTTTAACAGGTTGAACAAGTTCAGAAGAAGGTTGTTGCCTTCTCCTTGTTGCCTCATGTCCTGGCTCTGTAATGAGCCTCAGGGGTGAAGGAAGGGTGAGAACATTTTGTGTGAAAATTTTCCAAGCCAGATCATGTAGAATGGAACATGTGTGTGACCTGAGGATACTTCATCTGTTGTGCCAGAGTGGCCACTGCTACCAGCTGTGGAACAACCTGGAAAATTTTGTTTTAGTTTTAATCACACTTCTGTAAGAACAGGTGGTCCTCAGGGCTGTAAGGTATGGGGTGGCTACGTGTCCTGTTGGTGAATGATGCTTTACAGGAGGAAATTGGTCTTTAGTCTCCTTATTAATACGGCTTTCCCTTCTGGGAACACTGAAAACAGACAAAAAAAAATTAAAAGCCCAATAAATCTGACACTTCATTTCTCTGAAAAGCAACTTTTTTTTCATCTGAGTCATGAGCCACACCCACAATCGTGAGGGTGTCCTTTAGTAATGCAGATCATGTCTGGTCTGTTTATGACCATCACTCAGGATATGTACTGGGAAGGCCAAATCTTGTCTCCCCGACTCAATTTTATTTTGATATAGCCTCTGTTCCTGTGATCTCATGTAGTTGATCTGACCAAAAAAAAAAAAAAAATCCATACCTGTTGCTGTAGGAAAACAGTATGTGAAAATGTGCATTTTCCAGAACTATTTATATAGCTAGGTCTCTTTATAGCCTCAGAGCTGCAGCTGCTCTCCTGGAAACAGAGACCTATCTCCCTCATTTTGAAAGCAAATGGAGCATGTCTTAAACACAACAGAAGAGTGTTACCTGCTTTTTGCATGTTTCCTTCTGACAAAAGCCCCCTCCATTTCTTCCCAGCTCCACGGTTACTCAAAGGGAAGGAGGTGGGTGGTGCTGCTTTATGAATCCCCCAGGCTTGGTGTAAGTGTTAAATTTAGTCACAGAACACTTACTGGAAGTATCTTGGACTCAGAACACCCATGGGATTGAACTCCTCAGGAGTTTTATGGAGGAGGTGATGTTATTTCTGAACCCCAGTAAGAATCAGAGGTCAGCAAAGCTCAGCACTATCAAGAAGGATGCACTGGGAATTGGCAGAGTTCCAGAAACTGGAAACATTCCCAGTAGCAGCTTCTGGGAATTTTCAGGTCTAAGGTGGATTTTGATGCTTTCCCTGAGTTAATGTTTAACCATTATGCTTAAGCAGTGGTTCAGGAGGTTCCACTTTAAGTGAGCCAGCTCTAGGTGGCACCTGGGGTCCCTCTTTTTCTTTGCATCCTTTCCTAAACTCTGAGCAGAAGTGCTGTTTGCTTCCTTATGGACCTCTCCTGGGGCCAACACTACTTTCACAGTAGGCTTTGGGACTATTTCCAGTGAATGATCAGCTTTTTCAGATTCTTCTTCTGTTTTGAGAGCACCCCATCAGAGGTGGAGAGATCAGTTTTTGACAGTAATTTATTCTGCTCAGTTGCAGAAGTTAAAGTATTCAGAAAGGGCTTGTAATTACATTATAGTTCTAGTTCTAGCAATGTTCCTGGCAGTGAGAAACAGAGACTTGCTGGTGGAAAGAAGATAATTTTTCCCTCCTTTTCACCCAGAATCCTGTTTCAGCCATCAAAGAGAGCACACAGTGGGTCACAGCAAGTCTGGTTCCTCAGTTTATACATGGTTTAGGGACAACGAGAGCTCAGCTTCTGCTCTGCTTCCAAAGCTCATCCTAACTCTGAGGGAATATTTCTAGCAGTGCAAGTGAGAGGTTGACAGGCAGCAAAGCCATTCCCTTTTCCTGTGCCTGTGTACCATGAGAATTAAGAAATATTAATAACATAAATGTTATTTTCTGCCAGAGGCAGGGTTGTGTTTCTAACTGTGGTGCTGCCATCAGTTTTTTGACTCAGTTTTTGTACAAAGAGGAGAACGTAACATTTAGCCCAATATTAAGCTGCTCTTTGGGTTTTCTTTGGAGCTGAAAAATTCAGGGGAGCACTTGCTTGGCAGTACTTTTAAAGACTGAATCTGTCTGGCATTTTTTCAGAGCAGGTTTAACAGCCTGGACAGACTGTGAGTGACAAAGTTAAAAAGGGAGTTTGAAGTTTAAATAGTCAAAAGTGGAGTGCTGTAAGTACAAAAACTGTGAAGAACACCCAGAGGGACTTCATTTTTTGAAAATTCTGAATTTCCAGGTCTCAAGTCACTATACAGATTCAGTGGTGCAGTCATTTAAAGTAAAAGATTCCTAACTAATTCCTCAAACTTCTGCCTTCTAGACTTCATAGAAGACCTTTGTCAGACAAAATTTTTTAAAAGCATTCTAATTTTAAAATGATGAAATTTTATCAACGGTCTAATTATTAATAGTATGTATGTATTTGGCCCAGCAATATCACAGCTGGCTAAAACTGGCATTGCTAACAAACCAATCCCCCAAAACTGCAGTTGAAGTAGTGTTAGCATCACTTAGAAAATCTGGTTCAGGAGCAAAAAACTGAAACCAGGACACTTCTTTTAATACTGAGGAAATTACAAGTTCTTGTTCTATTTACTATTTTCATAATCATATTTATATTACCATACAGGCCTCTGCATCTTATGCTATAGTTACCACTACAGATTTTTAAGTTACACATGATTTAAAATCTTATGAATCACTGGAAATGAAGATTCATCACTCAGTGAGAGGAACTATGAGGTTTGAGTCAGTATCTTTAGAGGTCTTATGCATATTTTTTATTTTTAGTTATTTTTATTTTATTTTTATTTTTATTTTCAGTTCTAGCTGCAAGCATAAGATCTAACAGATTCTGTTTGCCTTGTATTATATTGTAGTAAAAGTTTTGAAGCAGTTTCTGTATTTTGAACTCCTCTGGTCAGTATTTTCCCAAACCACTTAAAGCAATAAAAACTTATTATATTACATTGCTTTCTTCCTTCTTTGGATTCTGGTGGAATTGTTTTTTTATGTTGTTGTTTGTTGTTTGTTTGGTTTTTTTTTTGTTTTGTTTTTGTAGTTTCTCAGGCTGCCTTTAATCTACAACGGGCAGTCTGCACATGGCTTTTAGTTTTCTAACTCTTTTGATACAGTCTGCTGTTTTGTGGATGTTCCTACATTTTCTGTAGCTCTAAAACTTTTCTGTACTGAAATTGCTTTGGGAATATCTCAATTTGCACACAACTGTGCAGAGGCATTTTTTACTTGTGGATTAAAAAAATTTGTCCAGAACTCTCTAATCATTACGTTGTACTTTTTTTTCTTGAATTCTCAACATTCTTTCAAGGAAGACTTAGAATGTTTAAGCTGACCTGTAGTGCTCCGAAGTCAAAGGACAGATTTCTGTTGATTTTCAAGGGCTTTAAAGTACTCCTTTAAGGAAAAAAAAACCAAACCCCAACCTAAAAAAGCATCAACACTGTCTTGGTGTTGCCAAGAGTGAAATATAACTGAAACTGAAAAATTATTTAATTAATACAGTTCACTTAGAGAAGACAAAAGGGAGTTATCGCACATCACCTCAACAGGACAGTTTTAAAAATAGTTAAATGCTGGGTTCCAGGGCAATTTCATTTTCTTATTGTAATGAACAAATTTAACGCTTGAATGTGCCCTAGAAATAGTCATCCCAAGGCAATTTTATATTCTTGTTGTTGTGAATTTTCGATGCATGAATCTGTCCTAGAAATAGTGCTCGGAACAGAATACACAACCTCTAAATTTAAAAAAAAACTTCTTACTTTCATTCCAGCCACCTCTTGAAACATAAATTGCAGTCTGGAGGAGGCAAAAGTGGATAATTCAGGATGGAAAGAGTCAACTTGAATTGCTTTTTTTTATAGTTTCTTTTGGGTGCTGGAAAATTTAGAGTTACAGGGAGAAAGGGAGGAAGAAACACAAAATGTTAAGGAAAATAAATAGTACATGCCTGTCTTGGTAAAACTGAGAAGACTTTATTTAAATACATCTTGTCCTCTTTAAATGCATAAAGTTATATTTGCATAGTAGATCTTCATCAGGCAAGTGATCTGTGTTGGGTGATACATAAAAGCAGAAAACTTCTATTATTTCTATTATTATATGTTTACTTCTTAGCTGTATAATGTTGTTCCATTTCACAATGCAATTTTATCGTACTGAAGGTGATTTTAAGCAGAGGAGAAGGTGCCAAAAGAAATAGAAAGTTGCTTTTATTTCTTACACAGAATAAATACAAAAATGCGCCTGTTGCACTTTTCTTACCCCCATGCCTAAAAGGAGAAGTGTTCTGCAAGGCTTTGGAGACACAAGTTGCAAAAGCACAGCAGTAATACAGTTACATGATGGGCAAGTTCTAGTCACATATATTTAACTGTTGTAAAACTTCTGGGTTTTTTTAGGTGGACTGTTAAAAATGTATTCTTTGCCTTTTTTTTTTTTTTTTTCTTGGTGTTTGTTTGTTTTTTGGCCTGTCCACCCATACCTTCTGTCCTGGCCAATGGGAAGAAGAAAGACAGTTCACTAGATGTTGCAGTTTCAACTACAAAAAATATTCCAACAAGATGGTCTTTCTAGGAAGTTTAGAGAAGGACACATAAACCACAGTTTGTCAGTAGAGGATTTTTCCATGGAAGTTATTTGAATGGGTAACATTTGGCTATGGCTGATACAAATATACATGTTTGGCTTGTGGTTACAATTGTTCTATTGGACTAGTACAGAATGTCCAGGAAAAATGAAAAAAAAACCCACAAAATCTGTACCCTTAATGGGCTGTGCATCTCCTTGGATATTAGAAGGCTGCAGTGAATGTCTGTGTCAGGTTAGACACCAGAGGATGTCTCTGAAAAAGACACCTGACGTATTCCTAAATTGTCTGCTTAAAATGAAATATATCACACCCTAGAAACACTCTCCTTTTGAATGGAGGAGAGGAGGGTAATTAGTTTGGATGCAAGTACCAACACATTAGTTATTAGTGTAACACTTCAGGTGTTGTACAAGGAACTTGCACTGCAGCACTTTAAAACCTCAGACTGAATTGTGTATTATGAATAATTTCTCTCAGGCATTTTGCTTTTCTTCTTGCAAATAATTAGTGAGCAATTAAGGTATTTAACTAGCTTTGGAAAAATTCCAAAGTGCATAGTAAGTATTTAGTATAAATGGGGATTTTTTTCTTTATTCTGCCTAGAATTGTTCTCAAGAAATCTTTTTCACTATTTGAGTAGTTCAAATTGTGTTCCCTGAGACTGGAATAATCACAAATTTGATTTGGACAGTCTTGGAGCTCGTGTGTTTAGAAAAGTCAAGAGGCATTATTTATGTGCTTGTTTTGCAAACATCCACCAATGTATGAGTGATGGCAATGAAAAACAGTCAGGTCCACACCCTCACTCCCCTACAGGGATAAAATCCTAAAGTAGCTCCACAGGTGCTTTGTTGTTTTGTAATTGTAATTGCAAGGCCAAAGGCTGTTGAATAATCTGCAAGATTCTTCATCCTCTTCAGGGTAAGTCACACAGACAGGAGAGTCTACAAAGACTTTTAAGCTATTAGTAGAAGGTTTGCTTCCTGCCCCAGTCTATTTATGAGTGGGACTTAAAAGCTAAATACACTTGATGCTCTTACTAATCACAGGAGTAAATCCTATCATTTGTGCCTTGGTGGGTAAGAAAAGTCTCCAGATGTCTTGTCTTTTTACAGATGCATTGATTAAAGTGCCATGAGCACTTTTGTTAAATAGAGCAAAAGTATCTGCAAAGATAATTAATCTGTCATGCTTCCCTGTACATTTATTATCTGCATTTCTGCATCTGAGCTAGTTGTCCAGAATTTCTTTAGTGGAGAAAAATAGCACCCTTGAAGTGCAGGTTCCTTCCATTGTCCTTAATTTTATTTCCTTCACACCTCTAGCTGCCTCCCATTTTATGGATTATGTCTATGCCACACAGTTATGTCCAAGCCATGTTATGAGTTTCCCAATTCATACATTCACTTTTTATCTAGATGAATAATTCTGGGTGACATCCAGCATTCTTAGAGATTATCAGTGACCACTCTGTGGCTTTCCTTCCTTTTTCCTTTTTCTCCAGCCACCCAGCCTCCACCCCCAACCTCCTCTCCTTCACCAGCCTGGCAGGGTGAGGCTGCCTCGGGATGTCACTTGTTTAAAGCCAAATTACCTGGCTGTCAGAGGTGCTCCTGTTCCTCGAATTGGACAAAAGAGAGCTAAAGAGGTATTTAATGGACAAGGCATTTCCTGCTGATGAGCTAGATGTTAACAAGAGCAGCTGTACAGCAAGCAATTTCTTTCTCTACCACACACTGCATGAACTCTATAATCCAAGAGCAGTGCTCGGCTTTGACAGGCAAGGAGAGCAGTGTCATGCTAAGGTTATATGCAGAAGTTTAAAGCTCTGTCTGAGGGTTTTTTATTTTTTTTTTTTAACCTGTCACAATTTTTTTTTCTTGTACTTGTAAATTTTTTTTTCAGTGAGGTAAAGCTTGCTTTAAAAAAATCATCAAGAAACTGGAATATAAAGAAAGAACGGAATCGATGGTACTGTTGATTCCTCTTGATACAGTGGGAAAGATGATAAGTAGAATAAAAAAAAGTGGCTGCAGAAAAAAAGTAAGTTAACCATTGGGCATTGCTCAATTCTGTCAAATTTCTGTAGTATAGAGGGTGCATGAACTTTTGACTATCTGTATGAGTTTCCCAGATTTGCTGATTACACTTGGTGTATATATATGTGACTGTATTTGGAATCAACAAAAAGAAAACAATTAGGAAAGAAAAAAAGAATTTATTTTTTCTTTGTATGAACTTTGCACTTCTTCATGTTGTTAATTCTAATGTGAAAATGGCCTTAGGTCTATTTTTCCCTCTTTTCTACACATCTCTAGTTCAATTATAGGACTGTAATTTTTTCCCCCTTGACCAGTGTTTCCTACTACAATCGATTTATTCAACCAAATTCCGTTAGTGTAAATTATAACTTATTTTTAAATATTCTCATCTATTGTTAACGCCAATTTATCTGCTAAAATCTAATGGCAAAACATTCGTTTTTAAGAAAAACATATCCAATTTCTCAGAAAGTTGCCCAATTTCACTGCAGGGGGATTAATTGTGTGAATTAGGATTACTATGTATGAAAACCTGGGGAAAGCAGCTAAAAACTGTGGAATATGTGCAGTGTAGCATCAATCAGTGATGAAAATGGGAAACCCTGTGACTGCTTTTGGCTTTCCAACTCTGTGTTCCGACCTGTTGGTGTCTTCATTTATATTATAAATAAATTATTCTGGAACACATCTGAAATTTATTAAAAGAATAACATTAATACTTTAATTTTGGATTGTATATAAAACATAAACTAGCACAAAAAATAGTAGTATGGAAACAATGGCACAGTCCCCATGTTGTATTTATTTTTCTAACACAACATTTACAATTCTTATCTCTGTGGTGGTTTTTTTTTCATCCATGAAAAGCTGAACCTGAAAAACAGCAAATGCTTTGCTCGTTCCACAATGTCTCAACACTGCATAAAAATAAAATAATTTCAATTGAAAATTGCATTGCAAGGCTGATGTAGATAAAGGACATGAGCAGTGCATTGTCTGTCATGTTTTTCTGGGTCAGGTGACCAAAATTCTTTGGGTCATCACCTGTGCATGTACTACTCCCCACTCCCTTTTCCTCTGGTGTGCTTTGTTCCATATTAAACTCACAAGACAGGAATTGCAAGAGGAACTCTCTGGATGGTCACACAGTTAATGCATTCCAGAGATGGTGGAGCTGAGATGTTTGCATTGACATCAGCCTCCAGCATTCTGCAAAGCCAAAGACTCCAAATCCATAGGTTTCCAGCTGAATCTGCTGATATTAGAACCCTCTAGATTCTATAATCCATTGTCTTAGATGGTAAAGTTGTTATTTAAAACTTCCGTGGCAGTATTTTAGATACTGGTTTAGCAATAAATCTGATCATAATCATCCTAATAATCACTGTGTCCTACTTATTGTGCCTAGCCAAGAACCTTCTCTCTATTAATCCCACACACATACATTGAATTAAACCCCCTATTTTATTGTTTCAAGGCCCAGCATTTGCACTATCATGAATCCAAGTTCATGTTACCTTGCTGTTAAAAAATTACTTATATTATGTATTTTGACAAACAATTTTCCTGGGACATTAGCCAAAAGTAATATTTTCACAGATAGCATGCATGAGAGATATATTTTTTTATTAATGCATTACTTTTACTTAAGTGGTTGTGTATTATCTGCTAAAATCTCAGAATGGAAATTGAAAGATTGTCCTTTTAACTTGTAATCAAAGTAACATTGTGCCAAAATGTAAAACCTCTTTTTATTTATTTTTATATGGTGAAGAAATTTTTTCAAAGATGCTTACAGAAAGAGTAATGGATTAACTTGTAGGTTATTGTATTTTCTTTTCTGACAATATCCAAGTTACTTATTCTCTTATTAGCATGCTTTCTGAACAGTATGTTAAATACTGTTCTGAGATGAGATATCTGGTCATCATCATTGACCTCCTGACAATAAGCCCATGGGTGAGAAGTTACATTGAGAAATGACAATTTGAGGAGCTGCTCATTTTTTTTTTAATGTTTTTCTTTTTTAAAAAAGAGAAAGTAAGCCTGATAGAAGAAATGTCTGAACAATGCTCTCAGGCACAGGCAGGATTGTTGGGATGTCCTGTGCAGGGCCAGGACCTGGACTCGATTATCCTTGTGGGTTTCTTTCAACTCAAAATGCTCTGTGATCCTATGATTCTATGAAAAGTATTTAAAAAAAAATCAAAAGAAAGTTTGTTTTTTCAGGGTGGTACATTCAGTAAACGACACCAAGGCCATCGCTCCATCAGGCTGCTGCAGGTTTGAGAATGCCCTGATTGCCATGAGCCTCTGCGCAGAGCCTGTGCCAAACCTGCAATATGGCTCTTTAAACCTTAGTCTGGAGCCCATCCCTGTCTGTGGAGTAATCTGGCAAAGACCACAGATGGGATTGTTTCCCTGCCTGGTCAGTGATTTTTGCACTTTTCAGTCAGAAGGTTTTTTGCTGCTGACTGACCCTGCTCAGATCATGAGGGTTTCAGTGGAGCTTTCACAGCAAACACATGAGTTCAGGATGCAGTTTAAGAATAAAGAAGTGGTGTTTGCTAATCTTCATGTGTAAGGCTGAGGAGTGAAATTAGTCTGCCCTGTCCATTACATGCAGTGTTTTGATGTAGTTCATTACCTGGATCCCTGGCTGGGGTTGCCATTTGAATGGAGAATACATTTTTAGTTTCTTGAATTACATCATGCTTTCTGCACTGCTGCCTTTGCTGGAGCAGTGACTTTGCCTCCCATACTAACATTTTGTCTACTTTATTAGCAGTTTATTCCTGACTCAAAGTATTTAAGAGAATCTCCAAGATAAAGTGCTCTGCTATAGCTTCAATTTTCCCTCACATTTTGGCTTTGTAATACCTAAAGCTCTTACGAGGAGCACAGAACTGATGCAGAATTCCCCCACAGGCAACTTGTACCTTAATATTTACTTCAGTTATTTAGGGTAATAGTGCCACTTTCCTTTTGTTTTGTTTCCAACAGGCTAGCTTTAATATTTCAGAACTGCTGCATGAAAAAATCAATTGACATCTCGTGGTGCTGCAAGTTACAGAAAAATAAAATGTAAGATGAAAAGAAGAAACCCAGACTGATGTTTCAAGGCTTTACCTATACCAAATCAGGAAATTCACTGTTTCTGGGTAAAAGTAAATATATTTCTACATCCTGAGCCAGCAGCAGAAATCTGAATGGTGAAACAATTGGTTTTTGATCATGCAGGTCAGACCAAGCTTCTTCTGTCAAATAAGGTATATTTATAGCCCTTAAAAATAATGTGGAACATTTATTGATGTTTTTCTGATAGCCTTATCATCAGAGACATATATTGTCATTTGGATCTCTGTTAGTGAAATAATATAAGGCTCCACAAAGTCTTTTCCATTAAGTGCATGTTTTTAATGTAAAACCTATTTATGACCTCTGTCTTTCAAATCTACATTAATGTGGTTATTGGAGTAACCAGAATAATTTTTCAATAAAAATTGGCATTTCAAAGATCAGTGATACCATTTAAAAAATCTTCAAGGAGGCAAAGCTTGCCCTGCCATTTGATGGGAACTGAACAGGGATTTAGAAGTGGCCGATGGTGGGTTATACTTGATTTTCCATTTAATCAGCTTGTACTAAAAAATAAAAAAGACAAGCACAAAGAAATCCAAGCAATTAAAGAAACAGCTTGCAGTCTTACCAAGAAATCCAGTTCTTTACTGCTTTTCTCAAAGGGTGATCTTACCCTAAATATATACATAGTTATCATCTTTCATGTACTTTATGCTGCTCCAGACTCTCAAGAAAAGTGTAATTTTTTTTGTGTATGGTGCCACTATGAATGAGCTAATCTGCTTGATGTCAGCAGCTATCAGGGCCTCATTCCACACTGAAAAGGAAACCAAGTTGTTTTCCAAGGTCCTCTTCACTACCTATTTTACCTGATCAAAGAAAAGTGCCCTTTGGGTCTTGCTTTGACAGTGTGTCCTCTCAAGTAATCTCAGACTCAGTAATCTCCAACTTCAAGGTTTCCTTGCTGCCTAAAGCACCTTCATTGGTATTTAACCTAAACAAGTTCACATAGCCTGTGTAATTCCTGTGTTACTGGTTATCTATGTCAAGTTACTGATGTAAAATCTCTGGTTTCAAGTAAAATTGCCAATTCTGAATGAAGTTGAAAGAAGTCAGCGGCACAATTGCTCAAAAATACTAGATAAATTAATTACAAATTATTAAACCTCAAACATTTAAAAATTTTACTTTAATTTCGATGAGTATTTAATTGCTTCTTGTGAATGCTTATTCAGAAATTAAAGTGATACCTGCACTGTAGACTGGGTGTCTTAAAAGTGTGAGAAGAATCCAGTCGAAGACACTTGAGATCTTGACAGAACATTAGGGAATGTTCTGGTGGAACCTGGGAGAAGTGGGGTGGCTTTAGGATGTTGGTGGTGCCATTACGGAGTGCAGAGAATCGTGGCAATTTTCATTTTTGATTCATAACTAATGTCACCAAAGAAAAGCTGAGAAAATCCCTTTAATTTCTGAAGTGCTTAGTTTATTATAAAAAGAGGTAAAATGGATTGGAGGACTTTGTTTAAGGGGATAATTTGTAATGATGCTTTACCGGCTATTATGATTACAAGTCTAATTAACATACTTAAATATGGCTTATGCAAATTATTAATGAGGCTTGAGAATGTCAGATAACAATGCAACTAAGTGAAATAAAGGGCACAGGACAACGCTGCATGCTATAAAGAGGGGAGGGGATGGAATTAATAGATACCCTTTTGATCTGTACATGTTAGATTTAGGGTAAAGGGCAACTTTTCTCAGGTAGTTTTATTTTTTGTTTTCTTCATGTCCTTAATCAGTATTTTCCTGCTGAACTTGGGAAGCACTCCCTTTATTTTAGAATGTATGAATGGAGTCACGTAGCAATGGGAAACCAGTGCTATCCCTCAAACTTTGTACTTTCAATTTATTTTTCCTCATGTTTTTTAAAATATTTGTTTAACCTGGAGTGTAGTGTTCTTGCAAAGGCTCAAAGCAGTGATATTGATTAATTACAAAGGAGGCTATTTGTGTTGTGTTCATTCTGCCTTGGAGCAGGAAGCTCTGGAAACCTCTTGAGGACGTGTTGAGCTTAAGTGGTGTGGAAAAAAGAAAAATAAAGAAAAGATTTTGTTGTTGCTTATCTCAACTGAACTGAGGTTCTGTAAAGAAAAGATTTTGTTGTTGCTTATCTCAACTGAACTGAGGTTCTGTAACTTCTGAGATTCATTTTTTTCTCCAAGTCCTCTTGGCATTTGGCTGTACCTGTGGAAAGAACAGTGCAGGCCTTTTAGAGGACTCATTAAAGCTTAATCCAAGGAATGCTCTCATTAAACAGAATTCTAAAGAAAGTTCCTGCCACTGACGTGATGATGTTTCTCCAGGACTGCTCATCATGCCCAGAAAACCTTGGCTCTGATGTAGTTCTGTCCTAAACACTTGGGTTCAGCTAACAATTTCAGCTATGGAGTTCCTCAGTTCTGTTTTTTTTTTCCCTTGCTGAGGGCCCTTGCTGCTCAATAGAAGAGAAATTGCTCTTTGCTAGGATCTGCTGCGGTAAACTCGGGCGGAGGTGTTTTCTTTGTTCTCCCTTGTGCTGCAACCGGGCTGTAATTGCCTCCACTCTGTTTTTTGTTCAGGCTTTCCATTATTCATTAATACCTTGTTTACTCTGTAATGACTCTTTTAGGGTCCTCTGTGCTTCTGGGATGCATTTGCCAACACAATGATGGTTGTTGACATTTTGTTAAGAGTGTTCCACACAGATTTTTGTCATCTTTGGTTGCCTAAGAAGGTTATCTGCTAGTTCAGTAAAGCAACAAAATAAGATGATCTTGGATCAAGCCAGGCATGGGAATGTGAGATTTCTGGGTTACTTGCATATTACCTTTACTGCAAAATTAGTAATTTTACTTTGTTTGGTAAAGAACAGGAATCTTAGAGTAGTCAGGGAGATAAAATGATGGCAAGTGTGTAACTGGAGGACAGTAATATGTCTTGTGATGAGGTGCTCAAGTCATTCTGAGATTTATAGTTTCTGCTGTCTTTTAACCACTTTTTTTTTGTGTTGTTGTTTTGTTTTGTTCAAAGAAAAGCCTTAAAAATTAATCCAAAATGGGAAAGAGAAGACTGGGATATGAATTAGTGATGGGCAATAACATATGAATTTTTCACAATATTTGTGGAACACTATTCAAGGAGTTTTTATAAATATTGCAATACTGGTAAAAACTTCAGTGGAAAGTAATCCATGGGTTTTCAGAAGGCTGTGACATGGAAATATTTCCCCTCAGCTTTCTGTTTGGTGGGTTTTACTTCAACTTTTATCAGCGTCATTCACTTTCATGTATGTATTTATGTTTTATTAAGTTTTCTGGTACCTGTGGTGATACTTGCAGTCCTGGAAGTGTATTTGTTTTTACAGTTATCTTTCTTTTTAAGTAGAAAGATTCATGTCATTTTCACACTCTTAGAATATGGTGAGAATGGCAGGGCTAGCTGGCCACATAAGGTGAATCCACCTTTCCCCTGTTCAAATGCGTGGTTAATAATCAGGCCACTGTCTTTGGAACAGACCAAATGCAACCAAAACAATAAACTCAAAATAGCAGCTCTGGCTTCTGAATGCCTATGAGTGAAGAAGAGCTTTGCATTGTTACACAGCTACAGGGACATTATTGTCTCATCTTTCATCTAATTTTCTTCCCATCTGCAGATTAAACATCTGCCAGTTGCTATTTAAATGACATGAGTAATATCCTGACTCTTGAAATCAAAATTCCCATTAACTACTATGGGACCAGAAATCTGTTGCTCTGTAAATGCATCTGCCCTCTTCCTGTGCTCTCCCCTCCCTACTTTAGCACATTTCCCATTCCACTGTCGCTTCCTTGCAGGCAGTTCATCTCCTTTCTGCCTTTGATTGATTGATTTGCCTCAATCAATGCTAATTTTACTTCCTTCACAAGCTCAGCTGTGCTCCTTATCTACGCTTTTCACTTTCTCAACCCTATCACTGCTCTGTGTCTGAGAAAGAGGAAGGAGGGATAAAAGAGAGGCTGAGAGAAGGAAGAGGAAAGGGCACAGTAAAGGCTGTTTCTCTTTCCCTGCTATTTGAACTGTCCTGTCTCATAATGCTGTGGTTGGTTTGGAAAATCAGAAGGGTTTCCTCACCTAAAAAAGAAGATTTTTTCATAAAACCAACATATGTAGCATTGCAAGCACTGCAAGCACACATGAAAAAGTAGAACCTTCAGAAGCAAATAGTTGTTTTGATAGTATCAATCAAAGCCAGCATGAGATATATTTCTATAATAAATGAATTTTATAAATAATTCTTGCCTGATGTTATGTTTGATTAGCTTGCAACAGTGGAAGGATGCATTCTCAGCCTGAGAGCTGTGATACTGCAGAATGCTTCTGCAAATGGGGAAATTCAATTTGGAACAGAATGGATATGCAAACTCTCCAATCATTTAAGTTCTGAAAACCCAACTGACATGGTGTGAGTATTTCTGAGGGGCTGCATAGATTGATCAATTAGGGACAGATGAGATCAGTCTTTCCAAATGGATGCCTCAGAAATGTGTATGATAGAATACCGCTGTGATTAAAGCATCCAGGGATATAATCACCTAGCCAACTTCCAGAAATTTATCACAGATGGTTTGAAGTCAAGAGGGATTCCTATCTTGTCTCTTTAAATTCATGTCTCATTCAGATGTGTCTCAGAAGCATTAGGATATTTTAGCAAAAACTGCTGTGTGATTAAAACCAATAAGTTTCAGTGTTTTATGCGGCTTTTTTTTCTTTAATATATGAAATTCAGTGAAGCTTTCAACAGACTTGCAGCATGCTACCACATCGTGTGGGATGCTTCACTTTTAAAACTCAAAGAGGAAGCTCACTTTAGGTTTTGAAATGGAGATTGTTTCTCTGTGTAAGACTTTCACATTTCAGGTGTGAAAACAAGGTCAGTTACATCTCATTTTCAGATTTCATGTGTGAAAACAAGGTCAGTTATATCTCATTTTCATAGGTTATTTCTGGCATTACTAACAGAATCTGGTAACTTCTCAGAGGTCTGGAAAGCAGAGAGTTTTGTGTACCTTAAGTCTTTGTATCCCTAAAATTACTTCTTCCTTACATAGGGTGCCTCACTTGTGAGATTTCTTGGGAAGGATGCAAAAGCAGGAAGAGGAGAGGAATTCCTTGCTGGTTGTGTGCCAGCAATTTCAGTTTCTTTGTGTTCCCTGATAAAAGGGATCAAGCTGAAATTCCAGCCTTAGCATGTATGAGCACTATTACTGGTCTATATGCTGCCTGTTGTACAGTCCCACATCAAAATGTCATCTGATAAAGAGAAATAACTTGTACTACAGAGGCTTTTCACCAAAATTTTTAGTGGAGAAAATTAAATATTTACATATATTAGCTAAAGGTTTTATAAATGAATGGGGCAATCTGAATTCATGCATTTAAATTGAAACAGAAAAAGTGCAAAAAGAGTTAAGTCTGGATTTGGCAAAAAAACCCAGGAGCTAAAATATAAAAATCATATTATTTTTATTCAAGAATGCGGGGAGCTTTTGGTGATAAAATTGGTCTGTTTTCTCCTCTCCATCCCCTTGCCTCTCCTTGCAACTCAGACCAAGGTGGTTCATTTTCCAGGATAGTTTGGAATGTACTGGTATCTAAAGATCACATGCATGGATTAACATTTGGCTAGAGCTTTGAAAACATAAAAAGATGTAGGTATTGTTTCCTGTACCTTCTGGTAGTAGCTGTCTAAAAAGGGAGGAAACAGCAGCTGAGTCCCTGAGCTGCTTCACAAAGGCAGGTGAGCAGAGGAGGTTGAAGACCTGGGGCAGAGCCAAGGCTCTGTGGAAGAGAGATCTGGTATTTGAAAAGGACAGGACCAGGATGATAAACTAGAGAACCCCTCCTGAACTCAGTTCTCCTGAAGAGAACTCCTCTTCCACACCCCGGGGTGTGCAAGCCACATGCCCACCTCACTGTGAGCATGGATTCCCTCCCCAGCAGCACCCTTCTCCCAACTTTCTTAGCATTACTGCCTCTTGCACTGGCAGGAATTGTCCCGTCTGAACCTCATGAAATGTTAAACTAAATGAATTCCATAAGTGGCAGGTGGAAGACTGAGCTGGGGAAGGGCAGAGCAGCACAGAGCAGAAGAGATGTTCTCAGAGCTTTCGCCTGGTTGCTAAGGAAACTGTTCCTTTCCTGTGTGTTCAAAGAGTCGTTCCTAGCTAGACTGGCAACAAGATATTTGCTGGCAGACAGGCCATCATTTTCAACTTATCTCCATCTGTGTTTGCTTTCTTCTAAGAGGAAAAGAAAAAAGAAAAGGGAAAGAAACGATACAACAAAATTTACTTGGTTTTCTTAGACGTGTGTTTTTTGATGGCATGTGATCTCGATGTAGGGTAACTTTGCTGCTGCTTCAGTGGGATCTGTCTGTAGTTGCCAGAGTCTTTATTTGACCTCTGTTTAACCCATCTTCTATGATACATTGCATCCTATCAAGAGATAAATTACCTGCAACTGTAATGCCACATAAAAGTTGAGTCTTAAGCAAGATCCCCCCTTTATGCAAGTGTGCAGTCTCTGGATATAAGGGAACTAGTTAGCAATTTGCAGTAAAACATGTGCCCATCAATTTATGGCACATTGAAAAGCATTTTGGGGGCCCAGACCATCAAAACTAAAGTTTTGTGATGGAATTATCAGTATCTCTTGTCAGCCAACAAGGCCACGACCACTAAGGAACTGCAGACTGAGGACTGTGTCGTTGCAGTGCCCAAACTGATGTCCTGCTCATCGTGCAGCTTTTCAGGTCAGCTCACATTTTTCACAGTAGACTGCCTGGCTGATATTTACTTTCCTCTTTGTGCTTATTCTTAAAAGGTCTGTTTGTCTTAATATTTGAAATGGAGGTATTAAAACAACCAGGGTTATGTGTTTTGTTCTTCATACCGAAAATATACCTTATAAATGTAGTGATTGGCAGAGGATATTAGTTTTCTGAGGATTTTGTGCCTACTGCTGGACCCTCTGAGGGAAATGGCAAAACTCCAGTGCACAATATTTGGCACTCAACTACTTTCAAATGTTGGTATTTTTGGCTGGGGATTGCTTAGCTAGAAACCTCAGCTGGGCCTCTCTGAAAATCTCAATGTTTACGAATAGTATTGAATACTTCTTTCATTATTTGATGCAATAAAGAAGACATCAACTTGCTAACAGAAATGTGGACCTTTTCCAACAATTTCTGATCCTTGGTTTCCCTTGGAATAGCTGTCAGAGCTGGGTCTGTCACAGGTTTTTTACAATCCTAAGCTGGCTTTCTTTGCACATACTTGTATGGTGTGCAGTCATGTACCTATGAATGTGTAGGTAGTGTCCTGAATGGAACTACTTATGATAGAAAAACAAGTTTTTAATTATGTGTTGCTTACCTAGAGAATTTAGACACAGTCAGGAATTTTTTTAGGTGTGTGCTACTGGCAAGAAAGAGTGAGTGGTGAAGCCAAACATTTCCTGAAAATGCAAATGCTTTGGATGAAGCTTTCTGGGAAGGTCTTTCAGGGATGTGGAGAGAGAAAATGGAAAGGTTCGGTTTAGAAATGTGTGCTGCCCCTGGCCAGTGATTCAAGCTGTCTGCTGAGGGGGTGGGAAACTTGCATTCATTGTAGTGTTCTGTCTGAGGACAGCAGGAAATGAGCAGCACCTTCCCAAAACATGGTCACTGCTGAGCTGAAGACTCTGTGATGGAGCTCTCTGACAATGAGGGTTTCTGAACAACCATTAGCTGTAAAATGGGGATTTTAAATGTCTTAATGGCTATACTAACATTAATAATTACGAGCCAGGGTTCGTGTGAATTTAACCCTAACCACCACATGCCCCTCAGCCCTGTGGACAGCAGGGTCCATATTAAAGTCTTTTCAACTCACCATGAAGTCAGGGCTGCTTTAGAAGAGCAGACTGAAGAGCAGCCCCCAGAAAAGTTCCAAGGAGACTTTCCAAATTCAAGAGTATGCAATCCCTTTTTTCTAATTCTGTGAAAGCAATGAGTTGGAAACAGATGTTCTACCTTGCTGATTCCTGCCATTTTACAGTTCTCTTTCATCTTAACTGGGAAATCCTGTTGTGGGATTTACAAACAGAAGAAAATGCAGAAGTTGAAAGAGATAGGAACTAAAATATTGGGACTAGGGGTTGGAATTCTCCTTTGTGTTTCTATTTTGGCAGTTCTGTTCTATTTGCACATCTGCATGGCTGGCAATTCTGTAAGAAGTCAGGTGTGGGAGCATTTCTCATCTTCTAGGTCTAACTGTATGGACTCTTCATGTCTTGAATGCAGACTTCCTGGGCATTCCTTGTTGTTGATTCTCTTCCCCCCTTTTGATATAAGGAAATCTACATGCCTCCCTAGGGAGAGACAGAGTGCACAAAATCCATGATGTGCTCAAATTGTTCAGGACTTCCCTGACAGCACCTGTGGAGCCCTTAACTTTTTGTCTGTGCTTTGTCGAGATCGGATGCATAACTCAAGTTTAAGACAGTGTCAGACCAGTTACAGACACTGCAGTAACTAACCCTGAAGTCCGTTTATGGATTTATTGCTAAGACAGTTAGGACTCCTGGAAATGCCACTGCATCTTTCAAATCCATCTAAAATTACATTCCCATGACATTTCATAGACCTGGTAACATTTACAGTGTTATAAAGCATAAAGAGCTTTACCTTTGCAAGTATGGAATCTTCCAGAATTGTTTTAAATTGTACACACAGAGAGAGAGAGATTTTCCTTTTAAAAAACAAATATATTTAGAGGCCATGCATTTTCTAGCTTTTCTCCCAATGAATTTTCCTAGAAATTATTTCAGCTTTGGGGTATTCCACCATGTTTACCAGTAACTTAGAAGTGTCTATTCATAAGAGCCCATCATTTGAGTCCTGTTCCACATTGAATCCCTTCATATGTTAAATAAATGCTACAGAAACGTGGAATCATGGGCACCACTTTCTCCTTTGGCAGAGCAGTTGTCAGACCTCCATCATTTATTTGGCATACAAGAGCACAAGCCAAAAGGGGACTTTATTGAAGGCCAGCTGGTTGTCTCAGCCTCAGGGTTGGAGAAATGGTCACACCAGCTCACAGCACTGTGTTTGCTAATGGACGGCTGTGGTCACTTCAGAAGATACAGAGGCACCATCCTTTTCATTCTCTGAGGAGCTAAACTCTTGTTAAAGATCTAATACTAATTACTGGAAGGCTGCAGAGATCGCCATCTGTAATTTAGTGTTTCATAATATGTGGTGATGAGATGTTTTTATTGTGTTTTTATATGTTCTTTGTATATTCTTTGTACCCCAATGGTTCATCCCTACCTTCCCCACTTCTATTCCCAGTCGGTTTGCCCCAGACCCAAGCCACGCCCCCAGTGTTCCCTATGTGGTCGTTCTCCTCCCCTTGTTCTAGTCAGTTCCCCATCAATCACCCAAAAGCCCTCCTGTTATTCCTGAAAGTTCGGTGTCCATCACCCGAACCCTCCCTGTTTACCCTTATTGGTCATTGTCAATCCCCTGAGGTCCTGCCCCTTCTGATACCTCCCCTCTGGAAATCCCCCTAAACCTCGACACCCCATTGGGGCATATGACCCCTTTCCCTCCTCCCCTCGGGGCTATTGGTTTACGTGAATGTCAATCCCTGTCCATATCCCTCCCCTAAAGATCCCTATTTGTCCCCTGTCAAGCCATCCCGGTTGTTAACGCCTCCTTATAAGTCGTTGTTTGTTCAGATCGGATCAGGGCTTGTCCTCTGTGGATACCCTTCAATAAAGTTGGGTTACCTCCCATGGCAAGCCTCCTCGCTACTTTTTATCTCTTCCTGCCTCAGGGGCTGTTGGCTGCCACAGTGTCTGGAGCCTGTGCTCTGCTGGGCAGAGCTGAGGCTTCAGAGGAGCAGCTTTAAAGCTGAGAGCCTCCGGCTGCTCCCCACTCCTGCCGCACACCGCTGGAGCTGGCCTGGGCTGTGGTCAGCAGCGGTCACTGCGACAATAATACATGTACTTGAAAATCCCAGTCAGGAGAAGTATTTTGGTTTTCCTCTCATTTCCTCCTCCCAAGACTGAAACCTCCTTGATGCTGTTGGCATATTCTGTTTGACTGCCTGTTAATGGTTCCTGTCAGTAATTGGGTGAGGGACACCAAATAATGAAGAGATGCAATTGTAAAGCAATCTGCAAAGCAAACGATGCAGTGAGATGTCTGTGTGAATGATTATATATTTACATTATTCCAGAGCTAATGCTTCAGCTGTCTCCTTGTTTTCTTAGTACCTGAGTGTTCCATTGCTGTTAATAATACAAGAAAAATCTGTAAATATGCGGAATTGTAGCATTTGAACTCAGAAGGACTAATGAACTGCCAAGCCAAACATACTATTGCAGATGGATTGACAGTGCACAATTATTTTACGCATTGTTGGGTGGAGATCTCTAACCAGCAGAAGCTGTATGAAAGCTCTAAACTGTATTTGCATGTTCACATTTGGTTATGTAAGTGAATAAACCTTGTTATCTGTTAATTCAAACCCAGTCATTTGTCATGTTTGCTCTCCTTTCCTCTGTTTAGTTGCTCACTTGGCTTTATTTAAAATATAGATTTTTTGAAATCTCAGAGGGTGACTCTGTTGTTTGTAAGTGCATAATAAAAAGGGACTTTTTTTTTTTTAAGCAAAGAATTGGCTGAGTCAAAAGCAGAGGTGGAGGAGTCCACCTTGACTCAATGCAATTTCCTTTTCTTTGTAACACAGTGGCTTTAAAACTAACCAATTTTGTAACTTCAGTGAAAGTTTGGGGAGCTGGAGAACATGATCTAAGTGATTGTTTTTGGTTTTTTTTGTATTTGCCCTGTTTCACACCGAATAGAGAGTGTGTTTAAGGGAATATCAGCAGAGAGGTGACAAACCATCTAGATTTTAGGGTCAAGAATCACTTCTACTGTTTACACATCAGAGACAGCAGCTTTGCTGTGTCTTGAATCCCAGCAAGAATGGAGCAAGCATTAAAGGGAGGTCTCAAAGAAAGACTGTGGAAAGGAGAAAGAGAAGGTTTAGTGTCAAGCAGAATATAAGACCAGATAGGAGGAGTTTATGAAGTAGGAGAGAATTGAGATGTGTCTTTGTGTGTGTGGGACAAGGACTCCCAGCTGCAAATCCAGAGGCTGGTTGTCCTTGTGGCAAAAGCACGGCTGACAAATCGTGTAGAGGAACTGGAGAATGAAAAGAAATAGATGTAACTCAAGGTGATAATATCATGCCCACGTCCATGTCCTTTTCCTTTCCTTACCCCAGGACATGCAAGCATTTGCCTCAAACTGAGATTTATTTGATAAAATGTAGGATTTACATGAATCTGGCAGCTTGCTTGGCACCACCCACATCCTGAACTCCTGAGCAGTGATATTCTGGAGATCAGCTCTGAGGTTCATTGCCTGAGCCCTGCACAGCTGCATGTGAGACACACTGTGCAGACAGCTTGTGTGTGAGCAGTAAATTTGATGCATTCTCAAAGGAATTGCTCCATTGCCATGTGTTCACACCTATTTGTCAAAAAAAAAGTCATGAATAACCCATGGACTGAGAGCCATTCATGAGAGATCCCAAGGCAGAGGGGAGAATTAGGAATGGATTTGATAGTCAGAACCTGAAGAAGGGGGCAGTGTATAAAGAAAAGTAGTCAGAATTCAACTGGTCAGTGTCACTTTGCTTTCAGTAATCATTGATGGGGAAGGAGAGGGGGACAATGATGATGAATTTGTTTGGGAATTTCTTTTTTGTTGTTATTGTTGGGGTTTTTTGTGTTTTTCATGGTGGAATTTTTTATCTATATCTACCTCTGTTTCTATCTCTCTATCTACATACCTTTGTTATGATAAAAGCAACAAGTAGGTTTTCTCTGTTAAGTGAGGTATTTGCAAATCTAACACTACAATGCAGCATTGAAAAATACAGTCCTAGTTTGAGAGAAAGGGCAGATACGTAGAAGTGGAGGCACAGGAAGAGTGCAGGGATAAGGTTATAAAGGATAGGACATAGGCTTGGGGGGGACCCCACAGCAGTGAGAAAATCACCTGCAGAGCAGTGGAAGCATGAGAATGACACCAGGAAAGGGTGAAAAATCAAAGAATATAGCAATTTAAACTACATTATTATTTCCTTCCCTGTAATGGCTAGACCTGGACTAGTAGTTAGCAGACTCTTAAGATTTCAATTATTCTTAACAATACTTTCTTGGCTTTATACTTATATGTGTGCATTACCACTGCTCCCTAATTCAGTCCTAGTTCCTAAAATCAGTCCTAATTTTTCTTCAGGGAGATAAATGCAGGAGATTTTCTCTACAACTCTCCTTCCAGCATTTGAGATCTGGTTTGCTCTGCCACTTTTACCAAAGAAAATGGTCCCTAGATGTTGCTAAAATGAAAAGGTGTTAAACTCTCTCAATTTGCAGGAGAAAAATAGGAACTTTCTGACACAGGAGCTGGACTCTGGTTAGGTTATGCCAGGACCAGGGCTTTTCTTGTTCTGTCTCAAATCCATTTTTTAAATTCTTAGGTCATTCAAAATTTTGCAGAGAGTTGCCAGAACCAGATTTTCCCTTCAAGAAGTTATTGCTTTGCCTGTCACAGGCTGTAGTGTGAAAGGAAATATATCTGCCAATAATGCTGTGTGGATTTAAACAAACCAGCATGCTTACATACTTTTTAGATATGTTTTTCTTCTGTCTGGATGTAAATCATGGGGCTGGGAGGGTCTCTGAGGAGATTAGAGTCCAGCTTCTGGTCTGATGTCAATCAGTCCTCAGTGACTGATTTTTCAAACCACTTGTTGAGGTCTCCAGTCATGGAGCAGTTTATCCTCATTTATTCCAGTGCTTTTCTTTATACTCCAATTCAGAAACGTCTGTGCTACAACATTGGGCCAACACTTTTCAGTTCATTTGCTACAGACATCGAAGAAAAACTGTTCTCTTTTTTCTTCCGCTTCTTAAATACTGGAAGATTTTATCATATCTTTACACCCCTCTCAATCTTGGAAGTTTTTTCAGGTTGAAATTCTTCTTGTCAACCTTGGCCTGAAAATAGTGTTTTCTGTAAGTGCTGCAGGCAGAAGAATCACTTTGTTTTTGCCCAGAATTGGAACTGCATCTTCCTTGTCTGCTGTGGCTGCTGCTAAGAGTTTCCATGCTGGAGTTCTGTGCTTCTGCAACTACAGTGTTAGATTCAATTCAGAGAGTTAGTTTGGATATAAATAAATCCCAATTACAGCTTAGATTCTGTATCTTTTCAATTGGAAAAGTTCTAGTGGCCTCATCTGGTTGATGGAAACAGATTGGATTATGAGGCAATTCTTCTACTTTCCTGGAAACATGTTGTCCTTAATTAAATAATGAATTGTATTATCAAATGTTTTCAGCCTAATAGCTTTGAAATTCCTTGTATCCACTTCAAAAACCTTTTAAAAAATGAACTCCTGGATCAAAACTGCTTTGTGGTCTTCACATGAATTATATTTTGATGATGATACCCATCTGGTGGGTCTCTATGGCCCATGTGCAGAAGAGATGAGGAATAAAGGGTTTTTAAAGAGCAAACAAATTCAGGATGGAACTCTAATGTTAGTCTAAAACTGGTACTAATAATTGAAATTAATGGGTATGACATACCTGTGTTATAAAGAACTATGAAGTATTATTAACCAATCAGTAGAAATTCCTGGAATTAGTGCCAAGGCTGAGTGTAGAGGAAACTGTTTTTTCTACCTAGCAGAATTGGACAGTAATTTGTCTTTCACGATTAAACATGCTCATGGATGAAGTATTTTTACCCTTCAAGAAATTGTAGTGTCCCTGTGTTCTGCAGAAACTTTCCCCCTGCTTCAAAATATAAGTAAAAACTAAAATCCGACCATTAAATAGATAATTGTATTCAGAAATGGAAATAGTCAGAAAGAAACAGATACTAAAGCCATGTTCTAAATAATATTACTGAAAGAAGCTAAGTATCTTTACCACAATATGTGCCCACAACTTCAGCCTGAACTCTCTAGCAATAACTGCATTGGCATTCTGCAGAAGTTCAGCTTTTAAATGCATTTCTTATGTGGGGAAATTAAAAGACCCATTTCAAACCCCCTCTGAAGCTGACTGTATTACAGTACATCTTCGTTTAATGGAAAATTAAATTGAAACTCAAGAAAATCCCAGTCCTTATGAAACAAAGTCCAAGGCCATGGTTTGTTTATTTCTCAGTGCATTTCCTAGTTATTTGTCATCTGGAAATCAATGGGAAAGAGTATGTCAAATGAAAGGACACATTTCCTTTTATGACAAATCCATCTGATGAGGATCAGGAAAGGCCATCTGCCATTTCAGCTTTCAGAAATGGGATTTCTGTCAATCATCATGCAACAGATGGGTACTCTCCCTTGCTTTAAAATATGATTTTTATGTGTCTTGTATTAGGCTAAAGTGGATGCACTGAGGATAGGCAAGTTTGATTTGATCTTTAATAAAATGGCAAGAAACAGTCTGAAACAGGTTATTTCCTATCATATTTTCCACTGCCAATTTGTCAGAGTGGTATTGGTATTGTTTCTTTCATCACTTCAGAGGGGGAGGAGGAACATTTCCTGAAGAATTGGTGCAGCTGAACAGCTCTGTATCCCATCAAGCTTGATATTGGTTTGGGAACATGCACTGCTGGCTGTTGGGCTCTCCTCTGAAAAAAAGAGGAGTGTAGTACTTTGTGTCTGGGATAAATTAAAAAATTGTGTTTAGTATCTGTACTCAAATTCTACAGAGAAGTAAATGTTTGTTTTTCCCCTTGATGACTCATATTTTATTCTGGTAAATAACATTGATGGGGTTTCCAAAGACATATAAAGAAAATACAGTTTCAAAGAAGCAGCATAAGACATTTTCTGATTTTGTTTCTTTTTTTCATGTCCTCAAATGAAAATATGCTAACATATTTTAATTAACTGTGAAACACAGTAGTGCCCAAGTAATTAACTGTAGTACTGACCATTCATTTCTCCCAGTGTCCACAATCATGAAATCAGAAACAAATTTGTGGCTTAGGAAAGAAAAATCTAGGGCAGAATGTTTCTCAGTGTTTCATATATACACATATTCATAAAATAGATGAAATTATAGAAATTATGTCTATCATTTCATGATCCTGTTTAGAGATAATAAAAATGTATTAATACCTTAGAGCAAAACTGTCAGTCAATATTTAGGAATTTAAAAAAAAAAAAACAACATTGTAGTACATAAGAGGTTTTAATGTAATGTGAAGAAATTTAGTTGTCTAGGTCTATTGTAAAGTTTTAACAACAATAGAGATTTTCATTTGAAGGCTTATTTTCAAGAAGTGGTTGTAGTTCAGATGCTTTGAATGGGCAGCTTGATGAATTTTGTTTAATGTTCTGACTGTTCACAATTTCCCTTTAAAACACATAACCACAGTGAACCCACTTGGATTGTCCACACTTTGTACAGAAGTACAAAGCTGAAGTGTCGTGAAATTTAAGACTGGAGTCCTGGAAGCCCCTAAAGAGACTTCTTCAGCTATCCAGGGATTTCTAGTCTCATCCATCTGGAACAGGAAGCCTCTTGCAAGCAGTTTCCTGCTTGTCTTAGTGGAATGGTAGGACAGAGAAAAACCAGTTTGCGTAAGGAGAAGCTTAGGAGAACCTGGTAAATACCTTGTGTGCCTACACAAGAGACAATTAGGGAAGAGCTGTTCAGTGAAAGGACAGATGGTGACACAGATTTCCATAGGAAGCTGAAGGAAAAGGCATGAGGAATGCCAAGTCTGTGCAAGTAAATTAAATATACGTTGGAAAACATTCTCTTTCTAAGGGAAAAAAGTTGTGGAATTGCTCACATCGTGGCTAGCAAATTGTTTTAGTCTCTAAAGCAGGCCATATTTCCTGTATGGCCTCCTGTAGTTTCCAGCCCTGAACAGGTCCTGTGGTATTGTTTAATTGAGTTCCTGTAACTGTAAAGGGGAAGAGAGGAGAAAATGGGTGAGTACAAGTGTGATGTACCTGACATTTTAATTACAGATGTCAATGGAATTTCTGGAATTCAGACATTTTATATCTTTTTTTTTTCTAACGCCATGAAGTTAGGCGATGTCATTAAATAATGCTTATTATATTATCATTGTCTTGTGAACCTCAATGCATTTATTTGGACTGTCAAATTTGAATGAGCTGTTTCAGTAATGTAATTCAGTAATAGCCTAAAACCTGCAATTGCTTGTGTTGCAAATCATGGAGTGTTTGGAAATTGTTAATTAATAATCTCGCCCATTTAGCTCTCAATTGTATTTTATTTTTACAGGCTAAAGATGCTCAAAGGTAGAAGAGAATCATTTTCTCCTTTTAGAGCTTTATCCTGAGTTTTAGAGAGGATTTGGCACTATGAAAGACTTATTTCTGGAGAGTATCCTTGGACAGACATCTGTTCTTCTAAAATTATATTTTACACAGGCAGGTAAGAAAAAGAGAAAAAGCATCAGGTAAAGGCAAAATTCCTTTATTCCCTTAACAAAAGAAATACAGTTTCCCTGCTAGTCTTAATTAAAGCAAAGGGGAAATCATGGTATAATTTCCTCTTTCCTTAGAAGTTAATTTTCATACCTTTCTGATAGAGTGATTAAATACGTGTCTTTTTAAGTTCATGACTTTAAAATAAAATCATCAGATTGGTTTCTTAATAATCTGGTGTTCCCTGAGTCTCAGGATGATATTTATCACACAATTCTTACAGCTTGGTATGCACTGAATGGAGTGCTTTCAGTGACTTGACACTCCTAAACTGTGAAGAAAATTAAAAAGCTGAATAACATAAATTATGTTAGCTTTTTACTAATAAAATATGCCCACCCCATCATTTCACTTCATAGACTTATATGCATGTATAAATGAATTGATTTTGTCTTATCCCCAAAAGGCTAAAAAATGAGTAAACTAATCTTAATTCAGAGAGATCAGGGTTTCTTTTCTTAGTCTTATTTTGGCAAGTTGGAGATTAAAGTATATAGAGTGAATACTTTTTTTTTCCCTGTTTTTTTTTTAGGTTCCCTTGGTTCTTAGCAAGTTGGAATAAGATCGGAATATCCATACTTTATTTGCTTACTCATTTCTAAAATCGAGAAGCTAGTTTTTAAAGAGTAAACTAAGATTTTTCTACTCCCCTCTTTCTCAAATTTGATTTTAAATTCTATACTGTATAAAATAGTTACAAACTGTTGCTGGTCTGTTCACTATCTGTAAGTGGCTGTCAGCACTTGTTCATAAAACCTGAATTTGTGTTGGCAGTTTTTGATTAGATTCAATGAGAGTATGCATGCTGTTGAAGTAGATTTGAGTGTGTAATTTCAAAGTTAGATTAGCACTCAGCCCTTTGGAGAATCCCCCTCACAGCAGAGATCATCTACTTTCATCAGATCACTAGGCAAATATAACTGCTAGAATCAAATTTCTACTGGGTCTGTGATCTTTACAGAATCTGGAATTCATTCCCATTAATATCACTTGCTTAAAATTAAGTATTTGCCAGTTTTGTCTCTTGTACAATAAGAAATGCATCAGTACGATGTTCATACAAAATGAACAAGCACATGTAAGACAACAACTGACATGAATTAATGTGTTCATTTGTGCAAAGGTTGAAGAAATTGTAACCTATTCACCCAGCCTTTCCTTTTTACTGAATATTAATTATGCTTTTAAAAATTTTTTTAGAGCAAAGCATCCTGTCTGCTCTGGGTAATGTTGTATCTTAAATAGATTCACAAAGTCTGGGGCCCAAAATCATCAACTCATATATTCTTGGCTTTGTGTGTTTTTGTGCATCTCCTGTTCTTCTCTAAGTTGAATGAAGAAAATTGCAAATCTGGGTAAAGTGAGCCTTTCAGAGACATTACATTTTGAACTGGGAACACCTGGAGGAGGAGTCTCTCTGACTCCAGTTTGGAATTGAACACCAGCTTCTGAAAAATGTTTCTAGAAAGACACACCTGTAAGATTTTTTGAACTGCATTATTCAATTGGCACTTTGTGGAGTTCTTGTAGCCTTTTCTACCATGTTTACAGGGACTGGTATCCTATTAGGAATCCAGTTGTTATTTCTGTGTGTGGTACCATTTCTTTGTGAGTAATGAAATAGAAAGGAATGTGATCCTCCAATGCAAACACCGTATTTGCACTTGATGTCTGACTCGGGAACTTAAACCATCAGCTCAGCATCTGAGGCCTGACTTGAAAGACATCCAAGGTATAATTTCCTGTACTAGAAAATTAGATATGCCACCTGTATGCGGCTATTCAAACACTTTAATGGGTTTACCAAGATGTTATTCAAAGCCTGAAGATATTCTTTATTTATCTTGATGTGAAGTTCATCACCTTTTAAGCAATATGTGCCTCCTGTATGATTTATATCAGTATTCTGCTGCCTTTGTCAGATTAATGCTTTACCTTCCTCTTTTTTTCCATCATATCAAGTAGCTATAGAGTCAGAAAGAATCCTCTACATTGCAGTGTTTACACTAGAGAACATTTGTTTGTTTTCTTGAAAAGCAAATAAATTCATGTGCAGATTTTAGTGTACTTTTAAAAACTCTTAAGGTGAACTACAAGCAAGCTAGATATAAAATACCAAAAGTATCTTCCTATAAAAAAAGACAACGGGCAACCTTGCTGGGAGAAAGAAGGACTCAGATTCAGGAAGGAAATCTTGCAGTAAAGTTTATTTCTCTGAGCAGGTGTCACTCTGGACCTCACTGAAACATGGTGGTGAATTTACACATTGGAAATGAGATTGAAGGAAGCACTTCACCATAAAGGTAACCATAATTCCCCACAACTGATGAAGAATAAACCTCACAGATTCCTTCTATAGATTCTTAATCTTGCTGCTTGCTCAGAAAATCATAAATTTCAGCTTTTCTTCTTAAAATAAAATTACAGAAAATTGACATTATCTCAGACCACAATTTAATAATTGCCATAATAAATACCCAGTTTTGGTTGTAGGAGGGTGTTTATTGATCTCTTGTGATACGCTCCAGTCCACTCTTTTTTTTGTGTATCTTTAATGCTCAAAATACCCTTATATGATAATATCGAAGCACATCCCTTTGTTAATGAGCTTCCAGTTAAGAGTAAATTTACAGGTTTAACTGAAACCTTGTTAAATTGTATGGAAATGATAAATGTGCTACCACAGGAAGCAAAAGTGCAAACCCTCCCACCCCCCTGCAAGGAACTCCAACACACCAGGTGTCTGATACAGTGAGCAAATTGACCATTAAACAGTTGCCCCAATTATTCCTCTACGGCTCTAATAACCACAGAAAAGTTATTAACCTCCACTGATTTTTTAAGAAGTGCACATCGTTCTAATTAAACAAATATCTCATTTTCCAAGTTCTTGTCAAGAGAAGACACAGTTCACAACAATCATTGGGCTTAATTATCTCATCCATGATTTCTGCACTGAGCAGCAGTAACAATTAGATAATTTCTGCTTTTTTATTCCTTTTTTTTTTTTTGTACAGTGATTTCTAAAACATAAAAAGGGTCACCCTCACAGTGCACAACCATGTTGAGCAGAAGATTCTTTGTCCAGCTTCTCTAAAATACTTTCCCATCTATGCCATTTTTTTTAAAGCTATTTCAGAAGTCCTTGGAAGTCAGGGAAACTTATTGCTTTCCTCCCAAAGTGATTTTCTTAAACATTTGCATCCTCTGAGTAATACTTGAAACCTTAGGGAAAATTTTAATTAAATCTTTACAATAATTCAGCTTTGAGCAGGATAGGATTTGTTTTCTATTCGTATTTCTTTTGTTCCAAAGTGTTCTTTTTATTTTTTTTTATAAAAAGGATCACATTATTAACATGTCTATCCTTACTGTATTCCTGAGAGCTGTTTGAACCTATGTAAATCTGCTTGATTTAAATTGATTTAAACTGATTTAAATACAAGCTGTGTTAAGACACTCCATTGCAATGGTGCTCCTTCTTGAACCTTGAAAAGCCATTTAGTAAACCTAATATGTGTGCTAATGAGAAATTAAGGATAAAGGAAAGAAGGAATTCCCTGAAAGGGTTACCTAGAACACGGCACCTCACACTATACACTTTGATAATTATCTTATTACCCCCCTAGAGAGGTTTGAGTGACCTTGATTGTTTGTTAGCAGGAAAAATAAACACACAGTATTTTTTATATTGTACCGTTCACGGTTAAAAATACCACTTAATGTTAAATTTTGATAATATAAACTTGATAAGGGGATAATGCTTGCTGAGAAAGGTTTCGCCAACTTCAGTAGCTAATAGGAATTAAATTTTAATGCCCTAATTAATGCGGCAAAGAGCAACTTTGCAAGTAAACAGGCAAAGTAGAGAAAATGTAGAGGTTTTGTGTTGTGGAGAATCTCCTGCATGATATTTCTGAATACCAGCCCTCACACTTCTGCTATCTGGCTTGGCAAAATAATATTAATAAATGAATAAACAAAAGAAACTTTAAAATGAATCCAAGATTATTTTCTTATGATTTTTATGGCCTCTTTTTGTTTATCCTCACTGAGCTAAATGTGCCAGGTTTGCTTTTATTTAGTAAAGTTTTACTATTCCGTAAAAATTCTGAGTTATAATATATACAGGGGGCTGTTTTTGTCCAATAATGTCTTTGACTAAATATGTTCCTCCCCAGGGAAAAGTCCTTGTAGACACTGATATTCACCCTGGTTATCTCTGAGAAGAGACTCTGCAAGAGGAAAATGTTCAAAATTGGGTAACACCATACTCAGAGCTTCCTCAGAGTAAGTAAAGAACAAGTACAGAAACACTGCTGCAACAAAGCCTGCAGTTAAATTTGAGCAAAATTTCATAACTCCTGGGTCTTATCTGTTACAAATATTTTGTAACTTTCTTTGGCAATTCAGTAAACTTAGAAAAAACCCCAAAAGCTTTAAGCTTTCAGTCAGCAATATCTCCCTTTGAGTATTTATATTTGAAGAAAGCTCTCTGAATCTTAAAAATTGCCTTATGATGTCTAGGTCTCAAAAAAACCCCAAAAACATGTAGGAGGCACAGAGGTGCAATAGCTTACACGCCTAATGTTGTGCTGTCAAGTGAATACTTTCAAGAACAACCCTTTAGCCATTTAGAGGGGAAGGAAATGCTATAAAGGCAGGCTAATGGCTGTCAGGCTGTGTGCAATATTAGTCAGAATATGAAACTGCAGCAGTCACAGTGTTACTTATCAGCATGTGAGCAGGGTAACTTCCCCTCAGTAACCTGGGAAGGGAATTATGTCCCTTTTCCACCTCCCTGCCCCCACTGCCCCCAGCTCCTATGGATGACAACGTGTGAGTACAAAAAAAGCTGCAATTCAGGTTCAAAATTCATTCCATGTATCTTACAATACATTCATTTGATAAACTAGTACAAGAAGTGTTTGGAATTTTGTTTATCCTGTTTGTTTTTTTTTTTTCTCTCTTTTGTCCCCACTGTAGCAGCTTTACCTGTGCCAGGGCTGCCCAGTCTGGTAGATTGATTATCTCCACGACACAGCAGCACATCTGTTCAATCCCTTTCTCCTAATTTCAGCCTAAGTGAGTGAGAAGAACACTTTATTTCCAGCAGTAATCTAGTTTTAATTGAGAATGGCTGACTTGTGGCAAAGTTTTTTATCCTGTCTTATGATCCTCCTCATGCTCTATTCTTACTCTCACACGTGAAGATTTATGAGGGGCTTTGGTGTCTGCCTGGCTTGACCACACTCCATCAGCTGCTGAAGGCAATGCTGTCTGATAGGGCATGATGTATGTTTGTATTGAGAACCCAGCAGCTGCACTCAGATAAAAAAGGTAGAGAAGAGGAAGTTTTAGCTAAGAATCAATATGGAAATGCAAGGGGAAGGAAAAAAAACCCAACTTATTACTGCTTTTGTGTCCCTAATAACTCCCTTAGTTTGTCCTTTCTTTAACTCCAGAGAAGTTCTGCTGTGAGGTGTTTGCAGTGATGCATATCTCTGTGTTTATTTCTATGAGAATCTTGAATATTTCCTTTCCCCCTTTGCCCAGTGCATTTGGGAGAGCTTGTTCAACTGCTTGGTGTAGAAAGGAGCTGTTTTTCTGCACCAGTGGGTGATTTTTCAAACTGTACTCAGGAGTTTTCTCACAGTAAGTTTCATTTATTATGGGTCAGTTATGGTTCCGAGGTGACAAAACCAATGATAAATAATTTAAAACTAAAATATTTCTGCAGTTAAGCCCTGGTTTCTCAGCAGATTGTCTGAGGTGTGAGGGAGGTATGACTTGGATGCAGGAGGGCTTGAATACAAACCTCACTAACCAGATTCGAGACAGACATTGGTATTAATAATTTATAATACTGTTAAAAAGTGCTGATTTATTTGCTTATTTTTAGTCATGGACTGAAAACTCACAGTGTGCAAGAGGTCTGTAAAACACAATACTAGGAAGTTCTTAAGAGAACTGTCTCAACCAATTTTCATCCCACTCAAGAACCAGAACTGGCAAATATCTGCCAAGAGACAGGTGGAGACCCACAAAAAGTCAGTGAGACAGTGTTTGTGAGAATTAGAGATGATGGTCTCAAAGCTTCCTCACTCTCTGTTCAAACACACACACAAAAAAGAGTTTTAATCTAAAGGAGCTTGATGTTTCTGGAGTCCTTGAGAAAATACTTGGGAGGAAGAAGAAGAGAAGAAATTTTAGAACAATCTGTCTCACTTGGGTATTGAAATCTGTTATCAAGAATAGATTGCAGGCCATAATCAGTATGTCATGAGAAAATATCAGAGCAGGTAAAAACATATTAGTTTTGACATGGAGAGCGGGTTCATTGGTAGAAACTGAACTGAGAAATAAAACTGAAATTCCAAACAGCAGTAGAGGATATTCAATCAACTTAAAAGAAAAAGGAAATGAGATGGTAATTGAAATGGCACTGGAATTATCTGCTTGATAGAGTCTGTTTGGATTTCCAAAAAGACTTTACGCAGAGCCCCTGATCAAAGACTTTAGGAAAACTAAGAAGCCTTGCTGCAAGAAAGGAGGTCCATGAATAGATGGGTAAATGCTAAAAACGTAAGAAACAAAGTGCAGGGGGAAATAGCCAGTTCTTTCAGCAGAGAGAGGTCATCTGAGTTCTGCAGTGCTCTGCCCTGGAAGATTTTTATACTTTTAATAAACTACCTGCAAAAGGAGAGGAGTAGTGAAGAAACAAAATTTTGTGATAGTACTAAGTTAGCTGGAAGTGTGGAGACAGGGCAGAGGATGAAACATTATAGGAAAACCTTATAAAACTGTGACTGGTAATAAAGTGTCTGGTACTTCCATGCACTTAAATATAAAGCACTATGAATGGTGACAAACACACCTAATTTCACATACAAAAATAGGGTGGTTATCATTTGGTAGCAATATTTCAGGATTATGATGACAGATTGCTCCATGAGAATACTAAAGTAATGATAAGGGGGAAAACAAATCTAGTGCTAAGAGTTATTAAGAGAGGAATAGAGAACAAACCATCATCATTTGGCCTTACAGAAATAGGATGGACCATTGACTTGGAGCCTCCTGCCTCAAAAGTAACATAAAAGAACCTGAAAAGTTTTAAAAGCTGGTGACAAGAATGATTAAATGTTCCTTTTCAGGCAATGGCTGAGTAGCCTAGGAGTCTCCAATCTGAAAAATTAACAAATGGAGAGAGATTTGTCCTGTCCATAAAACTTTGTGTGGCACTGAAGTTGTGTGTGATTTGACCATGCTGTCCACTCCAAGTGCCATCTGACCCAGTGTGCTTCAACATATTGAGGTTATTTTTGCAGTCTCCAGAGACCTGTGGCTGCAAATCTGGAGCCAGAGGTAACATCTATGCAATTCAAAGCAGTGTAGGAGAGAAGACAGGGTAGAAGGAAGTGAGGAAACACACACTTTTTCACCTGAGTAATTTTAAAGATGAACAAATCCCTGTGTTCCCATGGTTTTTTTTTTAAATTTGCATAATTTAGTAAAATTAAAGTACTGAACCTGCAGCATGTATAATTTGGTTCAGAGTAATGAGAACTTTTTACTTCATAGCTGTAGTGGTTTAGTTCGAAATCCATTACTTGTTTTCTTTCTGTGAGATATGAATTAGGAGAAAGCAAAGCAGGCACAAAACTTAAGAGTAAAAACAAGTTTACTAACAGAACTAAAAGAAAAAAGAAGTCAGAATCAAGACTAACCTTCAGAACACTTCTCTTCCCCCCACCTTTCTCCCTTCTCCCACTGACAAGGTAAAAAGACAACCCTTGAGATTTTCAGTCTGTTTACCACCTCTATAATAATCTTTTTCAGTTCATTTGGGGAGAGGAGCCTCTCTTGCTCATGCTATGGAGACATCTCCACAAGAAACAGTTCTCTCATGGCTTCAATGTCACAGCAAGCCCGGGTTGGTTCTCTGCTCACATGTGAGAGTCCCTTCCCTCGACTCACAGCTTTCCCCACAACTGCTTTCGAGGGTTCAGTCTTGAGCTATTGGGGTACCATTTTAAGGACGAGCTGCTCAGAAGCAAAGGTTCTCTTCATGTACCTCTGGGAGCATCTTCAGCCCCAGGAACAGAGGCCCTCCTCCTCCCCTGGGAGCGAGGGTCTTCATCACCTTCATCTCTCTCCGTTCAAGCTTCTCACCAGATCACAGCTACTTCAACATTTGCTTGTTTCAGCACAGGTACTTTTGCTCACAATTGCAGTTTGAATGCTCCACCTCCCATGTTCTCATGAAATGATGTACTCTGATGTCTCATAGTCCATCACCAGAGCTTTACAGCAGAATGTCAGCTTCTAGGTTGGAAGCATCCTTCTTTCTCCTCTGTCAGGGTTTCAGCTCTTCCTTCTTCATTGACTTTGGTGTTTCTATGGTGTTTTCTTTACGCGCCTTTACCTTTCCTCTTCCTCTGATCTGGGAGAGGATTGATGTCTGTAGGTTTCCTCTGCTCTGGAGGAATCTTACAGCACTAAGAGAGTTCATCTCACCCGGGCCTTGCAGCTGGAATTCGCCTTTTGCTGTTGGTCACTGAATTTCTGCCGGGCAGCGGCCGGAGCTCGTTTCGGTGGAGAATTTCATTTCAGTGGCTCCACTGGGAGGGGGCCTGGCCGAGCCGAGCCCTGGCCGAGCCGAGCCGCGGGCCTGCCCGCACGGAGCAGGGCCCTGTGGATGGAGCAGGGCCGTGGATGGAGCAGGGCCGTGGGCGGAGCAGGGCCGCGGGCGGAGCAGGGCCGTGGGTGGAGCAGGGCCGTGGGCGGAGCAGGGCCGCGGGCGGAGCAGGGCTCTGTGGATGGAGCAGGGCCGTGGATGGAGCAGGGCCGTGGGCGGAGCAGGGCCGTGGATGGAGCAGGGCCGTGGATGGAGCAGGGCCGCGGGCGGAGCAGGGCCGTGGGCGGAGCAGGGCTCTGTGGATGGAGCAGGGCGGCGGGCGGAGCAGGGCCGTGGGCGGAGCAGGGCCGCGGGCGGAGCAGGGCCGCGGGTGGAGCAGGGCTCTGTGGATGGAGCAGGGCCGCGGGCGGAGCAGGGCCGCGGGTGGAGCAGGGCCCTGTGGATGGAGCAGCGCCGTGGGCGGAGCAGCGCCGTGGATGGAGCAGGGCCGTGGGCGGAGCAGGGCCGCGGGCGGAGCAGGGCCGTGGGCGGAGCAGGGCCGTGGATGAAGCAGGGCCGCAGGCGGAGCAGGGCCGTGAATGGAGCAGGGCTGCGGGCAGAGCAGGGCCCGTGGCTCCAGGGTGGCCGTCTCCCGGCTGGCACTGAGGAGCTGTGCCGGGTGTCCAGCGAGCAGAACCGGCTGAGCTCTCAGCCAAGCCACGCCGCGGCCGACCCGGCCAGGCCCGGCCAAGCAGGGCCCAGCTCGGCCCCACTGGGCCATGCCGCAGGCCCCCGGTTACCTGTCCAAAAGCCAGAAGCAAGAGAGCTTTCCCGGGATTGGTTTGTTCTGAAATGTGGATCATAGAGGGGTGTCAAGCTTCTTAAATGGCTTAACGAACTTGCCAATATTCAAATTAGCCATTTGATTGGTTCTTTTGGGTCTAGAGGAAGCTGTAAGCCCCTCTTTGCAAGAGAATCACTTCCATGGCTGATGGAGCCCTCCTTAACTAAAACTCAAGCTATGCTAAACCATGGCAATAGCCCAGGCAAGAATTCACTCTGTGGCAGGAATGTGAAGGAGGGAAAAGTGTTGCACAACTTTGGCTGAGTTTGGTGATGTCCTTCAGAGCCTTCAAATTGTTTGGTTCCTTCGAGGCAAATATGAAGGTTTCTTTTTGCAAAAACAGCTTTTTTTTTTATGGAATGACAGCCTTTTGTTTTCATGGGATAAATTTCTGCTGTCAATACAACAGATCTTTCCTTCTTTCTGGCCCTCACTTTGACCCAGACTTAATCAAGATGCACTTCGGTGAATATTGGTTTACTTAAGTCAACGAACGCAATAAAAGCAAAGAATCCTGAATATATTGGGTGGACTCTAGAATTTATGTTTTAATGACTTTATGAATGCTGTTATGAGGAAATCAGTGTTCTGAATTTCCAATAAACTGCAAAAAGCTGAGTGGGGACTGCTAAATTTATCTTCAGAAAAATAAAAATTCACCACGGCTTTTCCATAGCTACCTTACTTGTATTTTTTTTCACATAGAAAATTTGCATATTGAATTTATTATAATTTTATTATGAACCTAAAGTGTGGCTGCAAGCTAAATGGCTCCAGTTATACATCCACAATTCATATAAGTAACTACATATCTCCATTCCACTTAGAAGCACAAATCTCATAGTCTCAAATGCTTTTATTTTAGAAAGACATCCTAAATTTTATTTTAGAAATGCATTCTTATGAGCAAATAAAACTTCATTTCAAAAGGGTGAAAATGCATGTACCATAAAAATATGAGGGGAAATCTTATACATATGTAATGTTTCTCACATGCACAAAGACCTGAAAGACAGGCACTTAGAGCATATAAACAGAGAGGCTAATTTCTAATTTAAAAAAAAGTTAAATGAAGAAGGAAGGAAGGAAGGAAGGAAGGAAGGAATTCGGAAGGAATTCGGAAGGAAGGAATTCGGAAGGAAGGAAGGAATTCGGAAGGAAGGAAGGAAGGAAGGAAGGAAGGAAGGAAGGAAGGAAGGAATTCGGAAGGAAGGAATTCGGAAGGAAGGAAGGAAGGAAGGAATTCGGAAGGAAGGAAGGAATTCGGAAGGAAGGAAGGAAGGAAGGAAGGAAGGAAGGAAGGAAGGAATTCGGAAGGAATTCGGAAGGAATTCGGAAGGAATTCGGAAGGAAGGAAGGAATTCGGAAGGAAGGAATTCGGAAGGAAGGAATTCGGAAGGAAGGAAGGAAGGAAAGGAAGGAAGGAAGGAAGGAATTCGGAAGGAATTCGGAAGGAAGGAAGGAATTCGGAAGGAAGGAATTCGGAAGGAAGGAATTCGGAAGGAATTCGGAAGGAATTCGGAAGGAATTCGGAAGGAATTCGGAAGGAAGGAAGGAAGGAAGGAAGGAAGGAAGGAATTCGGAAGGAAGGAATTCGGAAGGAATTCGGAAGGAATTCGGAAGGAAGGAAGGAATTCGGAAGGAAGGAATTCGGAAGGAAGGAATTCGGAAGGAATTCGGAAGGAATTCGGAAGGAATTCGGAAGGAATTCGGAAGGAATTCGGAAGGAAGGAAGGAATTCGGAAGGAATTCGGAAGGAAGGAAGGAAGGAAGGAAGGAATTCGGAAGGAAGGAATTCGGAAGGAAGGAAGGAAGGAAGGAATTCGGAAGGAAGGAATTCGGAAGGAAGGAATTCGGAAGGAAGGAATTCGGAAGGAATTCGGAAGGAATTCGGAAGGAAGGAAGGAATTCGGAAGGAATTCGGAAGGAATTCGGAAGGAATTCGGAAGGAATTCGGAAGGAAGGAAGGAATTCGGAAGGAATTCGGAAGGAATTCGGAAGGAATTCGGAAGGAAGGAAGGAATTCGGAAGGAAGGAATTCGGAAGGAAGGAATTCGGAAGGAATTCGGAAGGAATTCGGAAGGAATTCGGAAGGAATTCGGAAGGAATTCGGAAGGAATTCGGAAGGAAGGAAGGAAGGAAGGAAGGGAGGAAGGGAGGAAGGGAGGGAGGGAGGGAGGGAGGGAGGGAGGGAGGGAGGGAGGGAGAAACAAGAAATTTAAAGTTCAGTCTCTGCTTGTAGAAGAACCATCTGCCTGATGGTCAACATCTTGGTCATCATCAGAAGAGTCATTAGGCTGACGATCTACATTCTGGTCGCCATTTGGGTGGTTGGCATTCTGGCCATCATTTGGAGGTTGCCTGTTCTGCCTCTGGTGCCGTAGGTCAGGGTGAACGCATTTTGCAGGTAGCCACCGTACCCCAGTATCTGTGGAAATGCAAGCATACCCACGACCCCAAACGATGAGCTCACGAGGGCCTTCCCACTGGTTAGTGAGTAAATTCCGCACCCAGACTTTTGCCGGGGGCAGTTGTCTGTCGCCTGCAGACTGCAATGAGAGAAAATGATTCAGAATAACAGGGTTCTTTGAATTTTGTGGTACTGTAAGGTGATTAATTGTATACAGAGCTTTTGCTAGTCGGCTTCAGTAACCGAATTCAAAGGTTCCTGTGAGAATCGTTGAAAAGCCATGATAACAGCTCTTAATTCAACTAACTCAGCAGAGTCTGACTCGGACTGGTGTGTTAAACAACCACTGCAAAGGCAGTGTAGGGTGCTGTGCGCCCTTACGCACAGTGATCCCTGCTAAAAATTTGTCCCAATCTGTATGCCCCCAAGCTGCCAACACATCCCGTCTCCAAAGGTTAAGGGAAGTGGTAGCAACTTAAGGCCTAATTGTAGCTGTGTGCCCCTCTGAGTCCTTCACCACCACAGGCCGTTCGCTTAAATAGCTCTGTGTGGTTCCTCCTAATCCTGCGATGGCTGATCCCACTGGGGATAAAGGCCATGAGGGAGGCCACGCAGAGAAGGAGATGATGGTTACATCAGCACCCGTAGCAATCAAACCTCAAAGCTGAATCCGGGGTGGACGGGCGTTCAGCAGGACCAGGGTACATGTCATCTGTGGCCTTTGGTCAGAGATGTCTGCAGTCCAGACGGCCTGCGGAAGTCCCGTAGATCCACTGCTGTTATCTTCATGAGTTTGTTGTTCTATCCTGGGGACACAAGACTTAAAAGGCACTAATTTAGCAAGGCAGGTCTTTTCAGGAATAGTTACAGGGGTTTTTTTTGTGGAGACCATAGCGCAAATCTGACCTTTAAAGTCAGCATCAATAACTCCTGAGTGCACTAAGATTCCTTGATGGGCAACGTCAGGTTTTCCCACCAGCATCACACTGGATCCCTGGGCTAAGGGTCCATATGCATCCAAGGGAACCTTATAAATACTGCTAGCATCTAAGATGACTGCGGCTGCGATGTGGACGTCAAACCCGTCTGATCCGTGGGGACCGTCTGATCCCTGGGTGCCGTCTCTAGGGTGGCTGGGTAGGCCTGTGCCTGTACCTGTGCCACTCTCTGGGGGAGCGACTGCATCGGAGAGCAATTCCCCCTCCTTGCACCCCGGCGGAAGTTTCCTGACAAAGGCCGACCATTGGCAGGAGTCAGGGATCTACAATAGTCCGAGCAATGGCCTGGCCTGCCACACCTCTTGCACTGGGGGATCGCTGTGTTCTCTTTTTGGCTCGGCTTAGGCCGCTTCTGTTTTTTCTCCTGTTTTGGTTGCTTTGGTTCATGACCAGAAGATGCATGAACAGGATGCAGGAACGCAGCCAAAGCAGACCTTTTCTGGTTCCCAGATCCCACCTTAGCACAGGCCTCGACCATGTCTGTTACCTCAGGATCCCCTGGTAAGGCATCTATGATTTTTCTGCACTCCTCGTTTGCGTTATCTCTCACTAACTGCCTTAACAACATCTGTCTTAACCCCATCCTCAACCTGCTTCTCAAGAGAAGCAGCGACTTTCTCTACAAAAGAGAGGAATGACTCTTGATTTCCCTTGAACTATTTCAGTATACCGCTTTCTGGGCACAGACAACTCTATGGTTTTCAACAGGGCAGCCATGCCGACCTGCTGAGGTTGCTGCAGGATGCTAGAGGACAAGTTACCCTGTAGACTGGGATCAGAGAAGGGACCAGTCCCCATCAAAGCATCCACTCCTGCTGTCCGTCTAGGATCAGCAGCAGGGAGCTGCATATTCCCTAATGCAGCCTTGTCAGCCAGCTTTCTCCAGGTTTTCTCAAAAATTGTAAATTGTACAGGTTGAAATAGAATTTGACCTAAGTGTCTGATATCAAATGGAGAAAGCAAATCTGTATTTATCACCCTTATTATCTGCATAACCTCAGCAGAACCTAGTCCATATTGTGCCACCTTGGATTGGAGGTCCTGGGCAACTTTCCAAGCAATCACCTCATGCTTATCATGCTTGCCTGAATTTGGGAGAGCCTTATACACTGGGAAAGCTTGGATCTCCGCTTTTGGGGAGTCAGTACCATCCTGAACTTCTGGCACAGCCTGTGGATGGAGTGTAACAGCTCCCTGGTTACCCCCAGAATCCTCAGATCTATATGGCATTCCAAGTGTTTGCAATAACCTCCAGTCACAAGAAAGCCTCTATGCAGCGGGGGAGCTGACCAGTGTATACCTTTTCCCAAGGCTGTTCAAGGCTGCTGGCTAGCAGGTGCCTTGCAAGCCTATCTTCAGCCTGAGGCCCCATCAGGGGTACTTCTGCAACAGCCCTGGGATGCCCAAGCTCTCCTGGGCTATCTCATGCCCCTGTTCCACAAGGAATTCCTCTACATTTGTGTTCTTACTGTTTTTCTTGGTCTTTTTTTCTTCTTCTTCTTGTTCTTCTTTTCCTTACACTTATTCGTTTCCTTATTTTGACTCTTATTCTGATTTTTATTCATTTTCTTACTCTGTTCTTATTTCTAGTCTTATTTATTCTTATTCTTATTCTTACTCTTATTTGTATTCTTATTTATTCTTATTCTGTATTCTTATTCTAATTCTTCTTGTTAGTCTTATTTCTATTCTTATTTATTGTTATTATTGTTATTGTTATTGTTATAGTTTGTTTTTGTTTTTGTTTTTGTTATTGTTATTGTTGTTTTGTTATTCTTATTCTTATTCTTATTCTTATTCTTATTCTTATTCTTATTCTTATTCTTGTTCCTATTGTCACTCCTATTATTCTGTTTTACTACTATTACTTCTTCATCGACTTCATTTTCTTCTTATTCTTATTATTATTCCTACTCTAATTCTTTTTGTGTGTTTTGAAGGAGTTTTGTACTTTTTTTGGTGTGGGATTTTTGTTTTTTTCCTTACTACTTCTATTTCTTAACCCTAACTTTCTTTTGTTTTGCAAGAATTGTGTGTGTCAAGTCCGGCAGCGTGCGGTCGTGTCCTGGGAGCAACACCTCCTGTGTGTGCCCATTTGTCGTGGATGAAATCGCAAAGGACGAGCATGGAATCCTCTCCAGATGAGAGGAAGTGTCCTGAGATCCCAGCAGGGGAGGTGCAGGTTCAATATGAATCAGCAGGCAGCTCCCTCAGGCCGCCCGGCAGGTCGCAGTCCAGCCGACGTCTCCAGCCCGGCCCGGTGCTGCTGGCAGCGGGTGCTAATCCTCCGGCCGCGCCGCCAGGCAGGGGCAGCGGAACAGCCCCCACAGCGCCCGCAGCGCCCGCCTGAAGCGCGAGGGGCGGTTCCTGTGGGGAGCCGCCTGCCCGTGTGGGGCCTGGGCGCCCAGCCGGGCGGGCGAGGGGCCAGGGCGGCCGTGCGGGGCGGGCCCCGGGCTCTCTGGCCCTGCCGCTGGCACCTGCTCGGCCGAGGCAGGAGAAGACAGGTATTCCACGGGGGTTTGGGCTTCCAGAGGGTCAGACGTGGCATCGAGCGACTCTGGGGAGCACGGCTCCAATGCCTGGACCCACGACTCCACCCAAGCCTCCCGAGGGACAGGCACGGAGAGCCCATCTCGTGCCAAGCCTGCCAGTCTTTGCTCCCTGTCTTCTTCTTCTTCCTCGTGCAGCTCCAGGACGCTCACGTCGTCCCACTCGTCGTCCTCCCGCGGCAAGGCCACGAGCGCCGTGCTCTGGACGCTGGTGTGTTCCCCGCTGTCCTGCACCAGCTCCCGGTCGCTGTCGTCTTCCCAGCTGGACTGCACGGAGGCTCTTCTCTCAGCATTGCCTTTGGCCGCCTCCTGGCCACTGGAGTCTTGCTCTTCAGGAAGCTCTTGGCCACTGCGCTCTTCCCAGTCCAGGTGTTCTCGGCAGCTCCCGACATCTCTGGGGGACAGCTCTTGCTGGCTTTGTTCTTCCCAGTCTGAGAGTTTTGAGGAGCCAGCAAATCCTCCTTTCAAAAGCCCTTTCTTTGTGTCTTCTTCCCAGTCAGAAAGCTCTTGGTAGCTCCTGGCTTCTTCCTGGGACAGCTCTTGCTCGCTGCACGCATCCCAGTCAGACAGTTCGTCGTAGCTACCAACTTCTAGTGGGGACACCTGTTTCTCAAGATACTCCTCCAAGTCCAAATATACTATGTAGCCCTCAATGTCTTCTTGGGCCAGCTCTTGCTCCGTGTACTTGTCCGAGTCAGAGACTGCTGGGGAAGGCTTGACCTCTGCTTGGGAGGGCTCTTGCTTGCTGTGCTCTTCCGAGTCAGAGAAATCCCAGTATCTCCCAGATTCTCCTTGGGACAGCTCCTGCTTAAGGCCTTCCTCCCAACCAGAGGGCTCTTGGGAGATACCAGCATCTCCTGGGGACAGCTCTGGCTCAGCACAGGCTTGCCCTGGAGTCACTTGCTGGTACTGGTGGGTTTCTCCTCGGGAGAGCTCTGGCTCTTCCTCACCGTCGCTCTGGGGAAGCTCAAGGTCCTCAGCCAAGGCCCCCTCCTCGCTCTCTTGCTCTGCCCCGACTGAGCCCCTCTTGGCCTCCTCCTGCTGCTCACTCAAGGCCAGGGCCCCCCGCGGGCTGGGCGAGGGGCTGGGGGAGCTGTGCGGGGCAGAGATGGGGCTCTCTCCCCTTTCTCCTGCAGCTCCTGCTTCGTCTGGTGCAGCCACGCTGGGCTCCAGGTGCCTCTGCTCCTCCAGCTGCTGGCCAGAGCCGGGCCCCTGGAGCCCGGCCTTGCTCCCAGGCTCACGGCTGCTGCGGCACGCTGAGTCCAGCAGGGCCTGGCTGCGGCCTGGGGGGCTCTGTGGGGCAGGGACAGGGCTCTGTGGGGCAGGGACGGGGCTCTGTGGGGCAGGGACGGGGCTCTGTGGGGCAGGGACGGGGCTCTGTGTCTCTGCCCATGGCACGTCCTTGCTGAGGGCAGGAGAACCTGGTGCTTTTTGCACCTCAGGAGCCAGAGGCTGGCGGGGCTCCTCCTCCTCCTCAGCAGCGGCTGGCTCAGCCCCCGTGGTGCTGCCGGGGGCAGGAGAGGCGCTGGGCAGGCCATGGGCCGCCTCTGCTGCCACCCCGGTGCCCACGCTGCTGGGAGAGCCGGGCCCCTGCTGGGCATCCTCGTCCTTCTCTGCGGGCAAGGCTTTGTCCCAGAGCTTGTCACTGACGCCTCCTCCCCGCTGGGACAAGCCTGTGAGGCTGCTGACCCTTCCTTCCCCTTGTGACAACTTTGGCTCACTCACAGCTCTTTCCCATTGGGGCAGCTCTTGGACACTGGCATCTTTTCCTTGGGATGGCTCCTGGTGGCTCTTGTCTCCCACTTGGGACAACTCCAGGTCTCTCTTATCCTTTTCCCATTGGTACACGTGCACATCTTTGTGCACAGGAGACAGTTCCTGGTATCCCTGTCCTTCCCACAGGGACAGCTCGTGGCCTGTCACCTCTTCTTCCCACGAGGACAGCTCTTGGCATCTGTCGTCCTCATCTTGGTCCCATTGGTACAGCTCTCGCACCGTCTCCCTTTCTGCCCACTGGGACAGCTCTTGTTGTCTCCCATCTGCCCACTGCACTCTCACACGTACCTCCCGGCGCTGCAGCTCCTGGTGTCTCACAGCTCCCCAGGGACAAACCTCCTGACAGGGCACCTCTTCTTGCCACTGGTCAAACTGGCGCACCGTCACTTCTTCCCACAGGCAAAGCTGTCGGCCGCTGACGCCCGCCCGTGGGGAAAGCTCTTCATCCACGGCGTGTTCCCACTCTTGCTCCGTGGTGACACAGGCCCCCTCCTCCTCCTCCTCCTCCTCAGTCTGTGACAGGGGCAGGACTGAGCTGCCCACTGCCCCCAGCCACTGCCCGCTGAGGGCCTGATCTTCCAGCCAGCCGGGCAAGGGGCTGGGGGGCTGGGAGTTGGGGTGGGCCTTGTCCTCCTCCATCTGTGGCAGCCTGGAGCACAGACAGCTCCCGGGACACAGCGACTCCTGGGACTGGCCACCGCAGGGACCGGCAACGTCCCGTGTATGGCCTCAGCCGGCGGGGCTCTCCGATGTCACAGAGGCCTCTGGGCACCGCAGTGTCCCGCATCGCCGAGGGCCCTGACACGAGGCGCCCGTGTCACAAAGGGCCACCCGCGGCACCCCTTCCACAGCCGAAGGACTGCGTGTAGCACGGGGCAGCCCCCGGCCTCGTGGGCTTCCAGCCCCTTGTTCCGAGCCGGGTATTAAAATGGTCAGGAGTGCCTGTGCCCGAATAAAGGTGCAAACGAGAGCATATGCCAAAGTCATTTGTGTGGCTTTTACTGAACAGTTAGTGTGAGAGATGGGGGGAGAGAGAGAGAGAGAGAAAGAGCAAAAAAAAGAAAGAAGAAAGAAAGAGAGAAAGAAAGGGAGAAAGAGTGAAAGAGAGAAACAGCAAAAAAGAAAGAGGCAAAGAGAGAGCAAGAAGGAAAGCAGGAAAGAAAGCAGAAAAGAAAACAGGAAAGCAAGAAAGCAAGAAAGCAAGTGTTATAAATGACTGTGGGAGGTTGACTTTTGTAGTCCTCCATGACAAAAGTTTCCCTCTGGTAATAATTTGTTAAAACAGTTAATGGCTAATTGGTTCCAAATTACTGTTAAATGGTTAAGGGGTATTTTGTTATTTGGGTAACTGCTAAATCTGTTTGTGTATTTAATTTGGGAAATGGGGCTGATTAGTTTTAGGTTTGCTTCTTGTACTAGTAGTAGGCCTGGAGTTGACTGACAGCAGAGGAAGGGAGAACTTTGTAGAAGGGGGGGATTAACTGTGATTAGCTTAAGGGGATAACCCAAGGACCTGGACTGGACCAGGACTTCACCAATCACTTGATGCCCCCACCTTGTCTATTTGAATGAACCAGTGACCTGGACAATGAGCCGACAAACACCAATCAAGTTGTCTCCAAAACTCTCGGGAGAGGGGTGGTGCTCCTGCGAGGGGTATAAAAGGTGATTCCCCCAACTCTCTGGGTCTCTGACCAGTTGATCCTGGTTGGGCACCCATCGTGGCTTGGGTTCTCCTCCCTGGGAATAAGCTAGCCAGCTGTTAGGAACCTTAATCGCTCCATTGTTAGTTTTTGTTAAGAAACCTGCTTAGCAGGAAAATTGACTACAGTCGTTTTTTTCACAGGCAAGCAAGAAAAGAAAAGAAAGAAAAAGAGCAAAGAGAAAGAAAGATGAGGATGTTTAGTCTCTACTAGCTCTGGGTAGTTTAATCTTTACTGGAAATGAAAGACAAGACATTTGATTGTGCAGTTAATTGTAGGATGGGGCCCTGTAATATCCAAGGAGAACTGTAGAGAAAATATGCCATTGGAAAAAACCATATCTATATCTTTTTGATACAATGCAGCAGTGCTGTTTCTGAAAGCTGCACTGATTTCTGTTATTTCTACTGGTGTAAAGGGAAAAGGTGTAAAACCATAATTTTTTCTGACTTTTGTGTATAGATCACTCAAATAGATCTGTCTTTTGTACCAGTAATTGTGAAGACATTAACATGGAATATGTTTCCAGTTTTGGCTGCTGTCCTCAGGAACAACATGAAACCAACTACTGAAACTTTGGAAGGAACAAAGGAAAGGATCAGACTTGTGAAAAATGAATTTTGAGGAAAGGTGAAGGTGCGACATAATGAATCTGACATCTGTCAGAAAGAGGAGAAAGAAATGTGTTGTATGTCCTGTCCGTGGTAAGACAGGAAGCAGGAAGTATGACTTGATGAAGGAGAGTTTAGCACAGATATTCAGAAAATTTGTGAAAAACTGCAGCAGATTGATTAGGAAATGTTGTTTATGTTACAGTTTCAAAGGTCTTTAATTACACATTAGGCTGAACAATAACTGAGAGGAAGTGGGTGGTCTACATATCCTCCCCAGGGTGTGTTCTACCTCTTTGTCTGTCCTGCTCTTGGGTTATGCTGCATTATTCTGGTTTTTCACCTTTCCTGACAGTCTAAAGTCTCCCTGGCCCTTTGTCAAATTGCCTGTTGCTCCACAGGGCAAACATGCATTGATTTAAGTTAAGCTTGGTTTGAAATAGTTTAGCTTGGTTTCTGTTTTTAGCTGAACTGTGTTCCAGACCCCTTATCACCTCATTTTTAAAGTTTTGTTGTTTGATTGGGTTTTTTTGTTTGTTTGTTTGTTTGTTTGTTTTGTTTTGTTTTGTTTTGTTTTAATTTTTTAAAGAAGGAACTCAGACTAATTAGGTCAAGTCCTTCAGGTCTGTTTCCACCAAGCTTTTCAGTTTTGTAAATGGAAGAGCTCTGTACTTCTGATTTTTCTTATTAAAAGTTCGTTGATTTTTTTTTTTTTTTGGAAGAACCAATTCAGATGCCCTGAGAGGCAAATATGGGGTTCCAAACCAGTCCTGGTTAGATCTCTAATGCTTCAAGCATGCTTAATTTCCATTTCTAGGTGATTTAGTCTTGCATCAGGTTCTTCAAAGGAATCTTATTTGGTTTTCAGTTTGGACATAGAGATTATATTTAATCCTTATTCCATTACTAGCCAGCCTTTATGTAAAATAAGGAAAGCACTACTGATATGTGAAAAAAGTTTCAGGGTAATGAGATTTTTTTAAAAGGTGTAATTTAGAACTTCTGATCTTTGAATATTTTTTTAGATATTTATGCATAGAAGCAATTATAAAATAAGCCTTTGCAGGCAGAGCTTATTTGTAATAGCAGTATTCCAAAGGTGGAACTTTAAAAAAGGAGGAGAATGAACAGAAAAATCGCCCCTGATAATACTTTTCTAAGTCTCATTTTAGATGTTCCATGATCAACTTGGTGCTGATACATGTGCTTTAACAATAACAGCAAACTCTTGCTCTCAGAATGGTATTTTTATTTCTTGGCTTCCTAGTGTGGTTCAAAAAATATAAAGATGCTTATAAACTTTAAGATTTGTTGGTTGCATTTTGTGAAGCTGAAAGGAATTTAACAGCCTGTTCCTGGAAAAAATGCTTGTGTCAAGGATTCCAAGGGGCACATAGAAATAAGAGGCTCCTTATTCCATAGCTGTCATCCTTATCCCTTCAAATCACTGTTTCTCCAAAATGATGTCAGAATACAGTGGGAAGATGCAGTGAATTATGTTCAGGTGATCACTGTGTTAATATCTGAACACAGAACATTATATTTTATTTCCATTGTGTTGGATCTAACCTAAAGCTCTGAAGTAGTTGCAGTAAATAATCTATTTTCCTTTTACCTCTCAAGTACCGAAAATTTATTTGGAAATGTGATGTACCAATCTTTATAAACTTAATCTGTGGCTGACATTATCTGGCACTCTAAAAATCATAACAAAAATGTTTATTTGCACTGAACAGATTGCCCAATCTGAACTGTTACTTAGAAAGAGCATCATAAGAAACTTCCAGAAAATTGGAACCACTTTCTAATTTAGACAGAATTCTTTACAACCTCCAAAAATAATGTCACTTGCTGTATTGACTTTTTAAAAATGCTTATTCTCTAAAATTAACCTCCTCTAAACCAACACTGGTGGTAAACAGAATGAAATTTACTCAAATCCTTAAGTTTGGCTTCAATAAGAAATAAATTAAGAGTAAATAACATGGGCTAATAGAACTATTAACAAAGAAATTACATTAGTGACACCATTTTCTAAAGAATTAAAATATCCTGTGAAGTACTATCCCCTGTAGGTAGCTGGAAAACTCCCATATTTAAATCTTGCTGTAATAAAATTTCGGTGTTGCTCTGAAGTTCAAATTTTCCATTAGAAAAGCTTAAATAATTTTCTTAAGGAGAATTGAACATATTTTTATCAGTGTTTATCATTCTTGCAAGACCCCATGGTATTTAGTAAGGATGCAGTTTAAGGATATATTTAACTTCTGCTGATTTCTATGGAAGTTTTGTTGGACTTACGAAGCACACTTTAAACTCTTCAATTAACTGGCAAAACATATTTGAGAAAATTGAGTGGTTGTTTTTATGCAAAGCTGAGACTTATTAAAAGAAGCAGAGGTGAGATTTGCAAATTACAACTTCCATAAGGGTTGACATCCACACAGAGAAGGAAAACTGGTTTTGAGCAAAGCAGCAGCGTTAGGGACCGAGTCCGGAGAGCTGGCCGGATAAACGACACGAACACCGATTCGATGAAGCATCCTTCTCCCTCTATTGTTCAACTATGCCAGCTTACATCTACTTTTGCAAAGATTCACCCCCAGTCCCTCTAGACAGCCTTTAATCAGCGGGGGACATGACCAGTGTAGACCTTGCCAAGGACTCTCAGGGCTGCCTGCAGCCAGGGGCCAGTTCAGGGGCTTTTCCTCAGCAACCCTGGGTTGTCCAATCTTTCCAGGGCTATCATATGCCCCTGTTCCATAAGGAATCCCTCTACACAGCAGTAAAGCAGACTTAGTTCAGCAAGTCACATTTCTGGAACATGGAAATTCTGGAGCCTTTTTGAACCCCTTCTGTTAACATTACAAGATCAAAACAATGGCCATGGAATTAGGGTCTTTCCTGGGAAAAAATTTCTTGTGTGTGAGCCCACTTCTCCCTTTTTCTCTCCTTACTCTGCACCCAGACTGGGTTATTTCTTCAGTTTATCTCTGTGGTTTGGGATTCTAATGCCATGAATTGTCCAGAATAATATATTCCTTAGAAAGAAGAGCCCCTGCTGACACAACAGAGGTGAATTTAAAGGAAATGCTAAAAACTTGGTAGGACTGAAATAAAGGCAATATAAAAGGGAGAAACTGAATGCCAGTTTTCATTTCCATGTGTGCCTCAAAACATCTAAATGCAGCTTATGCAGGGAGGCTTATTTCCTTTATTGTAATTGTCTCCTCTTCTACCACTCTGCCTATTTGGATATTTTTCCCTTCACTAATATAAACAAGTTGCTAATCAAGTGGCCAACAACAATCTACTGTTATATCAGTCATCAAGCCCAGGAAAATTGGTTCTCTTAATTATATGACAAAATCACCTGAAAAAGAATCTGAAAGGAAGTTTTGTTGTTATCTGTTCCTGTAGCAAAGAAATACATTTCTTTCTGAGAGCAAAGCTTCACACGTTTCTTAATTTTTATTTTTCAGAGTACTCCCTCCATCATTCCCCACTGTCCTCCAGCTTGCTCAGAGGCTTGTGTACACCTAAAAAACCCACATATTTTCCTCTCATATTCTGCACAATGGTTATTTTTAAGAGTTAATCAAACCGTCTGAGATCAGGCTTTGTTGTGGTTTTGCAGAGAGGTTCCATGCACAGGAGCTATTTAGGGAGAAGATGCAGGAGGTGAGTACAAGGGGCTTTGAAATCCCTGTTATCCTGCCTATGGAATGCTCTTGGAATGATTCTGTATTTCTGGTGATATGGTTGTGTGCCCTGCAGTCCCTGGGCAGTTTGTGGCTGCTGACATATAGAAGATGGGAAAAGTTTGTGAGCTGGATACGTGCGATAACAGGATGGAAGTGAAGAGAAAGGTGATCTGTATTTAGATTTGTTTTGCTGCTGTGTAAGACTCTTCTAATCCTTACTCATAGGAACAGTGCAAGTAAAGGTATTAGGCATGTTTGCTGCATGATATTTGTTGACTGTAGAGAGTTTCATAATGAAAATACTGTCCAACAATAATATATCTCACTAAATCATTCATTTTAGGCTGAAATATCCATTAATTTCAAATGGGATACAATTTCTATTCAATCTGTGACTGTTCAGAGTAGCTATAAGTGCTTATGATTTTTAAAGTGGAATTCAAAACTATATATTGCTGCGGTGTCTATTATAAATACTACTACTACAAGAATATTTTTTCTAGAAGAAGAGGAAGTTTGCCTCTCTTCTAGCCATTTTCTGTAATCAGTACACAGAATATTCTGTGAAATTATAGCGATTAATTTATAGACAATTCTTAGCTAACAACACATTTTTAACAACTCCAGGGACTACTAAGACGTAAACAGGTCTTCCCTTCAGATTTATGGTACCGTTTTAACTTTTCAAGAATAAACTAAAATTCTTCTGTCAGAGTAACAGGCACTTGATTGTCTTCAGCCAGGGAGATTTGCCAGCTGCTCTTTCCCCAGATGTATTTCTTTTCAGTTGTCCTTTAAAACTGTCTTAGAAGCCAGGGAAAGAAAGCCTCAAAAATTGTCATAAATGAAATCAATGGATTTGCTCCCTTGTCAGTAGAAATTGGCACATGAGTAGGTGGAATCTTTAGGGTGAAATCCAACATTTCCCTGTAAAAATAAAAGCATTTTGCAATAGAATGTACAATACAAACAGGAGCCAGGACAATTCACTTTTTTTTGGCACTTCAAAGAAATTAATAAGAAAATTTGACTTAAAATTTGTTGGGGTTCTTTTGGTGGAGAATCACCAAAAGGCTCAAGAACGGAGGAGAAAGATTGTGTTGAAAACAAAATTTTGGCAGAACTAATGGAAAAAAAAAAAGTAAAGCTGGTGGCATCAAATATAGTCTTGTAGGCATAGGAGAAGCAGAAAATTTATATTGGAAAGGCTACTATGCATTTTCCATCTTCAGCTGTACTTGAATGAGTTGCTGATTAAATATTGCTATTGCCAACACCTTTGCTGCATCCTTGCTTTACGATATATTTATGTGACAAAATCTGACTTCTTGTTCCTGGAAATAGTCCACTTGTCAGAGGAAGGACCACTTACCATGATGCATATTTTTACATGTTTTGAGCCCCTGTAAATGAAAATTCCAGCTCAAATCTACTTTGATGTTGCTCAAGCAGAGTGGAATAATTGGGAAAAAAAAATATTCATGAGCAGTTCTTTATTTATGACATCTCTGGGATCTTATTGAGGCTAACATTCAAAGTAAATATTAGAGTGGAAATGTTAAAATTTATGTTCATAAGTTTGCCTTTCTGAGGAAAGGATCTGAGGTCCTCATCATGCAGACGTGAGCATTGGTGATGGTCCAAATGATAAAGATTTTTAATCCCCATCTGTCAACTCCTAGTTTCAAAGCACAGCTAAAAAAGAAAGAAAATAAGAAGTGAAATTTGATGCAGAGCATTATTTTGGTATGTAAAATAAAATAAATTCCAAGTAGAAATTTCCAAAAGACATTGTTACTGCTCCTTCATGTTAGGTTTGGGGGTTTTTTTTAAAGAAGAAAGTTTTCCTTAGACACTGAAGGTTTAATTTTTTGAGGGTTTAACCTCAAAGCTAAGTATATACCGATCAAAAAGGAAATGCATTTTTGAGAAGAACTTAGTTAATATAGAAATGACAAAATAGTAGAATAAATAACAGGAAACATAGAACCACGGAATGGTTTGGGTTGGAAGGAACATTAAAGACTAGTTCCATCATCTAGTTCCACCTCTCTAAATCCTGAAATGAGCCAGGTTTGCTCTTTTTATCTGGTCCTGCTGCATTAATTACGTGCTAATTTAGACACAAACTGTGTTTAGCCTGAAAGATGTGAGCCTCAAGGTTTTGAATCCCTTTCAGTGATGGAACAGGAGAGAGGAAAGGTGATGTTTCATTCTTAGGTTTGCTGCTTAGGAAGCAAAAGATAATGGAGCAAGGACTGGAAATGTCCAAAATCAACATTAGTAAGAATGAATGTGTGCTGGGAGTTATCAGATGAGTAAACACCCACTGGAAAACAAAACAATCCCCAAAAATCTTTGGGCAATACATCTGGATGGAGATAAGTGTGTCTTTCAGATGATGGGGGAATGTGGCTGAGGGGCATCCACCTGTCAGATCAGAGCTGATGGACAATGCAAAAGAGAGAAGTGAATTTATGTGAGAGTGAGGATGGAATGTAAGCACTCATTTATTTTCAGGAGAGGTGTTTGTGATTACAGTAGGATGCAGGATAAATGGCCTTCAGTGCAACTAAGGAATTAGCAGGAGGAATCTCACAAGAAAATAGTGAAAAATCTGGCATTTCAGATGAGATGGAAGTTATGTGGAATATGAACAGTTCCAAAAGATCCCTGCATAATTGAAAATTAACTTGCATATTCATCCTGGCTGCATCAAGACTGCTTTAGCAAGGGCCAGAAAGAGACAATGCAGAAAAGTAGAACTTTTTCCAGGGCAGATAGGTCTTATTTTATATCTACACACTGTAAGTATGCATATACACACATACTGTAAGTGTGTAGAGAGAAAATAAAAACAGCTAAGATGCAACCCAAATTTTAAATAAAGACGACACTAAAGAATAGAATTACATGTTTATAAATATATTAAGAAAATAAGGGTATTGACATTCTTTTATAACTTCCCAAACACTTTGCATTTGTCTAAATTGTGAAGAATTCTCCAAAGTTTAACTGCTAATATTTACAGTAGAGTTTGTTGGTTTTTGTTGGTTTCTTTCTTTTTTTTCCCTAAAGATTTTTCAACTACATTAATTCTGCATTCAAAGTGGGTTTATTTGCAACATACTCTCTTTCTTTAAATCTCATGTGGGAGTCCAACAAAATTCGAATTCCATTACAGTTGTTGTGTTACTTTTATGGTAGCTTAAATGACCTTTTCAAAGAAAGAGATAAAATTGGTTTGATATCACGTGGCATGAATAGATCCATGCTCTAATCCCCAAAGTATTTACATACCAATTTTTTAGTCATTTGCTGAGATATCTCCCAGGGTATTAAACTTAAGACAGTTTGTCCTCTTTTTAACCATTTTTTGAAGACAAATAGTATCTATGCCCTTTTTCAATTCTCCAGGCTCATTTGTTTCCCATTACTTCTCACATATGATCATCAATAATTCAGAAATTGTATCAAAATAAATATCACCAGATCCTCTGACCTGAATGAGTTTAATCCAACCACATATCCTTTGATCTGTGTTTTCCTTATTCTGATGTAAAAAACCCCTAAGCTACTAAGAGGGTTCTGAATACATTTGGCTTTTTTCACGGTCCTCATTTTTTTTTCTCCTTTCTCCAAGGAGTGCACCTGTGTTTTCCTTTTCCTTTCTTGCTTGCTTCTGTTGTTTCTTAGTATTTGTCCTTGATTTTCTGTTCCTCCTCTCCATTACATCCTAGTCTTTCAGATTAAACCTAATGTGACTGTGCTGTAATCTTAGTTTTCATTCTTTGTCTTTTTAAGATCCCATTTAGATTTTGGAGCTGTTCATGTGTTCATTGTACAGCTCATTTTTTTTCCTACTGTATCTCTCTATTGTCTATCTTCAATGGTTTTATCAAACTTCTGGACTGTATTCCCGATTTAAAACTATCCAACTTTTCTTGCATGGACCATTATAGAAGGATTTTTTTTTTTGGCAGTTGATTTTTTCTTCCAGTGTATCTGCTTTTGTTCTCTCAGTGCATTTAAGGGCAGAAAAACCCTTCTGAATATTACTCCTTCCTTTCTGTTTTTCCCTTTCCAGTTTTGTGTCCTGAGCCACTCTTCCAAACTGGGTAACTAAGGTCTGTATGGATGAGCTGGAGGTTCACCTACGGCAGCCACTATTCCCTAGCCAGGAAAACTGTAATCCTTTTCCATCTGCATGTGTCATAAACCTTCACCTTCATTCCCCCAAAATTCCAAAACACTGTATTCCCTTCTAAAAATTCTTATAAGATTAATTTCTAATTACATCCTTACGTGGTATCATTTGTGGACCAATAATTATGAACCTTATAGACTGCCTGAGTATTTATATATATATATATATATATACATACATACATGTATATATACATATATATTTATATATGTATACAGAACCATCTGGTACACCTATTTCTTAGTCTTCTTTTATCTGAAGCATCTTTGTTGCAATTCACTTTTTAATGAGATTTCCTGAGAGATGCCTTTCCCTTCATTTTAATCTAACTGCACATTAGCCAGTCTAGGAGTGGGAAAGGGAATTTCAAACAGCAGAGTAAATTCTGGAGTTACTGCCCTTTCAAAATTTTAGGATAACTTGAAACAAGCCATATTCAGAAGATTCTGAGCTATATGGACTGAAATTTTCAAATTTTCCAGGCTATAGGAAGCCACATGTCTTATCACTTAATGATCATTGCACTCAGAGAGGAAAATTGAAAACGCCTTTTTTTTTTTGGTCAAAAGCCGATGCCAACGTTCATCTGGTGCAGGAAATTAAATCCATTCTGGCCCTAGGATTCAGGAATACGTCAATAGCTAAAATGCTTTCCAAGAACAGCATTATAAGTTCATGTGTACAGCATGTGATGGGTTTTGCCTTATATATATCTATATATATATATATGCTCGTGGCAGATTACAGTGAAGAAATATGGCAGTGACACAGCAGTAGCAGTGTCTGGGTCCAGTTTCTGATTTTTTTTCTTTCTTTCCCCCCCCCAGGAAATGGAATTTGGCATCTGATATAATGCATGCAAATTATACCCTCAAACCATATTGTCTAGTTCCTCTGCTCCTGCAATAAAAATTTGCTAAAGAAAGAAGACTAACTTCCAATCTGCTTTGGTACAACAGGCAATTACATTCAAGTTACATTAAGAATTGAATGTGTAGGAGTATGATAAGATTTAATGACCTACAGCTTATAATTAAAAGGAAAAAAATAAAGGAGCATCTCTACATGCTCTTTATTCTCAAAGGTAGTTATCCAACAGCACTTAATTCCGTCCCATGCTACTTACCAAGACAAATGTTTGTTATCTTTGCATTCAAATCATCCAGCTTTCTCAGGCATGCAGAGAGCAGCTCTTCACTTCTTATCCCCAGTGCCTTTGCCTACACACTGCATGCTCCACAAAAGCTTCCAGCTTCATTTGAGAGGAAAACCTTATTTGACTCTTCACCACTTGTAGAAGGGATTTTTTTTTTCTCTGTGGCTGTGTGAACTGTGATTTTGGTTTTTTTTTTTTAATTTATTTTGTTTTTAAGGAGGAATTCAGCAGAGAGATCCAAGTGCCTAAGCTTTTTTAGTTGCTCTGGAATATCAGGTACCTTGCACAGGAAGGAACAGAGGGTAAGCCTCAGGCAAACCATGCCGCTGAGGAGCAGAAGGTGAAGTTCAAGCAAAACATGCTACATAATCTAAAATAAAATTTAATCCCTGTATCTAGAGGGCACTGTCTTCCCCAAAACATAGTTTTTGTCAGATTTTCAGTGTCATCAGTAGCACCAACTGTACATGCTGACAATTTTTACTTCTATAAACAAGCAAACAAGAAAAATGAGACAAAGTTCCTGTCCCATTTCCTGCATTTCTGTTTTTTAATTCCGACCTCAGTTAGGATGAAAAAGGGGGAAAAAGGTTTTGTGTCATTTTGGTTATGTCTGGCATAAGCTTATATCTCCTTTTGGGGGAAAATAATGAGCACTGGAAGTGGGGGGAGGGAGAGATCAATGTTTACAGAAGACTGAGGTATATCTTGGAAAATTTCCTGGACGTGTGTCAGTTCTCAGCCCCCTCAGTTAACCTGGCAGCCAACATGTGAACAACACCTTGAAAAACAGTCTGGGGAAGGATTTTCAGGTCCATTTAAAATGGCCATTTGCTTATTTTACACTTTTAAGGTTTTTTTTAGCAGCTATGTTTCCAGTCTTTCCTCGAGGTCCTGGCTGTTTATGTGATGAACCGGCTTTCATATTTTCACACACATAAGTTAATCACTTTTACTAAAGAGGAACATTGAAAATCAAGGGAAAGCTCTTTGGCCTATAATCCAAGATAAATGAGATCTTCCAGGGAAATGTTAGAGGTCAGCCGTGACAAGGTACTAGGCAAAACAGCATATTATTTCCTAGCCTTTATTTCAGAAATGACTGAATTATTTTGATTAGTTTTCTCTGGTAAAGCACAGTTTTGAAATGTCATGTTAAAGATCTCGACATAAACTGGAGGGAAAAGAAAAAGACCTGTAAACTAGAATCTGTAAGTACAAGCTTGTGTGTAAAGCAACCTTGATTTTGAAACTTTGTGTTGTTATTTAAATACGAATAAATTTTTGGACATGAGCCCCTTTCTGGTGTCTTCTAGTTCTTTTTTTTCCTTTTTATTTGAACCAGTGTCATGTATTTATTTTGATTCCTAGGCCTAGGAAAATAAAATTCTTTTTGCTCTCTGTTTTAAGTAAAGAAGTCAGAATCCTGTGATGTTCATGTGATTATGTAAAGATACTTTGAGAAGAAATTTTTTCAGAAAAGATTTAAAATAAAATTGTAGTAAATGTAGTAGCAGCAGTTACTAGAGTACTCTAATTCAGATTTACCATACCATTTAGAAAAACATTGCAGGAATCTGAGGGACTGGGTGTTTTCTTGATTCAGATAGTGCCTGAGACTCTTGCACCCCTTTGCTATTTGCTAATGAATGAAGATGGGATACCAAGTCAGAGAGATTGACTACTTACAGCTCTCCAGTAGGAAAAGAGGGACCTCTTTGCTCATCCCTTTCTCAGTTTTCTAATAAGAAGATGAAAGAAAATGGAAAAGCATCAATATTGTGAAACTGGAACATTTTCCTTTTTTTTTCTTTCTTGTTCTACTGTTCTAGGGAACCAGAGGGTATCTTGAATCTGAATTTTATTTTCATTCCTGTCCCCTGCCCCACCCCCTTAAAAAAAAAGAATACCTTTGAAACACTTACATGAAATTAAAGTTATCAGAGGAGAACTGATATCATGTACATGACTACGTACTTTTACAAGCGCAGAATGCTTGTAAAATTAAATAACTGTACTAATTAAAGGTGATTTACAGACATGCAATTAATACCACAGTTTTGAAGACTAGCATATACTTCAAGCTCTTATCTCCCAAAAATACTGTTGTGTATTTTTGTGAAATTTTTCTTTTTGCTTTGGTTATATTTTTTCACACTCTATGCAGAAGGCAATATGTTCATGACCTTGTTTGTTGCTGTTATTTGTGTAAACATTTGGTGATCTACATGCATCAGAACTACTGAAGTATATTGCAAAATAAGGATCTGTTTCTTACTATAATTAACTGCAATATATTAAACTGCTTTTTTTTGGGTTTTTTTAATATTCTTTGATTCAGCTGCTAATTTATTTGTCATGTTTATTTCTTCTGTTCCCTCCCTGACATTGTCAGCTAGGTAGTGCTCTACTCTGCATATCTTTTGTTTGTTTAGTCCACATTGGGTACAGGTGATAAGTGACAATTTTTTCCTGTGAGATCTAGGACTGGGATTTGAGAGGTAGCTTACCACCTCTCTGTCAGTGCTGATTATCACCTGAGGCTTCTCCTCATCTTCATAGCCATTACTGTCCTGAATCCAGAAATGCTGTCTTCTGCTAATGATAACATTCTGGCAAATCCAAAACTCCCTAAAAGTGCTGTGATTTAAAATGCAGTAATCCTGATCTGTCATCTGTGTACTTATGTCACTAAATCGTGCAGGTGTATAACTTTTTCAGCCCCATGCCACTTCGCCGGAACACGTGGCAACAAAACTTCTTGTAACCAACCTTTCAGGATTTGCAGAGAGTGAAAGCAAGAAATACTACCCAAGCTGAAATTTACAGGACTGGAAGTAATTTAATTCCACTTGGAACTCCACATTATGGGTTAAGGGGCATAAAAGTAAAGCATTGTCTTCTGTCTAAAGTAGGGATTGGAAGCTCCTTGACCATCCAGAAAGAGATTATTAAGAGGTACAATCATTTGAGCCACAGGCATCATAAATAGCCAGGGGTTCCTGAGGAGCTGGGGAACACCACACTTTCTGATGGGCAGAGATCTTTGCCTGTTGAGGCTATTGAAAATGAGATGGGGCTTGAAAGGAGCGGTCAGGAGCTGAGACAGGTGTCAATAGAGCAAGACTTGAATAAAAGCTTTAGGTTCAAACTTCATGTGAGGACAAATCAAAGCTGAATCTGATTAATTGAATCCCAGCTCAGATTTCCCTGACTAAAAGGAGCAGGGAAGGGCATGACTTGGGGCAAACGTACTGAAAGTGTTTCTTTGTTATCTCAATGATGTATGTGCATAGGAGTAGATAACTACCTGACATGTCGTCATTTAATTTAGCAATTTAGCTGAGAACAAAGCTGCTGATACATTGATGAGGAACAAAAAAGAAACCCCGAAAAACCAGAACCAAAAAAGCACAAGGCCCCTGAAGTCAACAGAAGTTAGTCAACAAGAATCAGGGAAGAGAGACTATGTTAAATGACAGTGATAAAATATCTGAGATACCGACTTTTTATATTTTCCTCCCCTCTGATATTTTTTTCTTTTTACATCTTTGTCATGCTGCTCTGTCACCACCTTGCAGTTGAATGTTGGCAGTGTGGTGTCATTCTCATTATCTTTTCTAGCTCCATTCTCATTCTCAAGTCCTTCCCTTTATTCCTGTTGTTCCAGGGAATTTCAAAATTACTGCCAAAAAATTAGAATCTAGCTGTTCCACTTGCGAAACATTTAGAAAGAAAGGCATTAGAAACTGTTAAGAAATAAAAAATGGGGAAAAAACCCCAAACATGGTTTACTCTTGTGCAGAGTGAAAAGGTATGTTTGAAAATACAATGTGACATAATTATATTCTTGTTGTTCTAAATAGACATGATTACTAGAAAAAAATAAAAATCTGCATTTCTCTCAAAAGCCTCAGATAGAATTCTATAAAGGTATGAGGTGTTTCGATTTTTGTCATTTTTGGACGATAGATTTAAACACATGAACTCTTAGAAAAAAGCAAACACTTTTGTGGGAAAAGAAATTGCATAGCTAAAATGGAATGTTTTGGGGTTCACAGAATCACTTCTATCAATGCAAAGATAAAATGTGTATTCTTGCTCCCTCTACAGTAAAGGAGAGAGTTCTCTACAGATTTTAAAAAATGTAAGTGACTTATTTTCCTCCTTAGTTATTACAGCTTTAAGTGAATGTGATACCAGTGATCAGCCTTGTGCCTGGGAGCACTGGGTATGCAATGCAGGTTGCCAGGATTCCACAATTTTCCAATTCTATGCCTTCAACATCCTGTGATTCTGTGATGCCATTACTCTATGATTCAATGATTCCATTATTCCATAACACTCTTACTCTACGCCTCTATTAATCTGTGTCACTGAATCCCTGATTCTGTGATTCAGTTATTCAATTATTCTATCATTCTGTGTCCTGGGTTGAGGTGTATTCTATTACCATCCTCATGAGCTGTGGAAATCAGGTGGGGCAGTGTTTCCTTGCCTCCTCCCCCCAGACTCTCTTGCTGTTAATGGCCCATCATTGTCCTGCCCCATGACTCAGAGATAACTCCCTCCGGACCATCTTCTGTTAATGAGCCTAATCAACACTTGGCCTCATGACTCATTACCCCATTGTGAGATGCTCCACCCAGAGGGAGGAACCAAGCATCCCATCGTGGATATAATCTGAGATGCTGAACACCAGAGACAATCTTTCCACTGGATTTCCAGAGGACAGGAGCTACACAGCCACCACTGGACCTTCTGAGGAAGAGCAGATCCTTTTTTACTACAGGATCACCACTTCAGAGGACTGCAGCCACCATTCTACCAGACTGCTACCACCACCCTGACTAACAGGGACTCAGGTTGTATCCTAACTCTGTCAGTTTGAACCACTGTTTTCTTTTAGCTTTTTTCCTTTCCTTTCCTTTAATTTCCCCATTAAATTGTTATTCTGACTCGGTGCCTCCCACTGGTTTGTTTTCAAACTAGTACATTCTGTGATACTATTATTCTGCTATTCTTTGACCCTCTGAAACAATGATTCTGAGTCCACAATTCCATGATTCTGAGATACTCTAATTCTATGATTCCCTGATTCTATTATTTAATTATTCAATTATTCTATGATCCCATGACTGTATGCTTTTTTTGAGTCTGTGATGCACTGATTCCATGACTCTGTAATAAACAAGGGCCAGTTATCAGCAATGGTGACTAACTGGTAACTTATTAAAAGAAAAGAGAACAAAACAAACAGACCAGGTGGAAGAACCAGGAGGGGAAGTAGCCCTCTCCTCTTAACCCAGAGGTGGGAGGACCTCGCTGTGGTAGGCTTCAATCACAGGAGGACTTCACTGTGACAGACTCGAAGCCACAGGAGGCCCAACTCTCAGGTGAACACCGCCTTTTGTGCTCTCTTTCAGTCCTTCTGATTGGTCAGTCCACGGGGTTGCTGCTCAGCAACTCAGTGCATTGGCTTAGATTTCCTGCTTCTCAGGTGATGGTTGGCTCGTCACTAGGTCTCTCCCTCTCCCCTCACGATGACTGGTGCAAGGTCCGGCTTGGAGGGAGGCTGGTGATTGGTGGGTGCAGCTGCCTCTCTCAAGGCTGATGTCATCCCGAGGGGGCTTAGGGACCTTCAGTACTCTACATCAACACCTCCTGGCCTCCTTATATTAACTGCAGTCCTCCAAACAAAGGGCTTCCAACTTCACTCAACAGTTTAAACAACACAACTTCATATAACCCGAATCATGGCATTCAACCATCCTACCTAACACCCGTACAACCCAAATTAGGATGCACAATACCGCCTAAACTGGAATAACTCCTATAACAACTCTCTGAATCCTTGATTCTATGATTTATTATTGAATTATTCTGTTTATCTGAGTGTAGGTGTCCGGGCTTCTATGATGCAATTTTTCTATGATTTCATGATTCTTTTATTTCCTTACTATTTGATGCAATGATTCTGTGACTGTATGATTTCATGGTTCTATGAATCTCTGATTATATGATTCATGATTCCATGATTCTTTAATACTACGATTCTGTGATTCTGTGAATCCATGTCTGTATGTTGCAATGAATCCATGGCTCTCTGACCCTGTAATTCCCTGATTCTATGATTTGATGCGTCTATGATTTCATTTTTCCATGATTCCATGATTCCATATATCTATAATTCAATGATTCCATGTATTTATGACTCTACAATTCCCTGATTCTATATTCAAATACTCTCTGATTTCATGGTTGTGTGATTCCATGACTCTGTAATGCAATTGTAATGATCCCATGAATCTTTAATTCCATGACTCTGTGATGCAGTGGTTCTTTGATTTCCTGACTTAATGATGCAAATATTCCCTGATTCTATGATTACATGAGTATGTGGCTCAGTGGTTCCATGATTCTTTGACTAAATGATTCCACAATCCCTTGATAACGTGATTCTATGATTCCTTGATTTTATGATTTCATGCTTCTGTGACTCTTACGATTCCCAGAGTCTATGACTCCAAGATTCTCTGATTCCATCATTTCTTAACTGATTCTGTGCAGTTTCAGCACTTACTTTGCCCTATAAATCCTGCATTTTTTTTAAAAGGCTTTTCATTCACAACATTAAAAAGTTGTTCTGAAAAGAGAAATGTCATTACAAAGAATGTACATAATTTTATTTTTTTTCAAGTGAAATCTGCTTCTGAGCTGCTGCTGTCTCTGAGCAACTCTTAAAAATTAACAAACCTGATGACACTCCTTGTAACATGCAGGGGAAATTTCAGTTCAAGCAAAGTTGAGAAATAGCGTTAGCTCACTTTGATGGCTACGTCCTGAAAGGTGATATTGGGTTTTGTAAAATTTATGTGCCACTTTGATGTTGCAATACTGGCAAGATGGGGGTTACAGAGAAATAATGAAAACACCTTTTCTTCAGAACCTGGCATTTGGTTCCAGGGGTTGGGAGTCAGGGTGTGAGCGTGGTGGATGTGAAGAATCCATGGTCAGAAAAGAGAGTTCAAAATGTCTTATGGAAACATTGCCACTCCATGGGGAGCCCAAAGGTAAAGGAGTAAAGGTGGTGTATGAACAGTGTCCTTGGAAATCTCAGTTCTGGAAGTGGAGGAAGCAGGAGCTAATAAGGACTAAAAAGAAAGATTATTTTTATCTTGTTCCCATTTTTAATATACAGATATTCTCCTAAAGCACATGGACTGCCTGGGTAGAGTCCTAAAGGGTCAGATGAGGCTGTGCAGAGTGGACTCCTCAGAATCAGAAAAGGACATGGGGGCTCATTAAAAATGTAATGTCTTCTGAACCAAATAGTGACAGATTTCTTGTTGGGGAATTGTGTTCAGTTACCTTAAAGGATGTCAACCAAGCAGAAGATACTGAAGTATTGCAAACCTTAGCTTAAGGACTTTTAAAAAAAAGAAATTAAAAAGAAATCCATCTCATGATTGTAGATGACCTTTAGATCTGTGTAAAAGTTGATCTGAAGTTATCATGATTAGTTATGTAGAATGCACACATGTTTTTAACAAAACAGAGGTACACACTTTTGCAACAGAGTGAGGATAACTGTAAAAAATATACAAATGTGGGTGTTAAACATCTGTAAGTGACTAGGCTGAAGAGTTTTCATCTATTATTTATTGAAAGAAATAATAGGGACAGTTATTTTACTATACATTTGAAATGTATTCTTTTCCTTAACAATTTTCACTTTTCAAGTCGTTCATGGAGGATGTCATCACACTGATTATAAAGAGTTCATACACAGGATCCCTCAGGATGCTTTGGTGGCTCACAGAAACCACATTTACTTGTGGACATGCATGATATCTAAGAAATACATAGATATCTGGCATGTTATAATGAATTCTAGAGTGTATTACTGTTCTAAAGGAAATTCAAGATGCCAAAGGCTGCATTTTACACCACCTCATACCATAATAACACACTGATGTCCTTGGTGTTATATTCCCTGTAAATGGTGATCTGATCCTGACTTCAAACCTAAGCTCTGCTCTGCCAGCTTCTTTCCTGATTGTTCCTCTGAAGTTTTTCTTTCATAATTTTATGTATTTTACTGGATTGTCTTTTTCAAACCTGTTTTATCAGGTTGCTATCATGCACATTTAAATTCTGTTTGAAAAGCTGCTTGGGACAAGAAAAAATTAAAATTAATTAAGAGAAATTTAAAAAGACAATTGGTTTAATCAATCTCTCCCTTACTGGCCAAAAATCAGGAGGAAAGCAGTTAAGTCCAACAATGCTGGTTTAAGAGCCAATTTCAGCTTCCTGACTGCAATAGGAATGGAAGAGGAAACTCAGTCCCTGCTTACTGATTTCTGTTGAGTTCCATCAGCCATTCAGGCACTAATAACATTAGGTCAGTGACAACATTTTTGTGAGATGTGCTTTGACACACAGAGGAAAAAGGAACATCTTCATAACATTAGAGAGTCATAGCTAGTAAGAGCCAATTTTGCCCATTAATAACAGTGAACAAGTGAAGATAAATGAGGTGTAATGCATAGCTTTGAAGCATTAAAAAATGTTGTAATGCTCACATTTAATTATAATTTATCTTCATTCTTTTCTCTTTAGATACCTGACAAGACACTGTTTCATTTTCCTAACATTTGCTACAACAGCTAGCTTTTTATTTCCTGCAATAATTTCATCACTGCACTTCAAAAGCACTTCTATTCCTTTCGGACCCAAGACAAATATGTTTGTTGACTTTCAAGCTGTTAAAATTAGCCGTAGCTGTGGATTAATATTCATTTGGAGCCGTGACTCCGTTTCATCTATCTGAGTCTAGGCAGGCACAGTCTAATGTATCGTCTAACTTTTATGTAAATAAATATGCCTCCCGCCTGCAGAGTTTGATGGCAGCTGCAGACCTTCCTGAACTTTGTGGAGTTCTCCTAATGCAGCAGCATCCTCCTCCTCCTGTCCTCTGACTGCATAAATAGCCCTTGTTACAATATATATCAGCAGCTTTGTTCAGCACAGGCTGCGTTCAGCTCTCCAACACTTTCACATCACATCTCAGAGAGGCCCCTAGAAATACTTCAAAAGCTCTGGTTTTCTAGAAGGTTGTGGGTTTATTTTTCCTCCTCACTTTTTCCTATGTCTGATGCTGGCATATAAGTCTTTCAAAAGGCAATTTTTTTTTTTTTTCCCCTGTTTTATCCTGTGTGTCTCTAGTTGTGTGATTTTCCTGCCATTTACCTCTCCTTCACAGCTCTGCCACTTTCCTCCTTCATACATGAGTAAGAAGGAATTGGTTGGACAGGATTATTACCCAGACTTTTCCCTGAAGATGTGATGATGGAGTTAATGTAAAGTAACATTACTTTCAAACTTTTGAGATCCACTGGGAATATCAACTTTTTCCTGTAGAACTGCTGCAACAAAAAACCTCAGAAGAAATGTGAAATTGCATTGGGTCCTCCTTTCTTTGTTATCAATCTTTTCTCAGGACAGACCTAGTATTTTAATTTAAATGCTGATGTGGCTTTGTTCAGTAATGATGTTCCTTAGAATTCATGTATTCAAAATGTGTATTTTAAAGTTAGATCTCCTTGTGTATTAGCTTGAGTAGAAATATCCCTTCACAATGTTGTTCTTTATGTTTGTTTTCTTTCACTGTGAATCTGAAACTGATAATGCTTTGCTGATATTTCTTCAGAAATATTGTTATCGTCTAACAACTATTGTCTGATGGTGCTTTAAAGAATGAAAAACCTAGGAATGGTTTTGAACATTGGAGAGCTGGTTTAGGGAAGTGCAGTTTTGTATCAGCTGGTAATCTGGCCCTTTGTATTTTTCCCCTGCACCTCTATGATTGCTCCTGGTTACAAAAAGCATTTGTGCAAATAACATCTGTCTGTAATAGATTCAGTTTTCGGCTTTCATGGATTTGCCAATCTGTACCAGTTAGCATTCCACACATTGAATTCAGTGATAAAATTCCCAGATTTGGTACCTGTCTTGGTTCAACCCTTGCCAACTCCTGGCCCCAGGGAGCCGCTCACTCACTCCCCCACCAGAGGGGTTGGGGAGAGAATTGGGAGGGTAAAGGCTGGAGAATTTATGGATTGAGATAAGGAAAGTTTAATAGGGAAAGCAAAAGCCTTTGCACTGGGAAAAAAACCCCAAGGAATCGATTCCCTGTTTCCCATGGGCAAGCAGGTGTTCAGCACCTGCAACAGAGCAGGGTCCTATCTCTCTATCTAGCAGTGACTTGGGAAGACAAACACCTTTATTCCAAATGTCCCCTTCCTCCTTCTCCCCCCCTTTGTATACTGAGCATGATTTCACATGGTCTGGGACAACCCTTGGGTCAGTTTGGGTCACCTGTCCTGGCTGTGTCCCCTCCAAACCTCCCAGGCACCCCCAGCCCCCTCCCCAGTGTTGCGGTGCTGGAAAAAAATAGAACTTTTAAATAATTTCAGTTAATGGTTTTAATTAACCCCTAAATTAATTGTTTTAATGAATCATAACCAATATATATGTATTAATTATAAGTCATGTGTTATTCTTAAACTACTCTTAGCCAGCATTTATCAAAGTTGTCATGAGCTACTTTTGTCAGAGCACAGCTTGGGAAAATAACTGAAACTTTAAGTTTTGATAAACTAACTCTGATGTGCTTCAATGAACAAAGCCTGGGAGAGAGAGAAGATGTATTGTGGCAGTTGGACATCTGGAATGCAGACTTTGTGGGCCACAAGGGCATTTTGCAGAAACTAGAAGATAAAGAGGAGACCAAAAAAGACTCAGTATATGCATTGGAAAACCCCAAGCAGAGGACAAAGATGCTAAAAAGACTAAAAGTAGGGAGTAATTGGCATGAGAAGTGAGAAATATGAGAATATTGAGAAACTGATAGAGGAGAGACTACTGATTGAGAGAAAATGATGTAATTTAGAACCACCAAACATTAATTTCTTTGTTTGAGAAAAATGTATAAATAACTGTCTTGGGGTGACTTTGTGACGTGTATCCTCTTATTGCAGCCCCATGCCCAGGAATTAATTTTGTGCCTTTCTATGCCTTTAAACTGAGCCTGAGAAGGGGGAGGAAAAAACTGAGTAAAACTTTTTCAAAACAGTTTGCAGCTTGTTCAAGGTCACACAGAGATAGAGATTTTTTTTTTTCCAGCTGTGGCAGGAGAGCGAGAGGGAAGGGAAGCACCCAGTTTGCTCTTTTTCCAGCCAGCTTTCTGCAGTTTTTTTTCCTCAGCTCTTTTTCCTCCGGAGAGTTGAACTTTTGTTTTCCTGGGACTCCGTTTTTTTCCTTTTCTCTTTGCTGGATGGTTTCAACATCAGAATATATCGGGAGGAATTTCCACCAAGGCCTTGGCCCTGGAGGTGGGCCCACCACCCCATCCCAGCTCCAAGGAGGGGGAGAGAGAGATCTGCAGAAGGACTCTGAAATTTTCCCAGGTTTCTCTCATCAGATCAAGAGGTTTTATTATTTAGCATCATTATCCCTTTTCCTGTGTGTTTGTTCAATAAATAGATTTTATCTCTTTCACTTTCCTTCGAGGAAAAGTTATTTTTTCCTGAACCTGGTGGGGGAGGGGTGGCTATAGCCTGCTTTCTCTCAGAGGATATATTTCTAGATTTGGCCAAAACGGCACAAATTTAGTGGCGCCCAATGTGAGGCCAAGGCCAAGGTAGAGGCCAGGGAAAACCGTGTTGTTTGGACTGTGTGGATTTGTCGGCCTGGCACATCAGAACCACAAAAATATGATGCCTTGGTTGACACTGGTGTGCAGTGTACAATAATCCCATGGCAGCATGTGGGGGTAGAATCTGTTTCTATTTCTGCTGTAACAGGTGGATCACAAGATTTGACCCTGGTAGAAGCTGAGGTGAGCCTGACTGGAAATGAGTGGAAGAAACATCTCATTGTGACTGGCCCAGAGGCCCCGTGCATTTTGGGCATAGACTTCCTCAGGAAGGGGTATTTTAGAGACCCAAAGGGACTCAGGTGGGCCTTTGGAATAGCTGCTGTGGAGGCAGAGGGCATTTGGCAATTGAACACCTTGCCTGGGCTGACCAAGAATCCTTCTGCAGTTGGGCTCCTGAAGAGCAGCGAGTGCCAATTGCCACCTCGACAGTGCACCGCCGGCAGTACCGAACAAATCGAGATGCTGTGATTCCCATCCACACAATGATCCGTGAGCTGGAGAGCCAAGGGGTGGTCAGCAAGACCCACCCACCCTTCAACAGCCCCATTTGGCCTGTAAGCAAGTCTGACGGGGAATGGAGATTGGCAGTGGACTATCGTGGCTTGAATGAAGTGACTCCACCACTGAGCGCTGCTGTGCCGGACATGTTGGAGCTCCAGTATGAGCTGGAGTCCAAAGCAGTGAAGTGGTACGCCACTATTGATATTGCCAATGCATTTTTCTCCATTCCTCTGGCAGCAGAGTGCAGGCCCCAGTTTGCTTTCACCTGGAGGGGTGTGCAGTACACCTGGAACCGACTGCCCCAGGGGTGGAAGCACAGTCCCACCATCTGCCATGGACTGATCCAGGCTGCACTGGAAAAGGGTGAGGCTCCAGAACATCTGCAGTACATTGATGACATCATTGTGTGGGGGAACACCTCAACAGAAGTGTTTGAGGAAGGGGAAAGGTGGGGGGAGGAGAAGTGTTCTGAAGGTGTGGTATGATTTTTTTTATTTTTTTCCCTTCTTTTAGTTCTATTATTAAAATTTTTTATATTCTTTCAAGTTTGGTGCCTGCTTTGCTTTCTCCTAATTCTTATCTCACAGAAGATAAACAGTTATGAGTATTTTGGACCAAACCACTACATTAAATTGGTGTTTCTGCCCAGTTTTCAAACTGAACCCTCTACAATAAGTGACAAGGGTTTGTGTCTGCCTCTGTGTGGAGACTGGAATTTTGTCAGCCACACACATAAACCCTGGCCAGGAACAAAGTAATGCCTGACTTGCTGGCACTGAAAAGGCAGTGTTAAATGGATTTGTTTAACCCAATGATTTTAGAAGATGTGCTAACAGCAGAACGAGGAGAAGAAAAGGCCTTGGCTCTGTGCAATCCCTGCTCAGCAACAACAAAAGCATTTCTATGTTATCAACCCTCTGTTCAGCACAAATCCAAAACACTGCCCCCACTAAGGAAGAAAGTTAACTCTACCCCAGGCAAAATCAGCACAGTTCCTAATCCAGTGTTTAATTGTGGTCAATTTATGGGGGGCTGAAAGTTCTGTGGACTGCACTACGAGATTTGCAGTAAGCTATTAAAAATAGATTTTTTACTAACCATCGGGGAAATAACTGGCAGAACTGAAAAGGAGCAGTGTGTGATTAGTGTTTCAAAGCATCCTGGTAAATAAAAAAATGATTTTTACTATAATAATATTAATAAAATGTTTATGATAGGTCAATAAGCTCTTCACAAAAATGTATACTTCTCAAACTTTCCCAAACAGGAGTGGGGTTTTGCAGTAGCAATATCATGAAGCTTATACCACACTGATACCCCCCCAAAAATCTGAAGAAACCTCGGATAGCTCCTAGTCAATCTGAGTTTTAAATAAATGTTGGCCAGTGGGGGTGTGGGGTGGAATCCCATTGCTTTAGGCTGTTGACTTGTGGATACATTTTCTTTATACAGATTTTTTTGTAGCATAATATGACTTCAGTGCGTGAAGTTCAATGCCCTCCAATGAGGATAATTCCTGTAAAAGACCAAACTCTTAATTTTGCAATTGACAACACAGCTTGGCTTTTTACAAAAGATCAGAAAAACCAAAATATGGAGGACTAGTAAGTGATAGATAAAATCAAAGGGTAGTAAAGGCTGGTAGCAGGAAAAGTGAGAAGCGGAATAAGCTGTGAAAAAAGAGAGAAATGGATATAAAAAGGCAACCTCCTACCCCACTCCCTCAAATGCATGTTCTTATGTTTAGGCATTTCTTTGCTTGCCCAGAGATAGCCTTCTCACCTTTGGCTAGTTAAGTACCTCCTGTATTGCTACTCACTATCAAAATCTGTGATGTGAAGGCCCCTTTTTCTGTTTCACTTGAAAGGCCTTAATCGGATCTGTCAGCATTGCTTATAGAGAAAATGGTGAACTATGTGGTGGAGGAAGAATTTATTCCTTCCCTCTCCATCAGGTCCAGTGGAACTTGATTTGGAACTATTTTAGGAGTGTATTCACTGGAAAGGAAGAGAGCAGATAACAATTTTTCAGTTCCCTTCCAAATCTCAGTAGGAAAATGCTGCCACCTTTGCAGAAGTTTTAGCCCTGACTCAAGGAACAGAGAGATCAGACACAATTATCTCCCTGTCATTAGGTTATTGAAACCATAACTCTTCCTTCCAGGATTCTGCAGAGCACCAGGCTGGGAGTCTCTGCTGAAACAGTCTGAGACTGGGGATGGAATAACAAAAGAAAAAACAAACCAACCAAAAAACCCCAAAGCCTGGTAGAGTTTCTGATTCAATAGCAAAGGGCAAAGAGGGACCAGAGGGAGTAGGAGCTTGTGAGATGGATTTTAACACCTTCCCCTGGGAAAGGGAATTTCAAGCTTTAGTTTCAAGGAGTGATTATGTACTTGACTCAGTCTTTAACGTCAGACATGAAATGCAGAGATAGCCCTTGAGAAGAGGAAACAAATGTACTTGGTTCTTTAGCTATGCAGGCATCCTCCTCCTCCTTCTTAAAAAGAGTTCTGGGATGTAAGCCTGAAAAGAGGGACAGGTTTCCTTGCAGAAGTATTAAAAAACCCTGAAAAATCCCTAATGCAGAAAATAAAATCTGTTTCTGCACATGACTGAGGCAGCAGCCATGTTAACATGTCACCATCAGTATTATTCCAAGATGTCCAAGTCTTGCACACTAAGTAACCACCTGAAGTCCATTTCAAGCACGAACATTCTTCATTTCCTCAAAGCAAAGTGTTCTCCTGCTTCATCAGAAAAGTGAAAATCAATCAATAATATCTACTTCATCACTTATTGCTGGTGAGACGTTTATGTCAAGGCTGAGACAGGCCAAACATCGTTTTTATTTATCCACTGGCCACTTCTGACATCCCCTCAATCCACAGGAGCCTTGTACTGTGTGTTCATGGGCACCTTGTTTGCTGCCACAGCAGCAGAAAGGGGCCTTAGTATCAGGTGAGTGGCCAGAAAAATAAAAATATGTTGCCCTTCTCTGTGTCACACTTGCTCATGAAATTTTGTTCCAAAATAAAGTCGAAGCTAAAAAGAAAGGTAAAGAACTGGGCCCAAGAAGTATTTACATTCTTTCCTGTTATTCATGCAGCACAGTGAAATTAAAGAAGAGATGTCTTTTTCTATATATATTGTTACTCTAGGAACAGAATCAGAAGTGCAGTTGGTCTCTAAGAGCTCTCAAATAAAGAAGTCAGCACAAAAACACATACAGAAAAATAAAATAGAAAATACAATGAGATTACCCACAAGGGGGGAAAAAAAGTGCTAAGATTTGGGAAGAAGTAAATAAAAGGGCATACACTGAGAAAAACAGTAGAACAAAAGTAACCACAGAAACATTAAAAATAAAGGGAAGAACAAAAAGGAAATCTCTTCATAGGGATCAAAAAATATCATAAGCTAGTCACAAACACGCAGACATACACACAGACAGAAGGGGAGAAGCACAGAAAATGACAGCCCAATATACAGAGGAGAAAGATCAAAAGAGATTAAAAGAAAAAATGGTTTGCTGAAGATAAGGATGCAGCAACCTGACCAAAGTAAAAAATGACAAAAAAACAGAGATAAGAAAAAGTCAGCACAGAAAAAACAGAAATGGAGTGCTGGAAATCACTACACAAACAAGCAATCAGTGTGAAAGGAGGTTTTAAGGAAAAAACCAAACAACAAAACAACAAAAAGAAATTGCAGTATACAAAAAGACAGAATGGTGTGTCCAAACTGTGTGCCTAGGCTTCAGGAATAACTTCCAGACTTAGATCTAAAGATGCCCCTGAGTGAGTTAAGAAGTACCTCATTGTAATTTATCCACAAGGAGCTTTAAATGCCTCATACCTCTTTATTTGCTCTATACCTCAATGAAAGTGACACCAAAGTCAAGAGACAGAGACTAAAAGAAGACTGTGAGTCTATTAATCTAATTCTTTATAAAACTCATTAAAAGGAGCATAAGTGTCAAGTTCAGCTCCCCAGTTTTTCCACAGTTACCTCCCCACCTTTCTGTGGTAGCAGCTTTAGATTTTGCAGCAGAAAAACCCTTAGAGAGCCATGGTCCATCCAAGTACAAACTGAGGGGCCCTTAGCAAAGGGTCTTGGTCTCTATTCAAGGGAAAAATTCACGGCTAAACCAGAAATCTCCTGCTTTCAGTGCCTTCACCCACACAGTTCTGGCAAAACCGTGTGTCCCTCTGTTCCCAGACAAGCAGCAGCCTGGGGTCAGTGGGGTCAACCTTACCCTGACTTCTCATCTCTCAAATCAATTCAGTGAGAAGGATGTAATCTCTGAGAAGGATGCTGCAAGACCTTCAATTCTGCTGGCACAAAAGCTTCAGGACAGATGGTCCTTAAGGTGTTGGTGGCTTTCGTGATGGAGTGCCAGGCTGTGTGTGCTTGTTGTTTTAGAAAACACAGTTTGTACAGTTTTATGCGCATTGTACATTATTGTTTTTTGCGATTTTTTGCAAAGCAATTGTCTTTTTCTATACCTTGTATCTCAATATTGTTATTAGAATGGAGATTTACAAAATTAAAATGAAACACAGAATCCATTTCAATTTTCTTGGAATTTTTATTCCTCAAAGAAACAGATGTAAATGAAACCACAGGCATCTCTTCAGGTTTAAATTTTATTTCGAAGTGAATTTTTAGCAACTAAAGCTTAGAACTGTCACATTTCTTCACTGAGTAAGGATCCCAGTCTGATAAGAAAAAGTCACTTCAACTTTCAGCTTTCTACAGTCTGGTGTCTTTATAGTTATGCTCTTAAAAAAAATAAAAGAAAAAAGAAAAATAGAAAATGAAAAAAAACAATAAAAAAAAGAAATGAGAAAAAGAAAAAGTAATGGATTTTATTGCAGATTTAGAAGGTAAACACTCTTTGTTTTAAGAGTATGCTTCTGTTTCTCTTTTTCCTATGGAGATGTGCTGCTTTCTAGTTTCAGGACTGCATTATCTTGTATTCAGAAAGAAGATTTTAAGAGCCCTAAGTGTTGCAGAAATATTTTTAAAATACTTCATTCATATTCTGACATCTTCCTCTCTTGAAGTTTAGAGCCTAAATTGTCCCTTAACTTCACGGCTGTCTGGACAGGACCAATCTCTCATGAAAGGTAACAGAAGTCTTTCTTTTGGCTTTACTTGAGGCTCATGGAATCATAAAGAATGAGCCACAGAGATGAAAAACTGCTGCTGAAAGAGGCTGCAAAAATGTATAAATTCAGAGCTGTCTAATCGCAGTGACAAAAAATAGGTTACCTCAGCCTAAAGCCAAGTCTTGTTTATTCCCTTTTTGCAATAATGCTGCTGTAATGTGCTGATATGTGGATTATATGGACTTATATCTTGTATTTTACAGCTGTTGACTCTCAAAAGGCTTAGAGTGTCTTGAAAGTTTTTAATAGAGTTCCATATCCTGACCTTTGTTTACCTTTGCATGCACACATAGTCCTGATCCCCCAATTAAACTGTTATTTTTGTAAGGATTAAAAAAAAAAAAAATACTGCATTTTTCTTCCCTGATTTAACTGAATATTGATATTTATCTTCAGGCATACTATACAGAAGTGTCACAAGATCAGTATCAAACATATGACAGGTGCAAAGCCTTCCCTTTCCAGAGCTGTGAAAAAGAATAAGATGAAAAAAATAATTTCTGTGCTTAGGCTTTTTTGATGACTTATTTCCATAGCACAATGAATTTCCTCATAATGATTCAATGACTGCTGTTAGAATAGAGTCAAGAAGTCCAGTGCTTTGTGCAAGAAGGATTTCTATGGCATATTTAAAGCAAATATGAAATTATTGATTCTTACTGAGAACAGTGTTGCAGTAGGTGATTTTTTCAGAGTATTATACATCATTATGTGTCCTGCTGTCTTGCTGCCAAAATTCACAAAGTATTTTTCAGGGTTGAGTCATTATGCTTGCATTTGATTTCCATGAAAAAAGCATCTCATTCCAGCTGAGCTGAAGTTCCACAGCAAAGTCCTCATTAATTAGGACCACATCTTATACAAATTGGCCTACCAGTTATGTGGGGTTTTTTTTCAACAATTTTCTTCTGAAAACAAGATTTATCCTTCCATTAAAGTCTTACAGAAATTGTTTTCTAACTTCCTGGGTAAATCTATGGCCTTTGGGTCAATTTGTTCTGACAGGGCACACAATCACGATCTAAATATAGTTTCCTAACCACGTTTCCAGCCATGAATATCAACTGCTCTCCCCTGTTCAACCAGAAAATGACCCAGGAGCCGAAATTTTTGAGGGGAGCAAGAAGACCGTGAAGAACCTGAAGAACTTTAGACATTCCTACACCACCCTGTAGGATGTACAAGCCTCTTTTTGTGTCTCTCAGGTGTGCTAGTTTCAGCCAGAGTTGAGGTGGGATGAAGGAACTGTGGATGACAGGATTTTCCATGCACGTGAAACTGGGGAACTCCATTCCTAGAGCCAAACTACAGGAAATTAAATCTTTCTGTAAGTTTTATTTGTCATCAGAAGGAGTTCCTCTGAAATATTCAGCTCATTCTTCTCTCTGACCACCACTTGACCAGATATATTAATTGGGACAACAGGAAACTGCCTTAGTAATTTATTTAAAGTGCTAAAGAGCTTTGTGTTTGGGTAAAATCCATTGAAATTGCAATATTTTACCTATTCTATTGTATTTCTGACTGCTTTTCTCACAATGGCTTAAAATTAAAACTAGAGAGCCATGAAGGAGCAATAAATTGAAAATATCCAGCTCAAAATTATTTTATCACAGATCATGTTCTTTTAAAATCTCAATGGTTTCTTCTTGATCTCACCTGTCCGATTATTCGTTCTTTTATGTTTCTTTGAAGTAAATCAGAACAGTGGCACAAATTTAGTTCAAATGTTAAAAATAGAAAATATGGCATCCTCTGTTATTTTATTATATGCCACTGTATGTGGCCTGTTGACCTGGGAAAGGTGTTGTCTCTGCTGATGGGGAACCTTCAAGTGATCTTTAAGGTTCCTTCCAACCTAAGTAATTTTGTGATTTTCTGTTCCTAATGACCAGTAACTATCCAGTTGACATAATGTCTGCCTTTTAATGGAGTTATAAGGATTGCACTTTGGAAGTAGGATTTATTATCAACTGGATAAGAAATGTCAAAATGACCATAGTCTGGGAATACTGGAAATCATGTTAATTTATAAACTAGTAGAGGTGGTGATGGACTTTTAAGTGTCTTCCTTGTGAAAACTTGCAGATATCTTCCATATTCATTTAACTGCTGCTTAAATAAACTGTGTAACATCACATTTAATAACAACAAAATAAATCAAATAAGCTTTTAAAGTGTTTGCTTAGGACATGCATCTCAAGGAGTGCTGAAAGCAGGAGAAGCAAAGAAACAGGCAAACCTCTGGTTTATGCATAGTTCAATGTTATCTAAATAGATCTAAAAGATTTGTAAGTTTTACTTGCATCTTTGTCTGAGATATGACACAAGGACCTTCCTGATTTGCAAAAACCTCACTCCTGCTGGCTGCTAATTAGTTGTATAACACCAGAGATGATTCATGAGTTCACAACTGCCTAGAATGTTGGAAAATACTATATATAAACCCTGTTTATACTCTCATAATATGGCTGAACATGGCTTCTTTTCAAGTTTAAAGCTACTGACAAATCAGCATATTTAAACCATTTAGCCTAAGTGTGCTAGTCTATCAGGTGAAGAAGATATACTAAGCTTATTTTTCTTTTGAGCTTGCCCATCAAAGAGACTTGTGCACCCTTTAATCTGTGTTGAGGGAATGTATAGTGTTTGCTGTATAAATCAGCAGCAGGGTAAAGAGCTGCCTTATTTTCACCGTGCCAAAAGCTGAAAATTACCAGGCTGTGCATGTGAAATCTCTGCTGTTGATGCATTAGAGGAGCACTGAAAGGAGAGGAAGGTAAAGTCTGTTACTGAATTAATTTTTTCTGCTGTAAAGAAAAGACAAAAGGGAAAAGAATGAAAGAGACCTATGCAGTTTTTTCTCCTATGGCAGAAGAAGGGATGGGAGAACTTTGAGAAAATTTGCAGGAGAACAATAGTAAACAATTTTTACATTCTAAAAAAAAACCCAAAAAACCAAAAACAACAACCAAAAAACTAAACAAAAAACCAACCAATCAAACAAAAAATATCACTGCTGCCAATGTTGATACAGGAAAAATGTACCAAGATCTTTTTGGTCAATTTTTGTGCTAGATAATAAAGTTATTCCACACCTCAAACCAAAAGGTTGCTACATCCATTGGTAGTGTCAGTTCTCTTTGGCTTCACCACCAAAAGCCCCACTCAGGCAGATTTTATTAACATCTGTGCAACTTACTCCCATGGTACAACTGTTGAGAGAGAGGTATAAGATAATTTTCTTATTAAAACTAGTGCTGTTGAACTAGGGAAATGATTTGGCTGGCAAGACTTTGTGGGTTTTTTACCTGTAAAAAATTGATTTGATTCATGATATCTCCACGAAAGAAAATACCTCTTCACTAGACATCTTCCCCTTCTATATTTTAATGGCATAATAGTTAGGACAGCCATATTACATCTTCTGTTGCTCTTGTGGGGAGATTTATATGAGTGTAGAGCCCATCACTGATAAGGGAATAATGGGGTCCTCATTCCCAAATCACACTCTCTATTTGCAACATAAATCATACTTTGGCTATATTCCAGTCACATACACCTAGCAGAAAATTGAGAGTGGAGGAAAAGCTAAAAATAGCTCTTGGCAAAGCCTGGATGGATTTGTGTCTCACTACTTAAATCCTGGCTATGTAAAATAATCGCAGAGGGGAATAAGCACTAATATACAGCAAGAAGTGTTTGTCCTCTGGTGCAGGACAACACTTGTACAGACAAGTAATCAAATGAACATCACAGATGTGTGAATTTTCAGGGCAGAGTAAGAATCAGAACCAAATCTTACAAGCCCATGGTCCCAGAACATAAAAAAAAAATTAGAATAATACTTCTAGCTTTCATGTTTGCTGATTTTAGGCATAAATCTGTTGAATAAACTATGAAGACTTTATGGACAAAGAGGCAAAAACAGAGAAGCTAGCTTTTGGGAATTCAATTTTGTTCTCTTCAACAAACATACAGCAAACCAGATAACTGAAATAAGTAGATGAAACCACCCAGCCTGGCTAAATGTCGACAAAAAAATTCCACATTTTATCTTTGTCTGTATCCGAGTTTAACCCACGTAGTCTCTTACTACTGAACTCCTAAAACTCTAGGCAGAGATTGGACAGAGTTCTTCCTGAAGAAAAGTAAAATTTAAAAGTGTGACTGTCTAAATGTGACATACCAAAAGCAGTGCCAAATGGTGCTTGTGTTTTCAAATTCCTATGGGTTTGATCACAGGAGTTTGTGAGCTGGACAAGATTTGAGATGAAATATGATTTCTGTGAGACAGAACCAGCCTGTTCAACACTGGCTTCGCATCCACCATGTCTAATATTCCCTTCGTTTGGGAGAATAAGCAAAGTAACCATGGATAAAAGGTCCTAAGCCACTGCTGCCATGCAATTGTAAGAAATAAAAATAGAATAACCCACAGCACCACTCAGCATACCCAGAATCTTGAAGCTTTCAATTTATGACATGAAATTTCTTTGCTGTTCGTAAACTGTACTTAATGTCGTTGTATTAGGAATAATAATAAATAAATAAGTAAATAAATAAATATATTAATTGATGGGCAGATCTTCTCTAATGTTTCATTAAATTCTCATGTTGATTTGAAGCACTTCTTAAGTATTTTTTTACTGGCCAACTTTTATGTTTTTATGCCAAATATCAGGTAATTAGAAGAAATTTGCAGCTGTAGTTAAAGATCTGTATTTCCATCCACAAAGCTTTTATGGTATTGACATGAATGTTTGCACACAACTCTTTATGGTATATACTGGGAAGTCTAAAAATGGCATTCTCAGATTTCTGAATGATTGCATATCTCAAGGATTTACTGAGGTCTAGTCCTTGACTCCTAAAAGGACATCTCCTGTGGATGATATTTTTTCATCCTCTCTGTTTAGAGAGATGAATGTTTTCATTTGTAAAATGACTTTCTAAGGTGATTTACAGAATTCTTCCAGTACATTAACCTCCCATTATTGTCTTTTATAAACAGCCATTACCTTGATTAGAATGAATTTGGACATCAGTTCTGATATTTTTTCTTTTTCAAGCACATTATTACATTTCTGGCAGGCAAGAGAAATTAGATTAGCATATGGTTTTGACATTATATGTGGAAGAACAGGAATACAAAAATATTGTCATTGTGTATGAAGATATAAAAATTATTACTGGTGAAGTTGTCTTTCAAAAGATAGAATTACTTCATTACATATACAGGTCCTATTAAAGACAAGTCTTGAAATATTTTTCAAATCATTTTTAAAAGTCAAGGGAAGGAAAGGACATAGTTCAAAATATAAAATTAATTTAAAAATCAATCAAACAAAAAAAGTGTGAAACTCTAAACCAGTGCAAGAACATAAGTCAAAACCAGTTGCATAGGTTGAAATATACCCATAAGATGACCCGAGATATTAGCAATTTATTTGACTTATAAATTATAATAAAAATTGTCATTATAGCATGCAAGCCTCTCATGTTTCAAGATTCTGAATTAATTACTACGAAAATACAAAATAAAAACACATTGATCTGTAGAAAATGTTCAATAATTACAGAGTGGGTTGTTCAGTTGTGCAGCTTGTAGCAGGTAAAGGTCTGTAAGTCATGACAGTGCTTGTTACAGCTTTGTGTTGAAAGCAGGGCACAGATCTCTAATTAATTAAATAGAAAACACAAAATCAGATAAAGAAATAATCATAATTTATGTTTAAAATGATAAATACCGGCAGGTTTAGTCAAGTAAAATAATTCTAAATATTCAGCCTCTATAAATATATATAGTTTGTTTTGAGGAACTAGAAGAGAATGCAATAAAAATATTCTCAGAGTGAGAATGGACTTTACAAAATGGAGCCATTTAATTAGTCAAGGAATGGCTCATATGTTACAGAACATATTAAAAGTCATGGAATGGTAAGTGTTACTCCTGTGCTACTTTAAATTAAATCTTTTCTACATAAACAAACGAAGACTGAAAATCTTCCATATTGTGTGTTAAAAGGAATACATATGAAAATTAAAAATAATAAAGTTGCATAATGTGTGCTAAATATTTTGTTTGACACAGATCAGTTTGAATTTGAGAAACCCTGAGCAAGAAGTACAAAAAAATCTACCACTTTAGTAGGAAATCAATATTCAGATTTTGGAAACATTTTAAAGACTACTAGGTTATAATAGTATGGAATGACATAAAATAACAAGATTAGAGTCATTAAGTCTTAGATTTACAATTAGATTTCTGTTTCAACATGTGTTGGAAAAACTTCTGCACCTAAAGCCAAAGCCAACCAATTATGGCTCCATTTTGTAAAGTCCATTCTCACTCTGATAATATTCTTATTGCATTCTCTTCTAGTTCCTCAAAACAAACGATACATATTTATAGAGGCTGAATATTTAGAATTATTTTACTTGACTAAACCTGCTGGTATTTATAATTTTAAACATAAATTATGATTATTTCTTTATCTGATTTTGTGTTTTCCATTTTGTAGAAACTGTCTTAGATGACTTGGGCAAATTTAATTGTTATTTTTTCATATATTTTGGATAATGAGATTCCTCCAACTCAGCTCAAATGAAAAAAGAAAGAATATACCTGAAAGAATGATGATTGGCATATTATTTCAATTAGGGTTAATCTTATTTATTTATTTATTTATCTTTTAATACTTCAATATTTTCAAGGTGTAAGAATGAAGTTGACATTTTCCTTTGGCAACACCTGTGATTTCCATTTATTTTCTTTAATGTAGCATAATTTCAGATGAGGCTCATTTGAAATAAAATTTGAAATAAAGACGCTATCTAGATAATACTGAAAATAATTATACTGAGGTGTCTGCCACATCATTCCTTTTCCTCCTTATGCTAAGTGGCTAATGAGTGGTCAAGACTTCCTTCAATATGTCTCTTGTTCCTGTTTTAAGGGGGGAATTAGGAAGGGGGACATAGCACATAGAAATCCATTGAAATGCCATCCTAAATAAACAAAAAAAGCTTAGATCTAGAGGAGCTGTTTTTTTAAAAAAACAAAACAAAACAAAAACAACAACAACAACAAAAAAAACCAAACCACAAAAATTTACTGAGATGAGTGAAATAGCCTTCTGCTTACTCTTATTATTGTCTCTATAATTATATATACAGACAGCCAGGAGCGAAGGTGTAATCAAATGACACACATTTTAAGAAGCAGTTTTCTCCATATTTATGTTTTTACTGAACTTGGAGAAGGGGGTTGTAGTGCTCAGCCTTTATTGCCCCTCTTGTCTCCCCCTTCCAGTCTTGTGTATAAAATATGAGAAAAAAAAAAAAAAACAAACAACTTAAGAATAAGAGAAAATATCTGGTTGATGAAATGCGAAATTCTCCTTCAAGACATGTTTCCACCAGAGGCCATTTCCATCTCAGAGAAAGAAGAGAATGAAATGGGAGAAAAAAAAAAATCCTGATCTTTGCCCATCACATATTGTTAAAAGGGCTTCCAGAGAAGAGTTACTGCATCTGGAGCATTTCTAAAAATGATGAACGTACTTCACATGAATGTGGCTATTCTTGTCTAAAATGTATTTGTCCCATTCACTTCCATCAGTTCAATAATAGCTCAATACATGAGGAAGGTGATTAAAGGACACAGAGTAGTATTTGTTTTGTATTTGCCCTGAAAGCATTAGCTGTGTTGCTGCCTGAGTGCTGCAATCTCAGATGCTGTAGTTCCACCTGTGACCTGATAGGAAAAGCATTTTTACAGCTAAATAGTAAAAAACCAAAGATGTGGTTTAAGAATCTGAGATGTGATGAGGAATATCATAACCCTCTTCCCACGGAAATGAAGAGGGCACCTTCACCCCCAAATGAATTTCTATTCATAAATGTTTATTTAAATATCACAAATAACATACAATTATTTTTTGGAGAAGGGAGAGATTCTGAGTAAAATATGGCTCAAAATTTAATTACTCTTGTTTGGTATATTTAATGGTGAAACAAAACTTGAAAGAATGCAGACTAATGTGAATTTTAACGACCAGACTTAAGAAACTAGAAAAGGTTTATTTCCTTATTCTTATAACTGGAAAATGTTGGGAATGTACCTCTTGCAGATCATATTATACAGTTTTGATTCAGTAAGTCCATAATATCAGTTTTTATAGCTAAAGCATTTGTTTATTGTAGGTTTTTTAGTTTGCCTAATTGCTTTGGTTTGTTGGTTAGGATTTTTTTTTGTTTTGCTTTTGACAGGTTTTTTTGGTAGATTGAGCTTTGTTTTTTTAGACACATAGGAAAAGACTTTTAAAAGTAACTGAACAAAATGCTTGATGATATTGACAGCTCAAGTACATCAGAAGTAGCAAAGATTCCACATAATGAGTCCAAATGAAGTTTTGTGTCTTCTGTGGTATCATTTGGGAATTTGAGCCTCTGATTTTGCCCACTTCACACTTGGAGAGGTTTGCCAAAAAAAAAAAAAATCAAAGAGTCAGTCAGAGATATTTGATCTCTTGCTTTGATCCATCCATTCTTCTCATTTTAACAGCGATCTTGTGAAGTAGAATTATCTTCACAATTGGAGAGCATAATCTGTAAACCACTCAAAGGTTCCAACCACTGAAAACTTCCCTTGGAAACCCCTTTTTTTTTTTTTTTTTATGGCTGCATGCTACCTCTTGTGTGTGGACTATTATTGTAAAGGATGGAGAAATAGAATAATCACAGTTAATAGTTGCTGCTGATGAATAACTGATGTACATAGTGAATACTTAATGCAAAATTAAGAAGCCCTCTTCCCTAAAAGTGTGGTTGAAGATAAGTGGATATTGAAAGACAGTGTGAAAATAGCAGTAGGCAGTATAAAAGTGATATATTTGTGTTCTTCAGTGCTTTTGGTCCCCAAGAGTTTTAGAAATCCTAGTACAAAAAATTCACCACCTCTGTCTTGAAGAAAGAGTGGCAAATATGTAGCAATGGCTTAATAATGATTAAATTAAATACCTTAATATTTAATTGAATAGCAATTAAAATACCTTCATTTTCATAACAAGAAAGAGTGAAAGAGAGTTTAAGGGAACATTTACAGAAGTGTAAGGTTACACTGGTACTACCCTCCACTAGAAATAAGGAAACTACTTGTTTTATTTTACTGGTGTCCCACCCACTTCTAAAATGAAGAAAAAAATTGTCATATTTAAACTATATCCCAAAATATAATGGGCTGTGCTACACTGGGCCAAGAGAACAGGTTTATAACAGACACAAACAGACGGTCCTTCTCTGAGGAAGACAACAGATAATATCAAAAGCACCTGTTTAAAAATATTTTTTATTTGGTTTTCGCCTTGCAAAGTGCTTTTCAATTACACTTTGTTTTGTTTAACTGAAGACTCCCACCTCCCTTTGAAGGAAATGTTTAATCTCTCCACCACAGAGGATACAGGTTAGAGCTTCAGAGTAAGTCTTTGAAAGCAAATATGTGTTGTGAGACATCCAACGACTTTCAAGTCTGGACTCTTAGAAGTGGAACCCTCTGAAGTGCTTTTCTTCACTATTAGTGTCATATCATGACTGTAACCACCAGGAGACATCTTAACTACGTGTACCAGTCTTACTGCCTGGAAAATCTAAGAGTTTTCTCCATCCATGAGAAATAAACAAGCAAATATTTAGCTTTTTATGATCGAGAATGGGGCCACAGAGAGAGATAGAAAGGCTGTGTGACTAGAATTAAGACACCCATCAAAATATAGCTACAGAATAATTAATTTCTCTTTAAAGGGAGGCATGGTTTTGCATAGTAGAATAATAATAATTTTTTTAAAAAAATTAGAGTTTTTAAATTTTCTTTTCTGAATAGCAAGTTATTGCAGGCTGGAAGAGAGATAATACTTTGTCTTGGAAGTATTGCTCACTTTTAATGTTTATTGCCCAATTGATTATAAGTGAGAGAAAGAGGTCGGAATATTGAGAATTACACTGTGTTTGTTCAGGAATTCGTACAGCAGCAGTTTGCAAAAATATGTTTGCAGGTGTATTTTAAAAGTTGTCAAGGAATAGATGACAAGAAAATGGGGGAAAATTAGTGGACCTGCTGCTGGATTATTTAATGAGGCCTGGAAAAAATGGTTTGTTTCTTGCTACGTACAATAACAGTTCAAGCAATTTTCCATTCTGAGGCATCAAAGTCCAAAATTCTCCAGTCTGGCAATTACACCTGCATGAAACCACATGTAAGAACAAAAAAGATTGGGTAACTAACCACAAATCAGAGCTGTCAGAATAGCCATCTCTTTGGAAATGCTGTATCTAGAAAATGATGAGAAAAACTAGTATTTCACTTTACCTCTGTGATTTATGCAGCCTTCTACTTACTTAATTTGAATATGACAATACTTGAATATGATGATTATTGCAATGAATTTCTAGCAAAATCTTTTCACTTTGTATTTTAACTAAACTAAGAAATATCCACAAAGAAGGATAATTTAAAAATAATTTGCTATTCAGAAACTGAAAACTTTTCAGTGCTGTTAAAATGATCCTCTTCAAACTTGAAAGAAAAAGGTGCCAAGATGGAGATACTTAGAACGTGGAATTGAAAAATATTTTTTATTAGTTTTGTCTTTGAAGGATACACAGAAAAGGAAGAAAGAATGTGATTATATTAGGTCCTTATTATCTGAACAATTCAGATTTAACTCTGAATTGTGAGTGGAGTGAGGCTATACCTGGGACAGGACAACAACAATTTTAGACACACGGCTCAGCTTTCTCATTTGAAGTGTGCTCCAGCTCTTCCAGGGGATCTCCAGAAAACAATTCCTGCTGTGCTTGAACATCATATTGACAGAGAAAAGGAGAAGTTTCTTGTATGATTCAGAGGAACTCTGTACTTATATGTAAGAACCTCTACCTCTCAAGGACATCCCGACTTTGAAACAAAATTTAGTTTAAATGTACGCTGAGGAGACAAAAGAAAAATAATTGTGTGTGTTGTTCAGCTCTGAAATACAGCATTTAAGAATTTATGTACAACAGAGGTAAAATAACCCTTCTGAAATATTCCTCCTAATGCTTTTCTCTTCAGCAGCTGCTCCAGAGTGGAAATGTTTGCCTGCCTGACATGTCAGAGAAACCTGATTTTGTTTTCCCAGGTAGTGCCTGCACTTCATAATTTTAAACAGGATAGCTGTTGCAGGAGGAGATACACAAACCTGTGAAAAGATAATTTGAAATAGCTCTTGGAAGAGAAATAAAAGAAAAAGGGCAGGTCAAACCATTGTTAAGGATTTGTGGAAAACAAGGCTCTTGTTCAGCTTCCAATATTCATGTATCTGATGTGGATTTACAAAAATCTACAGAAATGGAAAAATGACTTGAAAACACAATGCACTAACTGCACTTAGCATTTAACGGAAATTACTTATTTTTCTGAGTGTCATGTCTATCTCAGCTCCTCAATTCACTCCAGTGTGGCTGCACCAATACCAATGAATTCATTTAAAATTAATTTGGGCCTCACAGGTACGGCCGTAAGAGTTCCATTTTAAGGCAGAGCTAATTTAACATATCACTAAAGTGGCTTTGGCTGCTTAATACTTCACTGGGTTTATTAAAATTGAGGCAGAGAGTCCCCAGAGAAGCCCAATAATCTCAGCAGTGATAGGCAGTGGGTTGCTGCAATGTGTCCCCTAAACTTTCCCCTGCGATGGGGAACGTTCCCTTCATGGGTGGGGAGGGGAGGGTCAGTAGGGCAGGGCTGCTCTGTCTTTGTTACAGGCTTTTTAGGTTACAAGTAAGAATAAGAGGCCTTGTTTGGCAGTTTTCTCTCTTTTCAAGAGGAGATGAGCAAGATTATTAGGTCAGGGGGACAGGCTTTGGAAGTCTCAGGCAGAGAAATGAGAGAAAGATGCACACAATGGGAAGAAAACATTTTACAAAAATCATTTTGCAAAGAATGTCCCTGTTTGAAAAAGCCCAGAAAGGCACATCTTTGGGGGCATAGGAATTAAACCCATGGGAGGATCTGCATGCCAAATGCCTTCTTCTAGTTTAAACCCATTTGTCACACAACATCTTTCTTAATTTTCCAAAGAATTTTTTTTTTTCTTCAGAAGCATTCAGTTCAAATCATCTTATTTCTAATTTAAGTTTCCTTTTTGATCTTCACGCCATTAAAAAATATCAAAGTGGAACTTATTTCAAAAAGGGTGTCTCAAAAAATAGAGGCAAATATTAAACTATTTCTGTGGAAAAGATTTCATATTGCCTCAATATCATTTCCTGAATGTAGTCTCAACTAAAATTATTCTGAAATCACCTACGATCACAAATGTGGGAACCAAGAAGGCAGAGAATATTTCTCTACCTGTTTTGAAGGGTTCTACTCCCCTGGACAACACTGTTTTTGATCTTTGTCCTTGGAGAAATCTGCCCACTCTCTGGGAAGAATTAGAATCTACACTGGTGTGAACTAGGTGATAGAATACTGTGTAAGATTGTCACAGGGTGAAAAATTTAGAGGTTTTGGGTTTGTTAATGTAGTAAATAGATAAAAGCAAAAAACATCAAAATGGAGGAGTGTTGTTGTTCTCCAAACCTTCTTCTCCTTCTTCTACTATTCCACATTCTGCAGTAAAAGTAGTTTGGGATGACTGGATAAAGAATTCCACAGTTCCTGTCTACATGACCAGACAATTTATTAGGCATTGGTAGAAAAGTGAAAATATCTTGCATTTTAATTTTTCATTGGGTGATTTACCTTTAAAAGGCCGTGTAGTCTCGATAATCCGGCTTTTCCTGCATTCTCTACTTCATGCTATGTCTGGGTCACATTAGTGGCTTGCATGTCTCTGATAAGACTTAATAAACAACTACAGAAGAAAGAGAAGGCTAAAAGTCCCATATGTCTCTGACTCCTGGCAAAGACTCTGAAAAGCCTCCCCCATCAGGGGAGACACAATTAAGGTGCTGGACTGCATCAACAAAGTACAGTTCAAGTTCTTAGAACTGTGCATTCTGGTGGGACAAGGTTCTCCCAAAGTCTCTCTGATCAGCTCCAGCTCTGGGATGTTTGAGGAGGGGAATTGTTGGAAGACTGATGGCTTTAAACCGAGAATTAGAATTCATCTTGACCGTTAGAATCCTGTTAATTATTAATAAGAGGTTGTTTCATTTTCATTACAGAACTTCGTTAATGTTTTCTTATATGGTCATATTATGACAAAAAAGAATTGTCTGAACAAAAAATTTGAGGAAACTGTGTGGGAAGTTCATCAATTTCCCCCTGCAGTTAAGACAGGAATATTTTCTCCCTACAGATGAGTTATTGGCATTTGATAGTATTTATATTATGTAATAGGTGGCATTTCAGCATAATTGCTGTTTTATTTGTTTTACATAGTGATTCATAAATTGTTAGTTTAATAACATCAAGCCACTTAAATATGGAACTGCTAAGAATTGTGCCCACTAATGGATCATTAAATGAATTTAATTTCTTTACATTCTCAGTACATCTGGGCTATTACTATCAGGAGTTCAAATGAGTTCTTCACTTTCTTCTGTCTAAGCTCTGATCAATCAAAACTCTGGTGTGCACTGACTCAGCTCATGCTTGCTGTAAGCTCTGAGCATCCTAATGGAATAAGGAATTTCTAGAAACCTGAACTGAGGTGCCTACATAAATTATTTATGTCTGTATTTAATCTTTTCCTCTCTTCATCCGGGGTCATAAGTGATATTTAAAGTAGTAATTTCTAACACAACTTCAGAAATAGCAGTTGGTTACAATGTTAATGCAGAAATAGTACTTAACTTCCAGGATGCACACGATACTTTAAAACTATGCATGTCTCATTTTATGAGAGCAAAGCTTTCCCTAAAAAAAAATTTTCCTTCTTGCTTCACGTAATTTTAACATGGTTGACACTTCCATTCCCTTTCTAGTACCTTCAATTCTGAACTCAGCAGGTGCCTAGAGCTTCAAAGGAAACAATCAGAACTCACAGAACTGGGATTTTAAATATCATAACAAAATTTGCTTGTTTAAAAATATTGAAATAAAAGCGAGGGGTTTAGTGTATATGGTTAATATATACAATATAGCTAAGATTATAAGATACATATTGCATATAATTGTATAAAATAGTATGTATAAAATATATTGTTACATAATAAATACATTATATACATTATCTATATAATAAAACATGTATAGAGCAAATATACATGTGTTAAAAATTCATAGCTTAGGGAATGGCTATCCTCAGACAGATATTTCTGCTTGTCCCAGCTTTGAAGATAATCCATTGTTCTTGAATTTCCTGTCTTTTCTCTGTGTATTACAAGCTGATTCTTTTATTGAATTTCAGCCTATATGAGTATACTTGGGTTGTTTTGTGGGTGGGGTTTTTTGGTTGCTTTTTTTTTGCTTTGTTTTGTTGGGTTTTTTTTGTTTGTTTGGTTTGGTTTTCTGTTTGTGTTTTTGTTTGTTGGTTTGGTTTGGGTTTTGGGGGCATTTTTGTCTTTTCAAGTGGTTGTTGGGGGTGATGATTTTCCCTTTTTTTTTTTTTTTTTTTTTTTTTTTTTTTTTTTTTTTTGGTGTATTTTATTTTTAAATGTGTTCTTAGAACACCACAGACCTGCTGGCTGAAGTAGATTGACCTGGAAGCCTCCTGGCTCCTGGAGCCATGCACTGCATACCTGGTGAGAAATTGCAATATTAGCTGGAAGGCTGCAAATCCCTGCTGATTTTATTTCCTGAGTCCTTATCAGTGAGGCTATTTCCAGCATCCTGATCATCTAGTCCTGCTAATATGCTTAATTTCACTCCTCCTCTCTGCTTTCTGTCATGTAAATCCGTTCAGGTTTCTCCCTTTCTCACAGAATTAAGCTTGTTAGGGTGCAGGCATGGGGCTTGTGTGTCTCCACTGAAACTTGCAATATACCTGGGATCTTTATCTCATGATTCTTGCTGTAACCACGGCAAGCTGCCTTGGCAGAAGGTCAGCAATTCATCAGCAACGTAGACACACACAGGTGACTGCTGACCATTTGAAGGAAATGGAGTTTCTGTGTAGTTTTTAACTTTATAGGCACGTCAACTTTTCCTCTTGTCTCCTTGAAAATGACACCTTGTGGCCAGCAGCTGTTGATTACCATCCTCTGTTTTCAAGTGCTGTGACAAAGTTGTAAAACACCTTATCTTTTTGCAGCGCTCAGAATACAGCTGCTTCTTCCTCTCACTCCTTTAGGTTTTCCATTTTCTGTGCCAGTGCTGGTAATAGAACTGAGATAATTCAGTGCTTTTGTGTGAACAACCAAAGAAAGGACCTGCTTAACCAGAATGCCAGTTAATTTATTTTTGCATTTGTTATGGAATGAGCCACAGTTTTGGTAAACACATCCACTTTTTATCTCCTGAATTTAAAATAATCTGAGTTAGTACATTTCTTTTTCTTTTAAATATATCTGTTTAAATACCTGCTTTTCAAAATGGAAGTTGAATGTATGATTTTTTTTTTTCCCAGTCTTAAGAATCAAATTAACTGTATTAAATGGCATATTTATGGGTTGTCAAGAGGGATATTGACATCTTATTAATGCTGTGAATTGTCTTTTCTATTTCCTGTCACAAAAGCATGTTTGGAAAGAAAGGGGTCCTAGTCACGACTATCATTCCAACTGCAATAACACTCTAATTGGGAGCAGACTTCCACAAAGAAACCAAGCTTCTGTTCTTGATGTACCCAGATCTACCATTCTTCTGACTTGATGCTTCTACCTGAGGTTATTAAATGCCCAAACTTTTTTATTGTTGTTGTTGTTTTACCATTTAATCATTGAGGAAAAAGTATTGCTAAAACAATGATTTACTGTTCTGCTTATATTTATCATTACCTTATGAATACTTAAAATTATTGCTCAGAAAGTGAAATTAACTGAAATAAAACCCTGGAGTCATGTGTGTTTAAAGGAGCAAGAAAGAAGTGCAAAGTTTTGTATCCCAATCTTGTGTTTTTGTCTTTCCTTACTCTTAGCCCATCCTGCTCAACCACACTCGGGTCACTGAAGTCTTAGGTAAATACTCAGGCAGATGAAAGGAAGATTTGTTAAATGCCATCTGTGATCAGAGCTGTTTTTTCTGGCTTCTCCTCACCTCACCTGGCAGTTATGCAGCTTTCTAAAAAAGAGGATCAATGCAGTTTATTCTCTCAAATATATATTTCGATGTTTTTGGTGTTTTTTGTGCTTAATCTTTTGTTTTTCATATTCTCAGGGGATGAAAAAAAAAGTGGCAGTGAAATAGGAAGATGTACAAGAGAAAATGATCGCCCATTAAAGCACCCCATCTTTCAGCAGGGGTCACCAGGAGGGATATTGCCATCTTAATAACTGTGAAAGCCCTTTTCTGTTTTCTGTCATAAAAACACGTTTGGAAAGAAAGGGGTCCTAGTCATGACTCTCGTTGCAGGTGCAGTAATAGCCTCTCTGGGAGCAGACTTCATCAAAGCACTGCTGTGTGAGCAGCACTTTCCCCAGCAGCCTCGTGCCTGCCGAGCGCCGTTTCCGTCGCAGCGAAACACTCGGATCAACAGCATCATTATTTTGGACAGAGACAGAGTAAAGCTACAGGTGAGAAGAGAAAACACATACTGACAAACATCAGTAGCACTTGTAATCCACAGACACTGTGCCTTGAGCGAAGGGCTGATGTTCACATGGCAATAAACCTGTCAGTGACAGCAGCCCACCTTTTAGCATTTTCTTTTCTTTTTTTTCTTTTCCGTCTTTAATTCCCCCTGGATAGATTGCTGGGACCTGGGAAAAAAACCCATGCATTAATGCAGATGTGTGTCAGTGAAGTGGGAAACTAGGAGAGTGATTGACAAGGTTATTTCTCACCATCTCCACGCTCCAAACAGCTTTCTGTGCCCATCTACATGCTTTAAATTTCTGCTCAAATTCATCTCTGAAGGGGACATTTTTAGTAGGTGTTTAGTGGTACTACACTTGTTAAAGACAGCCCAAGGCCAGTAACACCATGTTAGTGTTTCTATCTCTGCAGAAATGATTCCTACGTGCAGTTCCCATGTAGCAAGGCATTTAAAACAAGTGGTTTCATTATTTTAATGTTTCGCCACATAGTAGAAACTGCAGGGAAAAAGAAATTATGTGAGACAAAGACACTCAGATGTCTTTACTTCATTTTTAAGGCAGTATGCATAGACAGTATTCTTAGAGCTAAGGAGGGACATTTTGGATTAACGAAACCAGCGTATTAATTTTGACAGAAAAAAACCTCTATGAATATTAAATTTTACTCCATTGATTGAAAGAAAGCTGTTATTTCATTTTATTGACTGCACAGATCATTACAAGCATGAATGGAATCAGTACAAAGCAAGAGTGCAAAGAAAAGAGTGCTTTTATCACAATTTTTGCCTCTAGCTTTTATCAGATTGCTAATTTAAACATTGATAACTTGCACTCTACACATACAAGACGTGCAGGTATTACCCTACCATTTTAATCTGGAAGAACTTTGAAATGTATGATCTGTAGTTGGCTGAGGAAGCAATGGCAAAAAAAAAAAAAAGAAAAAAGAAAAAAAAATCAAAAAAACCTGAAAATAATTGTTTGCTTTTGATCTAACCTCAACAGGATGCTAAAAGGAAATTGATGCAAATAATATGCAGGTGTTGACTGTTGCTGAGGAGTGGCTGATTCCTCACAGCAGTCATTATATTTGTCCTCACTGACCCAGACTGAATGGATGTGTTCATGCGAGCTGGGGGAAATGTAATGATTCACCTTTGGTGCCATACCAGAATTTCAACCATGTCAGAGCCCCACAGACAAGCTGTTCCCTGGCACTGCAGGGCAGAGTTATTGATTTGCACACAGTTTGCTGTGATGGAGTTATCAGTTAAATAGCAAGAGGACTTCTGTTCTTTGTCATTAATCCTCCTGCTTGTCATACCACAAGGCAGTGGTGAAAAAATTTGTATCAGCTCTGTGGAAGCTGGAGGGGAGGAGGAAATCCTGCCTGATGATAAATCACCTCAAAATAAAAATGAGGGTAAGACCTCCACGTGTGTGTTGTGTTTAAACTTCATGAAGCCTTCCCTGTATAGATTTGCTGTTTTGGTGGATTTCTGCAGTGGCTTTCAGTTCCAAGTAAAGTGGATTTAAACAGTTCAGAGCAGTCAAATGTGAATATCTTCAAGAGCATCTATTGAAAAGGGTAGCCCAACATATGCTTGTGCCAAATCCCATTCAAGAGGAGTCCTTTCTATCTGCTAAAAGGGGACTGAGCTGAGCGCAGGGCTCTGGGAGGTCTCAGACTTGGGTATGGGACAAAATGCTTCCTTTTCTTACAGAAGCTGGTGACAGAAAAAGGGAAAGCCCTGTTTTCTTTTCTGCTGCATCCAGAAATGATGGGATAAAAATAGTTGACAGTCATGAAGCTTCTGTGAAGACAGAACCTTTGCTGTGAGAATTACATTTTTTTTTACATAATGTCTTTGGTGAGAAAAATATAATAAAGAAGAAACACTTCCACACTTTACTGAAATGAAAGCGTTCAAAACTGTAATGCAGCCTTTTAACACATAGGAAAGGTTGAGGAGAGTTCAACATGAAGATTTTTTTTTTTTTCTTTTCTGTATTCACCACATACATATTTTTTTTGCATAGCTTCATTCTTAATACAAAGGTTTTGCCACAAAAATTAGGAACACCATTCAACTGTAACTACAGGGAAAGATACAGGATTTTTAATGTATATTCTAATATAATATTTAGTGCTTTGTGTTATAGAAAAGCTTAATCATTAACCAGTGAGGAAACAGATACGTTTTTTGCATAACATGAAGGTAAATTCATCAAAATGTGTTTATTCCTCTATAATTTGCTGTGCTGTAGCAGTGTTAATTGTACTTACTGTAGTGCCTTGATCTGAACTTCATTTTTAATACAGACAAGACTTACCTTAAGTTCTCCCCATGAGAGTTGCATGGAGAATTTAAGAAAAAATTCATTTGTGTCATGTTTTTAAATTATCTAAGTGTTTTTGCTGTGTTTTACATGCCCCCTGTATGCATTAATGGGCATGTTAACACCACCATTAAAATCCAATTTAGGAAATACATAAATAAACTCCCAGTGGTTTTCCAGGCTTCTTCTCATAGCTTCAAGAAGCCAGTATGGGGAAGATGGCCTTTCCACATGGCTGGAAGGTATGGCAAATGAGTGTGCAAAGGATCCTGAACCACCTGTGGGTCTTCCATGACCATGGGACCAGGAAAAATTCTCTGAGTACTTTTTCACTGCCTGTAACTCTCTTCTTTTTGTTTGTTTGGTTTTTTGTTTCTTTTTTTCCACTTGCACCATTACTCCATGAAGAAGCAGCACAAAACCTATTTTGGATCCTGCCCCTGGCAGATGGAACAGTTCCAACCCATATGGCAGGAGGAGCACAGCGATTTTGCCAAAACTGTCTGTAAATCCACCTTGTTTTTCTGAATTGCTGTTTTTGACAATGTTCTGCTACCTCCTTTCCTTCTGTTCAGTCATTTCCTTTCTCCTTCTTTTTCTCTTAAAGAAATCTCTTCCCTGTGGTGCTTCATTGTAATGAACCATTTCTATTCAGGTTGCCAGATGACACAATTTTGCCTTCTGATGTGCAACAGCATTAGCTTTTCACTCTCCATTAATAGTTCTCTACCACATCTAAATCTCTGTGGCTAAGCTAAAATAATACCTAGGTCTTAAAAATACGTGGTTCGTACTTCAGTCAAGTCCTGTAATACCATCAAGGGCTACTTAAAAACACAAACGATTTTCTTTCCGTTCAGGTTCCTGAAATCCTTAATGATTCTAAATCATTTAGATGTGTTTCAGCAATGCAAGGACGTCTAATTTTAGAGTGTAGTACAGGTATTCTAATTTTTTTATTACTTACAGCCTTATCCCCCAAACCAGAGCTGTTAAGATCCAGACACCAAGTCCTCCTCATCAAAAATTTAAGCCATGCCTCAAGCGGGGCCTGAAACACAGGGCACAGAGGGTCAGTGAAGCAGAAAGTACAGCACACTGAACTCCTCTGCTGACTCCAAGGCAAAGAAGGGTTTGGAAATGTGGCAAAATTCATTAATTTCTGCTTAAAATATTTAGCATTCTCTCCGGAGGTGTAAGATTGACCAAGGAGAAATACGTTCTGTGAGGCTCATTCTGCTCAGGCTGAGATTTATTTTCGTAGTTTAACTTACTGGTAAAAATACCTACAGAGAAGAAATACAGAGGAAAAAAAACTCCCTACACGTTGCTGATCCATCAAATACTCTTGGGTTTTAAGTGGTGTTTTGTTTCTTTTTTCCTGTGGAAGTTAGCTGCAAGCTCTCTTAAATGAGAATAAGATTTCTTGTGGTATTTATCTTTTGCACAGTAACATCACTTCGTGACAAAATTTATATAACTCTTAATAATAGCTCCTGTGAAACTGTTGTAACTGTTTCATGCCTCTTCATGTTCCTGTCTCCTTACTGAAGAAATGGGGTTGTTTATTGAAAGAATCTTGCAGTACATACCAACATGCAGTTAATGTATGGAAATTGTGTATTGGCTAGAAAATAGTTACCTTGGAAAAGATAATAAAGGATACATTTAATTTTTGTTTTTCTATATTTAGCAGGTAACTTCTTTTTTTTTTTTAACTTTTCTTTTTTTTTTTTTCTTTTTTTTCTTCGTTTTTCCTCATGTCTGGATGCTGTGATGTGATACTTCACAAGAAAAAGTTAACAAAAAACGTTGCATCAAAGCATGGTTTAAAACTAACTGTTCAGAGAACTTTTCTTTGAACAGCAAAGAAAAGCTTTCTCATAGAGTACAATGGGATCAATTTTTAAGTGAAATGCTCCTTCTTGTAGTGCCCTCCTGTTATTACTGGAGGAAAATCTTTATTTATCTTCCTATTTCTTTTTATAAAAACTATCTATTAAGACTGTGGAGCTTATCCATCAGTACTCTTACCCTTTGACCACAGCCCTCTGGATGGGACCATCCAACCACCCAACCACTTTCTTATCCTCATAAATATCCACCCATCAAACCCATACCTCTTCAATTTAGAGAAAAGGATGTTATGGGGGACAGGAATCCGTGTGACTGACATCTGCAGTGCTTCCCTTGTTCACTGATGTAGTCATTATAAATAAATATGTTAACATGAGTCATTGATCTGAGACAAGCTATTTCTTAGGAATTTCTTCCTATTACTTATAACAGTTCAGCGTCTGCTTATTTCTTTCTCAAAACAGCCAGGCAATCTGTTTTCACTTATAAACTAAATTCACTTATAAACACAAAGGGAACAGATCCCAGCATGATAATAAATTAGGAGATGCCGTTTCCTTATAGCATTTGTCATTTGCACTAAACACACCAGATTTTTTTTTCCAGTCTTCTGGTTTCTTTGCATTTTGCATGCTGACAGTGGGAATAGACATAAGAGCAGATGCCACTGTGCTAACCCCCTGCCTTCAGAGCAGATTGAGTATTTTGTTATCACCATTTGCAGGCTATTGTGTGCAGATGTTTACTCTGAAATTTACGTGCCAGCACTGCAATGGGGTGCTTTGTGAGGGATACAGGTGGGTGGGAATGTTCTTAAATAAATATTGGTATTTCTCCCCGTCTGCTTTGTCTGTATGACACTTTATTAAAATCAACATAAGATAAGGGTTGGTGTATTTTCCATATAGTCACAAAACAAGCCCATAAAGCTGATACTTAGGTAGTGATACTTTCCTCACTGAACTTCACCTGCCTTCTGCTCCCACCTCAAGCATTCCTCTTTCAAAACGCAACAAATTAAGTCCTTGGTCTTTCTGAGGCTAATGTGAAATTCAAGATAGCTTTAATAACGACTACAATGATAATTTTCTGCTGTCAGTGATAGTCGTGGTAGGACTGCTTTGGAAGACCCAAAGGGTGGCATGGCCTGTAAGTTTGTCATATTCCCTTCCTCCCTCATAGCTGGGGTTATCCTGCTGCAATGTGTATATTTATATTAAGTTTATAATTGACAACAGAATAGCCTGCTTCAGAATTTCTTACAGAAATGTGCATAACTGCACAAGTGTCAAGTCTCTCTAAATGGCTCCAGCTGTTAACTTTCAAGAAAACTCCTCAAAAAAAATATGTAAGAAGGAGATCAAATACTCTTTGATGGTATTAGTTCGTCTTCCTCTGATTTCTGGTAAAAACCTTTCTTGTTGCAACTAAAATGAAAATTAATTTGCTAATATTCATATGCCTTTAAAGAATTCTCTATATTCTAAGGTCTTAAGGTGAAGTTCAAGTTTTAAACAGAAAAACAATCCTCAAATGAAAACAGAATAAAGAAACCCAGAAACTCTTTCAATATTTTCTGCTTCTCTTACACAAGGCAGTTAACAAGATCATATTTGTACTCTCTGACACTTTACACAATGACAGGAGTAAATAACATAGATGAGCTTTTTCATCCTTATAGACAGGTCTACAACTCTGTCAGGAAGGAAATCTAGACAGAAATTCAGATTACATGTTTACTCTTGGGTTTTATCTTTTTTTCTATCTCCTGTTTTGAAACTGAATTGTATAGCACTACATTTAACTTCTGTGTTCTCAAGTTCCTCATCATTAGGAGAAAGTGTTACTGTCATTGTTACAAGTCAACCTGAATTTTCTGTTTTAACTGAAAACTTTTATTCACCATTTTACTGAAGGAGAATTTGTCAACATTTGTTGGAAATTTTAGGGCATTTTGTTAATTGTAATTCATTTAGCCTCCAAATACAATCAAAATGCATCTATTCTTAAATTTTTTTAAACATCTGTTTTTTTCTCTTTCTTTTTAGGTTGTCTATCATGCTTAAAAATTCTTTTCTAAATGCACGGGAAGTTACTTTTTTTTTTATTCAAAGCATCTTTAAATCTCTTTATCCTTAATGTCTCCAGATACTCCTCTTTCCCACCTAATTATTCCTGTTTATCTGTTCTTTAGAATCCAAAAAAGGGCAGATGAAGTCTCTTTTCACAGAACACTCACAGTAAGGGAGAAGAAACAAACAGGGAGGAAAACACACCATGTCCTAATGTCTGCCTGATATTTCCAGGTACCTGAAGAGTTCCTTTCTGCCAAAACACAAGTGCAATCTTTTTTAAAGACTTGTGGGTTTTTTGTTTGTTTTTTTTTGGTTTTTGTTTTTTTTTTTAATAGGATGCATCTGTTTAAGTGGTTTTATCCTTTTTCCACTAATGGCAACGGGATTAATTTTTCATTATTTTCATCTTGACAAGTAAATGTCACTATGCCTGGCAGAACCACTTCTGCAAAGCAGATAGCATCTGCTTTTCCTGAGCACTCTCTGCAGAGCTGCAGAGGTAGAAAGAGGGTGTGAGTCAAATTTCTTGTTTCTGTCTGCAAAAACTTCATGCTCACCTGAGGGCAGAATTTAGGCTCTATTTATTTCCAATATGAAGTCATTTCAAGGAGATAAGTGTTACGATTTTTTCATAAACAGGCAGGGGAGGGAAGTGGAAAAAAACCCCACAGAAGGCAGCACTAGGACTTCCTTTGGTATTGTATGACTCCAGTACAACTTTCTGCAAAGCATGAATGTGACTGAGTTCTGAGGATGGGCTACTCAAGCTGGAAAGCAAGATGGTCTTTCCAGTGAGTTGTGCAATGCAAGTAACAGGATATTTTCACAACTTCAGACCTTAAGAAAACATTCTGGTCACACTTCTCCAGTAGTAACAAAGGTCTGGATGAAATCATGTTACTGAGAAGATGATAAAATATGTTTTAAGGCCAAAATCTAACTCTCAAGGGGATTTAAATTGCCATAGTGTGCGAACCCAGTGTTCTCGCAGAACTGCAAAATGTCATTATTGTAAACACTCCCTTGAGGCAAATGGAAATAATTTTACTTTTCTGATTTTACCTGGATCTAATAAAAACAGTGTCTTGCTTTCATGTCACTGCAGCCTGAGCAAACCTGACAAGTTATTTTCTTTTTTTTTTTTGGTTGTAAAGGGAAGTTTCTCTGAAGCCAAAATAGTTTCTATTGATTCACACCTGCGGCTGTAGAAAGTAAGTAATAAAAGAAAATGCTGAAATTAAAACTGCAAATTGGAAGAGTTTCTTTGGTTTTGGTTTTCCAAATTGTTTCCATACTGACTATTTCCTCACCTTCTGAATGGTGTTGCTCTAAGCCAAGTCAGATCTCTAAGCTGTAGGTACAAAGTTGCTGTTTTTAGGGAATTTTATTGGGCAAAATTCAGGCTAGAGTTTTCCCGGTTATATTTTCCTAACACAAAAATGAGATTACACCATGTAAAAATAACAGAGTCTTGTTAGGTTTTTAGAAAAGAGTGGTCTGAGGAACCAAAACTCTGTTGCAAGGAAGGTTTAGTGTTGGATGGTGCCAGTGTGACTGGGAAATTTGTGAGCATTCTTTGTGTGCAAACAGCACCAGACACCAAGTGTGTCCCTTCATGCAACAATCCAAGATGCAAAGCTGCTTAGTGGTTTATGGCATGGACCTTATAAAATTATCCTGACGCTGAGGTCAGGAAAGCATTTCCAAAAGCATTAACAATGCTGATCTTTTAAAAGTAGAAGGCCTTGGTAGTTCAAAGATGCTGTCGTGGTAGTCTGTTGATCGATTCAAGACACCATCCCATTAATTTAGAAGTTGCCAGCTATTCATAATAGAATACAAACAGAAACCTTAGAGCTTAGATGGTTAAATGTGGAAAAAGGCTGAGAGAAAACAGGGGTGGCAAGGTGGGATTTATCAGTTCATGCTTTGATAACTATATTAGCATGTGTCTGATTATATATGTATGTGCTGCAGCCAACGGAGAACACTTGAAGAGCGCAATTAATTTTATCCTAAAATAGGTGTTTTAAAACAGGTTAAATAAATTGTGCTTGTTTTTCTCAGGCAATTGTAAAAGACATCCAGATAACAGGCTCAGATCTAAATGTCTGTGTTATAGATGACTGGCATTAAGGTGAGATGAAGAGACTTTTCACAGAGCCACAGAGAATACTAAAGATCCAGCCAGGACTCTACATCTCCTCCATCACCTGAAGCAATTGAAGAAATGCTTTTTCCATTTAAAGCTGATATTTAATATTTTTAATTAAAATGTGATTATTTTCTGCATTTTTCCCATGCTTGACTTTGCTGGGTAGCTTGTTTAAGCCGACCAAGTTCTGTGTTGATTCATATTTCCAAGGTCCTGTAGAGCTGAACTCTCTCGTAATGAAGGAAGTTTTCTGGTTGAGCTGTGCAACCTTCACCCTTGTGCTGACATCCTCATTACCATAAGCTATAGCTGGAGCAAGGAAACAAAAAAATAAGGTTATCTATTCTTCAGTGGGCTGTCTCATTGTAGTAACTGTCTCTGTTTTGCTGGTTTTTACTTTACTTTAAAGCATACTTTGATTCACAGTTTCTTATGCCTCCTAACACAGACTTATCTTTTGTTTTATTTCAGTTCCTGTGATTTTTCTGGCCCTCAGAACTGAGTAGTTTAAAGTCACTGGGAGTAGTTCATTCCAGATAAAGAAAGATAGAGAGGAAAACAGGAGGGAAATACAGCATAATAGAATACCAAATAATGTTGCAATAAATAACTTACGCAAAAGTTGATAGTTACTTCTTGTGCAGTTCATAAATTTGTTAATTCTTTAAAAAATTTTTATGTTTCTAGGCTACTAGTGGATTAATATGGAGAAAGCCATGCATTTAGGGATAAGAAAGGGAATGGTGAGATCTAATGTGGTGACGTGTCTCTTCAGAACATACATTAGTAGTCAGATAGAAGATTCCTTTTTTCCAGGTTATTCTCAGAAACAGTTTTACTATTTTCTTTCAGGAAGAGCTATTTTGAATTCAGTGAGGTGGGTTTTGATTAGGCCTTAAGAAGAATATGAAACAGGAAGGATACTTTTTTCTTTTTCCTCCCATAAATTCAGCATGGATAATATGGCTTATTCAGGCTCTGGTTACACTGATAACTATGAGTATATTTTAATATACTCATTTGTAATTCAGTCACGGAGAATACATAGGCAGAGATAAAACGATTGAAACGAAACTGCAATAAGGAACTTGCCTCTGTACAGAAATATACTTTTCTGTCAAGACTCTATATTTAAAAACCTTCAAGGAAAACGTTAACGTTTTCTTTAAGGACATAATGTCACAGTACACCCTTGATCCAAGCTCTCCCCAATGTCACAAGGAATGTCACAGAATCACAGAATAGTTGAGGGTTAAAGGGACTTCTGGAGGTCACTGCCCCAAGCTCTCTGCTTGAGCAGGGACACCAAGATGCAGTTACTCGGGACCCTGTCCAGACAGATTTTAACATCTCCAAGGATGATACTCTACAACCTTCCTGTCTGACAACAATCAATCAAAAACTTTGTGTGAGCATCTATCCTGAGGACCTGAGGGCTCAGTGGCAGTCCTCTGTGTGGTAAAGCAAAAGAGTGATCAAAATTAGAGACCAGGAACAGTAATTATACAGAGGTTCCTTGCTGATTCCCCTGAATTAACTGTTTGACTTATGATGAAGATATTATATGCTGAGAAATAATATTATGTATAGGTCTTTTGCTTCCATTCAGTTAATAGCTGTCTAATCAGAATTTAAAAGAAAGTACTATACCAAGATATTCGTGAAAAAGCTCCAGGCAGAAGATGTTAATAATAGTTCCAGGGAAAGTTCTGAATTTAAAATGCTATAAATATTGTAAATAAAATTGTACGTATGCAAATAATAGTAAAATTTTATTTCACAATAAATCTGATGATGATGCTTATTTTAAGGGCTTTACTTTAATGAGGCTTCAGGATACTTCCACCCTTGAAGAATTTAGCACAAATATAAAAATAGATTCCTCTTGGTCCTCTGCTCAGAGAGGATGATAATTTCATGGTAGGCAACCTAATCTTTCTTGTTTAAGCAAACCTGTGTTTGTTCTTGGTCACCAAACAAACAGTATGAAGCTCTGCAGAGGTCTTTAATCTTTCATCTCTTTTAATTAATTAGTGATCAGCCTCTTCAGTTACTGGCAGACAGATATCTACACTTAGAGCAGTGCAGAAGCTGGGGGCAATACCTCACACAACAGAGATTTTGGTCTTTATAAATTGGCTACAGCATTTGCAAGTTTTTTTTTCCGGCGCCCATAAATCCCTCCTCCATGCCCCTGGCTGAGTTATTGCCCTGAACTACAAGAGGCAGATTTGCTGTATGGAAAATGTTCTATACTGTTCATGTTCTGTGCTGGACAGGCTAAGATTGGCACAGCTTTTATTTTGTCACTTTCCTCTGACACAGAGCATTAATAACCCTTTATATCTTTGCCTTACTCTTTCTACCTTTGGGCCAAAGTAGGTCAAATGCTGCTGCCTACAATCTTTGTGTGCAAAAAATGTGGTTGCTATTCTCTTGGAGTATACACATATATATCCATCTGCATATATTTTTGTATCTGGAGGTATTTATAACAGCCTACTTTAAACACGCAGAACCCCATGATGCCAATGAGTTGTGTAACCTGACATGTCTGCCTTAAAAAGCAGAGCTGCACAGGATAAATAAAAATTTAATTTACATCAGATTAGAATCAGTGAAACACCAGCTTATATGAAGCTGGCCAACAATTCTGGTAATTACACTGATCAACAGGCCTTGCCATCAGGTTTGTGTTGTTCTTATTGTAAAGGAACTAGAAATTATGGGGTTTTATCCTCACACCCACATCTTTTTATGCATTATGTCACCTCTAATCACATTGTGATTTTTCTTGACATCAGTTTCCCGAAATCCAGAACTATGTTGATTTAGACATCACAGATGAGACCTGAATTTTTCACTAAGAGATTTCCTGAGGATGCCAACTTTTCATAGCAGAGCTGACAATAAATATTATAAATACACTGGTTGGTTATGCAGTCTAAGTGAAAATAGTTCTTATATGTGAAATTCTGGGCAGGGAAAAAAATAGAGAAAAAACCTCACCCAGTTAATAGAGAAGTAATTTGAAATGAACTGTGAATTGGTCTTTGTTAAGTGATAAATTAGTTATTTTTCAAAATTCCAGATGTTTCTTTTAGTCTTGTATCTATCAAATCCCATTGATACACCCAGAACTTAAAGGAGTAAAATGAGTCTGTCTAGTTTAAGATCTAGTCCAGGATTTAGAGACCTCTTTCTTTGATCTAAACCAAAGATGTGAAGTAAAATTTAAACTAAATTGAAATTCAAAAATTGATATAGAGGACATTCCAACCTTTTTTCCTTCTCTCTGTCAGTGTGTACTAATTTTCATAGGTACAGTTCAGAATGCTAATAAAACCAGAAGATGTGTCAATGTCCATAAGAGTTATACTTTGCAATGGATTTATAAAAAATAACGTTTCTCAATTGCTCATCTTTCCATAATTTATTGTAAAAACCCATGATTCTGTGGAGGTGGGATTACAAGAACACAATAAAAGAGGCAAGGAAGAGTCAGTCTTAGTATGACCATCCAAGGAAAGATTTGGCGTAGCAGAGCAACATGGAAGTGATTATTTTCAATCTATTGAGGATAATGCTTTTGCAGGTTGAGAAAAATGATATAAAATAAACCCAAACTCAAAATGTTGCAAAGAGGCATAAAGGCCCAGCTGGAAATCAACACAGAAGTCATCCTGGCCCTTCTTTGGAGAGTTGTTTACTCTGTCCTTCGTAACCCTCTTGAATCAAAAACACTTGGTAACAACCAGCTGCTCGAGGTGACACAAGAGCATTTTCTGAAGAACCTGCCCCAGAGGATGGAGCCATGGACTTGATTAAATCCGTGGAAAAATGTCCTTTGACTACAGGAAGGCCAAGATTCAGACTTGATGTTTTAAATATGTCCATCCTGATTAAGTGCTAGAGGGTAAATGCAGTCCTAGCAGGAGGCCTGATCACAGGGTCATAAATATTTAGGGAGTCCATTCCAATTTCCGTCAAAAGGGGAAAAAAATGACACACAAGGACAAAAGCAGGCAGCAATGAAAGTCCTTCTGTTTCTAAAGTGCCAAAAGGTTCCAAGGGTGTTTTTATTCCAAAGTAAACAGAACTTATAGCTCAAAAAATATATGTTAAAACAAATAACAACTCAGGCAAGAAGAGCTTTCAAACTGACTAATTTTTATATTATTTTTAATAGTCATGAGTTACTCTAGATACTCATTCTGGCACCATTAACACAAAGTTCCAACCTTATATACAATATTATTTAAAAATAAATATTAATTAAAAATAATAATGTAGTATTAATTTTAAATGAACTAATACAATAGACTTCTACATATCTACATTTCTACATATCTATCTGTATGCATATTATAAGTATCACAAAACTGTGTGTGGTGGAAATCAAATTGTGCTAGCAAATAAATTATAGGAGCCCATATAAAATTGTATTTCAATGTAACTTTCAGAGCATGACAGCAGTATAAATCTTGAGAGAAAATTTTAAAAATGTGTGGCACAACAATACAATTCTTGTAATGTGTAATTAAATTCCCCCATTGTATGTGGGTATATATTTATTGTATATAAAAATATATTTTTAACTGGTGAGAAACAAAAAAATTAGAAACTGAAGTTTACATGACATGAATACATAAGAAAATTTCCCATGCTAAGAATTTCCTTGACAATTAATTTGTGCTTTTCTGAAGTAAGCATTATACGTGACATTTTATTTTGACTGACTGTCACAGTTTGGGATAAAATATGAAATTCAGTTAATCCCCAAATCCCTATACTGAGGGGGTTCATTTATACGATTTAATGATGCACATATGGAAAAGTCCTATTTGCCTGTTTGAATTCTGGTTAACAGATTAAGAGTGACTGGCTGTGATGGAAAAATTGAGTTACAAAATGAAATGCTTCCCCACATTTGCTCCATTTGCTTCCTGAGGCTGTTGACACAAAGACCCTGGACCCAGCCTGGTGCTGCAGCACCTCTCCAGTTGGGGTGGACCCTCTACAACCCTTTGGGGGATTGTCCTCACCCAGGAATACAATTTGCTTGGCTGCCTCTTTTCCCCTCGCAGCGAGCATTTTCTCCAGATTTGGTTCCAGCTCCTGACAATCTCGTTTCTCTTGAACAAATTATTCTGCTCATTCTGGGCTGCTTCATCATAACAAAAGATGAGCAAGGAAATTTATTTTGTGCTCGCAGATGGAAGTCACACCTTTAGATTGCAGCATGGAGAGACACTTGAATGCTTGTGTCTCTTCCCTAACATGAATCTTAATAGTGTCCCATGGTTTGGTATTTAAGACATGTTTGATAGGACATTTATTTTTTTTATATTTTCTGTGAAATGACTGGAATTTAATCAAATAATTAAATCATCTTCAATTATCACTGTCATTAAAAAAAACTCCTTCAAATTAATTTTTGAGTTAGGAAAAGCGCAAAGGATTTTTGCTTTTTCTTCTGGATGAGCTTTAGATTTTAAAGTGACATGACTCAGAGGTTGTTTTCTAATGTCAAAAGGACCTTTGTGGTGTGACTTAAATTATTAATTGGCTTTAAATAGACAAAGTCCTTATGTCTGCACAGAATATAATTTTAAATAATGTTTTAAAGCACAATATAAATAAGATTCTGCTCATATTTGAATTTTACTGTGTATAAATAGTGTTGCATTGCTTCCACTTTTCTGTTGAAGTGTTACATATTTTCCTTGATATACATATATATATATGTATTATATATATATTATACATATATTATACATATACACACACATATCTATATAAATATGTATTAATTTATATATATATATAAAAAGCTGCATATTTTTCTCTGCTGCAGGTCATCCAGAAAGGATGAGGAAAGACCCAAAAGGGAGGAAAGACCCAAAAGAAATATTTATATATGTTTCAGTCAATAAGGCAAAGGAAGCAAAAATAGGAAAGGGGTTTGATATAAACAGGATGCTCTCATTGACTACTGACATCTGGTTTATTATATTTATAAATAAAAAAATACGCATAAATACATATAAATAAATATATTTGAATTAACAGTGAATGTTTCTTTGTCTAGTTGTTGTTTAGTCTTTTCCATATACAAATTCTCTCATGTCTGGGTGCAACTCATCAGAAGTAATCCAGGGTATAATAAATGCTTTTGAAATACATTTAGTGGTGTTTATCACAATTATATTCACTCTTTTTTTTTCTTTTTCTTTTAAAGAACAGATGTTCTTTCACAAACAAGTAGGGAGAAAGATACTCTTCAGAATGAACAATTTTAACCCTCTTCACTGCATGTTTTGACTTGCACTGTCCAGGCCATCTGAGGAACTTGCTATGAGCTCAGCCACCACAGCAGGAACTTGAGATAAGCACAGAAGGGAGGAATTTGCAACAGGAAGGAGCTAATTCCTGGTGGAGGTGAGGTTGTTCAGCACATCCTGGTTCATGCATCCAGACAAAAATTCCCACTGTGGCAAAAAAGTGGAATTAAGGTGCTGGGGTGCATCGGGTGGAGTGTGGGCAGCAGGTCAGCGAGGGGATCCTGCCCCTCTGCCCTGCCCAGCTGAGGCACCTCTGCAGTGCTGGGGCCAGTCCTGGGCTCCTCAGGACAGCAGAGACCAGCAGCTGCTGGACAGGGTCCAGGCGAGGCCACAGCGAGGATTTGGGCTCTGGAGCAGCTCTGGGATGAGCAGAGACTGCGGGAGCTGGGCCTGGCCAGGCCGGAGAAGGGAAGGCTGAGAGGGGATCCCATCAATCCATACAAACACCTCCAGGGCTGCCAGAGGATGGTGCCAGGCTCTGTTCCGTGCTGCCAGGGACAGCATGGGGAGCATTGGCCATAAAATAAACCCCACCCAGTTCCAGCCCAGCAGGAGGAAGAGCTTGTGTCCATGGAGGGGCAGAGGCCTGGAACAGCTGCCCAGGGAGGGCCTGGAGTGTCCCTCTCTGGAGACATCCCCAGCCCAGCTGGACACGTTCCTGTGCCACTGCTCCAGGGGACCCTGCCTGGGGCTGGGCATTGGGCTGGATCATCTCCAGAGGTGCCTTCCAACCCCAGCTGTTCTATGGTTCTGTGTTCTAAAAGAGAAATTTTAAAAGTATTGTGTCAACCCTCATGGGGGTTTAAGTACATCAATATATAGGAGAGGGTTAAGTATGAATGAAATTTATATTCGATTATTTATTAGATATATTTTATAGAGCTGGCATTCAAAATGCTTTTCAGTGTACTTTAGTGGCTTCCATTCCTTCACTTTAGCTTTTGATGTGAAGCAGTTACCGAAGAATCAGTTTTGAGTTAGACATCTGAACAAAGTACAGTTTGTTCACATATGCAGACCTTTAAACATCTCTAGTGATATTCACGTGTAATACTTAAGTCTGTTTATGAAAGATGATAAGCCCCTTGAACATCTGTCTTGGCATTTTTATGAAGTGGCTCAAGATAAGCTGGGTCTTAGGAAAAAACTCCTATTTGTAGGTGTCAGATCTCTCATCTGAGTTCCCAAGAGATCAGTGGTATTTGCTTGTAGGTGTTTGCCCAGCTGGTTCTCAGACTGGGATGAACAAGGGTCACACTCCACATTTTTGTCTTGGACAGCGTGGTTTGCACATTGTTGGGCAGTAGCTTTGGAAAGCTTCAGTAAATTCAGCTTTCAAGGGAAAGATTGGATTTTTATGGATCTGGTCCAGAGCTGAGGTGCATCAGAGGTGCACTGAGTCTAGGAGAGAACATTCCCACGTGGTCCAAGCATGCCTTGGCCAGGCTGGGATTGGCAGCAGCTGAAGTGGAGATGATCAGAGGTAGAGGAGCATCCTCTGCTCCAGAAATCCAGGACAGGTTTAATTTCCAGAAAAAAACCAGGCAGATTTGGAAGAAACTTCTAGAAATGTCTTGGATATTCCTTGTTCTTGGATTAGGAGGAGGAAATCCAGCTGAAAAGGGAAAAAAAAAGCTGTAAAGTAGTTTGGACATTTAACCAAATTAATGTAAATCCCAACTGATTCACTATCAACATGGATTTCTAAGCTCTATATAATTTTCTTATTTTGCATTTAATGGGATTTTTGTGACTGCTTCAGTCACCTGTTGAAATTCAGTTCATTAGGTGCTGTTATGTAAGTTGGTTGATATTGTCTCTTTACACTTACTAAATCACTTAGAGAGCAGGTAAAAGAACAGTGAATTTCAGATACTGAAATTGCAATAGGATGCATAATAGAAATATATAAATACTCACACTCTGCTTTCCATCCCCTTTGGAGAGGGAATTTTTGTTTACTTGTGAAATCAGTTACAGATGGGACAGAAATTGCCATAAGCAACTCACATCCTTTGATTGCTGAATCTCTTCTGAACTGCAGTGGCCACATTTTCAGAAGAAAGAAATGATTGAGTAACTGTCATTAACCAGATGACATAAAATAGAAGAAGAGTTAGAAGCCCCTATTCAGTTGCAAATTTCTTGCCAGGTACCAATTAATTTTGTTTCAGAAGCTTTCAGAATCCAACATCTGAGAATTTCTACCAGGAAGAATCCCATATTGTATTTATTTAGTAAAAGTGGCTAATGGCTGTTTACTTTACTCATATGTGTGGGTTTTGATTTCATTTTTAAAAAATATGAATTAAGTTGTCCAAAACAAAAAAGCCTTAGGAGAAAATAAAGGATGAAAGGGTTCCACGGTTCCTAGAGCTTCCTCTGGCAGCAGTAAGAAGCTGTGTTTTCTCTAAACTAAATATTTTCAATACACAAGAAATGAGAATGAGAGTCACAGTGCAGCAGTGCCATTGTGTTTGCCATTTCATTAGTCTTGTTTTTGTGGTAAAGTAGTGCAGTTATGGTACTAGCAGACAAATGAATTTCTTTTTTCCCAGTTTACCCAAGGAAAGCAGCCTCAGAAGTTAATTCAGGTTTAGGTGACAGACATTTATGTACAAAGAATGAACACAGGAAGTAAGTTCCTAACTGGCTGTGAAATACAAGCCCTTCCTGTTAACCCCATGAATGCATATTTGACCATTTTCAATTGGATAAATTAACATAGTAATGTCAACTCAGTCTATTTTTGGAAACAAAGTATCCTTCTTCTTGTTCATTGGCAATTAACATTCACAAGGAGATACTTCTATGGAAATAGATTTTTTTTCGTTATCACAGATTTTTGTGTGTTTTTAGCTTGTGCCTTGTTAGTTGGGTCTTCTGTATTTCTTTCCCAGCTTAAGATAATGGGAAGAACCTATAAATATGAGGAAAAAGCCTTAAAATAAGCCTAGATTGTACTCAGGAGCAGTAAATCAGGAATACCATAGGGGCCTTTTGATGTATCCAGAACACTGCCCCAAAAAGTTTCAGGATAAAGATAATTAGCTGTTAATTTGCCACACCAAGCTATGCTATTACAATCATGCTGCCCAGGGAAAGTGAGCTCTAATTGCTTCAGCACACTTCCAAATGAAATAATTATTCCATCCAGAGTGCATGTTTGTCTAAGAATTGTCACTTATTAATTATAGAAATGGAACATGTTGCATCTGGGGGAATTACAAAGGGATGATGTAGTCTGAACAAGGGATGCTGTCTGGGAAGCAAACAATACTGAAAAAAACTCAAAGGCTGTGCAAAAGTGAGCAGATAAATAGTGTTTCTGGTCATCTTGTGCACATGATAACTGCACTGTGCAGTGGTTCCTGAGAGCCCACCAAGCCAGAGTCTTATCTACACCGTTCTTTAAAAGCCTTTTTTATTCTCTTATGGGGATAATGGCATTTTTATGTTGCTATTTAGCAACAAAGCAAAGGCAAGCCTCTCCTCTCATGCACACACAAAGCCAACACACGTGCTGTTTGAGGCAATTGTAGGGTTCTTTCTGCTGCTACTTCACTTCTGAGGCAGGGCTAGGCTGATTTCTGTGTATCAGATGCCACTTTGGTGCCTGCAGGTGCCATCCCTAGAAGAAATCCCATTAGAAATGTTGGGGAGCCAATGACTGGAACTGATCATCAGCAGTGTCTTTTTTGGAGCAGAGCACCTGTCTGCTCCCCTTTTTCTTGATCTCCTGTTGGAGGCAGGATGGCAGCCACTTTTTAGATACTTCTAAAGAGGTCTTGAAAACAAGTAAAACTGCAAAAGGTAGAAAAATAAAGACCCAGATCTACATGCATACTGATTTTTTGGTCAAAGTGCTGAAGAGACCCTACTAAAGTATTATTTATGTTTGCCACTATACTCTTGCAGGAAGATTGCAGCAATTCATTTCATAAGCACGCAAAACTTTACAGTACATTTAATACGTAATATTGTTCTCCTTGTTCCCCCCATCCCCACCACCTGCTGTGTAATTTAGAAATTAGGAGAGAAAATTTCAGCACTGATTTTTAATGATTCATCCTAAGTCATCCAGAATAAATGTCTTGCAATAAAATGTCATAAAATTATTAAAATGACCTAATCTCTTCAGACACATAATTTCATCTGTGTAATTTTTTCTCCTCGGTTAATTTTGGGGGCAGTAAGACTGAAGCAGTAAAGGCTCTGAGATATAGAACAATTATTTGTTTTTCCCAAATTGACATTTTCTTTTTTTCTTTTTTTTAAAATTATGATTACACAAAGTTATTTACAGAGCAAAATAATTAAAATTAAAAGAGCACACTCTGTGATACAGGGTCTAAAGCACAGAAGTGAGGAAGGAAGCCTTCTCTTAGTGTGTTCTGCAGAATATGATGAAATTTATTCAACGTTCCTGCAAAGGAAGAGCAAAAAACCAATCCTATGGCTGATGCCTATTTTGTTCTTTTATTTCCTGTTTTCCCCCTCGCAGTTTTTGTTTGACTTTCTATTTCAAACTTAAGCAGGGCTAGCAGAACAAGATGAAATGGTCTCGATTTGCATCAGGACCAGTTTAAACTTGGTATTAGGAAAAAGTTCTTCCCTAAAAGGGTCAGATGATGAAACAGGCTGCCTAGGAATAGGGGGGACTAAATATCCCCAGAACTGCTCAAAACCCATGTGGATGTGGCACTTGGGGACATGGTTTAGAGGTGAACACAGTGGTGGGGAGGTCAGTGGTTGCACTCTGATTTTGTAGGTCTTTTCCAACCTTAATAATTCTCTGCTTCTTGTATCACACAACCCTTACAAGGTTTCATGTTTATTTTATGGATTGTTTATCAAAGTGACATGATAGAAAAGTACAGGGTTTTTTCTGTGTCATTTTATCATTTTCTCACACTTAACCTGGGCTTTACAGACAGGGCTGAATTAATTAATCCTCATCTCTCTTGGAAGATAAGGAATCTGCTCAGGAGTAATCCGTGGCATTATTTGGAGATGAGGAGAGTGTACAGGCCAGGCAGGGTTTTGAATTGCAGGTTCAGATCCCTGTAATGGACTTCACTGCACAACAAAGTCATCAATAAATTTAAGGTGAGTCTTTAAATTACAGGATGTGTGGTGACTTCAAATAAACCCTGCTATTCCACACTCCTAACAGACGTAAAATCCTCCAAAGCAGCCCTGGCAGCTCTAAGGTAGTAGACAAATGATGATAAGTTATGTAAACATAAACGAAGAAAACCATGCAAACTTGTGTAATTTTTTAGGCCATTTGGACTGTTTTGGGACAGTTTTAAATCTCTATCAGTTTCTGAACCTCTGGTTTTTAGTATAGATGCACAGCTGATGTGTTCTATCTTTCCTTCGAAGTTGTCATGTACTTCTGAAGTCCATGACTTCAAGTACAAGACTCTGGAGGATCTAAAGACTGAAAGGTGATAATCACATGTGAGAGAGTAGCAGAAGATCACTGAGACATTAGTAGATCCCTTTATACACTGATATTCCATTATTTTGTACATTGTTCTTCATATTAGTCTATATTCTTTCAATAAACCTTATTTTTATACCCAGCTGCAGTAAGCAGTGAAGTAGTATTACAGAAAAATTTTAAATGGTTCCATTTAAAATGTGCACATTTTGCTTGCCTTTTTAACTTTAATTCAGTCAGGACATAATTTACTGTTCACATAAAAATGGCACACAGTGGAATCTTTAAATCACTCCCGGGGGAAAAAAAAAAAAAAAAAAATAAAATAAAAAGAGGGACAAGGAGGAAGGAAAGAACCAAAGAGGAGAGTATTCTAAAATAATTTTTCTCTTGATGGAGGCATCAAACTTTTCACAAACGTTGCCTAAAGATTGCTGCCTTGTGTTGTCCAAAAATTATTTATTGTGTTTACTTTTCCCTGTGATTTTTTTCAAAGATTATTGAAGCATGCTGTCAGTTCTCTAACACAGTTTTCAGGAATGGCTCACATGGACTTCAGATCTTGCTCCTGTAGGACAGGCTTGCAGGGGTCAAACTTTTATTCAGGGTATTCTTAGAGAAAGGGAAATGAACTCCCTACTCTGAGAAGCAGAGCTAAGGAACTGAGGTTGCATTTGAAAAAGATTATTATGGAGAAACAAATCTGCTTATTAAGGAAGAAATAAAGTACAGATGGAAGAAAGTCATTCCACAATATGGATGATGCTCATAAGCCAATTTTGACCCCTTCTTTACCCACACTAATTCCCTTCACAAGCATGGCAGTTTCAATTGAGAGCTCTTAGCTTTCTATTACCTTTTTAGTGTCAGTTAAGACTATTTACAGAAACCTGGACAACTAATTTTATCTTCCCATCTTGTAATTCTCCTGGACAGAGTTTTACTATTCCCAAACCCACTGCATACTTTTAAAACCTAAGCTTCATCTCTCAGAGATTCATGTTCTGGAACTGGACGTTATTGTATGGGGCAAAATATGCTGCTATTGTAAAATTAATTAGATTGTGAAATAAAGGCTATGTTGATTGCCTGAAAAAACCATATTTTCTGTGGCGTACAGAAATTGGTATTGTAGAGGCTGGATGGGTTTAGGTTTCTTTTTGTTGTATGAAATCTTATCTCAGGCCATGGGTAAGAGATGCCTCCAAAGTCACGCCTGGTTTTGGGGTGGTGGTGGCACTACCCCATGTCATGGCAGAGACAGTGCGTGGGTAGGGCTGTGCCCTACAGAGCTCCTATTTATAAACTTTAGTGTTGGGGAGGTATATAAATTATATCAATGTTGTCAGAAGCACTGATACTCACACATTCTCTGAGGTCACATTCATCAACATCTGCTGCTGTGCAGAATGTGCTGCTGCACCTTACCTTGCGCAAATTTGGACTTGGTAGGAAAATAAGCAGTGTTTGACTCGTGCCTCTTCACAGGAATCTGAACTCTTCTTTTTTTCTCAGTGACAGTAACACCCCTTTTTAGAGAGAATAATTTTTACTGATAGAAAAATAGGAAATATTGATTGCTGCCTTTTCTAATGCATAATCTTGCTTGCTAAAGAAGTGACACAGTTTTTTTGTTACTGTCCTGCCTTTCCCAATTCCTGCATTAAATTCCTCAGTTTTTCCACAAGGTGGGATTTGAAATTTTGAAGGGAGGAGGAAGTGAAGGGAAGATAAAGTTTGTTGAAGGACCACAAGCAACAAATACTCTCTTTGCAGTGCTATGTCTTATTATCCCTCTGTAAGTCAGTGCAAATGTGTGGGTGTGTCTGGTCTGCGGGTTGGATGTATCAGCCTCTGTAATTTCATGGTGACTCTGTTTCTTACTGTATACCAATTCTGATGTGATTCTTGGCTGTAGTTTCTTGGGAATATGCTGGATAATTTTTTTTTCCTCCTTTTCCTTGTCACTACACAGCAAATTTAAGAAGAGGAGTTTGTTATTAGCAGGTCTGAAGACTTATGTCTAAAGCTCATTCTACTGTTCTTAAGAACAACATGTTTTCCTAATGTGTACTTGATAATAATATAAAATTGAAAAATGTATTTTTGACCTTAATATGGTAATCTTTGAATTAATCTTTCTGCTAGAGTCTTTACAGACTCCAATATTCTATGGCATCTTTAATTACACTATGAGCTGTCAAAAAACATGAATATCTTTGTCACCTCGATGTCAGCTATTCATTGTATTTATTTGTTTTGTGTTCCTCACTGCTTGCTGCAATAATGTAGTATTAAAATTAATCTATTTTATTTGCTATTAATTGGAGGTGATTTGGATTGTATCAGTGCAGTGCTTCCCTCCTTCCTTCTAGGCTGATTCATATAAGATTACATAATTATCTACAAAAAGTCTATTCAAGTTAGAAAAGCAGTCTAAAGTCTGTTTAACACATTTTAACTGTAGGAAAAACTCATTATATGTGTAGCCATTGTCATGCATTGTGAGAGAAAACACAGCTATTGAGAAATGTGCCACAATCTTCTATTTTTAAAATAAAAACAGCTTCCAAAGATTTTTATCTGTTACCATCCTTTTTGCCATTATTAAAAAAAAGTTATTTCTGAGAAGTTCTCCGAAAGAGAATATTAAACAACTGACTCAGAAAGTTTGTAAAAGTGAATTTGTAGTCCCCACTATTTGCACAGCAAACCTGAGTTTGAGATAAGTGCTGGCAGTGATGGAAGTCAAACACTCTCTGCAATCCATGTTGCAAACCCAAACATCTACGACTGTAGCGTTCATGGAAAAGGTCAGGTGAACAATAAGGAAAAATGAACATCTTTGGTTGTTACTATCTAGAGCTATCAACAAGATTGAAATAAGAATAACTGCAAATCCTGAAGTTCTGTTTTTATGGTTGCAAAATTGCTGCTTTCTGGTGTCCTTCATGTCCAAGTGTGTTTTTAACTTCATTGCTGTAGCAGGCTCTTATGTGTCTTCCTCTTCTTTCCAATTTAAGTCTGAAAATTCAGCCTTAGAAGAATTTATCTCAGAGGGTCTTGCTATTTTGGGAATTTAATTATTCATATGTAGAATTACAGATCCCTCAGCCTCTCTGATTTCACACTCAGAGTGTGTCTGCACATAAAACATCTTAGTCTTTGACTGAGCTAACTTGGATAATGGACCTGGAATACCCAATTTACTCTATCCAGGCTACTTAAACTTAGTGAAAGAAAAGATTGACAGAGAGGGCATTGATGTGGCAAGCAAAATTTTTTGCAGAAACAGTAGACAAAGAATGCAATTTTCCAAATGTTTAGTTTCACTGCCCATTAATTATCTTTGTAAACATAATATTTTCTCATACCGGCATGTGCATTTTTCAAAGTTATTTGTCAATTGTGTCATTACAAAAGCAATGCAAGAGGCCAAAATGTAAGTATTAAGACCGCATTTGTAAAACACATATTCCAAAACACAGTGAATTTCTGTTACCTTTGGCTATCCCACGTGAGCAAGGATTTGTCCTCTGTTAAAGCTACATCAGAGAATATGAAAAGAATAACAAGACTCAAGAATAAAACAGTTTGCAATGAAAGTAAAAAACTGTAAAATTTCTATAACCAGTTAAATGGGCTTGATAGTCCCTTCTTCCTTTTAAAAGTGAAATACATATGAATAAAATGTAGTTTTACAAGACTGTAGTTTACTTAAATTTGTTCTATTTTCTATTTGATGTTCTCTGCTGGTATTCAATTTATGAACAAAGGGTTCCTCCACAGGCCTTTAAAAACTGAAGCAGTTCAGTTGCTTGATTATATGTGTATGTTGTTTTGTGTTGGTTTTTTTGGTGTGTTTTTATATGTTTGTTTGTTTTTCTAATTAAAAAGTAGTTGAAAGAAATTTTTTCAGCTGTTTTCTAAAAAAGCTGACTTGTTTCTGTGAAAGAATTCAGAGGGGCAGGTAAGTTCTCTCTGGCATAATCTGCAAGGTTTTAAATAAAAGACAAATTCATAGCCACCAGAGTTTGATGGAATACTTGCAACTAATATTTTTCAAAAAAAAAACACTTATACCACATTACCTCAGACACTCTTGTGCTATATTATAGCCTGGGACTTAAAAAAAACCCCCTTAACTGTGAAAATTTCAAAGAAACTTTGGTGTGTACAACTTCTGTCTCAATTTCTGTTTACAAAGACATTCATAGTGCTTTGAAAAACCCCCATGAACTTGCCTTTTGAGGGATGGAACTATCTCTGAAAGAATTAAATTTTACATATTCCTGTGCTGGATGCCTTACTCAGCTAAATTAATGAGGACATTAAACTAATGTTGTATCTTGGGACTTTATTTATCTGAGCTGTACAGTAACCTCTGCTTGGGAAAAGAAAATGAAAGGAAGGAAGACTGAGAGGAGTTTCTTTTGAAGAATTTTTAGGGCTGATTTTATTCACAGAATGGTCAGCTCCTTTGAAGCACCAGAAAAAAACCAAGACAGTGCTGTTTAGCAGTATATGAAAACAAAATTCTTGTTTTTCACAGATGCTGGGTTGGTGTCTTTTTCATGCAGCACTGTGCTTCTGTAGTGGTTTGGTCTAAAATACTCATTACTGTTTATCTTCTGTGGGATAAGAATTAGGAGAAACGCAAAGCAGGCACCAAACTTAAAAGAATATAAAGAAGTTTATTAACAGACCTAAAAGAAGGGGAAAAAAATCATACCACACCTTCAGAACTCTTCTCCTCCCCCACCTTCCTCCCTTCTCCCACTGACAATGTAAAAAGACAACCCTTGAGATGTTCAGTCTGTTACCACTTCCATAAGAACCTTGTTCAGTCCATTTAGAAAGAGAAGTCTCTTCTTGTTCGTGCTATGAAAACATTATCACAACGAGACAGCCGCCCACTTCCAAATATTGTTCAGTCCATTTAGGAAGAGGAGTCTCTCTGCTCGCATGTGAGTCCCTTCCCCTGACTTGCAGCTTTTCCCACAACTGCTTTCAAGGGTCCACTCTTGAAGTTTTTTGGGGTACAATTTTAAGGTTGAGCTGTTCAGAAACAAAATCAGAGGCCCTTCTCCTTCCCTGGGAGCAAAGGGTCTTCCCCATCTTCATCGTTAGGACTATCTCTGGGAGCATCTCTAGTAACTGAGGTTTTCTCCTTTCGCATTTGGAGCAAAAGTCCTCATCTGGTCCATCTCTCCCTGTCCAAACTTCTCATGAAATTACAGCTGTGTCAGCATCTGCCTATTGCTTACGAGTTGAACACTCCACCCCCCAGATCTTCATGGAATTACAACGGGATACTCTGATATATCATAGCTTCACAACAGAATTTCAGCTTTAAGCCTCTCCTCTCTCTCTTCCCTCAGGTTTTCAGCTCTTCACAGCAATAAAAGGGTTAATCTCACCCCGGCCTTGCAGCTGTGTCCCTTATCGCTGTTGGTCACCTGATCTCTGCTGGACAGAGGCGCCGCTTTGCTGAAATCTCGGCCAAAGTGGAGAGGGTGGAGTTCCGAGCCTCTCTGGCTGCCCACAGCAGGGCTGGGGGGCGGTTCCATGGGTGGAACAGGTCCATCAGCTCCAGGATGGCCGTGGCCCGGCCTGGCCTGGCCCAAGCAGGGCCTGGCTGGGCCCGCTGGCCCCCGCACGGGGCCTGCAGCCGCCTGTGCCAGCGCCGGAAACGAGAGAGAGCTTGGGGGGGAGTTTGTCTATTCTTAAGTGTGGATCACAGAGGCGGTCACAACTTTAAGTGGCTCAAAGAATTGTCCATATTCAAACTGGCCACTGATAGGTTCTGTCAGGTCCCAGAGGAAACTGTAAGCACCCCTTAGCAAGGACAGCCCTTCCGGGACTGTGCTTGCTAGCCTGTGACAACCTCAAACCCTTGTTGAGGTCTGTGGAGCCAGTTTCCAGGCATTTGAGATGCTTTCAGTCAGTTTTCCAACTCACTTTATGAACAACCTGAAAAATGGCCTTTGTTTTGGACAGGGGCAATAATTTTAGATATTTCACCTTGAAAGAATGATTTCTGATTTTTTTTTTCTTAGAAGATATTATTTCTTCTATGTTAAAACCTGAAATTAAAACTTACTTTATTTGTAGATTTTTATTTATTAACAGAAATATAAGCTATATACTATCATTGTCATGTGACACCCATCAAGAGGTGTTTTTTTTCACCAGTACTAATCAGGGGAATGCCTAAGAACACAAATGGTGTATTTTAAATCCCTATTACAGACAAGTTAGAAAATCAAGTTATGATCATGCATGAACGTGACCTTAGTTTCCATCCTGAGGATGGATAAATTTAAATAACCCCTTCATGGCACAGCCGCTGTGGAAATGGCATAATTAATTTTGAATGGCTTAACTGAAGTGAATAATTACAGAGAAAGTCAGATCAGAACTACATTTTGGCCATAAATTATAGTCCTGTGGTTGGGTGAGTAAAATTTTCTTCTGATTCTTTTTCCCTCCCTAGAGCGAATTTCCAAAGAACATGTTTACAGAGATAAACTCTCACCCATCCTGAGGGCATCCACTCGGTTTTCATTTCTTTCTGCAGAGTGAGAGAGCACCACCAGGGCTGGTGGTGATTCAGGTGGCCAAAGCCACAGGATGGTTCCACAGGAAATATGGATTTGAGCACCTGAATTCCAAGGGAAAAATGAAACAATTTTTTTGAGAAAGCAAAGAGCAAAGACTGAGGCACCATATGAATATGGGTCCAGTCTCATGATAACAATATGTTTTAGGAAAGAACTCTTCTTTAAGGATCCTGCTACTATCCACACTTAGAGATTCCATGTATATTTTAACTACATTTTTAACAGTGTCCCTTCTGTGTTGGTTTGCCCCACTAACAGATTAGTTTGAAACGTTTAGGAAGAGACCATTTTTGTCCAGGACAAGAACTTCTGTGTATCTCTGAAGAAAACAAAATCAAAGCAACAAAAATGGAAGGTTTAACATTTTCCCATCAGCTCTGGATTTAACAGAATCTGAGCTAGATGAAATTATGGTTTTGAAGGGCAGTTTTAGAGAAAGTTGACAAAAGTTTTTAGAAGACTTCTTTTTCTTCTGGTTGGGATCTGAAGCTTTGTCTGTATAAACTTATACATATGAAATATTTTCCATTTGCATGTTCTGAAAAAAAACCAGCCTCAAATAAATAATCACTTGTAAATAGATCCATGATATTATACATGTTTCAAATAAAATTTGAGCACAGTTCACAGAAAGATCCCTCTGAAGAAGGACCATGGTAGGATTTATACTCAGTAGATTCACTTGACTGACCTGAATGTTCTTTGGCAGCCCATTTATTTAAATAACTCGAGGCTTTCTCTGTTTATAAGCTGATAATAAACTCCTGGGTTATGGGAGCTCCAAAGTTTTTGTTAGTGTTGGCTTAGTGCAACAGAATGTGGTCCTGTTTACATCTGTGTTCAGAAAAGAGGTTGTTTTGTGGAAGGAATGGAGTTAGAGATTTCTTGGTGTACAAGCCTGGCCCCCAGGGTGGAGCTTATTTCACTCACCTGTTTCATCTGTGACGTACATTTGGAAACAAAGTTAGTCATCAATACTCTCTTTGCAGTCAACAGGAAAAAAAAAAAAAGACATTTTTGAAGTGTAATATGACTTATTTAAAATTCCTATGTAGCTGTGATAATTTTTCTTCAGTATCGATACAAGAATATAGTTAAGTACATTTTAACATCCTATGTTGGAGGTTTGTGTAATCTGTTCTCACTCTACATTTGAGAAATGACTGAATTTTATCCAGTTACTTCTGTCCTAAGACTCATAATTTGTGACTGAGTGAAATGGAACATGTTTAAAGATGTGTGACTGGTATATATATTTAATTCTGTAGACTTAAGGTTGCATTTTAGTTGATAATATTAATGCTGTCTCTGGAAATACTTTATCTACAGATATTTACTGAAATTCAGCTGAGATTACTCTAAGTTTGAGGATTGAGTACATTTGTATCAAATAGATAATTTTGTTTCATGTCCTCCATATTTCAAAAGAGCAGCTATATGGCATAGAGTGGGTATTATATTTATGATCGTTTTAAGAGTTGAATTTTCTTTACTTTTTGTGTAGACAAAAATGCCAAACAACCAACCTTGATTTATCACGCTCAATGAATAACAAACCAAAAATCAATATTTTGTGGCATCCTATTGTGAAAATCAGAGAAAATGAAGAACTGACTATTCTTGATTCTCTGGGTTTGTTCTATCAGTAAAAGGAATATGTTTAACATTTACATCTTGTATCCCTGTCTTTGACATCGGTCTTGTAAATATTTTTCTACTAGGAATATAATTGATATAGTGGAAGCCTTTTTTTTTGTCTCTCTCAAATTTTAAACAGTAAATGAAATTATTTAGCTTCATATTAGTTTGATTTGGAAAAAGGCAACAGGAAGTTGCTTCTTTTGGGGGTGGGGCAGGGAACCTTGAATTTATTTCAAGGTTCATTGGATATGGAACGTTTTGCATCCGTGAAGGAGTGAACAGCTTTTATTGAGAAAATTTCCTTCGTTGCAGCTCCTGTGTTGTCATGTTTTGGATTTGTGATCTAAAGATTGTTGATAACGTAGGAATGCTTCAGCTGCTGCTGAATAGAGCCTGCACAGTGTCAAGGACTTCTCTGTTTCTCATACTGTCCTGCCAGCTGGAAGTTGGGAGGGAACACAGATGGGACATTTCATCCATTTTGTCCAAAGAGACAATGAAGGTAATGAAAAATTCCTGTTTAGAATTGCTTTTAGTTTTGCAATTTTCTAGTATCAAGTAGAATTTTCTATAATTTTTATAAAAGCACTTACTTTACATGAACTAGAACATACTGTTTTACACACTCCTTTATCATTTGACAAACTTTGTGCTGCCACACACTAACCAATATTTTCCCACTAACCAATATTTTCCCTGGCCTGTCAAATAAATAAAAAATGGGCATTGTATTTCATTACATCAGTGAAGCAAAACCATTGTGATTTTGAATCAAGCATTTACCAGCAGAGATTCAAATCAGTTCATCAGTCTACATCTCTATTTCACAAATATTTTCAGGCTCATTTGGCAAATTCTGATGTTTTCTGACATAAATTCTTTGGGTACTTTGCAACATTAAGCTTTTCTTTTATGATGTATTTCCATTTGCAATATTTCCTGTGGAGAACAAGCTGAAAACACTGACTTCTTCCAGAGTGAAAGAGTAACGTCTATTCTTTTATGAAACAACAAACACCTGAATGGTGACAGTATGTAAATTGGGGAAATCTAAAGGTAATGAAAGATGATACCTTACAGTAAGCCCTGGCTAGAGAAAAAAGAATTTGTAGAATACATCCTATTTTATCATGTATTGATTCAATATAAAGACAATTGTACTTGATAGTGCAAATATATACGCTGTCAAGAGCAAACAGAGTGCATTTCCCTGCTACCCAAAATACAGAATAATGGATTACAGTATTATTGCCATTATCATGGAATGGAACTCATTCAGCAGTTGATATGAAAATTGTTATGATGTTGTGAGAGATTTGGAATGTTTACAGTGGGCAACATAATGAAGTTAGGAAAGGAGAATTAAAGGAAAATTGTGTAGTTTATGCATCAGATTATATTATTAAAAAAAAAAAACAAACCTGCAAAAATAGAGTTTGAGCCTTCTCTTCAGATAACGTCATTGACCATTTCTCTGTTTTCAACCAACAAATCTTAAAATGCAGACCTGTGGATTTCTTTTCTATTTAATTTTTACCTTAAGTAAAAACTGATGAGTAGTTAAACCTGAATATTTGAATTAATTCTTTTAAGAACAATTTACCTGATTTTTTTGTCCTACTAGTAGAATGAGAAATTATATCTTTGACTGGCAATTGCACTATTATGAACTGTCTTTTGTGGCACTGAAATTTAATGACCTAGGCATATCTACTTTAATAATAATATCTAGAACTTCCTGGCTGCTGATCCTGTTCTGAGTGAGCCCACATCCAAACCTGCTGGCCTGCAAGCCATCACTAAATGCCAATGATAATATAATGCAGGAAAATCTCCTTTTTTTTTTATTTTTTTGGTAGAATAATGGAGTCATGGGTCAGAGTTTGAACTCCTAGACCTCTTCAATATGAATAATATGCAGCCATTTCTTTCTAACCCTCAGTTGGTATCTCATTTGAATAACCTTCATATGGTAATTTTGACTGGTAAATGCAATATACCCCAGGAATTCACAGTCACACACCACTTCATAGGCAGCTACTAGAACTACAGGTTAATTTCATAATTCTATAAATACATTCCAGCAAAATACCTTTATCATCTCATGGCACAATTGCTTTTTGGAAGGGGTGGTTGAGGGAAGGCCAGAAATGTCATTAAGTCAGCTTCCACTTTACTCTTAATCGCGGCATACTTTGGGCTGGAAGGGACCTTTAAAGGTCTTCTATCACCGTGTCCCACAGTGGTAGGGAGGAGAAGAGAGATCCAGCAGGCAGGAATTGTGCAGCAAGGTTGATTTATTTAATTATTTTACAACTCTTTTATAGACCTTTCTCTTCATAGTCTAACTGGACAAAGGATCAGCCACCCCTTGGGGGTGATTGGCTAAGATCCTAAAACATCCATTGTCAAAATATTTTCCTACTGTACCATAAACAAAGCTCGGCAAGGTCGCAGGGGTTCACAGCTTATAGAGCTCTGCCGATATCTTCAGTGAGAGAGAAAATATCTCACGGCACTGGAAAGAAGCAAGAAAAATTCTTGCTAGCAGCAATATTGTATCCACAGTCTTTGCTGCAGTGAGCAGAAACATCTTCAACCAAGCCAGGTTGCTCAGAGCCATGCCCAGCCTAGCCTTGAGTGGGGCAGACAGCACCTCTCTGAGTAGCCCGTGCAAGGGTTTCAGCACCCTCAGAAAATGCTTTTTCCTTAAATCTCATCTGAATCTGCCCTTGTTTTAACTGAAAACCATCACCCACCCTTTGCCCCACTGTTACAGGCAGTACTGATAGATCTGTCCCCAACTTTTTTATAAGCATTGACAGGCTGAAATCAAATCTCCCTGCAACCTCTTCTTCTCCAAACTAAACCACCCCAGCTCTCTCAGACTTTGCTCGTAGGATAAGGGCTGTACCCTTCTGATGATTTTGTAGCCCTCCTCCAGACCATTTCCAACAGATCCATGTCTCTCCCAGATGGAGAATCCCAGAGCTGAATCCAGTACTCCAGGGTGGGTCTCATGAAACCAGAATAGAGCAGTCCCAAGGTTGTATTTAGTACTCTCATTATATTGGTTAAAATACCTGGAATAAAACAACTCTGATAAAAGTTTTTCAGACATAAAGTTAAAATATCCTTTACAGCCAGAATGGTTATTTATAAAATTTGTTTATTTTATGTGAAGCCGCAGATCACAGTATTCCTCAAAGATTTAAGATAATTAGCAGCACATGATCTATAAGAGTCACATCTATTCTTTAATACAAATTGTTGCCTATAGTTATATTATAATTACTGCATGTGTTTTATAATAATGCTTTTTGTCACACAGCTGGCCACCAGGGTGTTTTTTAATATTGCCAAGTGCTTAGCTTCTCCTCCCTATATCTGGTATAAATATAGCTCTCTTTAAATTGGCTGCACGGTTATTATCCTGTCATTATGAATAATACTACTCTATAATTTTAAAGACAAAAAGGATATTGATCCAAAAGGAACATCCCTCTGCAAGTAGCAGCTCTGCTATTTTGAGACTGCATGTTCCTTTCTGATCTGCCTCATCATTTATTAAAAAAAAAGAAAATATCTGTTGCTACATCTGTTTTCATAGATGGAGTTATGGCATGGTCAAACAGCAAAGCCAAATATAGATAAAAATGAGGAATTCTTCTGATTATTGTGCCTTTAACAGTCCCAGAGTGCAAGAATTCTTCATTAGATGTGGTAGACAGAATTAACTCACTGCTTGTACTGGGACTGGTTGAATTCTTTGGTAAATTGAGGCAATACTGGTGACACCAATCATGTTTTACCGCTGAGGCCTTAAAAACTGGTTTATTCAACTGGAGGAGGAGACTAAAGATGTAAGTGCACCTTAATATGGAACATCTAATGATAGGTGAAATTATTAGACTTTAGGTTATATATATTTTTCACCATTCTCTTGAAGTCTATAATTTCAAAGCATTTTGGAATTTTTTTTTCTTTTATCCTAGCCTTTAGTTTATGCATGAAATTTTTTTTCTGGAATTTATACACGAGTACTATTCTGGAAGATTTCTGCTGACAGATCACAACTATTTCTTTTAAGTACATACTGTCCTACTGTCTTTCAAAGCTTTTTCCTTCATTTCATCAGGGCAGGAGCCAATTATTTCAAGTAGCCCCAACAGTACTTGGTACTAAGACCACGTGTAGTTTTATCTGAGTATGTAATGTGCCACAGAAAGTTCATGAGTGTAGTCTGTTCAACTCTGAAATTAACTTGAAATTGTCCCACTTTTGCAGACCTGTCCCAGGGGGTTGGGTTTCTGAGGCAGAAGAGGATGAGGATGGGAAGCTCTTCCGTGGCAGAACAAGCTTCAGACTGAATGTTTCCAGCAGTGGGTAAGAATTAAAGATCATGAACCTGACAACCTGTTAGTTTTTGATTTCTTTGGAATGAGGTATTTAGTATTCATTTAGTATTTAATGGAGGTTGCTCTGAAAAATTAAGGATATTTCTGATTTTCTGCCTTATTTACCCCCTGGGAAAAATAAAGAATGTGTACAAAAGCATTAAGGAAAAATACCTCTGGCCACATTTTATAACAGATTTTGCTTATCCACACATATTTCATAGTCTTAAGGATTGACAGCAGACCTACCTGCTCAGAGTGGTTGCTTCACATGTATCAGAAAGAAAAGATCTTTTTTTTAAATGAGAACATATTAGGATATGGACACATATTAGATATCTCTATTTACATTCTATTAGATCTGACCTGTACTGTACCATAGTTTCTGAACTTATATTGACTTTATCCTTTGAATTATAGGCAGCTCTGGTAACAATAATTTGCATCTCATGATGGAACTAGCTGACAGAATAATTTCTAAAAGCCTCAACAATGCAAACCACCAGAAGAAAAACACTCCACCATTTACAGGAAATAAAGAAAGTATTTAAGAAATTAAACACATATTGTAAAATATATCTGCTGCAGACTAAATTTAAAGTAAACATCTGAACACATATTCAGCTGCACCTTCCCAGAGGTGCTGCCTCTGTCCTGCAGCTTCGTCCTTGCTCAGTGGTGAGGCTGTGACACATCTGGTCAGCCCAGGGTGGTTTTGGCCACAGGCTGAGCTGGCTCCTGCTTTCCTCGCAGTCCTGAGCCCTGCTTCACGTCTGCCAGTGGCTAGTTGATGGCACTGTCTTCACTTTGTTTGAGTACCTTTCTGTCAAAGAATGAAAGGGAAAATTACTTTTTAGGAGTGTTAGTCGTGGGGAAGCAGAAGAGAACAAAATCACCAAAACTGTCCTTATTTGTGTAGCAAGAAAGGTTCTGACTGCAGCCAAAAATGTTTCTCTTAAAGCTACTGGAGGCAAAATTACTATGCTTCCTACTATAGAAGTTAAATTTAGAAATAAAATTGTGAAAGGCTTAAAATGAGCATTTGTGCAAATATTAGATAGGGTAGAGAGTTAGGCAACAACCAACCATGTGAAATTTTACAAAGGCTTCCTTAGACTGGAGAAGAGAAGGGTGAGGTATGACCCCATCATGGTCTGCACCTTCCTCTTGGGGAAAAGTGGAGGGGCAGGTGCTGACCTCCTCTCTGGTAACCAGCAACAGGACACAAGGAAATGGAATGAAGTTGCACCAAGGGAAGTTCAGGTAGGAGTTCAGGAAAAGGTTCTTCATCCTGAGAGTGGTCTGTACCCGGAACAGGCTTTGCAGGGAAGGGCTCATGGCCTTCCAAGTTCAAGGGTGGACAGGGTTTTTAGTCATTTAGTTTAACTTTGTGAGGAGCAAGGAGTTGGATTTGATGACCCTTGTGGGTCCCTCACAGCTTGAGATATTGCACAATTCTGTGATTAGTGAATTCACTGTCTGTGGCTTCAAGGTTTCTAAACAGTGGGACTCATCTGTGAGGTAAAATGGTTTGCATATTTGGAACTTCGTAGACAACAAGACGCTAACAGCTCTCCAGTATTCAAAAAAAAAGTCATTTAGAAAGATTTCCCCTTGTTTGTTGTGTACAACCTCACTTCATCCCAAAGTATTGCTCTCAGTGAGTCTGCAGGCTGAAATGGATTAGTTTTGTTTTGGTGCCTGCCACACAACTATAGGAGATTTTTTTCCTATATGTAATTTTAGCTGAATTATCTCCAGGAAGTGGAGAGCACTGGTGTTGTTTTGACATTTCTTTTCCGCCACTTCCACAGTACTTTCCCTTATTTCTCTTTGAAAGATATACATCAATTGTTTGTATGGGTGGTATGTGCCTCACACTTGGACTTTTAAAGATTTTTTTAAATAGCAGAATGCCTAGAGTTGTTAGATGCTTTTTCCTCTGTTTCTCCCATGAAAGGTAATTTCAATTAAGTAAAGTGGACAGGTTTATTGGGCTAATTTCACAAGGAGAATTTGTGATGTGCCTGTGTTTGCTGGGCAATGCTGTAATGATCCCACAGCCAGCTCTGGGATTTGGTGTATCTCCATGAGTTAAAAGCATATCAAGCACCAACGTTAACTTCAGTTTTAGAGGTAGTGCACTCTTAAAAAGATTAATTGATTTAGACTTGGCTCTGCTCTTCCTACAGTGATATTGTGTCCTGGAGCTAATTGCACACTTAATTAATTCATGCTTGAACAGCAGCTGTGAATAAATATTTATTTTCTTGCTTTACTTGAAGAGGTTCCTCTGATGGTGATGCTCCATCCATGTCCAGTCCTGTGCAAAAAGCAGAAGAAGAGCCCTACACTGACAGAGCAGACTGGTGCTAGACCACCCCAGTCCAGACAGTTTGGATTTAAATCCCACTTCTGAGGAAGCACAAGGCTATATTCTGGGAAAATCTTCTTTCCCTTGTGAAAGAACAGCCATATTTTGGACCCAATACATATTAGTCAGAAAAGTCACACAGTTGTCTCTTCAACTAAAATATTTTTTCTTACTCCTTGTGAAAATGGTGTATTATGTACTAAAGGGGCTGCACATCATCCTCCTGAAGGAAAGGGCTCTTTTTTCCCCCTTGAAGAAGGAATTTGGATGCCCATCTATAAAGAAAGCTTGAAGATTTTTCTCTCTTCTTGAGATTTATATCCAAATCCCTGAAAGTGTCTCTGGGGCTTTAAAACTCCCTTTTTGCGGAATTTTCACAGGTAAAGGGGCAGATTCCTTCCTTATTCACTGGTCCACTGTGAATCTTGCAGTTACTAGTTTGGCTAATTTTGTTTTAGAGATGTGTGTCTTCAGTTAAAAGGTGCCTTATCTTGTCTCGACAACACATATTCCTTTGATGCTCAAATCCCCACATGTGAATTTAAGCAAGATTTCCAAATACACTCCCAGGACTGCTTCCCCTTGGTCATGGAAAAAGCTTTGTGCTCCAGACCTTTCATCAAAGAACTGCCTCCACGGGGCTTTGGAGATTGTTGAAGGTACAGGGTTCTTTGTGGATAAATGGACAAGTCTTGTTCGATTGTATTGCAAACAATGCCACGGAACTAGGCAATAGAGAGAGGTTGTAGGAGCATAAAAAGATGCATGGAAAAGCTGACTTTCACAGCCAGTACAGTAGGGTGACTTGAAACAGGAAAATTGGCCTTCTGAATCAAAGAGATAATGCTGTGATTCATTTGTGCCGGGCCTTAATCCTTCCTGTGTCCTTAGGAGATGCCTCCTCTGGCACGACTTCTATTTCTTTCACGTGGTGTATTTTTACAAGTAATTTTGTTCCAAAAGGTATTACTCAGTTTGGTCAGAACAGGGAAATTTCCAGAATAAATATCAGGTAATATTTTTATGCGGAAAAAGTGCTTTACTCGTACATCTCTAAATTAGAAAACAAATTTGTCCCTACTACTTAAGGAAGTCAGATTGTATATTTTCTTAACTGCCTGGTAAATTTCCCCCCCCCCCCCGAAAATAGACCCTGTATTGCCTTCATATCTGCAAATAATCTACCAACAGTAGGACATCTCAAAGTTGTTTGTGATATTTATTTTCTGCTTTAAAAGAAGACAGATATTCTACCAAAACAAGAGATTCATGGGCTACCTTGAATATCAGATAATGAATAAAAAAAGAAAAAAGAAATAAAAATAAAAAATAAATAAAAATAGTACAGAAGAGAGGGTGGAAAAATGAAATTCGTTCATTGAAAACTGAAATTCATTCACATAGTATTTGTGGCTATTCATGTTATAGTCCAGTAAACACTCTGATTGGATAAAATGTTCATTTTACTTGTGTATTTGGAATAAACTCCAGAAGATAAAGGACAGAAGTGAACTAAATAGAAATGTCCTAGATGTTCCTGAATCAGATAGTCTAAATATCTGATAATCAGAATATTGCCAGCGAAGAATGCACATCTTTTAAATCAAGATAGACTACTTAAGGCAATTTTTTTATACAAAAAGAATAAAATTAGATAACTCTAAATAATGGGTTTAATGAACATTTATGTTTTTAAACCATTTTTAGCAATTTTTATCCCAACGTTCCTCCTTCAGAAGGAGCAAATAAATCAGATTTTATGGGTTGAAAAGTTCCTCTCTCCATTTTTCAAAATCCAGTCTGAGGGTATTTAAATATAAATACACAGAGGGCTTCATCCCAGCTGTCTCAGCAGCAAGAAAACAGCTTATGCAATCCTGCCAGCGTGCTGGAAACTGATGTCCACCCTCTGGTACTCCTGTGGCACTTGCTGTCACCAGCTGAGAAAATGCAAAGTGCAACTCAGGAAAACTGGTAAAGAAAGGCTGGTGATGAGTCAAGATGCTTGTCACAAGATGTTCTGTAAAAGGTAAAAGCTCTTGCTGAGAGCTCCAACAAGGGCCTCCATTATCCTTGGGGCAAGAATGAATATTTGCACCAAGAGCAAGGGTTTTGGAAGTGGGCCTTACTCTCTACAAAGCTTTTGTAAGTGGGCATTACTCAAGAGAAAGGTGATTTTCTTTAACTGCTTGAATACAGCTACTTTTATGGTCAAGAGGTGAAATATCTTATTTGCAGGTTATGATTCCCTGTGCTCATTACCAGGCCTCTGGGTGAGTTTTTGGACCAACCCAATGACATTTAAAAGGTCTTAAAAGCATGAAAAAGGACACAAGACTTGTTTCTACTCATGGTAGAATAGGTTTTTTTTTAAAAAAGTAATGAGACTTGTGGGTCTCCTCTGTGATGCAACGCTGGGAAGGGCAAAGGAGATTGCTCCCTCTTGCTCTGTTCCCTTGTTTTCACTGGAAAAAAAACCCAAACAGACTTATGGGCTAGGAGGAAGTGTTGATAGTCAAATCTTCATTCTTTATTTATTTCCAAAGTGTAAGTGCCACAATGTGCAGGCAGAATGTTTTTTTCTCATGTTGCTGTGCAATCCATATGGCTTTCTTATAATGAAAAAAAAAAAACCCAGTTTATTTTGACACATCCCTGGAAACCCACAAAGCAAAGATTGCTGCTAAAGAATATTGCATTTGCATTTCCAAATGTGGGTAAAGAAATAACTTTTTTCCCCCAAAGCTAAAAGGAAAACATTCTCTCAGGACACTTTGGGAGGGATCTGAGATGCTCTCTGTGTATGAATATTTTTTTTTTTTTTTGAGAGACAGAAAAATAAACACAATTTATTTGCTTTCAAGGACATCTTGCCCGTGGGGGAACCCTGCCACCTGCCAGCAAGGGATGTGGGAATCATCAGGACACAAGAAAAATCAGCCAGAATGCTGCTGCTGCAACATTAGAGGGAGTTTCCCAGCAAAACAAATGTCTCTTGGGAACATCAGGTGGGTGAAAAAGGTGAGCTATTACTGGCACATTGTTGCCATGGGGCAGCATGAGAGAAATGTACAATATAAACAGCCAATGGAGATGGGTGATGGAAAGGCATGAAAAGAGCAGCAAAAAGGGAGGAAGAAGATACTTAGAACCACACACACTGCATGTGACAAAATCATGGAGCGAGCTCTTGTAGGGCTTACATTTAGTCAAGACATAATCATTTTTAATACAGTAGTTTTCCCTCCTCCCAGTCTGTTGCTGCACTTTGCTGTTCAGCTGGTGAAAACTGAGCCCTCCTGCCCTGTTTATTTTATACATTTATTTAATATTATTCTTCAGAATGAGATGGAAAAGGATTCAAATGACAAGTGCTTTTATTTTATTTTATTTTATTTTATTTTTGCTTTAATTTCCATGTGGCTCTTTACAGTCCATGTGAATGTAAACTGTTGGCTGTACTGTTGGATTTTATAACTCAGATGTCCCAAAGAAACATAAGTAAAAATATAATACTGCCTTTAATAAATTCTCACCTCAGTGGTCTTAAAAAAGGGAAGGAAGGAAGGAAGGAAGGAAGGAAGGAAGGAAGGAAGGAAGGAAGGAAGGAAGGAAGGAAGGAAGGAAGGAAGGAAGGAAGGAAGGAAGGAAGGAAGGAAGGAAGGAAGGAAGGAAGGAAGGAAGGAAGGAAGGAAGGAAGGAATTCGGAAGGAATTCGGAAGGAAGGAAGGAAGGAAGGAAGGAATTCGGAAGGAAGGAATTCGGAAGGAAGGAAGGAAGGAAGGAATTCGGAAGGAAGGAATTCGGAAGGAAGGAAGGAAGGAATTCGGA